>NC_064857.1:104067550-104667550 GCF_024139225.1 Suncus etruscus | reverse complement strand
ATTAATTCAATAGATAACTTTTTCTTTTTTTTTTGTTTTGTTTTGTTTTTTTTGGGCCACACCCGGCAGTGCTCAGGGGTTACTCCTGGCTGTCTGCTCAGAAATAGCTCCTGGCAGGCATGGGGGACCATATGGGACACCGGGATTCAAACCAACCACCTTTGGTCCTGGATCGGCTGCTTGCAAGGCAAAAGCCACTGTGCTATCTCTCCGGGCCCCAATAGATAACTTTCTTTAAAACAGGAAATGTTGGGGCTAGAGAGATAGCATGGAGGTAAGGTGTTTGCCTTGCATGCAGAAGGATGGTGGTTCAAATCCCAGCATCCCATATGGTCCCCTGAGCCTGCCAGGAGAGATTTCTTTTTTTTTTTTAATTGGATTTTGGGTCACACCCAGCAGCTCTCAGGAGTTACTCCTGGCTTTTATGCTCAGAAATCGCCTCTGGCAGGCACAGGGGGCATATGGGATGCCAGGATTTGAACCACCGAACTTCTGCACAAAAGGCAAATGCTTACCTCCATGCTATCTCTCCTGCCCTGAAAGGAGAGATTTCTGAGCGTAGAGCCAGGAGTAACCCTTGAGCATTGCCAGATGTGACCCCCCCCAAAATAAAAAAAATAACAGGAAATGTGAAACTCCATCATCAAACCCACTAAAAAGCAAAGAACAATGGGGAAAGTATAAAGGAGACTGAAACTGGGTATATGGAAAGAAACGTAGGTAAATTTTTAAGTTCATCAAAATGCCTGAGCCTTGAAGATGAGGATTTAAAATCAACACTTGATGTTTTAGCAACAGAAATCAAGGAGGTGCTTGCCTGTGAAATTAAGCAATCTATAGATGAATAATTTAATCACCTCAAAGAAGAACTCTTTCAGAAGATGAAAGAATCCATATAAATGGAATCGAAGGAACTAAAGAACAAGCTAACAAACCATAGTAGCAGAATTGTACAGGTGGAGAACCATAGGGATGAACCTGAAGACATATTACAAGTCAGCATTGAAAAAGATGGCAAAAGAAAATGAAGGATAAAAGATGGAATAAAATGAACAAAGACAAGATAAATCATCTCCAAATTATAGAAATATCAGAAAGGGAGGAAAGGGGAAAGGAGAATAAATAGTGAGAGAGGAGATAATAGCAGAGAACTTCCTACACTCTATGGAAAGATGTGGATATATAAATCCATGATGCAAAAAAGAGTGCCAAATAAAATAGAGCCCCTAATAGAACAACACCAAGATATACAGTAATCCAAATGGCAAAAAAATAGAGAGATGGACTCTTCAAAGCAGTAAGGAAGAAGAAAAAAACTTAAGTATAAAGGAAAGAACATAAGAATAAAACCAGATCTCCAATTTGAAACAATCCAGGCAAGAAAAGAGTGGAAAGACATATTCAAATTACTAAATGAAAGAAATTTTCAATCAAGAATCAATTACCAAGAAAACCTCTCATGTTATGGGAGGGAGGGATAAAAACATTTTCAGACAGAAAAGAACTTGCAACATTTATGCTAACCAAACTAACTCTAAATGAACTACTCAAAGATCAATTATATAAACCAAATACCCAATTGTAACCACAAAATCTCTATACAGTTTAATAACTCAACAGCTCTTTTTGTCAATAGTTTCCTTAAATGTCAATGAACTAAATGCTCCCATCAAAAAGAATAAAGTATCAAGTTGGATCAGGAAATAAAACCCAATCATTTGCTGCTTGCAGGAAACACAATTAAGATCTCAAGACAGACATGGGTTCAGAATTAAAGAACGTAAAACAATGATTTAAGTTACTGAAAACAAAGCAAAATCTGACACAGCCATACTTACATCAGACCAAATTTCCTTCAGCCTTAAGAAAATACTTAGATGGGCCAGAGCAATGGCACAGCAGTAGGGCGTTTGCCTTGCATGCAGCTGAGCCAGGATGGACCATGGTTCAATTCCCTGTAGTTCCATATGGTCCCCCAAGCCAGGAGCGATTCTGAGCATAGAGCCAGAGTAACCCCTGAGCTTCACTGGTTGTGCCTGCCCCCTCCCCCCAAAAAAAAGTACTTAGAGACAAAGATGGACACTATTTATTGATCCAGGGAACAATAGAAGAAGAAGTACAAATTCTGATCAACATTTATGCATCAAATGCAGAGTCAGCAAAGTATGTAAAGTTTTTACTCACAAACCTAGAGAAACCTGTAGATGAAAACATGATAGTAATGGAGGATTTCAACACACCACTCTTGACACTGGATGAATCCATGAGGCAGAACATTAGCAAGGGCATAAGAGCCCTAAATGAGAAGCCAGAAAAGCTGGGTCAACAATAAACATGAAGTCATAAAATTTGCTTGTATGTGGATATATATGGTAAGTATTATGCTGAGTTAAATGAGTCACAGGGAGAAGAATAGACATGAAATGAGTTCACTTGTGGGTATAAAAAACAAATATAGTATAGTAATAATACCCAAAGACAATAGAGACTAGGGTCCAGAGGACTGGCCCATGATATGAAGCTCTCCACAAAGAGGGGAGAGTTTAGTTTGGATAAGAAGAGACCAATTAGACAATGATAGTTGGAAAAGTTTACTCTGCACAAGAATTGGATGGTGAAAGGAAGAAAATAGATATGCAGGATACCTCTTCTGTAACAATATTGCAAATCACAGTGCCTAACAGGAACAGAGACAGAGAGAGAGAGAGAGAGAGAGAGAGAGAGAGAGAGAGAGAGAGAGAGAGAGAGAGAGAGAGAGAGAAGGAAAACATCTGCCATAATGGCAGGCTAGGAAGAAGGGGTGGAAGGGAAACTGTAAACCCTGATAGTGGGAGATGTGCGCAGATGAAAGAATGGGTGTTGGAATATTGCATGATTTAACTCAATTATGAACAATTTTGTAACTGTATCTCATAGTGATTCAATTTAAAAGTTTTTTAAACTTCAAATTGATATATTTTAAATACACAGAGTATATTTGGTGTATCTACAAAACTTTTCCTTAAATTTTATTTGTTTAAATAGAGATAACTATGTATGTTTGGGAGATGCAATTTTGAGATATGAGCAATTTTGAGGATTAAATACTAATTTCTAGGGCTCCAGTACTCCCTGGAATTTATTTTCAAACTATTAATCTAGGGTAAAAATATAAAAATAATTTATTAAGTTGATTAAGTTGTAGCTGATAGTATTAATGTCTATTGGTGAGACAATTCTGTAGAGAAATAATATGATGTGGCTTGTACTGTACTCTGCCATCTAAGACATTCAACACCATAAGTCATACATCTGTATACTTCATTAGAGAATTGTTGGCCATATCTAAGGTCACAAACAGCTGTTTATAGATGAGTTTAGAGGCTTAATCATCATAATCATAAATTTAAAGTATATTTAGAGAATCTACTCAAATTCAATTATTAAGCACTTTGAGCATGCCAGATATCATGCTAAGAGATGGATATCTAGGAAAGAATAGTCATAGTTATTATTCCCAAATGAAAGTTTTATTTATGTAATTCTAGATGTCAAGGATAAACTGTATCTC
Source organism: Suncus etruscus (assembly GCF_024139225.1). NCBI lineage: Eukaryota > Metazoa > Chordata > Mammalia > Eulipotyphla > Soricidae > Suncus > Suncus etruscus. The sequence continues at coordinate 104,664,000 of NC_064857.1, read as the reverse complement.
CTATAGATCTCATGCTGGTTAGATCATATATATATATATATATATATATATATATATATATATATATATATGAAATATATATATATAATTTAAAGAAGATAAAGAAAAATATTAAGTTGAAACACTCAGTGTCTGCTTTGGTCTGTACCTTGAAAATATCTGCTATTATGCTTTAATAAGTGATATAGTTGGTTTTAAATGCCAAAGATATTTAGCAAAGATATGAACCACTATAATTCCTCTACAACTTATGATCTACTATCATATATAAAAGGAGCTCCTGTTGCTTATTTTAGCAAAGTAAAATAGATTAACTCAGATTAATTACTTGCAATTATCTGAGCTCAAAAATCCCATAGCCAGTTTTTCATGGTCTGTCTTATTTATATGGGCCTTAATAATCTTTTGATGACTTAAAAGTTGGAAGATCTCAAGATCGTGACTTTGCCAAACCCATCAAGACTATCGTAAATATTTGCCTTTATGTTTACCTTTGTTTGCCTTTATGTTTTTTGTTTACTTTTTGTGCCTACACATGTGCATATACACACATGCACACAGCCATATGTGCAAAAACACACACATAAACACAAATACTTTTTTTGGACACTTACTTGGTACAAGTAATTACTTTATAAATGTCATTCTTAGTCCCTAATATACTCATGTGAATTATCTACTATATGCATTTCTCATACAAGAAAACTGATATTTTTAGAAAACTCAGCCTCTAAAGCTGAAAATTCAATTCAGGTCTTATTCTGCCAGATCTCATATTTGCTAGGCTAAATATTTCATGTCACACAGAATGCTTTTTTTTTTTTTTGCATAAGCTAATATTCTGGATTTTTTTTAAAACTGCTTGTCTGTTTATTTCTTAAGAATATGACCAATTTGAGTTCTTAACATCTTTTTCTTTTACATTTCAGGCACTGTGGTTTATAAAACTGTTAGTTGTAGGGTTTTGTGTCTAAAACATTCCAACACCACACCCTGTAGCAGAGTATCTGCTTCCTTCCACCATTGTCTGAATGTCATACCCCCCACATCCTGTGCTAATCTTCCTATTGAAGACAAGTTTTCATGTTCTGTAGCCTTTGGGTACTGGTTCCCCTACTACCTTTCTTTATATGCTGCGAATGAGAGAGAACATTCTGTCTATTCCTATCCTGAATGACATTGCTGAGCAGAATACTCTCCAGATCCATACACATAGAAGCGAATTACATAACTTTATTTTTTTGTTGTTGTTTTGAGTCATACTTGGAGATGTTCAGGAGTTACTACTGTCTCTGCTCTCAGGAACTATTCTTAATGAGGTCCAGTGATCAAATGGGTTGCCAGGTTGACTGTCTGCAAAACAAGCACATTATTACCCATTGTAACGATCTCTTCAACCTCTTCACTATATTTTTACAGTCTAGAAATGTTTCCATTTTGTATATTTATTACAGTGTTTCCTTATTCACTCATCTGTTTGTGAATACTTGGGTTGTTTCCAGGTTTTAGCTATTGTGAATAGGGTTGCAATGAACATAAGAGTGCAAATGTGTTTTCTGAATACAATTTTTGGGGGGTTTTAGGGTAAATGCCAATAAGTGAAAATTTTGGGTCACATCTGTTTTATTTCTAGATTTTTGAGAAGTGTCTGTACAGTTTTTTAGAAAGACTGGACCAGTTAACATTCCCACTAGCAATGAATGAGTGTGCCTCATTTTGTTCTTTGTGATGTGTAATATCCCATTGTTGTTGTGATTTGCTTTTCCCTGACGACAATTGGTGCACAACTGTTGGTTGTAAAAACTCCTTTGTTGATTGTTTGTGAAAAGTTCGAAAGTCCTAATTTAGTTACCCGGCGCAGAGAAATGAAGAGGCTGATGAGTTCCAGCAGATGCTTTGAAAAAGTGCTTTAATACTGACCAGTCAAATGGCCAGGGTCAAAGTTCCCCCAGAATAGAAAGGGGACCAAAGACCTCGTGGGTTCCGCGTCACCCCCTTATATAGGATGGGAAGTGGGAGGGGAAGAAGAGTCCTTGAGGGCTGGACTTCCGCTACGATAACACCAATGATTCGTGAGGTAGGGGTAGAGGTGGGGCCGAGGCAGTGACGACTTCCTTAAGGGTGGAGCCAAGGTAGTGACGACTTCCTTAAGGGGCAGGACACCCGCCAAGGTTGGTGGGGGGGGGGTTGATTTCCCTTTTCAATCCCCACTTCTTGTACTTGAGGCTTCTAATCCTAGAAGCCAATGTGATTTTCACTCTATAAAGACCATAAGGGACCATTCAGTAGCCCCTTATTTTGGCCAGCTACTCTTGATGGTGCTTGATTTTGTCCCACACATTTGAAATTAACTTTTGTGAGAGTTTGTTATTTTTGTTTAGCCCCGCTAGTTTTGCTAGCCCTGCTTTCCCAGTTACCAATTTACCTGCAACTTCTGAGCCCTACCAGTAGAGTGCTCAAACCTAGGAGTGCCTAAGAAATGTATGCTAGGCAGAGGGATGGGCTCTGTTTCTGGGATGATGTCAATGTTGGGGAGCACTAATGCTGGGATGTATAAGCCAAATTTTTACCACACATTTATACCCGTTCCGGAGGTAAATACCCTGGGCTAGAGGGAGCAGGCAGGACTTCTGAGCACTGAGTACCTCCTACCTGACCCAGGTTTACAGATTTGGTGCTGTTATGAATAGCAAACAGAAGATTCAAAGCTAAACGGGACTACCTTTTGACATAAGTACAGCTAGAAGAAGCAAAGGTTAGATTACCTAGTCAGACAGGGACAGCCAGAGGCAAATTTCCCCCCCACCCCCAAGAGGGAGGCAAAGGCTGAGGTTTTGCTTTACACACCCATTCTGGCCCCCCAAACACACACATGGGAAGTAGAGGACCGGAAGTAAGCAGTTCGAGCCCTTCCTTAGCAAGTGCCAGGGAGAGCATTTTCAGAGTCAGTGAGTGCATTAGGGCTGAAGTGTGCCCGCCGGACCCGTATCTTAAGAGGATCCTTAGTGTGCTCCACTTTTCAGGTTTTAGATGGAAGGCGTGAACCCAGGAAGCATGCAGTTCACCTTGACAGCAGTTCTTTCCACATAGGCTCTAGTGTTTGCGAGCGGTACCGTTTTACTAGGACCTGGTCTCTCGGCTTCTGGGGCTCATATGCCTGTTTGGGTCCCTTTCAGACTTAGCTTTGTAGGGGGCATCGATGGTGGCCGGCCGAGCTGCTAGGAGAGTGGAAGGGGGGAGAGAAAAACATTATAAGACTCAGAAAACATTTGCACTGGGCGGGGCACCATATGATTGCTGCTGAAGGAAGACTAGGACTTTTATTCTGGTCCTATGAGCCGACTGAGCTGGGCCTTCAGGGTTTTCTTCTTATAGGCTGTGAATTCCACAACGAAAATAAGGAGGTTTCTGCTTTCTTTTCTTCATTTCTGCAACTTAAACAGCTGTTGGGGTAGAGAGCCCTAAACTCCAGTTGCCTTTCCTGCACTGGGTCAGACAGAGATGAAGAAATTTTATTTTTATTAATGACTGTTTTACTTTTAACATTACCAAGAGAAGCATAATTTTTGCTACCTGCTCTAACCTCTGGGATAGATAGGCATAATGTTATTCTTAGTAGTTAACTTGGCTTATTAATTCCTGCGGCCTTTATTTTCTCCTTATTTTCCTTATAGCTTTTTCTGATGACCATTTTGCTTTAGAGATTTCATTACCCTAGAAGTTATTAGAGGGAACGTGGTCGAAGATCAATCTTCTGTAGCTACTTCAGGCTGACAGGGGACTGCAGTTTCAATCTTTAGATAGGGTGAAATCTCATATTTCCCTAAAGGAGCAGTTAACTGGTTCACTTTTGCAGTTTTAACACCTGAAAAGGATTAGATTAATTATACAGGGGAATATTACTTAACCCACTCAGGCCTTGGAGCAGTAAATAGCACAACTTGAATGGCATAGCTGTTCTTATTGTCTGTAATGATAGCACAAATTAATTAACAGAAAACAAAGCATAATAGCATTATGAATAAACAGTTTTGAGTTACTTCAGTTAGACTAACATTTGCATTTACAATTTATGATTTGGTTTAATACAACTAGTAAGAGCATTTTTACATAAGTTACTTCAAAGAAGTGGGTTTTAAATTAGGCCCACTAGAATTTTAATTAGCTACCAAAAATGGTTTTTCTCTCCACCTTTACCTTGTACCTTACCCGGTATTTGAATAACTTGGCTTTTTCCTTTGCACATATACAGCACTGTTGGAGAAATCTCCGTCTGGGGCACCCCCATTACTTACAGAGCTTTTCTGAGGATAGGTTGTAGACACAGCAGGGTTTTTCATGTCAGTCACTCAGGTTTGGCTGATGAGATGGTCGGTTCAGCATGAGGTTCTTCTGGCTGGGCATCTCACCCTTTGCAGGGATTTTAGAGGTGATTCGTCTGTTCCACTCCTCTCCAGGTTTGGAAGAGACTGACCTCGAATTCTCTTCTGAGCTTGAGGGAGAGAGCAGGCTGTGATGATCTTCTAGGAAAATCTTCAATTTCCTTACTCAGGCCATTTATTTCAGTTTTTCGCCAGTGCCTGCTTGTCACACCGCCTCAACTCCAATTATTCCTCTAAAAGAGGTTTTTGGGGTCCCCTCACTAATTTTTTGATTTTCTGTTTGCATGAGGACTACTCCTCATGCAGCGAGAAAAGCCATTTGCTTGTATTCTGTGCAAAGCAACATGATGCCATGACATAAATGGTACTAAAAGGTTCTGGGAGAAGAGAAAAAGCAAATATTACTTAAATTACTTAGATAATTTTAGAATTTTTTTTCTGCAACGAAACATTTTATACATTTTTAAATAAAACCATGACCAATTTTATAAAACCTTTTGTGATACAAATATTAATGTTCTTGGTAACATATAATGAAAAATTGCAAAATAATATTTTAATTATGCTTAATTCTAAATATAGAAATTCACTTAGTTTTCTAAACAGAAAACACCAGCAATTTACGTTACACAAATTAATGTTGAAAACCAGAAAGAATGAATACTTACTACTTTTGGTAGAACATGCTTAAAAACACTTACACTTTTTTTTTAACCTAGAGACATATTAATAATTATTTAGATTGATTATACAGATTTTTTTATTACACATTATTAATTTTTACACCACTTTCCTTTTTACATGCAAGGCAAACGCCCTACCATTTGGCTCCTTCTCTTTTCCTTCCCTTTTTTTTTTTTTTTTTTTAAGCTTCGCCACACATTCTTTTGCAGTGGTTCTGTTGCTAAAAAAAAAACTCCACGTGCACCGAAAAACAAACAAACAAAAATAACAACAGTAATTTGCAACATCCTCTTATTATTTTTTTTTTAAGAAACCTTTAAGTTAGAAAAAAAATTTTTGACTTCCAAACCATTTGCTAGATTCTTCTTTGATATGTAAATGACCTACATTTCCCAGCCAGGTGAGGCTAGGAGGACAATAGTTTGCCCTGGGGCGTGGTGAATTTCTTCACCACGTGGTGAGTTTAAAAAGCATTTTTTTTTTTCGGCTAGAAAAAAAACGGCCAGTTGCTCTTTTTGGCCTGAACGCATGGCAGGATAGTTGGGGAATTGCAAAGTTCAGAAATTCTCCAGGAAAATTTATTCCCGATGGCCATTTGAGAAATCTGGGATTTGCAATTTCCAACACCCCCCGCCAAGTCCCTAGCATGGACCTTGCATGGGCCAGCTTCCTGGTTGGGTGGGGAGCGGGTTAGGCGGGTTTTGGGCGCCCTCTCGCCGCGCCACGGGCGGCGGGGGTTGCGCGTTTCGCTGCTGGGATGACTGATGGGCGAGGGAGACGCGGGCTCACCGGCGGTCGGCCCCTTTCCCCAGGGGTCGGCCCGCGAGAGGGGGTCGGGCTTGCGTCCCGTGGTCAGACCAAAAAAACATAGAACACACAGACAAGAAACAAACAGACAAACAAACAGACAGACAGGCGCCAAACAACCAAGCAAAATGCGTTCAAGTAATCTCTGCAGCCCACAATAAATTCTAGACAGACAACTATGCCAGTGACCAAGTTCTTGAGCTTCACAAATCACAAGCAGACAACCTCTCTAGCAGCAGCGGGAACGTCTTCCCGCCGCTCTTACTGAACCCCTGGGGTACCACCAGGGTCGTGACCTAAGCAGCCAAAGTTCGTCAACCTCTTGCCCACCTGGTATACGCATCAGATGGGGAACCACACACACCTGGAAACGCATCAGGTGGAAGATTCCTTAGTCACCCGGGGGGACTCTAACCCCCCTATGAAACAAAGTCTGCTTCTACTCGGTTTCCACATCGAGCAAAGAGCTCATAACATTAGCCAAACTGCCACAAAGTCAGCTTCCCGCTGGTCACAGACACGGAGCAAAGCGCGCGCTCTCACACACACACATACACATCAGAACTCACCAGACACCTGTTCATAACTCCATGCCGGGAATGAGGACTCCTGGTGGCTCGCCAAAATGAAAAGTTCGAAAGTCCTAATTTAGTTACCCGGCGCAGAGAAATGAAGAGGCTGATGAGTTCCAGCAGATGCTTTGAAAAAGTGCTTTAATACTGACCAGTCAAATGGCCAGGGTCAAAGTTCCCCCAGAATAGAAAGGGGACCAAAGACCTCGTGGGTTCCGCGTCACCCCCTTATATAGGATGGGAAGTGGGAGGGGAAGAAGAGTCCTTGAGGGCTGGACTTCCGCTACGATAACACCAATGATTCGTGAGGTAGGGGTAGAGGTGGGGCCGAGGCAGTGACGACTTCCTTAAGGGTGGAGCCAAGGTAGTGACGACTTCCTTAAGGGGCAGGACACCCGCCAAGGTTGGTGGGGGGGGGGTTGATTTCCCTTTTCATTTGAGTATCCTCAAAGAGCTCCCAGAATGAGAAATTGATTCCCATCCTCTTGTCCCCTTTTGTGGGGAGATCTTGGTAATATTTATCTGCAGCAAATAATCCACACAGACAGGAGGGTTAAGGGGTAAAAGATTGGGCAAAGAGAGTCTTTTTCAGCCTGCTGCTAGCTCCAAAATACACCTAGAGCCAGCCAGCCAACTCTGGCAAAAGACCCTGATCACCTTGCTCCCAACGGCTCTCAACTGCGCCCCCACCTGGAAGGTCAAGGTGGGACAACAGGCAAAGAATAATCTTATGGAAATATTCTCTCTCTCTCTCTCTCTCTCTCTCTCTCTCTCTCTCTAAGAATAATCTTATGGAAATATTCTCTCTCTCTCTCTTTCTCTCTCTCTCTTCTTTTCTTTTTTTTTTTGAGCCGTGGGTTCTTTGGAAATATTTTCATATACACATACAATTTTTTCAACCTGTATGTCTTTGAGGAAATTTCTGTTCATCTCCCCTCCCCCTTTTTTGGTTTTGGATTTTGGGTCACATCCAGAAGCACTAGGGGTTACTCCTGGCTCTGTACTCAGAAATGGCCCCTGGCATGCTTGGGGGACCATAATGGATGCATGGAATCTAACCACTAATTTTCTGGGTGGCCGCATGCAAGGTAAATGCCCTACTGATGTGCTATCTTTCCGGTCCCCTTTCCCCCCATTTTTTAAATGTATTTTTATTAAAGGATCATGACATACAAAGTTATTCATGATTGAATTTTAGGCATACAATAGTTCCAACACCAGTCCCACCACCAATGTAAAGTTCCCTCCACCATTTCCCTCCATACCTTCTATCTCTAGTCTGAAATCTTGACAGACATTTTTTTAAGTTCAGTTGTTGTTTAGACCTCATGGTTTCAGTAATGTTGCCTCTGTTGTCCAGATATTTTGGGCAATTCTTACTTAACATCATTGATGTACCTTGTTCCCCTTATCTCTAGCCCCCTTTATTTCTCATCTGAGTTACCCGCTCTCACTTCTCTGCTCTATTTCTTTACTTTTCCCTATACTATGGAGCCAAGGGTGATTTGGTGCCCTTCCTCAACCATCACATTACTTCATTCTGTTCCATATAAGTTTTGTCACATATAAGTGATGTTCTGAATATCTATCTATCATCTATCTATCTATATCTATTTTTTTATTTCAAGTCCTTTGTAGTTGCATTTCAGGCATATAGTGACAGTGAATTAGGGCCATTCTCATCACCACCATGAACTCTCCCCACCGAAGTTCACAGCATTCATCTTCTACCTCCATCCTTAGCCCTCTGACCTACCTGTGTTGCAGGTCCTTTGTAAGTTTAGATTGTTGTAGTTTGGACCGCTTGATTCTATTGTCATTGACTTGGCCTGGATACTTAGTTCTGATATTTTTTCCCACATGGACAATTAGTATGTGACAACAATTATGACAGAAAGAAATATTAGTTATCTATTTTGGAAAATAAAATCAGTGCCTAACTCATAACATGCAGTTCTCCCTCATAGAGTAATGATAAAAAAAATAATCTGGAGTTGTCTGAAATATTTATACTGCTAACCTTTTATTTTAAACCATGTTATAGCATTTTGATATATTATATGTTATATATGTGTGTTTATATGCATATAGAATATGTCTGTTTTAGAAACTTTAAATTATAACTTGATTTTTATCTTAGACTAATTCTTAACATTTTATGCTCAGAAGATTTCTAATAATAGACTACTTTTTATCTTATTTTTTTAACTTTATTTAAGAACTATGAGACTTGATTTTCTATAGTAAGCTAATGACAAGTTCAAAAGCAGGCAACAAAATAAATTTAAAAAAAAAAAAAAAACCGGCAACAGGTTCTCATTCTGGTGACCCTGGTCACAACACCCTTGACCTAGCCTTCTTCTTTAATTCATAAGCATTTTATACTTTTACATCTTCTCACTGATTTCTTTGGAAGCAATTTTCCAGGAACAGTAGGGCAAGATGAAGAAATCAGCTGGGAACTTTCTGCCTCATTGCTTACTGTGGTTACTTCAGACTGTCATCATGAAAGTTTCAACTGGATTGTAAGGAAGTGAAATGTTTTTTAGCTTCCAAGCTTGTGCAATATGACTTCAGAAGAAACAAACAGAGAAAAGTTGTGAGCGAGTGTGTGTATGTGTGGGTATTTGGCAATGAAACTAAAGACCATCTGGACATATATGGGTGTGTAATAAGAATACAAGCAAACAAACAGAAAAACCATGACAGCTTGCTCATGAGCATGATCCTGAGATTTTAATCTTTCTTTTTTTCACTTCAATAGTCAAAATTTCCCACCCTTCTACTCCAACTCTCATTCAGGTTAGGAGTCCCATTATGCTGTTCCAGTAGAGGTGATAAGATGCTGGGATTGGTAAAGTAGTAAGAACACAGTGTAGATGAGTTTAGATGAAATAATGCATAGGTACATGGGGAAAACTAGTTGCCATTGCTACTTTAGGAAATGAAAAATAGCTCTGGAGTAGTGACTGAACTAACACTGATCTTTCGTTTGTCTCAAATGATATGTGGGAACATGTGCAGACAGAAATTTGAACAGGAAGAAGGGAAAAGTGATGCAAGACTTACTAACTCCTTCTTATTCAAAGTGAAAAAAGAGTCAATCCTGGCCATTAAAAAAATCCCAGGGTTAGGATTATCTGTTTTCATTAGTATAAGTGACCTAGGACATGCAATGGGTATCCATCTGGATACCTCCAGGTCTTTAAGAGTTACAAGACAGTCATAAACATCATCAAATAATCAAAAAAAAGGTCAACCATGTGCAAAAGACTTTAAATTAAGGAGAATCCAGTTGACTATCAACACAGAAATCCTTCATCCCACCACCCACTTCCCTTCATCCCCTCCTCAGATTCTTATGTGTTCATTTTTTGCTGTGAACAATTCAGCAAAAGCAAACAAAAATATAAGGGACAGAATAGCTGTCAATTTTAACTTCGCCTAATGAATATCCCCACAGCTCAGATTTTTGAACAATTTCAGTCACTTGGCAAGATGATCAAATGTTGCCTCTCAGGGGCCAGCGAGGTGGCACTAGAGGTAAAGTGTCTGCCTTGCAAGCACTAGCCAAGGAAGGACCGCGGTTCGACCCCCTGACGTCCCATATGGTCCCCCCAAGCCAGGGCAATTTCTGAGTTTAGCCAGGAGTAATCCTTGAGCATCAAACGGGTGTGGCCCGAAAAACCAAAAAAAAAAAAAAATGTTGTCTCTGAGGCTTCTCTCTCCTACAAACTATATTATAAAGACCCCACCCCCCACCCCCCCCCACCCCCCGTAAACCTGCATTGTAATAAATTGAGAAGCACTGTTAAGGTAGTTTCTATCCATTACCACATTTTATGGCAGTAGGCGCTCCCCTTCCAAATTCTTTCTTTTGGGCGGCAGCATACCCTGTGACACTCAGGGGTTTCTCCTGGCCATGCGCTCAGAAATCGCTCCTGGTTCGGGAGACCATATGGGACGCCAGGGGATTGAACCATGGTCCGTCCTAAGTCAGCCGCGTGCAACGCAAACGCCTTACAGCTGCGCCATCGCTCTGCCCACCCCCTTCCAAATTCTTATGTTGAAATCTTAACATAAGTGAGAATATTATGAGAAGGACTTTAAAGAGATACTTGAGTGATGGAATGGGACCTTCCTGAAAAGATTAGCTTCTTATAAAAAAAAAATCTAAAGAGAGATCTCTAAAGCTGCGACCATGAAGGAACCTCATCTAGATGTCCATACTGTGTGTTCTTTCCCTTTCCAGGCTCCATAGTAGAAGAATTCTCCCCCCTCCCAACATCTGGCTGCGCTCAGGGGTTATTCTTGGCTCTGAGCTCAGAAATCGCGCCTGGCAGGATCAGAGGACCATCTGGGATGCCTGGAGTCAAACTGGGGTCCATCCTGGTCCACAGTATGCAAGGCAAATGTCCTACCACTGTGCTATCTCTTCAGCCCCAAAAGAATTCATTTCTGCTCTCTTTTAAGCTTCTTTGTCATTGCTGTTAATGCAGCCAGAAAATTCGTTATTATATTTCATAGGAACTAGAAAATAAGTTACAGTTGCATTTTTTCTCATTTTTAATCTGGGGCCAATGGTTGACTATGGCATTCATATAAAATAGCAAAAGAAAAAAAGGAAGAGAAATTAAATACCTCTTGATCTCAGGTTACTCAAGAGAGTGGTCTTGGCAAGATAGCTCCACCTACCAACTTATTGGAAGAGAAATTTATTGAATGTAGAATTTCAGTTCTATTCTTGACCTACTGACTCAGAACAAGCATTTTCGCAAGATCCTCAGGTTATAGATGGATGGGTTCAAGTTTGAGATATATGCAAAACAGGGAATATTTAATTTTACTACATTGCCTTTCTTCATTCGAAATATTCGGTTTTTTTTCAGATTTAGATTCAGCAAAGTTCACTGAATTCTTACATAGTTTCAACTTATTTTCTCTGCCTCTAGCAGTGGTCCTCAAACTATGGCCCGCAGGCCACATATTGTATTTGTATCTATTTTGTTTCTTCATTGCAAAATAAGATATATGCAGTGTGCATAAGAATTCATTCATAAGGACAGTGAACTGGCCCTCTGTTTAAAAAGTTTGAGGACCCTTGCCTATAGCCTAGCTATCATAGTTGATGAGAAAGAGGGGGAAAATGATGAATTAACTAGAAAGTTTGGCTTTATGTCACTAAATTGATTGTGGGAAGATAAAACAGTTATCCTAAAAAGGTTTATAATATCCATACATTGGTAGGGCCTAAAAGATAAGCTCAATATTTTACCCTTTATAACCAAAAGGATAACTTATTTTTTAAAGGCAACAAATTATCTGTCTAAATTGTATTTATAGAAAAATCTATAGAAATAACAAACTGTGAACCAAAAATGAGCAGCTGTCATCTAAGGACTTACACATGTAAATCAGGGGAGTTGTAAGATGGGGTCATTTCATATCTGCTTTCTGAGTGAAAAACTCTGGAGCAGTCTGTTATTTTTTCAAGCCCCTCAGGTGAGGCTCTACATGCTAATAATAGCGAAAAGCCTCACTAGGAATGACTTTCTCAAGGAGCAGCTTTGATTGGAAGCTACACATCATATCCAAGGGTACTGGATAGGTTCTGATGCTGCCTTGTATGTGATTCAAAGGATTTTTGCCCAGAAATAACAATACCAAAAGAATTGATCAAAAAAAAATTAACTTTGCTTTATCTCTCTAAATATTTGAGTTTCAAACTATAAATGCAAAATCATATTATTTGTAAACACTGTATACAAAATTAGAATGTCCATTGGATCTGAGTCTAGGAAGACGTTTAAGTATTTGAAATATTCATGTATAAAATTTTTGCTTCTAATGTTTTATAGTGGCTAATAAATTTTTCAGTGCTTTAACTACACTAATACCTACTGTTTCAAAACATAAAAGATATTTTTTAATGTTCTTTTTTCTTGAATAGCTATTAGTAGTAGCATGGTGATATTCTCTGTATTACTGACATTAACTCTAAATCTGAAACAAGGACATCAGCCTGAAACTCTTTGTGCCCACCACTAAGATTTATGCCCACTACACTGGGAACTCCAGTAAATAGTCATTAAATACATTTATATGTATTTAGTATATAAATATATCTATATATAACATATATTATTATATTTAATACATAGATACTAGGAAAAAGAGCTGTGTAAAGATTTATTTTCAGGGGCAAAAATGATTTGGTATAACTCATAATTCTATATATATACTCTATATATATACTCTATATAGAGTATATACTCTATAAAGAGAACAAAGAAATATAATAGCCAATGATTTTCTGTGACCCCAGACACTAAAGTGGTAGTAGAGAGTTCTTTTATCTGCATTTCTATGTAGGACACCACAGGATTTTTGAATGACCAGAAGGCAACATTTAAGAGCTCTAGAAGTAGTAGAGACCAGTAAGAAATTACAGACTAGATTAACATGTGAGAAATGTGGAATAGTTAACAAAATGCATCTCAAAAAATTTCCTGAAAAATTAGGCAAAACTTTGAAATGGGACATAAAAATAATTGAATTGTAATTCAGGAAAAACCAAATTGGGAATTAATGGAAAAATATTTGTCATCAAAAATTTATGAGATACAGGGAAACTCTGGTTAGAAATCAATTCAATTTAAGATGGGGGGGTTGGGGTTTTTTTGTTTGTTTTGTTGTTTTGTTTTGTTCTGAAGGGTTGTTTTGTTTTATATTGTTCGATAGTAGTAGAAGCAGGTTGGGCTATAAGGCTGTGCTCAGGGCTTTCTCCTGTCTTTATGCTCTAAGATCACTTTAGGAAGTGCACATAGATCCATATTTGGTGCCAACATTCTACTCAAGGCTGACTGCTTGTATGTCAAGTGTCTTAACTCCTATTCTATCTCTCCAGTCTTCAAGATGTTTTCAGTATAACTGAAAGCATAATACTTTTCTATGTAAAGGAAACATTTGTTCCATTTGACGGCTTTCTAACTTCTGAAAAACAGTATGCCTAAAAGTGTCCTCTGAATTTAGGGATATAGTTGCAGATATGGTCATTGTTTCCAAGAGGTAATTGCAATAACAGTTGAAATATGTGTTTATTTTAGATATGTTTCACAGGTGAAAAAGATTCAGCTGGAAAACTGTCTTGTTCATGACATGAAGATGGTTAACCACTTTTGTATTATTTCACTTTGAGTCACTGTCAAATTGAAGACTTTGTGCTTATTTCTTCATGAGTAAAATGTTCAAAGAAATTATAATTGGAGGGGAAAATCAAGCATAAGTAAACTTTTGCACAAAGAGAGTTGATTTTTTTATTCTTCATCTCCATATTTGTGGTTCCTTAAATTATCCATTTTATAATGAAATGGGAAGTGTTTTCTGTCTTCATAGAAATTGGATCATGTCATGAAGTGTAAATTGGAAGTTAGTTTATGAAGCCTCCATCAGCATGTCTCACACTGAGAGCACATTCGTTGTTTATTCATGATAATCCTTTTTAGAGTGAAAATTTCTATTTTGTATTCTTAAAGTAGCTCTTATCCAATTAGTCAAAATAATTTCCCCACAGGAGAAGCCTAATGAATCTCTACTTAAACAATGAATATTTTCCAAGTAAATGAATTTATATTAGAAAAGACCTTTTCGAAGTGTAACCAACATAAGACATAAAAAGTGTAACCAGCATAAGATAAACATAAGGGTTAAAAAAAAAGTGTAACCAGAGGCCTGAGAGATAGCATAAAGGTAGGGCATTAGCCTTGCCTGCAGGACAGTGGTTCCGGCATCCCATATGGTTACTGAACCTGCCAGGAGCCATTTCTGAGGGTAAAGCCAGGAGTAACCCCTGAGCGCTGCTAGGTGTGACGAAAATAAATAAATAAATAAATAAAGTGTAACCAACATAAGATAAATATAAGGGTTTATCAAGGAGTATTGATAAACCATCATTAAAAAAAACCTGATAGACTTATGAATATGTTCTTTTCAGATGACATTATTGTTAGGTAGGCTTTATTCAGACATGAATGTAGAGCCAGTAAATGCAGAATGAAGTGCAAACATTAACAGACAATTGCCTATCTATGCTAATCTAACCTAGATAGACGTTTACATTTCAAAGGGGCCTGGGGCAGCTAATACAAAAGTCTGGATTGCCTTCCTCTGGGAAAAGGGGCAGATAAAAGAGTGAATGTTAAATGTTCCTAATCACTTTTTCAACTACTCTCTTCAGACTATCATTTTTCTAGATAAGTGTATTTATTTCCTGAATATCTATATACCCAACATATTGAACCATTGTTAAAAAGTGTTCTAACAGAGGCTCATGGTCTATAACCTTTAATTTATCCTATGAAGGATTAAGGTTTAGCAATTCAAACCCTTCAGTGATTCATAGAACATGTTACCATCAGCTATACCTATATTTACAACAAGCGAAGAGATAAATTATGAAAGAGGTTGGAATGATAGTATAGTGGGAAAGACATTTGCTTTACATTTGGTTTTCACATGTTTGATCCCTGGAGCCCTGTAAGGTCCCTCAATCCCCACCAGGAATGATCCCTGAGTACTGATCCAGGAGTAATCCCTGAGCACAATCAGTTGTGTCCCAGAAACTAAAAAAAGAAAAGTAAATGATGATGATGACAAATGAAAGATTATCCCTTGCCATTTTTTCCTTCTTTGGATTTTGTTTTAATAGACCCAGAAAAGGAGATGGAAGATTAAACATTTAAAGTAATATCTAAGAACACATTATGATATTTTAACTTACAAGTGAATTGCAAGCTTCACAGATTTCATAGTTCTGGTACTAAAATGAGGTTTTACCAAAATCATAACTATCACTCAACAAACAGTAATGCAGGGGTTGGAGGTGGTAGAAAGACTGTAGATAGAACAAAGTGGAGAATTATGGGTATTTCAGTGGCTGTTGTGTTTCGTGACATTGTACATCAATACTATGAGCTTAAACAATATTGTAACCTTATTACCTAACTATAATAGAATTAAATTAATAAGGTTTAGAGCCATAGATATCAAGTGAGGTGCTTCTCTTGCATGCAGTTAATGCAGGTTTAATCCCTAACAGAAATAATCCCTGAGCTCAGAGCCAGGACTAAACTTTAAACATCAAAGGATATGAGCAAATAGACCTGATAAGTGAATAAATAATATGGGATGGTTTGCTTTAGAGTAATCTGTCTCCTACTGATATTGAGCTCTTCTAGAAAACATAAAGAAAATCATTCATTCTACACACACAAAATCCTTGAAATTTCTGACAATATGCTGAGAACACTGGGTGACCAACATATTTCTTGATTCTCATTTCAGAATTTCAGAAAAATTTTACCATTTTTATCTATGAAATATTCATTTTTAACTTTAGCTATTAGTTTTCACAGGGAAAATAATTAACACCAAGCATGCCTTTCAAAATGAGACTTTATGATATGAAAACTATTAAGATCTAAGATTCTTCTTTGATAATTGTTCATAATCCTCAGTTAAGTTAAAGGGTTGATGCACATGGGTGGGGGAGAGTCACTCCCAAATTCACTTTTAGTTTGATCTTGGGATCTTTAAGACTGTAAATAGTAGTCTATATTTGGAAAACTTGATATTTTGAGCAGTTCTGAAATTGGAATGCAATGTTTTCCCATGAGTCCCCCATAATAATTTTTCCTATGGCAAAAAATACTGTCATTTCATTCTATTTTTCCAAGTTGATTGAGTCATAAAATATCTTGCCTGCTACAATTAGTCTCACTGTTAAAAAGGTGGAAAAGTCTGCCAAGCAGGGCAGCCCTGGTCTAGTCAGACCTAGATCAAATTCATGCTATGTGGATGAACACTATGCATAGTAATAAATATGAATTCCTTCTGTTGAGAGGAAAGGTAAGTCACAAGATGCTATTTAATTTACAAAAGCAATGCATTTACAAAATTTGTATCAAAAATATCCTGCTCTTATAGTAGACTTTAATCCTTATACATTAAAACCAATAACTTTATGCTCACTGATCATCTACCTTCTGTGTGACAGCACTGAGCACATCAACCAGCATTACCTGTAATTGTCCTCCTTAAATACATTCCAGGAAATTAAATAAACTGTCTCTAAGTTTAGTTTTAAACTCAGAAATCTTAAGACTTATAGAATATCCCTGACAGCAGCAGACCTCCAATACAAGAATTTTAAAAGTTTTATTTTTCTTGTTGTTTCTTCTTAGACCACACTTAACTATGCTCAGGTATCACTCCTGACAGTGCTTGGAAAACCACATGAAGTGCTAGGGATTAAACCCAAGTAGCCATATGCAAGGCAAGTGCCCTACCCAAAAAGGTCTCTTGTGATTCTAGCTCTCCTCCAAAGAGAGACCTGTATTCCTCCAAAAGTCCAAAATAAATGGGTTGTTTCAACCCTAGCAACACAGCACTTTACTTCTTTTTTTTTTATTTCTCACTATCTTTAGGACACCCAATCTTACCATGCTCCATCTGTTGACATATTTGAACACTGCAAACGGTAGGTATGTCCTACAGCTTACTTCTAGAGCAATTTGGGTAGGACTGGTAAGAAGCTAAAAAGTATATTATGAACCCAATTACAGAGAAAACAGAACATTAAAAATGTCAGGGTAGGGCCAGAGAGATAGCATGGAGGTAAGGGCATTTGCCTTGCTTTCAGAAGAATGGTGGTTCAAATCCCAGCATCCCACATGGTCCCCCGAGCCTGCCTGGAGCAATTCCTGAGTGTAGAGCAAGGAATAACCCCTGAGCACTACCTGGTGTGACCCCAAAACCAAAACAAACAAACAAACAACATGTCAGGGTAATGGTTTCTTTCAGTAAATATAGTATCCAATATTTTGACTCATGAGAGTTAAAGCAAGACTGTAAATATTGAGAATGCCAGCATGAAGAACAGCAAGCTCTATGAGTGAAAAGCAGAAGCATATATATAATAATGTCTAGGAGTCCTCATATCAATATGCAAAAGAGAAAAATATAGAGGAGAAGACCAGTAACTTCAGTGGTACAAAAATATCAGTAACTGGGGTTTGGAAACGCCCTTCCCTCCTGGGGACCTCTTCCACCAGCCCAATGAGCAAGCGCACCTGGGAGCCCAGACCCCCTGCTGGTCTGGGAATATCTCCCTTATTGGGTACCCCTTCTGCCGGCCCCATTAGGACCCAAAACATATGATCATTCAGACCACTGGAACTGTCAGTGGAGCACCACAGACCTCTGCTGACCTCTGCTACAGGTCCCACTCATCGAATACGTTTTGGCAAATCACTACGTCCTTTTTGTTTTTTGCCTCTTTCATTTTTCTCTCTTCTTCCCTCTACTTCTTTTTCCCCTTGTCCTTTACTCTTCTTCATCCATTCAATCTATTGCACTGTATTTAAATATTCTTTTCTCCTCTCTATCTTTTGTTTTTCCCTCCTTTCTCTCATAAGCCATATCTTAAGCAATTATTTATCTTTTCTTAACTCAATCATATCTTTTTATTTTTTTACTCAATCATATCTTAAGAGCTCAGACCCAGCCTATGAGGGTCAACTTAAGAGTAGAACACTAACGTCTGTCTTCCTGTGGGCATGAGTTTGTAGACAATGGACTCCTCTCTGATGCCAAACCTAAATGGTAAACAAGCCATGCCCAAATTGTATATAGCCGCTCTTATATATTACCCCATTTCCCCCTTTCAGAAATCCTTCTAGCCTCTTATCTCTGAATCCTGACCCATTATTCTTCCTTACTTAACCCTCTTTAGCCTCAGTTATTAGCCCAGTAGGTACCAGGACCAACCTTAAACCACCACCAAGCTCCCAAACCAAAAGGACACCCTCCCAGCCCCACATCACATGCCTTGGCAAGAAATTACAACTAACACACCTGCTGATTCATGCTTCATGGCTCTTCTTCTCACCCTCCTAATCATGAATTGTTGCATGCCACTGACTCAGCCCCAGAAGGACCCCAGTCCAAGGACACTTCCCTCATGAGTACAATAATTTTGCAAACTCGGCAAGACATGATGTGTGATGAAAAAATGCCTGGGACTCCACCCATCACAAGAACATTTCAAAAGACTCAATGGGGAAGTCTATATTCTTTTTATGCATTTAGTACCTCTTTAATAATACCTCCTACTCTGTTTATTCCAAAAAAAAATCAGTCTCATAAACAGCATTTTTCTTTAATGCCTTTTTAAAAATGTATTTTTACTTTTTATATTATATATCTATAAAAGTATAGATATATATTTTTCTCTTTTTCTCTCTACAACCTCATCTGTTTTGATTCTGCCTGGTATGAAAACCTACAAGAAAAATCTTGTCTGGGATAAAAGTTCAGGTCAAAACCAGGGCACAGAGATTGTGCAGACTATCATTCTGACCTCCAAATCCACCAGCAATATAATTTCACCATATTCTTTTGCATAGGCATTCTAAAGAAAAGGAAATATTGTACACAAAACAAACTATTATCTATTAGGGATAAGAACCCATATTTTATAAAAATGCAGGGTTGCCTCCCACCATAAGCATGTATCATGTAGACCCAACTCAGACTTGAACAAGGACCATCAACCTAGAACCCCAGATCCCAGACGTGGAACCAACACAGATCCCAGCAATAGCACCAGGAACCAAACTCCTCGAGAAGAAACTCTGAATTCCGTCCCAGCACCTACTTGCACCAGTTTTAACGTGACATCCTGACACGAGGAAACGGCAACAACTTGAGCTAAGAGAGGGCTGCTCCATCTCAGCACCTAATGGTATGATGCAACCAGGAGACATGTCATCCTTTGCCCTAAAGCAAAAACCAAAATCGCTATCTACAGAAGACTGACTTTGAAAAATATCCGCTGGACAGAACCTATCAAGGGACCAATAAGGAAGTTCCTAGCCTAGGCGTTGGCCTAGAATTTGTACAAAAACCAAGATCTTTAATTCCAGAGGTCTAACTTTGACAATTGCAACTGAACAGAACTTTTGTAACTATGGAAAGACTATACTCTAGGCTCTGTCGTAGGTTCTGAACAAAAACCAAGACCACTAATTACAGAAGACTGATTACAACAACAGTGATGAAACAGAACTCCTAGAACCATAATGAAAAACTCTCTCCTAGCCTTCACCATATGACCTACACAAATAACACCAACTTCAGCTACAGAGGCAGGATATCATCACACCATCTGAGTGGAAAGTTTCCTGGCACCATAAAAAGATCTTGGGGTATGCAAATGTGTGAGCATGGTGCCAGTAGTTGTTCCCATGGCAGTATGCTTCAAGGGCGGAGAAACCCTGTATTTCTTAGGCCAATGGATCCTGCTGTAATTTTCTCTATATTTACCGTGTCTGAGAAAGCAGAAGAAAGAAGAAGAAGAAGAAGAAGAAGAAGAAGAAGAAGAAGAAGAAGAAGAAGAAGAAGAAGAAGAAGAAGAAGAAGAAGAAACACAACCCTTTTTTAAAAAAAAATTGCTGGTTTGTTTTTTCTTTCTTCTTTTTTATTTCTTTTTCCATAGCTAATGGTCAGTTTATGGTTTATTCTATGTTTATTCTTTTTGTAATCTTGTTGATATTCCCTTATTGTTTTTTTTTTGTTTGTTTGTTTCAGGTTTGTCTTGTTTTACTACCTTTGTCTCCTTTTTTTTTCCTTTCCTCCTTCTAAATGGATATTTATAACACCTAGAGGGACTCCTCCTAGTTTTTCTCCTTTTTTGTTTGCCATTTTTTCCCTTCTTCCCCCAGATGGTACCAAGGCCAGATAAAACTGATCAGACATGAATACCAAATCCAAAGTCAACAACAACAGAATCAATACCCAATCTACAACAAGCTTTACAAAGGGGGGGGGAACAGTTGCATTAGCACTACAGGGGTAAAGGAGAGAGATGTGGGATGCATGCTGGGAACAGGGGTGGAGGGAGGATAACACTGGTGGTGTGAATGCCCCTCACTCATTATCTCTATATGCCTCAAATATTACTGTGAGAGAATTGTAATTCACTTTGACCACAATAAAAATTTAAAAAAATATCAGTAACTGCTGCCTATTAATGCTCAAGGATTTTTTAAAATGAACATCTGGTCTTATCAACCTCATCTCTTCATCCAAACCTCTTCAGGGATTGTCCATTGCACCGAGAAGAGAATCTAAACTACCTCATTTCACTTTCTTTACTCAAGTCAAACTGAATCCATTTTGTCTTTAAAATATACCAAACATTTGCCAGAGCATAGTCTTCCCAATATATCTCTCCATCCATTACATATCTCTGAATTTTTGTGGAACCCATTTCTTCTGTCCTTTAGAACAGGTTAGCTATCCCTTTACCTTGTAACCACCTCCTCCTATGCTACCTGAACCACCACCTCCTTCTTTTATCTCTAATATTTCTCTTTATTCTTTCCCAATTTCTATATTGATAAATAATAGAAAATTAAAAACTACCTCTTAAGAGAGCAAATCAAAAATGCAGAGTTATAAAATGAGTTAATTTGTACCATTAGGATATTATGCTTGGAGGAAAGTATGAATGGACCAAATTTATTTTTATTTTATCCTAGAGGGGGTTGGATGCAACCAAGAGGTCCTCATAAAGTATAAGGATCTTAGCCAGGTAAACTGGTAGAATAATGCAATGGTCATTGCTTTGGTCCTATGGTCCAGGAGATTACCCTGGCTGCCCTGATGGTTCTGGAGGTCTGGGAGCTGCACCCAGTAGTAATGTGTGAGTGAGGGTGGGAGCATATGATTGTGGAAAACATATCTAGACCCATGCATACTAGGTCCATGTCCTAACTACTATATATCTCAACCTCAAAGCAAAATATCTTAAATAAAGCCTACAGTATATGTAAGTATCATTCATGCATAAGTATTTTAGAATAGTTAAAAGAGACATTATGTAAAACAAGGTCATTGCGATATGTCCCTTGTCTTGCTATTTTTCCTATAAAATTAGGTTTTTAGAAACTAATAACTGTCAATTTCTCCTTTTGAACTGGATGCATGGCTATCCATATTAAAGTTCTTTTACTATGAACTTTACATGTTGACTCTGTTGTTACTGCTGCTCAAAAGGCCCCACATCTGAAGGTGCTAGGGAAGGAGGAGCATATAGATTGAATCCAGGATGTTGTGGACACAGGATTTTGCTCTCAGTTGAGTTTCTTCCCTTACCCAATAAGCAGATTTTTTAAGTCAAATCTCATTTTTATTTATTTTTAGTCAAGGACAGAAAAATGTTGGCCCACAACAGGTTTCTGAAAGCAATCTTTTGACTTTTGATTTTAGAATAAATGTGTTTCTAGTCGGTCAATAGAGGTTTATAGAACAGACATGTAGCTCCAGAGAGGAAAATAGGAACTGCTTATGTACATTTCCCTGACCCTGTTCAAGTCTAAATGCAGATGACAAATAACATTTCTATAAATAATTACAAATTTGATATCCCAATAAGGATGATCTTGTGAGAAAAAATGCATCATATATGCATCATATGGAAGATATGTATACTTATGAAGATAGTACACTTATAAAACCAAAAACAGCATATCAGTAGATTGATAAGAGAATTAACTAAAGTCAAATGAGAACTTGCAAATGTCACTAGCCTTATTCCAAGACCCTGTAGTTTTGGTAAAATGTGTGTATTTCTATATCAAATGTGTTAGTGGAATAATATATTAAATTATTTATTGCTTCCAAAAAATTGCACGCAGAAATTTTAATGTAATTGGATAAATATAAATAGTCTGTCTTTGGAAAAATGTTCTGGGTCTGAAACTTTATATAATAAAGTAGCTTTGTTTTTAAAGATACAAATTTAAATAAAACACCCCAAAACCTTGCAAGATACTCATGGAAACTGATCATTTAGAATTAAGATTTCCAACTATGCAAGAAAACAAAGCTGACAAATTTAGTCTAATTTATTGAAATTTTAAGAGGGAGAAAAGATATGATTGCTTCTGCAGCTTCATCATTACCTTATTTCCACAAAATTCTATGAGAGCCTTTCCCACCACAGGCTTGTTTCCATTATTAGGCAGTTGGCTGGGATGTGTTTAGTTTGGCAGCTTGACAATTAGTGTTCATTGCTTTTTGGTGGTACTGAAGTTGACAGAAAGCAAAACACAGAGGGGAAGTTATGTTCAAATCAGTAATCTCACATCAAAAATATAAGAACAAGAATGTATTAGCAAATGGAAAAGGCTTTACTATGCTTTGGTGGGGGTATTCTTTTGGGGGGGAGTATAAAATGTTATTCTAATACAAACCCAATCATCCTAACTTTTTGGGGGAGGGGGATTCACACCTGGCAGTACTCAGGGGTTCCTCCTGGCTCTAGCTCAGAAATCGCTCCTGGCAGGTTTGGGGCACCATATGGGATGCCGGGATTCGAACCACCTTCCTTCTGCATGCAAGGCAAATGCCCCACTCCATGCCATCTCTCTGGCCCGTAATCAATCATCCTAACTTTATTTATACTTCCTAAATATTGATTGAGGATAGTAATTTTTCAAAAACAATTCTTACCATGGTGGTACAAAGCTTCCAAAATTAACCTGCAATAGGTTTCTGAAAGCAAGGGCTAATCTGGAGAATTCCATAGCATTTTTATTTCCAATATCCCTTCTTTTTTTCTTTATTAATGTGTCTTTATTTATACAATTTGATTATAAACATAAATGTAGTTGAGTTTCCGTCATGTAAAAAACACTCCCCTTCACCAGTGCAACATTCCATTCCCATCATCAATGCCCCAAATCTCCCACCTCCCTACTATGTCCTTTCTCTGTCACAGAACTTCTTCATAGTTTTGCTTGTTTTTTTTTTTTCTGTACTCAGACTGTGCTTAATATTTTTTAAAATTTGAATCTGGGACCAGAGATATAAGTGCTATATGTAAGCCACTGCCTTACACATAAAAGACCCTGGTTTGATTCTGCACATCACATATTGTCCCCCACATCCCAACAGGAATGATCCCTCAACACAGCAAGTCATGTGCATTGCTTGGTATAGCCAAATAAAATCCCCCCAAAATAATTTTAAAGATATTAATTTCAGTGGTTAAAATGGCAAAAGCTAACTATTTTATAGGGGTTTACACCTGATAGTGTTTGAGAGGGTATCTGGTGCCCTGAGACAAAAGCCAGAGACTTGCACAGGCAAGACATATGCTCCACTACTTGAGCCACATTCTTGGCTCAAACTACTATTTAGTTGCAATGGGTCTGACACTGATGATATCTGCTATAAAACATTTTCTTATCATGTTCAATTATGGTTTACCAGTTCATGTAAGAGAGTCACACATCAGGGGCCGGAGAGGTGGCACTAGAGGTAAGGTGTCTGCCTTGCAAGCGCTAGCCAAGGAAGGACCACGGTTCAATCCCCTGGTGTCCCATATAGTCCCCCAAGCCAAGGGCAACTTCTGAGTGCTTAGCCAGGAGTAACACCTGAGCATCAAATGGGTGTGGCCCCCCCCCAAAAAAAAAACAAAAAAAAAAGAAAAGAAAAGAAGGAAACTATGCCTGCCCAGTGGGGCCCGACTGTGAAAAACTATGAGTGCTACCTGTGTATGTCTGTCTACTGTCCTCTTGCATGAAACTCTTGGGAGTGGGGCGAAAAGAGGCTCCAGAAAACTCGCTCTCCAGAGGCCATTTTCAGGGCAGGACTCCAGAAAATAAAAACAAGCTAGCTTTTGCAGAAGCTGGTTCCCCTGTTTGTGACATCAGGTGGGGAAAATCCACGAAACTACGCCTGCCCAGTGGGGCCCAACTGTGAAAAACTGTGAGTGCTAACTGTGTATGTCTGTCTACTGTCCTCTTGCGTGAAACTCTTAGGAGTGGGGCGAAAAGAGGCTCCAGCAGAGCATGGCCACTTCTCTTCGCTACGCAGCCGTGCGCTCTTTCTAAGAAAAGAACACCATCACAAAAAGAAGAAAAAATCACACTAAGAACTGTGCTATATCACAGAAGCAAGCATTTCTCTCCGGACTGTCTTCTCTGTTGCATGCTCATGCCTAAGATTTGATCCAGTGTGAGGCTTCATCCACAGAGGACTCCCCTCCCTTAGAGGCAAGTCAGCCCATGGAGAAAGGGCGGAGTCAGAGGAGTGTGCTGCCTGCATCATATAGCCAATGAATACCACCACAACATGTAGAAAAACCCACAATACAAGTCTGACGATGGGGAAACAACGCAGGCCAGCATCAGACATAGAGAATGAAGATCACAATTCTGATGACCAGATAATGACCAACCAACTAATCAACCTCTCAGATAAGGACTTTAGACTAACAATATGGAAGATGCTCAAAGAACTCAAAGAAACCATGGATCGAGTTGAACAGAACACTAATAAGAACCAAGAAAATATGAAGACAGAAATCACAAAACTCCAAACTGAAATAACATGTCAACTAACAGGCCTGAAAAAGTCAGTAAACGAAGTGAATGACAAAATGGATAAGCTCTGGGACAGGGTATCAGAAGCTGAGAATAGACTTGGTGCTGTGGAAGATGAGATACATAACAATTCCATACAGCAGGAGAGATTGGAAAAAAAAACTTAAAGCAAATGAGCAGACAATGGAAAATTAGTCAAAGAATGGGAACAGATGAAAATAGAAGTCTATGATAAGCTCAACAGAAACAACTTAAGAATCACTGGAGTCCCAGAGACCCAGGAAGAAAATTTCCAGGAAGAATCAACGATCAAGAACATCATTAAAGAGAAGCTTCCAGAGCTAAAGAATATATGTGATCAAATCCTGCATGCTCAAAGAGTACCAACCAAAAGAGACCCCAGAAAAACCACCCCAAGACACATCCTAGTCACAATGACAAATCCCACAGATAGGGACAGAATTCTGAAAACAGCAAGATCAAAAGGGGAAATTACATTCAAGCAAGCATCCTTAAGATTTACAGCAGACCTGTCACCAGAAACACTCAATGACAGAAAGCAGTGGTGGGATATTGTGACAACACTGAATGAAATGAATGCTTCACCCAGAATACTATACCCAGCAAAACTCACTTTCCGGTTTGATGTAAGAATACATACAGACAAAAAACAGCTCAGAAACTTTACAGACACAAAACCAGTCTTAAGAGAAAAACTGAAAGACCTAATTTAAGACAAGACTAACCAAAAGACACACCAAATTTCGATATAAAGATGGCATTAAATTCCAGGACAATTCTTTCTCTCAATGTCAATGGACTAAATGCACCAGTCAAGAGACACAGAGTGGCTAAATGGATCAAAAAACTCAATCCAACCTTCTGCTGCCTACAAGAAACGCACCTGAATAGTCAGAACAAACATAGACTCAAAATAAAAGGCTAGAGAAAAATTATCCAAGCAAACAACACCCATAAAAAAGCTGCAGTGGCCATACTAATATCAGATAATGCAAGCATTATACACAAGAAGGTTGTAAGGGACAAAGATGGACATTTTATATTAATCAAGGGGTACGTAGAGCAGGAAGAAATCACTCTCCTAAACATATATGCACCGAATGAGGGGCCAGCAAAATATTTAATACAACTGTTGACAAATCTGAAAAATAATATGAATAACAACACAATAATTGTGGGGGGCCTTAACACGGCTTTGTCAACACTGGATAGGTCAACCAGACTGAAACCCAACAAGAATATACTAGACCTGAGGAGAGAAATGGAAGAAAGAGGCCTAGTGGATATATATAGGACACTCCATCCCCAGAAACCTGGATACACATTCTTCTCCAATGTACATGGGACATTCTCTAGGATAGACTACATGCTGGCACATAAAACATACCTTGATAATATCAAGAGGATAGAAATTTTGCAGACAACCTTCACTGACCACAAGGCTCTGAAATTATTTGTGAACTCCAAAGGGACTCAGAAGAAACAATTTAAAGTGTTTAAAGTGTTTAACTTTAAAGAAGTTAAACAGCCTCATACTCAATAACCAGTGGGTCTGAGATGAAATCAAGGAGGAAATCAAAAGGTTCCTGGAAACAATGACAATAAAGACACAAACTATCAGAACTTATCGGACACAGCAAAAGCAGTACTGAGAGGAAAATTTATAGCTTTGCAAGCACACATCAGGAAGGAAGAAGGAGCTTACCTGAGTAGCTTAATGACACAGCTAATAGAACTAGAAAGTGCTCAACAAAAGGACCCAAAAAATAGGAAGACAGAAGGAAATAACAAAGCTGAGAGCAGAAATCAATGAAGTGGAAACCCAAAAAACAATCCGAAAGATCAATAAAAGCAGAAGTTGGTTCTTTGAAAAATTAAACAAGATTGATAGACCACTGGCAAACCTAAAAAAGAGAGAGAGAGAGAGAAACTTGATAACTCGTATTAGGAATGAAAAAGGAGAGATCACTACTGATATGACAGAGATTCAAAAGGTAATCAGAAACTACTTTGAGAAACTCTACGCCACTAAAAATGAGAACCTGGAAGAAATGGATAAATTCTTGGACTCTTATAATCTTCCACGGTTGAAGGAAGAGGATGTAGCATATCTAAACACCCCCATCACCATTGATGAAATTAAAATGGTAATCAAATGTCTGCCAAAAAACAAAAGCCCAGGCCCAGATGGATTCACTAATGAATTCTTTCAAACTTTCCAAGAGGAACTACTACCAATTCTGGCAAGACTCTTTCATGAAATTGAACGAACGGAAACACTTCCAAATAGCTTTTATGAAGCCAACATCACCTTGATACCTAAACCAGACAGAGATGCTACAAAAAAAGAAAATTACTGACCAATATCGCTGATGAATGCAGATGCAAAGATCCTCAAAAAAATCCTGGCAAATAGGATTCAATGCCTCATTAAGATGATCATCCACTATGATCAAGTAGGTTTCATCCCAGAAATGCAAGGATGTTTTAACATCCGTAAATCTATCAACATAATACACAACATCAATAACAAGAAAAATAAAAACCACATGATCATATCAATAGATGCAGAGAAAGCATTTGATAAGGTCCAACACCCATTCTTGATCAAAACTCTCAGCAAGATGGGAATGGAAAGAGCCTTTCTTAATATAGTTAAGGCCATCAACCATAAGCCAGTGGCAAATGTTATCCTCAATGGAGAAAAACTAAAAGCCTTCCCTCTAAATTCTGGCACAAGACAAGGCTGTCCTCTCTCACCACTCCTATTCAACATAGCACTGGAAGTACTTGCTATAGCGATTAGGCAAGAAAAGGATATCAAGGGAATCCATATAGGAAAGGAAGAAGTCAAGCTCTCACTCTTTGCAGATGACATGATACTCTACTTAGAAAACCTAAAGACTCTACCAAAAAGCTTCTAGAAACAATAGACTCATATAGCAAGGTGGCAGGCTACAAAATTAACACACAAAAATCAATGGCCTTTCTATACACCAATAGTAATAAGGAAGAAATGGACATTAAGAAAACAACCCCATTCACAATAGTGCCACACAAACTCAAATATCTTGGAATCAACTTGACTAAAAACGTGAAGGACCTATACAAAGAAAACTATAAAACTCTGCTCCAAGAAATAAGAGAGGACACACAGAAATGGAAACGCATAACCTGCTCATGAATTGGCAGATTAACATCATCAAAATGGCAATACTCCCCAAGGCATTATAGAGATTTAATGCTTTCCCTCTAAAGATACACATGACATTCTTCAAAGAGGTTGATCAGGCACTTTTGAAATTCATTTGGAACAATAAACACCCTCGAATAGCTAAAGCAATCATTGGGAAAAAGAATATGGGAGGAATTACTTTTCCCAACTTTAAACTGTACTACAAAGCAATATTTATCAAAACAGCATGGTATTGGAATAAGGACAGGCCCTCAGATCAGTGGTATAGGCTTCAATACTCAGAAAATGTTCCCCAGACATACAATCACCTAATTTTTGATAAAGGAGCAGGAAATCCTAAATGGAGCAGGGAAAGCCTCTTCAACAAGTGGTGTTGGCACTATTAGATAGCCTCTTGCAAAAAATTGAACTTAGACCCCCAGCTAACATCATGTACGAAGGTAAAATCCAAATGGATTAAAGACCTTGATATCAGCCCCAAAACCATAAGATAAATAGAACAGCACCTAGCAAAACACTCCAGGACATTACAGGCATCTTCAAGGAGGAAACTGCACTCTCCAAGCAAGTGAAAGCAGAGATTAACAGATGGGAATATATTAAGCTGAGAAGCTTCTGAAACTCAAAGGAAATAGTACCCAGGATACAAGAGCCACCCACTGAGTGGGAGAAACTATTCACCCAATACCCATCAGATAAGGGGCTAATTTCCAAAATTTACAAGGCACTGACAGAAATTTACAAGAAAAAAACATCTAATCCCATCAAAAAATGGGGAGAAGAAATGAACAGACACTTTGACAAAGAAGAAATACAAATGGCCAAAAGACAAATGAAAAAGTGCTCCACATCACTAATCATCAGGGAGATGCAAATCAAAACAATGATGAGATACTACCTCACACCACAGAGAATGGCAGACATCACAAAGAATGAGAATAAACAGTGTTGGCGGGGATGTGGAGAGAAAGGAACTCTTATCCACTGCTGGTGGGAATGCCATCTAGTTCAACCTTTATGGAAAGCAATATGGAGATTCCTCCAGAACTGGAAATCGAGCTCCCATAAGATCCAGCTATAACACTCCTAGGAATATACCCTAGGAACACAAAAATACAGTACAAAAACCCCTTCCTTACACCTATATTCATTGCAGCACTATTTACCATAGCAAGACTCTGGAAACAACCAAGATGCCCTTCAACAGATGAATGGCTAAAGAAACTGTGGTACATATACACAATGGAATATTATGCAACTGTCAGAAGAGATGAAGTCATGAAATTTTCCTATACATGGATGTACATGGAATCTATTATGCTGAGTGGAATAAGTCAGAGATAGAGAGAAAAACGCAGAATGGTCTCAGTCATCTATGTGTTTTAAGAAAAATGAAAGACATTCTTGCAATAATAATTTTCAGACACAAAAGAGAAAAGAGCTGGAAGTTCCAGCTCACCTCAGGAAGCTCACCACAAAGAGTGATGTGTTTAGTTAGAGAAATAACTACATTTTGAACTGTCCTAATAATGAGAATGTATGAGGGAAATGGAGAGCCTGTTTAGAGTACAGGTGGGGGTCGGGTGGGGAGGAGGGAGACTTGGGACATTGGTGATGGGAATGTTGCACTGATGATGGGTGGTGTTCTTTACATGACTGAAACCCAAACACAATCATGTATGTAATCAAGGTGTTTAAATAAAAAAATAAAAAAAAGAAAATGTATCACACATCATTGTCATTTTCTCTGGACTTACAGAGAAAGCTGCTTACACACATAAATTTAACAGTTTCTGGCAGGAATTTCTATTAGCTCCCTTGATTTTCTCTTTCTACCAATAAAAGAGTATTGTAGGGGCCAGAATGATAGCACAGAGGTAGGGCACTTGCCTTCCATGCAGTTGACCCTGAAACCACCCTGATTTTATCCCCAGAATCCCATATGGTCCCCCAAGCCTTCCAGGAGAGATTTCTAAGCACAGACCAGTAGTAACCCCTGAGTGTCATGGGGTGTGGCCCAAAACAAACAAACAATAAAAGTGCAATGTCAATTTAAGTGGATGCAACCACTTTGCAAGTCCAGCACCACCACCCAAGCAGTTTCCGAAGTGATCCCTGAGCACAGAGCCAGGAGCAAACCCAAAACCAAATAAAAATAACCAAAACACCTTTTACAGCCACACTATCACTTAGAAGTCACACTCTGAAGCATAAAAAATATCTATGGAAATAAATACCAGAGTCTCAAAACCAGTAAGTTGCCATTAAGAGTTCTTTTAGTGGGCTCAGAGAGATAGCACAGTTGTGTTTGCCTTGCAAGAAGCCAATCCAGGACCAAAGGTGGTTGGTTCGAATCCTGGTGTCCCATATGGTTCCCAGTGCCTGCCAAAAGAGTTCTTTTAGTGCAGTGACATTAAGAGAGATAATTGCTATGTCATCTTTAGTGTAGAAGGTTGGTGTGTCTGTTGGTTTGTCTTGTCTTACAGTAGACCTTTCAATTTTTCTTTTAAGGCTGGTTTTGAGTCTGTAAAGTTTCTGAGCTGTTGTTTATCCATAAAGATATGTATACTTCCTTCAAACCTGAAAGTGAGTCTGGCTGGGTGCAGTATTCTAGGCCAAGCATTCAGTTTGTTGAATTTTGTCACTATATCCCACCATTGCCTTCTGGCCTTGAGGGTTTCTTGTGACAGGTCTACTGTAAATTCTAATGATGCTCCTTTGAATATATATATTTTTGATCTTGCTGCTTTCATTATTCTATCTCTATCTGTAAGATTTGTCATTGTGACTAGTACGTTTCTCAGTGTGATTTTCTTTGTGTCTCTTTTAGCTGATCTTTGGTCATGTAAGATTTGGTTGCATGCCATCTTTACCTCTGGGAGTTTCTCTGTAAGATTGTCCTTGACTGTTGATTCTTCCTGGAGATTTTCTTCCTGGGTCTCTGAAACTCCAATGATTCTTACATTGTTTCTTTTGCATTTATTAAAGACTTCTATTTTCATCTGTTCATATTATTTGAGTACTTTTTTAATTGTCTATCATTTGCTTTAACTTTCTTTTCCAAATCTTCTGCTGGTATGGAGTTGTTCTGCATCTCATTTTCCAGCCCTCATATTCTGTTCTCAGCTGCTGTTACTCTGTTGAAGAGACTTACCATTAAGTTTTTCATTTCATCTACTAAGTTTTCAGTCCTGTTATTTCAGTTTGGAGTTTTCTGATTTCTATCGTTGTGGTCTGTTCAGCTTGCTCTATACTTTCTTTGGGTTTTATGAACATCCTCCATATTTCTTTTCTAAACTCCTTATCTGAGAGGCTAACTAGGTGGTTGACACTTTTCTGGTCATCAGAGCTGCCATCTTCATTCCCTATGTATGGTGTTGGCCTCTGGTTCCACCCTTTGTGGGTGGGATAGCTCACCTCTGAAGAAACTCCCCCAAGGAAAGATGAGTGGGGAGGACCAAGATCTAAGACAGGAGAGTTGAGAAGGTAGTCCAGAATGTCTGCCTGCTCTGCTTCAGAGCACACAGCATCAACCAGCTCCACTATTTATGGGCGGGACAGCTCACGTCTAAAGAAGTGCCCCCAGGGAAAAATAGGTGATGTGTACCAAGGTCCAGAGCACAGGAGAGTTAATAAGGTAGTCCAGAATCGCCATTAAGAGTTCTGTTTCTGCTGATCCAGGACCAAAGGTGGTTGGTTCGAATCCCGGTGTCCCATATGGTCCCCCGTGCCTGCCAGGAGCTATTTTTGAGCGGACAGCCAGGAGTAACCCCTGAGCAATGCCAGGTGTGTCCCAAAAACCAAAAAAAAAAAAAAAAGAGTTCTGTTTCTAAGGCCGAAGAGATAGCACAGAAGTAGGGCATTTGACTTGCATGCTACTGACCCAGGACTGACCCGGATTCAATTTCCTGCATCCCATATGGTCCCCCATGCCTGACCCGGATTCAATTTCCTGCATCCCATATGGTCCCCCATGCCTGCCAGGAGCAACTTCTGAGTGCAGAACCAGGAGTAACCCAAAAACCAAACAAAGAAAAAAATAGAAAAAAAGAAAAGGAGTTCAGGTTCTAGAGAAAGATGAGTTCAAATTCAAATGCTACTTACCATCTGTGTAAACCTGACATGATTTTGGATTTCTCATATGTATAATGCAGCAATATTAAAGTTACTAAGTGCATTTAGAGAGATTTTTGCTTATATCAGAAAGTGATAGATCATAGTAAATAGTAAATAAATGGTGGCATTATTAATAAGGTTTGTTTGAAAACAGGTGCTGATTTATGCTCTAGGGCCTCAGATGATTTCACAGTAGCTCTAGAGCTTAAATATCAACAGGGCCATGCTTTGTACTATCACATCCTCACACTAGTTCTACATGCCAAATGTCCCATGAGTATGGTAACCACCATGAGCATGGGTGAGACTGCTCTCTCAGTCAAGGACTATCCAGTTAAGGACTACTCGGTTTTCCAATTGTAGGAGTGTTGCCTGTTTGTGACTCCAAGCCAAATTTCTCTAGGGATATTTGGCTTGGAGCCACCAGCAAGCAAGACTCCTACAATTGGAGAATTGAGTGCCTCAGGTATGTGTCTAAGGGTCTATGAGTCCAATTCATCACAGTCCACCAATATGCACTCAATGTGCATTTTCTTATAAAACACTTATACTCCAACCTGGGTAAATTATCTCCATTTGCCCAGATAGCTAAGTTGCCAGGAAAATTTTATAGAGAAAGATTAATGAAACAAATAGCACTCCATGGTGCAAGGTTTCAGAACCTACTGGGCACACATCATGCTTCTACTCTGTGTTAATTCTAGATACTTATGATTCACGGCTCCCACTTTTGGAATCTGACAGGAATGGTCTTTCCCTTACCTCAAGGCCACAATTGCTATATTGACTGATAAAATTTTGTAAATTATTATCAAGAACTATCTCCCCATGCCCATTATTATCCAATTTCACTTACACTATTTGTCCCTATAAAGAACCAAACTAACTTCTCCTGCTCAGTTGCCGACTCATTAATTAGCCATCTGTTCTCCTGATATTAAGCTAATTAGTGACCAGGTAATAGTAATAGTTTAAAGTTAATGTCCACTGATGCAAAAGGTTCCATTTGGGAATCAGACTTCTGAACCCACCCATACTTGAGTTAAAAAAAAATAAACATTTTTGTAGAATAAAAGCACAAATTTCCCCAAAGGAATTTCTCTTAACTAGTTTTAAAATGTTTACAAAGATTTTGACATTTATCCCTTCAAAAGGCAGACCCAATTTCCCTTCCCCTTGAATCTACACAAACCAGACCCACTGGCTCACTTCCAGCAAACAGAGAGTTGAGGAAGTGATGTCTGTGACGAGGTCATTCACTGGAGAAACTTCTCCTTGACATAGTCTCTCTCATACTTTGTGGAAAGCCAGCCATCATGTCAAGAGACACTCAAAAAGTCACTTTACTTCTGACAATTAGGCCTTGCCACTTGTTCCCTATTATCTCAGGGTTATGCCATCCTAGTTGTATTCCTTTACATAACAACAGACCCTGCTGGTGCTTCTTAATATTGTCAAGCCTTTTGCACCAACTCACTTAACGAAGAAATCTCTTGCTTTTCCAAAGGAGTAGTAGAGTGAGTAGCTAGTTTTATCCCCTCTAACCTCACTCCATTTTTATTTAAGACTTTTTCATCTGTTATGTCCATGTATAAAAAGTTCCAATTTCATTTTATATGACCATTACTTTCTCCAGATTTCAGAATCTATTTCATTGACATGTTCATGTGGTCTCCCAAAGTCTTCATGCAGGCAAGCTCCTGCATCACAGGACAGTGCTTAGACACTAAGAAACTCTTTTCTCATCCAAATTCTCATTTGAGACAATATCTTCATCACTGTATCTGCACTCACATTCTGACCTTCAATTACTCTATACAAAACATTCACTTACCATCCTTTAGTTTCCTGTCTTTGAAAGACCAAAAATTACCTAACTCCTTTACATTGTAGTATAAGCCCAGTACTCTGGCTTTTATCTAGGAAGGAGATGGGGGCTAAATTTTAACAGGAGGCATTGTAATAGGCAGAGGCCATTGGAAAAAAATTGCCTTAAAAATAAAAGAAATCATCTTTTCTTTTAGGCAAAAGCCATTTTTGTACTTCTATTGTGTCAAGGCAATCTGAAAAAGTTCATGTTTTTGAGTGCATCAATTTGAATGAATCATTTCAAAATTCATTTTACCACGTCTTCCCAGAGATCTGTCATGGGCATGACCGATTGCTAAGGTGAAGACACCAGGCTTCTCTGAAATTCTGCTAATTTTTAGTCAACTTGGGAATCTATACTTATTTCTTCTTCAACTTCCTGCACAGAGTGAATATCTGTACTGGCAACGAGAACCTAGGGTATTCACATTTCACATATGATTGATAATTAATTATATTCAGGTTTTCTTGGACTTCTCCAATATAATACCTAACTCGATTTTCTCCAAGCTTCCTTGAATTTCTGAGGCACCTGAGTATATTTTCTTCAGATATTAAGTCAACAACAAATAAAATTTAAGCACTGATAACTCCACTGCCGTTTCTAGGAATCATCTACACTCTGCTTATCAATGGTAATGGAGCATGCAGGTGGAATCAGAATGTGTGAGGGAAAGGTGAACTTCAGTGCATTTGCAGCATGGGCCTTTATGGATCCCATAGCAAATTTGAAGCTGACAAAGCATTCAGGTATTTCCTGAATCAAGAAAATAAAAACAGAATTATTCATTTCCTGAGGTACTTTTCATTCCCTGTGTTGCAATAGCCATCCTCAAAGGCAAGGTAGCTCTATCAGGACTGGGCAATTGCAGGGCATAGAGTTAAATGTGGGCTGTCAGAAAGAAATATCTCTCTAAATATCTTCTCTAAAAGAAGGCCTCAAAAGAGGGATTCTGGAGGCTTTCAAGATTCTATAATGATCATTAGATTTGGAGAGATCTCAAAGATCTCAACCATAAAGATAATTCAGTGAAAGCACAATTCATCAATTATCTCTTAAAAGGGTAAATACTTTTGCCAATTGAGTCCAAGGTAAAATGCTAAAGTAAGGCTTGAAGAATATCGGAGAAATAAAAATAAATATGCTTTGAAAAAGCAGAATTCAAGTGTGAAAAAAGATGTTGAGGGGATGGTTCAATAGGACAGTGTGACAACAAGCTGGGAGGAATTCTTGAGGTAGGTTCAAATAATTCTCAGTACCTATTAAGAAGCTCTATTAGGGAAATCAGAGTTTTCTTCCACTGATTAGAAGGGGCCACAAACATCATACAATATGCAATTGTTCCCTTCTTAATAGAAAGACCTCTGTTTCTAAAACCAGCTCTCCGGTTAATCAAATTGAAAAAAAGTGGGAAAAAATCAAGTGAAAATAAAGCTCCATTACTTAGTCATCAGAGAAATAAGACTCAAAACAACCATTAGATATCACTACACACCTTCTAGGATAGCAGTAATGAAATTAAATGAACTAAGAAATATTGGAAAAGATCCTAATTAAAACCCCATAAACCCCATAAACCAGTGGAGATACAAATCAGGCAGTCACTTTGAAAAATTGCTGGTACATTCTTCTAAATCTAACCACATGACCCAGAAGTTTTTTCTAAGATGATTTCTCAAAAGAAATGAAAGATTATGCCTATAGGAAGATATGCATGAAAGTATTTGTAGAAGCAATGTTCATTAGTCTCTAGCTAGTTAAAATTCCAATATTTGTCTCTATATCAATGTTTAGACAAAGTGTACTATAGTCTAACAATGGAATAAAAGTAAAATAAACAATTTATCAATGTATTATTACATGAATAAATCTCAAAACATTTAAGCTGAGTTGAAAAAGTTAGGCATAAAATAATGCACACTATATGGCTTCTTATATCTTCAATTCTAGAATAGACCAATTAAATGGTGTTGATAAGACACTATTTCAGTGGTTTTCTGGAGCTGGGAATAGGTGACATTTCCCAAGAAAGTGTATAGACAAATTTTAGGTGATAAAGAAAAGATTCTATATTTTGTTTGTAGTGCAGGTACTACCCACGTTACCTTTGTAAATACTTCCATTTGCATACTTTCATTGGGTGCAATAAACTTGACTGCTGAAAGAGATGACCCCACAGGCGCCTCCCTGCTGCTTGTTCTGGGAAGAACTGGGACTAGTGGGTGGTGAGAGAGAGATGACTACTCTCTCCTTAGCTCCCATGATGATCTGGAATTACACATCAAAGATTCTCTCCTTTACCACAAGGACAAAATGACAGGGCTGTCTGCTGTTATGATAATAACTCTCCAGACTAAAGAAGCCACAGAAAGTCACAAGAACTCTCCATTCCAATAGCATCATGTATTTACCTAGGAGACCTCAGGGCCATTTTGATCATGTTGCTTCCCCCCACTGCTTCTTTCCATGTGAGTTGATTCACTAAGATAACCAACATTCAGAAGTCTTACTCAGAGTTGATGACAATGAGTCAAAGAGTATTCTTTCTTCTGCTCTGAATCCAACCTGCAACCCACAGTCTGGAAGCATTTTGTTTTTAGGAATTACAAGACCTCTTTTATGAACATATTTCTCACTTTCTTCTTCTATATTTTTTTTTCAGAATACCAAAAGAAGCCCTAAGATAAATGTGCTAAGAAAAAGTTGGCAAATATCCTCTCTTGAAACAATTACCATGATAAATTTGATTGTGGCCTCTAGTCTAGAACATTCTTAGAACATTCTTAGTCTACACATTCTTAGAACAATTTTACCAGAAGCAAGATATTTGCATATTGATGCATCCTAATTAAGCTGACATGGTGGAAAAACAAAAGAAGAATCCATGTGACATGTTTGTTCAACTAGACTGAAATATACCAGTCAATAA
This sequence comes from Suncus etruscus, assembly GCF_024139225.1. Classification (NCBI taxonomy): domain Eukaryota; kingdom Metazoa; phylum Chordata; class Mammalia; order Eulipotyphla; family Soricidae; genus Suncus; species Suncus etruscus. Next base: position 104,626,971 of record NC_064857.1, on the reverse strand, counting down.
TACCACTCTAGGAAGGAAATGAAATATTCCAGGACAGTAAGAGTAGACTCCTGTACAACAGGAAGGAGGAAGTGGTAGTGAAAAGGGAAATCAGCCCCCCCCCACCAACCTTGGCGGGTGTTCCGCCCCTTAAGGAAGTCGTCACTACCTTGGCTCCACCCTTAAGGAAGTCGTCACTGCCTCGGCCCCACCTCTACCCCCACCTCACGAATCATTGGTGTTATCCTGGCGGAAGTCCAGCCCTCAAGGACTCTCCTTCCCCTCCCACTTCCCATCCTATATAAGGGGGTGATCAGGGAAACACGTGGTCTTTGGTTCTGCTGGGAATCCATAGACCCTGGCCATTCATAATGGTCAGTATTAAAGCACTTTTCAAAGCATCTGCTGGAACTCATAAGCCTCTTCATTTCTCTGCGCCGGGTAACTAAATTAGGACTTCCGGACCTTTCAGTTTGGCGAGCCAGCCAGGAGTCCTCATTCTGCACAGAGCTATGAACAGGTGTCTGGTGAGTTCTGATGTGTGTGTGTGTGTGCGCGCGCTTTGCTTCGTGTCTGTCTTAGTCTAAAATTATGTTGTATTCTGTGACCAGCGGGAAGCTGACTTTGTGGTGGCTTGGCTAATGTTATGAGCTCTTTGCTCGATGTGGAAACCGAGTGAGTGATAGCAGACTTTGTATAATAGGAGGGTTCGAGTCCCTCGCGTGACTTAGGGATCTTCCACCTGATGTGTTTCCGGGATTGGAGTCCCCACCTGACGCATATTTCCAGGTGACAGTGAGTTGACGAACTCTGGCTGCTTAGGTCACAACCCTGGTGGTACCCCAGGGGTTCAGTAAGAGCAGCTGGAAGACGTTCCGGGCTGCTGGAAAAGGGTGTCTGCTTGTAATTTGTGGAGCTCAAGAACTTGGTCATTGGCATAGCTGTCTGTCTAGGATTTATTGTGGGCTGCAGAGATTACTTGAACGCATTCCATTCGTTTGGTTGTTTGTGGCGCCATTGTTTGTCTGTTTGTCTGTCTGTTTTTGTCTGTGTGTTCTATGTTTTTCTTTGGTCTGACCACGGGACGCGCCCGACCCCCTCTCGCGGGCCAACCCCTGGGGAAAGGGGCCGAGCCCGCGTCTCCCTCGCCCGTCAGTCGTCCCAGCCCGGGATCGGGAGGCCCAGCGACCCCCGCCGCCCGCGGCGCGGCGGGAGGGCGCCCGAAACCCGCCTAACCACCTAACCCGCCCCCCCCCAACCAGGGAGCGGGCGCATGCAAGGGCCACGCTAGGAACATGGCGGAGGGTGTTGGAAATTGCAAATCCCAGATTTCTCAAATGGCCATCAGGGACAAATTTTCCCTGGAGAATTTCTGAACTTTGCAATCCCCAATTATCCTGCCATGTGTTCAGGCCAAAAAGAGCAACTGGCCGCTTTTTTTTCTAGCTAAAGAAAAAAAAAATAAGTGCTTTTAAACTCCAGCCTGAAGGAATTCACTAAGCCCCAGGGCAAACCATTGTCCTCCCAGCCTCACCCTCACCTGGCTGGGGAATGTAGATCATTTACATATCAAAAAAATCTAGCTAATGGTTTGGAAGGCAGGAAAATAATAAGAGGATGTTGCAAATTACTGTTGTTATTTTTGTTTGTTTGTTTTTCGGTGCACGTGGAGATTTTTAGCAGCGGAGCCACTGCAAAAGAATGAGTGGCGAAAAAAAAAAAAAAGGGAAGGAAAAGAGAAGGAGCCGAATGGTAGGGCGTTTGCCTTGCATGCAGAAAGGAAAGTGGTGTAAAAAAAATTAAAAATGTGTAATAAAAAATCTGTATAATCAATCTAAATAATTATTAATATGTCTCTAGGTTAAAAAAAAGTGTAAGTGTTTTTAAGCATGTTCTACCAAAAGTAGTAAGCATTCATTCTTTCTGGTTTTCAACATTAATTTGTGTAACGTAAATTGCTGGTGTTTTAATTGCTGGTGTTTTCTGTTTAGAAAACTAAGTGAATTTCTATATTTAGAATTAAGCATAATTAAAATATTATTTTGCAATTTTTCATTATATGTTACCAAGAACATTAATATTTGTATCACAGGAGGTTTTATAAAATTGGTCTGGTTTTAAAAAATGTATAAAATATTTCGTTGTAAAAAAAGATTCTAGAATTATCTAAGTAATTTAAGTAATATTTGCTTTTTCTCTTCTCCCAGAACCTTTTAGTACCATTTATGTCATGGCATCATGTTGCTTTGCACAAAATACAAGCAGATGGATTTCCTCTCTGCATGAGGAATAATCCCCATGCAAACAGAAAATCAAAAAAAATTAGTAAGGGGACCCCAAAGACCTCTTTTAGAGGAATAATTGGAGTTAAGGTGGTGTGGCAAGCAGGCATCCTCAAGCATTTGGCTGAAAAGACCGGCAAGAGACTGAAATAAATGGCCTGAGTAAGGAAATTGAAGATTTTCCTAGAAAATCATCACAGCCTGTGGGCCCTGCTCTCCCCCTCAATCTCAGAAGAAGAGAATTCGAGGTCAGTCTCTTCCAAACCTGGAGAGGAGTGGAACAGACAAGTCACCTCTAAAAATTCCTGCAGAGGGTGAGATGCCCAGCCAGAAGAACCTCATGCTGAACCAACCAACTCATCAGCCAAACCTGAGTGACTGTGAAAAACCTGCAGTGTCCACAACCTATCCTCAGAAAAGCTCTGTAAGTAATGGGGGTGCCCCAGATGGAGATTTCTCCAACAGCGCTGTATATGTGCAAAGGAAAAAGCCAAGTTATTCAAATACCTGGTAAGGTACAAGGTAAAGGTGGAGAGAAAAACCATTTTTGGTAGCTAATTAAAATTCAAGTGGGCCTAACTTAAAACCCACTTCTTTGAAGTAACTTATGTAAAAATGCTCTTACTAGTTGTATTAAGCCAGATCATAAATTGTAAATGCAAATGTTAGTCTAACTGAAGTAACTCAAAACTGTGTTTATTCATAATGCTATAATGCTTTGTTTTCTGTTAATTAATTTGTGCTATCATTACAGACAATAAGAACAGCTGTGCCATTCAAGTTGTGCTATTTACTGCTCCAAGGCCTGAGTGGGTTAAGTAATATTCCCCTGTATAATTGATCTAATCCTTTTCAGGTGTTAAAACTGCAAAAGTGAACCAGTTAACTGCTCCTTTAGAAAAATATGAGATTTCACCCTATCTAAAGATTGAAACTGCAGTCCCCTGTCAGCCTGAAGTAGCTACAGAAGATTGATCTTCGACCACGTTCCCTCTAATAACTTCTAGGGTGATGAAATCTCTAAAGCAAAATGGTCATCAGAAAAAGCTATAAGGGAAATAAGGGAAAAAGAAAGGCCACAGAAATTAATAAGCCAAGTTAACAATTAAAAATAACATTATGCCTATCTATCCCAGAGGTTAAAGCAGGTAGCAAAAATTATGTTTCTCTTGGTAATGTTAAAAAGTAAAACAGTCATTAATAAAAATAAAATTTCTTCATCTCTGTCTAACCCAGTGCAGAAAAGGCAACTGAAGTTTAGGGCTTTCTACCCCAACAGCTGTTTAAGTTGCAGAAATGGTGTCAGCAGAAACCTCCTTATTTTCGTTGTGAAATTCACAGCCTATGAAAAAAAAGCAACCATATGGGGCCCCGCCCAGTGCAAATGTTTTCTGAGTCTTATAATGTTTTTCTCTCCCCCCTTCCACTCTCCTAGCAGCTCGGCCGGCCGCCATCGATGCCCCCTACAAAGCCAAGTCTGAAAGGGACTCAAACAGGCATATAAGCCCCAGAAGCCGAGAGACCAGGTCCTAGTAAATCTAGTAAATCGGTACCGCTCGCAAACACTAGAGCCTATGTGGAAAGAACTGCTGTCAAGGTGAACTGCATGCTTCCTGGGTTCACGCCTTCCATCTAAAACCTGGAAAGTGGAGCACACTGAGAATCCCCTCAAGATACGGGTCCGGCGGGCACACTTCAGCCCTAATGCACTCACTGACTCTGGCAATGCTCTCCCTGGCACTTGCTAAAAAAGGGCTTAATCAAGTCATGCACCCAAATGAACTGGTGAAAAGACTATATGGAAACCCCTGTAACTGAAGGGTGGGGACATCAAATCAATAGTAGGCTTGTGTAAAACTAGAACCGCTTACCTCCGGTCCCCTACTCCTTCCCATGTGGTGGTGCGGGGAGCCGAAATGGGGGTGTAAAGCAAAACCCCAGCCTTTGCCTCCCTCTTGGGGGTGGGGGGAAAAATTGGCCTCTGGCTGTCCCTGTCTGACTAGGTAATCTAACCTTTGCTTCTTCTAGCTGTACGTATGTCAAAGATAGGAGGTACTCAGTGCTCAGAAGTCCTGCCTGCTCCCTCTAGCCCAGGGTATTTACCTCCGGAACGGGTATAAGTGTGTGGTAAAAATTTGGCTTATGCATCCCAGCATTAGTGCTCCCCAACATTAACATCATTCCGGAAACAGAGCCCACCCCTCTGCCTAACAAATCTCTTAGGCACTCCTAGGTCTGAGCACTCTACTGGTAGGGCTCAAAAGTTGCAGGTAAATCGGTAACTAGAAAAGCAGGTCTAGCAGGACTAAACAGAAATAACAAACTCTCACAAGAGTTAATTTCAAATGTGTAAAACAGAATCAAGCACCATCAAGAGTAGCTGGCCAAGATAAAAAGCTATTAAATGGTCCCTTATGGTCTTTATGGAATGGAATTCTCCCCTATCTAATACCCCTACTGGGGCCCCTCCTAAGCCTTTTTACTTCTGGTAGCCATTGGCCCATGCAGGGTTAGCTCATGCAAATAATTATGACCAGTAATATCAGAAAGTAAAGGCCCCAAATCACATTGGCTTCTAGGATTAGAAGCCTCCAGTACAAGAAGTGGGGATTGAAAAGGGAAATCAGCTTCCCTCCCACCAACCTTGGCGGGTGTTCCGCCCCTTAAGGAAGTCGTCACTACCTTGGCTCCACCCTTAAGGAAGTCGTCACTGCCTCGGCCCCACCTCTACCCCCACCTCACGAATCATTGGTGTTATCCTGGCGGAAGTCCAGCCCTCAAGGACTCTCCTTCCCCTCCCACTTCCCATCCTATATAAGGGGGTGATCAGGGAAACACGTGGTCTTTGGTTCTGCTGGGAATCCATAGACCCTGGCCATTCATAATGGTCAGTATTAAAGCACTTTTCAAAGCATCTGCTGGAACTCATAAGCCTCTTCATTTCTCTGCGCCGGGTAACTAAATTAGGACTTCCGGACCTTTCAGTTGTTTGCTTGCTCAAAAAAGGTGTATTTCCAGGGGAGTACTGAGCCTTGTTGTTGTTGTTGTTGTTGTTGATTTGAAAAGAGGTAGGCCAAATATACTTAGGAGTCTCTGGATAGCCAAATTGCTTTGATTTGCAATCAACTATGTATTGGTGATCTGAGTGTCAAGATAAATTATCTACTCAGTAAGAAAGAAGCAAATTTAGTTGTCACTGAAAGATATTATTAGCTCAAACTGAGGTAGCTTTTACTGTTAACTTGGTAATCTCACATGGAACATATTCAGCAGCTGGAGGCAGGAAGTAGAAGTCACCACACACACACACACACACACAGAGAGAGAGAGAGAGAGAGAGAGAGAGAGAGAGAGAGAGAGAGAGAGAGAGATATGCTGTCCGCAGTGCAGGTTCATCTTTAAAAAGAAAAAAAGGTTTCATAAATACCGATTTCTAGTACACATGATGGAGTTCCTGTTTAATAATACCAGGGAAAATTATAAAAAAAATTATTTTCTTTTAAAATTACACTGATGTGGAAATGTTCTTGGTCTAGTCTTGGTTTGGCTGCAGCTCTTCTCTTTTAAAACACAGTGCTTAAAGTATAGTGCTCTTATCTTTTAAAGCAGAGTACCTCCACAGTCTACAAAAATGTACTGAAATGCCTGGGGTTTTACCAGGAAATCACCGCGTCCACACCCCTGGTAGTATATTTGTTTTAATTATAAATAAATTCATCATAAGAGCATTTTATTTCAGAGAATCCAGAACTTACTCCCAAGAGCAATAAAATAATTGTGTTGATGTTTAAACATGTGTGTTATCAATGAAGATATTGAGTAAACCATGCTTAATGGAATTAGCATTGATGAGTTTTTCCCATGATATGACACTGTTTTCCTGACATCTCTGTTATTTGAGAATTAAGTTCTGAGTGGAATTATAATATTCTTTTTTTTCTTACCAAAAAAAAAGTTAAGTAAATTTGAATCATCTTTATCAAAGCATTTTGTTATTGCAATCAAACTAGAGAAAGATAAGTTTCTTTCTAAAGTATTTTGTTACCTAATCATATATTTCTAAACAAGAGATGATGAAAAAAATTAAAAACATACTATTGTGCAACTCAGTAGAATCCCAGGATATTTTTGACTACAGGGCGACGTTGAAGAATTTTTATTTATATTTACAAAGCTTCATATGTATTTGTCCACGTGAAAGAAATTATGCAAGAGAGCAATAGCAAGAATTTAATAATAATGCCTAATGATATTTTTTACCCATAGTAAAAGTTCATATATAAGAACAAAGAACAGGAGCCAGAGAGCTAGTGCAGTGTTTACAGTGCATGCCTTGCCTGTAACCTTCTGTGATTCCATCTCTGCACCAAATGTTCCCTACTTCTCAATGGGTGTAGCATTGATGGAATAATCTTTGGTCTCCTGACCAACTCTTGAGAGCCTGCTCCTTAATAAGAGAGAGAAGTCCCAGTTTAGCTATAGTCCACTGACAAAGCTTTTCTTGCAGACTTCAAAGATAAGTTCATGCCGAAGCCCTGAGTTTTATTCAAAATAACATTTTTGTTATCAAATTTTAATTGCATATTAAAAATAGATAAATCTGGGACCAGAGAGATAGTACAGGGGAAAAGGCATTTGCCTTGCACACAACAGACCCCAGTTTGATCCCCAACACCACACATATTTCTTGAGCCTTTCCAGGAGTGAGCCTTCACCACAGAGCCAGAAGCAACTCTAACATCACTGCTAAGTGAGCTCCCCAGCCAAAATATGTAAATAAGTAAATATTTTTTTTAAAAAAAGCTTTATTACACATCTCTGCTCTGAGAAGTACTGATGAGTTAAAACTCTATTTTTATTTTTCTTCTATTCCATTCTGTCTGCTACAGCTTCTCCGAATCTAATTTCAAATTTTCTGACTTTTTATCAAGTTTTCTCTCCCTCTGGGTTTCTCTGAGAAATTTTCTGGGCTTCATTTGTGTGTATGTAACTGTTTTTCTCTTTTTCTGCCATTACTCTTTCTAAGTGTCCCTCTGTTTCCCTCAAATAAACAAGAAACAGCAGAAAACGTGAACCACAGATAGAAGAAACCATTTTATTATAGATGTGTGCCATGCAAACCTGGGAACAAACCCTGTCTCTTTTGGACCTGTCAGCATCTTCTATCAAGCTGATTCTTTGTAACTGCCCTTAGAGACCAACTTTCTCTCCATAATATTTGCATCTTTAGTGCACACTGAAGACAAGCTCTTGGCAGCCATGCAAAAGCAATCTGTGCTGTATGGAAGATATGGTCTCTAACCTCAGGTTGAACTAAAAATCACTGGAACTTTTAAGAGGCTGTTTTGACCTTTCAGGGTCAGTTAGGATGGGGATCTGCCTGGCAGTTGTTAATGGTGGTTTGATTAGACTCCAATGCTGTTTTTAAGTCTCTATTTAGAGTCTAGCCAAGTTAAACACATTTTCTTTTCATCTCTACTCACAAATCCAGCCTTCAGTCCCAGGTCTTCAGTCATTTCTTGGTTCTTCTCTGGAGTTGCTCCAGTTTGCTGACAAATGCTCCAACCTTCATTCAAAATTACTTCTTAACTTCTCCTGATAGCATCTCATAGCATTTCCTCCATCTCAGCATTTTACTCAATTTCTGCCCACACATTCAGTTGAATGTGGGGGCCTGAGTTTGGAGAAAAATGAGGAAGTTTTGTGGGATGGGTGAGATGAATGGAGAGACTTCTTAAAAGCCATTTCATGCTCTCTAAAGAGTAAGGTTCTTTGTTATGTCTTGGCCATTTTGAAAATGCTGTCTTCTTGATTTTAAAATCTATATTAATTATTGTTGAAAAGTAACAAACACATTACCAATAAATATTCCTATAAAATTTAGGTCTTTTGAAAACTATAAATACCTTTTTAATTACTTTTAATTATTTTATATCTACACACTCAAAACAAATTTAAGGATGTTTGCATTGTCATTTCTTCTCAAATTTCTGTTTTATAGTTCTAATTACCGCCTTATACATTCAAATATCTCTATAGTCAAATAATTGGTAAAATAAACAATGGGCAATAATTTTATTTTTATTGTTTCTGAAATATTATTTTTGCATTGTTTAGATTTGCTTTTATACTTTTGTTTTGGCTCCACACCCAACAGTGTCCTATGGTCAATCCTTGCATCATATTTAGGAAAAGATATGGTGCTAGGGATGAAACTTGGGATTTACATATGTCAGACATGTGCTCCAGCCCTTTGCAGCATTTCCACGATTCTTTCTAAATAGTTGTTTCTTTATTTTTGTTTGATATATGTATATTTGCTTCACTTTGCTAGCTTATAAAATAGGACTCTCCTGAACACTAAAATTAATCCCCAAAAATAAAAACAGGAAATAAGAGAATGAACTGACTAATAACTGTCCTACATTTCAGTACTATGAAAATATTTTTCATTTATTCATCAGATGTTTATTCTAGGTGTATTTGAGTAAAGTTTTATAGTTTAATATTTTAGGTATTTAAATTCATAACTGTGTGATTAGTAATTTTTAAGTCTTGGACTTCGGACTTCATGAAAAGTGTATACATCATTGTATACATCTTTGTAGGTGTAGGGGTATATATATGTGTATCCATGAAATGTGTGCTTGTCTGAAATACCATTTTTCTAGTTTTCCTTATTTCTGGATAAGAAGATTCCCATCATATAACTTATTTATGTACATTATACATAAACCCATTTATTCACATATGATGTTATATTTCTGTAATAGTAAGTAGTTTTTCAACACTAACATCCATCTCCAGAACTTCTTAAAGTTCCCAATCTTCCTGAGCTTCCCCACTATATCATAAACACCAATTTCCCCCTTTCCTCCCTAGTTCCTAAAAAGTACCTTTCAACTTTTCTGTTTCTATAAATTTGACTATTCTAGATATTTTATATGAATGGAATTAGTCATTTGTCATTTTACTTAGCATATTTCTTCAAGATGTACCCATACTGTAGCTTGAATTAGTATTTCTTTCCTTTTGAGACTGAATAATATTGAATATGCCATATAACATTTAACTGCTCGTCCTTAGATGGACATGGTTTACACATTAAAGCTATTGTGAATTGGGGCCAGAGAGATAGCATGGAGGTAAGGCATTTGACTTTCATGCAGAAGGAAGGTTGGTTCGAATCCCTGCATCCCATATGGTCCCCTGTGCCTGCCAGGGGTAATTTCTGAGCATAGAGGCAGGAGTAACCCCAGAGCGCTGCCGGGTGTGACCCAAAAACCAAAAAAAAAAAAAAGTTATTGTGAATAATACTTCTCAAAGTGTTAATGTACAGCTTAGCTCCCTGATTCCAAAATTGAAACTGCTGAATGACAAGGTAATTGTTTCATTATATGAGTAACCAAAATAGCATTTTGCATATAACAGGTATACTATTTAACATTCCCATCAATAGGGGGCAAAGATTCCAATTTGTCCACATTTTAAGCAATGCAAATAATTTAGTATTTTTTAAATAATAGCCATCATATGTATATGTAGTATCTCATTGTAGATTTGATTTATTCTTACGTACTAATGTTAAACATATTTTCATGCTAAATATATTTTCACTAATTGACTATTAGCACATTTTCTTTGAAGTAATGTTCATTTAAATTTAACTATTTTCAATCTCATTTTAAAGATACCAGGATTTATAATTTTATTATAAAATTCATATTTTAAAGGGTAGAATTTAGCAAACCATATAAATTCTACAACTCTTTATTGGGCTCTTCTCTTTTGCTTATTTCCACTCAAACTATCATCAAAATCTAAAGGCTTCTTTTTATTGGATATTGTCTATTTTCTTGCTTTATTTATTTAAGGATATAAATAAGATTATCCATTTTTTGTATTTTCTTTCTGACTTATTTTTAACATAACAACTAGATAATTTCATTTGCTATGACAAAATTACATGTTGAATCTTTTCTTACAATTGAATAGTGTTCTATTGTCTATGAATACTACATCATTTTTTTATCCAAGTTCTGGGCATTTGAGTTGAGCAATTATGAACAGCATTGAGATGAATATAGTGGTTAATAGAGATCTTCAAATTTGCTACTGTAAATAGAACTGGAATAAACATAATGTACATACAGCTTTTCAATTAGTGTTTTAGTGTTCTTAGTATAGTTATTTAGCAGTAGAATTAATGGTTATATAATAGTATTATTTTTAATATTTGAGATCTCCATACTGCTGCTCTATATACTATTTACATTCCCAACAAAAGTACATGAATTTTTCTTTCTCTTTATCTGTTTCTTGTCTTTTTCATATAGGCAACTCTCAGTGGTGTGATGGTATCTTGATTTATATAATCAGTGATGAGGTTTTTAGGGTGTATTTGTTGTCATTTGCTTTTCTTTTCTGGGCAACTGTCTAGTCTACACTTCACACCATTTTATGATAGAATGTATGTGGGGGAAAATCAAGGTGTATTTGTAGTTGTGTCTTCTGAGTTATTTATATATCTTGTATATTACCCCTTTATCAGATTACAGATTCTCCTATGTTGTCTTTATTTTGACAATCCTTTCTTTTTTACAAATGAGTTCTTTCTACTTTGTGTTTGTTTCTGATTTCATTGAATGCTGTCAAACCATTGAAAACATCTCTGAAGTCAGTGTCAGACTGTTTTTCCATTTTTTTAATGGAACTTATTTTGTGGATTCAGGTATAACATCAAAATTTTTTTATATAGGTTAATTTTTGTGCATGTTGTGAGATAGTGTTCCAACATTATTCTTTTAAAAGTGACTAACAAATATTTTCAGGACTGTGGCTTTTAGAAGCTTATGTCCTTGGCTCATCGGCCAGTTAACTGTCTATATAACTGAGGACCAATTTCAAGGCCCTCAGTTCTTTTCCATTTGCTTGATTGTCTGCCTTTTGCCATGTTCTATAATACATAGTACATGATTACTACATGATTCCTATAGCTATATAAAATAATTTAAAATAGAAAGAATAGTCTAAATTCAGAGACCATTATGCCACCTATCTTCAATTGCCTTGGTTATTCAGTAGGTTTCATGTTACCATAAAGAATTTTTGGCATTTGCTCTTTGTCATTGAAGAATACCATGGGAATTTTGATGCATTTTACATTAAATCTGTATAATATTTTAATTAAGGTGAACATTGGACATATTAACTAGATGAAAAATAAAAAATACAATGGTCTTAAGTGAAGAAAAGTTGGATTTAAAAGACATTTTCAAGAAACTTTAATATCTGGTCAACGATTTAAAAGTAAAGAAGAAAATTAAAGTATTCCTGGAAAATACAAGAAAAACACACACTATCAGAATTTATAAGACAAAGAAAATCCAGAACTGAGAAGGAAGTTAATACCAATACATGCTTAAATGAGCAAGGGCACAAGTACTAAGCTAATCTCAGATCTTAAGGAATTAAAAATAAAAAAAAGAACTAGATGACAATGACTACAGAAGAAAAATAATAACAACTGGGAAGAAAATAACAAAATATAAAGAAAATGAAAAAGATCGTTCATTTAACAAAGAACTGGTTCTTTGAAGAAATAAACAAGATTGAAATCCCCTTACAAGATCCATTTTAAAGACTTAGAAATCCCTAGTAAATAGAATTACACATGAAAGGGGAGAAATTACAGTTGACACCACAAAAATACAAAATATTATTAAAAACAAATCTGAAAAATTTATGCCACTAATTTGGAGAATCCAGAGAACAGATGAATTTTTAGAATCATACAAGCTTTTTAAAGTTGAGTCAATAGAAAATAGCAAAATCAAAATCAACATATCAATTATTAGAAATAAATTATCAAGAGCAATTAAAATCCTTCCTCATAAATAAAAACTCAGGTCTACATCAATTTAGTGGTGGGTAATACCAAACCTTCCATGATGAGCTATTCTCTGTCCTCAATATTTTCCAAAAGTTTAAAAATAAATTTTCAAAATAGCTTCTTTAAAGCCAGAATTACACTGGTACCAAAACCAGAAAGAGAAATAAAAGAAAATTAAAATTATATTTCAATATGTTTAATGATAATTTTTTTTGTTGTTTGTTTTTGGGCCACACCTGGTGACACTCAGGGATTACTCCTGGCTATGTGCTCAGAAATCGCTTCTGGCTTGGCAGGACCGTATGGGACGCTGGGAGATCGAACCTAGGTCCATCCTAGGCTAGTGCTTGCAAGGCAGACATCTTACCTCTAGTGCCACCGCTCCAGCCCCTAATGATACTTCTTTTTAAAATACTCAACAAAATATTAGCAAGAAATCTAAATTTCATTAAAATACATGTACAGCATGACATAGGAATTAATCTATGAATGTAAGTGTGATTCACTAATACAAATCAATTAATTTTGTATACCACAGCACTAAAAAAGATAAAAACAATATGTTAATATCAATCTACTTAGATAAAACTTCTGTGGGACCACACCTAGCTGCATTCAGGGGTTACTTCTGGTTCTGAGCTCAGAAAAAGCTCCTGGCAGGTTCAGGGAACAATACAGGATGCTGGGGATTGCACCCTGATCCACTGCATGCAAGGCAAATGCCCTACCAACTTTGTTATCATTCTGGCCCTAGATAAAACTTTTGACAAAATTTAACATTTATTTATGATTTAAAAAATATTAGCAAAATAAGGATATAAGGTACTTACCCCAATATAGTAAGTGCCACATACAAAAAACTCATGTTATCAAATTTAAAAGTAAAGTACTGAAAAAACTTCCTCTAATATTAAATATAAAATAAAGATGTTCACTCTCACCACTATTACTGAACATTGTATTGGAAGCCTAGGTATAACTTAATATAGTACAGGAGGCAACAAATATAATAAAAATTTCAAAATGGAAAGAATTAAATAACAATTTATATTGTGTCATGCAATAAAATTTGTTGTTCGTGGAACTGTAAATGAAATTTTTTAACTTCCCCTTTCTTTCCAAGAACTCTGTTTGTGATAAAATACAACTTTATATCCTGCTACTTTACTGAAATTATTTCTAGTCAATTTTTGGAGGAATCTTCCAAATGTTTTTACATGTTACCATCCTTACCTAGCTGTCATCCTAATAGATTTATTTCTAATATAAATTTCTTTCATTTATATTTCTTATCTAATTTCACTTGGTAAGGCTAAATAATTAAGTTGATAAGTATTGGTCAGAGTGGATATACTTGTGTAGTCTCATATCCAAAACTTTGCCACTACATATGTCTTTCAATTTGTTCTGTGTATTCTTTCTTATTCAAAATTATTTTCTCATTTTCCAGTTAAACACTTATCATACATTGACACTAAATCTTGTCAACTAATTTTTCAGAATAAGTTAATATAGTCATGTTGTTTATTAATATGGTGCATTACATTAATGATTTGCATTCTCATATTCCTAAGATGAATCCTATTATGTTTCTCTTGATTTGTTCATTATTGAATTTGATATACCAATACTTTATTACCTGAGAATTTTTTATATTCATCAGAAATATTAATGTGTGCATGTGTGTGAGTGTAAATGCTAATTTTGTCTGGTTTCAGTGTCAAATTAGTATTAGTAGAATGTCTTTGACATTTTCCATCCATTCTTTAAAAGTTTTTATAATTCACAGGTTAAAGTCATTAAAACAAGCTTTTGCTATTAGGGGGACTTTTATTATTGTCTTTATGTACTGTGATCTGTTCAAGTTTTCTATTTCTCTCTGTTCAATATTCAGAGGTATTATGGTAGTATTTATTCATTTCTTCTAATTCATCTAATTTTTTTCCACAGGTATTTTTAGTTGTGGCTTAACTCCTTGTATTTCTATATTAGTTACAGCTTTATTTCATTCTCTTTCTTCTTTCTTATCCAATATTTCTCTATTACTCTTAGTGATGCTAGCAAAGATGTTTTTATCAATTTTATTATGAATGACTTTTAAAGAAATAGGTATTGTATTTGTTGGTCCTTTGCATCCTATTTTTGGCAGCTAATTTACTTACTTCCATTACAATTTATTTTATTTCCCTCTTTTATTACCCTTTTGTTCTAGTTGCTCTTTTATAATTCTTTGATGTATAAGATTAAGCTTTTACTTAATACTTCTTTAATGAGTTGGCTCCATTATTGAGTTGGCTCCATTAATGCTCTAAATCTCTACTCCTATTGCTGCATAAGGTTTGATAGTTTATCTCTTTATTTTCATAGTTATGTAAGCAATTTTTATTTATCATTTGAGTCTTCATTTACTTAAGAGTTACAAGCATGTGGTTTATTTTACTTATGTTTCATGTCTTTTGTGTATTTTTATTATTGATTTTTTAGCCTCATGCAATTGTAGAAATCTTAATAAATAAAGATGACAGGCCTTTCCTTCTGACTGGCCAACAATGCATCTCTGTGCCTAGAACCCTGGGCCCTGTCTACCGTACCACTTAGTAATTCTTGCTATTCAATCTTTAAACCTCCCAGTCAGGAGCATTGAAAAGAATCAGGAAACTGCCCCTTCCTCTTGGCCTGGCCACTGTAGACCCCATAGATACCTCCCCTGGCTTTAGTAAGCACGATAAAATTTTGAAGCAGCCTATGTTACTCCACTCACCCCACACACTCTATTTTCAGATTGGGAATCAGGGTCTTTATTCAATGAGAGAATATTCCCATAAATGTCATCGTATGCACTAGATCTATAACTGGTTATACTCAAATATCTATTGTGTGGTAATGAAAATGGGCTGAATTACAGAGGCAAAACAACAACAACAACCTGTTAGTATAAGTAACTATTTAATCAGTACTCAGACAATTAAGAAAGCTAAAGCTCACTGTTAGCATCCTTAAAGGTTGAGGAACAATGGGAAAACAAGAACTCAGCTGTTCTGGCAGCAAGGGACAATATTCTAGAGAGGTCCTTAAATTCATCAAAATTCTGAAGTCTGGTTAAGCAGGATCTCAAATCAACATTCTCAGCGATGGCAATGGAAATTAAGCAATCAGTGCAATGGAAATTAAGCAACTCTTGGAAATAAAATTCAATCAACTCCAAAACTTGGTTTATGAAACACAAATGAAATTGGAGGAGCTAAGGAATATGCTAGAGTAACAAACTTTTGAATGCTGACCCTTGATTGGTGAACTTGAAGACAAAATAGATTCTAGCATTGGTAATAAAGTCGCAAAATAAAAGTAAAAAAGGCTCATATGTGTTGCCAGCTCATGTACATGGTGTCTGCATTGCAAGTCAGTCAACCACATCTCCTTGAAATGTGTGCTTTTTGTTCTCTGAGCACAGAACCAAACAGAAGTAATCCTGAATACTGCCGGGTGTGTCCTCACTCCCCAAAAATGAATAGGCTGACAAATTAAAAGATTCAAATGATAAAACATAAACATTCAACTTAGAGCCTACTGCCTTGCAAAGTTGCCAGTTAGATTTGAGGAAAGAATTAAAACAAAGGACTAAAATTTGAGGGGAACGGGAACAGTGAGTGGGTTGAGGGATTTGACATTGGTAATAAGATTGCTATCAGGGCCGGGTGGTGGCGCTGAAGGTAAGGTGCCTGCCTTGCCTGCGCTAGCCTTGGACGGACCGCGGTTCGATCCCCCGGTGTCCCATATGGTCCCCCAAGCCAGGAGCAACTTCTGAGCACATAGCCAGGAGTAACCCCTGAGCGTTACTGGGTGTGGCCCAAACCCCCCCCCCCAAAAAAAAAAAAAGATTGCTATCAGAACATTGCATGCAGGAAACTTACAATGAGTAACTGTAAATTATGATAACTTTGATGAAAAGTTATTTTCTAAAATAAGATGACTCATATGGCTTTAATTTTGCATTGCAATGTAATCTGTTCTATAAATATAAATATAAATATACATAAATATAATCTGGTCTAGAAAATATTTTCTATACATTTGACAAAATGTTAATTTATTTTGGGAGAAATATAAATTTATTTATATATACCTCTAAATTCCATTAGTCAAATTATTTTATTTTTGTCTGGGTGATCTGTCAGTTGCTCCAAGTAGTGTTTTAAGAGCCTCAACAATTATTGTGTAACTCTCAATACATTCCTTAAGGTCAAATAATACTTTGACCAAATTTCTCAAGATTAATTGAGATACATACTAATTTGATCGTTTTTAAATTTCTTATACATTCTGAAAATGTTGATTCTATTTCTCCTTTTAGTTCTATTTCATTTTAGTGACCATTCTCATAAAGGTGATGGAAATATCTGAATACAAATCAATTAATACATATGCACATTATCGAACTGCACAAAACAGGTTCTTTTTAGCACTCTTTAAAATAATATTCCTCTATTTTTTATATTTGGTTCTTGTAAATTAGTCCAAGTTCACTTATATATTTTTCTGTAAATATACTTGATACTAGTTTACTCATATGAACTCAAAATTCTATTTCTTCATGCATTTTTGATAGGTAGAAAATAAATATTTATTTGTAAAAAAAAAAGACTAGGAGTGCTAAAATAAACACATTTTTTCAGTTTCTTTGAAGATGAGTATAGTGGATACTTTTATGAGCCATCAAGGTTGAAAATCCCAGCAATAATACTGTCTGCAACTTGCTTATAGCCAACATTCCTGTGATATTTCACACAACCAAAGAGAAATTATACTATCTATACATAATGTTGATGAGATACAAAATTCAAGTCTTTTGCCTGAGTAAAACTATCTTTGAGGCTTGATCTGTGAAGACCATCTTTTCCCTTGCACACATATCTTCTAGAGAAGACTGTTATCTTTAGAACCCATCTTACTTTACCCTTTTGTCTTTCTAAGTAAATTTTATTCAAAAAAACTATTTTGTTTCACTTTTTAAAAAAAGTAACTATCTGAAAAACTATCTGAAACCAACTCAATCAGATATGCTACTAAGCTTCAGTTATAACTTTCCCTCTATCAATCTCGTACTATTTTTTTTGCTGATCATATTCCCCAGGCACTCCCATTTAAATCTCTGATTCTTTTTCCTGAAGAATTTACTTATACTTTGAAATGAGATTAATGCCACATATTTATTTATATTGAGAAAACCAAATAAGATTACAAAAAAGGAAACAAAGTGAAAAGTAGTTATTAAAATCAAGTTGCCACATTTTCTTCTTTAAATTTCACTTTCTCTATTAAAACATTGTAAAACCATCCTCAAAAATTTCAAAATATTATTAAACAGAGGAAGGAACTGTACCATGTATTTCCTTGAGGTAAACAATCAATTCATATGAAACAAATACCTCAAGATTAGCTTTAATCTTTGAAGTTCATTGAGGAAAATATAAACAGAAAACTTCAAGATTTTGGGCCTTAAGGATGTTTCCAATGATAGAATTTCATTGGTAAGGACAACAGAAATGTAAGTTAAAAAGAGAGACTACATAAAATTTAAAAGTTTCTGGATGGTTAAAAAAAATGCATGTTATGGCAGGAAATGTGCACTGATGAAGGGATGGGTATTGGGTTATACATTAAGAATGATAGGGCCGGGTAGGTTGCGCTGGAGGTAAGCTGTCTGCCTTGCAAGCGCTAGCCAAGGAAGGACCGCGGTTCGATCCCCCGGCGTCCCATATGGTCCCCCCAAGCCAGGGGCGATTTCTGAGCACATAGCCAAGAGTAACCCCTGAGCGTCAAACGGGTGTGGCCCAAAAACCAAAAAAAAAAAAAAAAGAATGATACAGTAGGGGCCGGAGAGATAGCATGGTGATAAGGCTTTTGCCTTGCATGCAGAAGGATGGTGGTTCAAATCCTAGCATCCTATATAGTCCCCCGATCCTGCCAGGAGCGATTTCTGAGAGTACAGCCAGAAGTAACTCCTGAGCAATTCTGGGTGTAACTCAAAAACTAAAAAAAAAAAAAAAAAAAAAAAAAAGAATGATACAATAATTTCAAGTAAAATATGTCACAGATATACAAGTATAAATCAATATCAAGTAAAGAAAAAATAAAATTCATATAATTATACAATAAAATGCTGAAAAGCCTTTTTAACAAAATTCAACATATATTTATGATAAAAACTCTCAAAAATGGGTTGGAGGGAACATTCCTCAAGTAATCAAGTAATGGCCATTTACAACAAATCTACTTCAACTTTACTCAATGTAAAAATACTGAATGCCTTCCTCAGAAGATCAGATACAGGAAAGAATGTCCATGGTCACCACTAATATTCAATAGGGTCTTAGAAGTTATTGCCACAGTAAATAGAATAATATTAAAGATATCAAAATAGGACAAGAAGTAAAATTTTCACTATTTGCACATGACATAATAATAGATATATATAGATACATATTTTCAATATATATTTCACATATACATAAATATACATTATATGATATATACTACTATTATATATTATTACATATATTTACATATTATAAATAATGATATAAAAACCTATATATTTTACTTTAAAACCTTAGAAACAATAAACTAGGGGGCCGGAGAGAAAGCATGGAGGTGGGGGCTTTTTCCTTGCATGCAGAAGGACGGTGGTTTGAATCCTGGCATCCCATGTGATTCCCCCAAGCCTGCCAGAGGAGATTTCTGAGCAGGGAACCAGGAGTAACCCCTGAGCACTGCCAGGTGTGACCAAAAAAAAAAAAAAGAAACAAACTAAAACTCAAACAGCAAAGTAGCAGGCTACAAAGTCAACATAAGAAATCAATAGTGATGTGAAATCTATAGTAATATAACAGCTTAGTACAATATAAAAACTTGTCTTTCATATGGTTAACCTGTGTTTGAATTCAAGCATTCCATGTGATTCCCCACCAGAAGTGATCTCTGAGTGCATAGCCAAGAGAAACTGCTGGCCACCAAGGCCCGAAAACAAATTTTTAAAAAGATATATTGCATTTTTATATGAAAACAATGATGAGATGTACATCAAAAAAGTTAATACCACATAAAGTAGTGTCTCAAAATTTAAATACTTGGATGCCAGAGTCCCCCCCTGGATGCTAATTGTAGCAAACTAAAATATAGCATAAGCAGTCCAAAAAGTAAAGAATTGGGAAAGCATGGCTGTCTGTCTGTCTGTCTGTCTATCTATCTATCTATCTATCTATCTATCTATTTATCTATCTATCTATCTATCTATCTCGAGAAGAGGGGGGGGCTACATCGCCAGAAAACTGATACACTTTTTTTCTCCATATACATTGGTCATTCTCCAAGATAGACCACATTCTGGTCAATGAAATATGCCTCCATAATATCAAGAGAATATAAATTGTAAAAATTACCTCCTCAAATCATCTTACACTGAAATTAAAGGTGAATCACAAATGACAGAGTAAAAACTTTAACAATTGGAAATTAAGCAATTTATTACAGAACAACAAAGAGACAAAATAAAAAGGAAATCATGGGGCCAGAGTGGTGGCACAAGCAATGGGGCATTTTTCTTGCACACTCTAACCTAGGATGAACAGTGGTTTGAGCACAAGCATGCCATATGGCCCCCCAAGACAGGAGCAACTTCTGAGAGCATAGCCAGGAGTAACCTCTAAGTGTTACTGGGTATGGTGGCCCAAAAAGTAAAACAAAAAAAAAAATCGAAAGGAAATCAAAAGATATCTGGAAACAAACAAGAATGAAGACACAAATTATCAGAATCTGTGGGGGCACACCAAATACAGTATTAAGAAGAAAATTTATAACTTTACAAGCATTCATCAGGAAGGTAGAATGGGCCTACATAAATAAATTAATGGCACAGGTTAAAAATTTGGAAAAAGACCAATAAAATGAATGAAAAGGAGACAGACAGAAGGAGATAATAAAGCTTAGAGGAGAAATTAATGAACTGTAAATACAAAATAACTATTTGAAAGATTAATGAAAGCAAGAATTGGTTCTTCATAAAAAATAAACAAGATTGACAAACCATTAGCCATACTCACAAAGGATGGGCGAGATGGAAACTTAATAAACCAAATTAGAAATGAAAAGGGAAGATTACTAAAGACACTACAGGAATTCAAAGGGTAATCAGAGATTACTTTGAGAAACTCTATGCTACAAAACATGAGAAACTGCAAGAAATGGATTAATTTTTGGACTCCTATAATGTCCAAGGTTAAACCAAGATAATTTGGTATATCTGAACTGACCTATCACTATTGTGAAAATCAAAAAGGTAATCAAACGTCTTCCAAAAAACAAAAACCAAGGTCTAGATAGATTAACAATTTTTCAAAACTTTTAAGAGGACTTACTGCCAATCATTTTCAGTTTCATCTGGGAAATTAAAGAAACAGAAATACTCCCAAATAGTTTTCATCACTCTGGATAGCAAAGTAGCAGGCTACAAAATTAACACATAGAAATCAATGGTCTTCTTATATAACAAATGATTGATGAGAAATATATATTAAAAACAATTCCATTTAAAATAGTATCACAGAAACTCAAATACCTTGGTGTCAACTTAACTAAAGAGGTGAAGTACCTATACAAAGAGAAAACTACAAAACATTGTGTCAAGAAATAAAAAAGGACACAAGAAAATGGAGGCATATACCCTGCATGTAGTTTGAGAGGAAACATTATTAAAATGACAATACTCCCCAAAGCACTGTACAGGGTTAATTCAATCCATATAAGGTTACCCAGGACATTTCTCAAAGAAGTGGATCAAGCATTCATGAAATTTATATGGAAGAACAAATGCCCATGAATTGGTAAAGCAACCTTTAGGAAAAAGAAGATGGAAGGCATTGTTTGTCCCAACTTTGAGTGTACTTGAAAGCAATAGTCGTCAAAATAGCATGGTATTGAAATAAAGACAGGTCCTCAGATCAATGAAACAGTCTTGAGTATTCAGAAAATAAACCCCAGGCATACAATTAATCTTGGATAAAGGGGCAAAAATGCAAAATCGGGCAAAGGAAGCCTTTTCAACAAGTAGTGTTGGGACAACTGGTCAACCACATGCAGAAAAACAAACTCAGACCTCTATGTAACACCATGCACAAAAGTCAAATCCAAATATATTAAGGACCTTGGTATCAGACCTGAAATTGTAAGATATAGAGAAAATAAAATGTAGGCAAAACACTCCATGACTATGAGACTAAAGGCATCTTCAAGGAGGAAATAGCATTTTTTAAACAACTGGAAAAAGAGATAAGCAAATGGGACTACATTAAGTTGTGGAGCTTCTGCACCTCAAAGGAAATGGTAACAGAATACAAAGGCCACACACGGAATGGGAGAAACTACTCACCCAAAACCCATCTGATAAGGGGCTAATTTCCATAACGTACAAGATACTAACAGAAATTATTATGAAAAAACAAAAAAAAACACCTAACCCCATCAAAAATGGGGAATAGAAATGAACAAATATTTCCTCTAAGAAGAAATACATATGCCAAAAGTCACATAAAAAATGCTCCCCATCACGAATTCTCAGAGAGATGCAAATAAGAACTATGAGGTATCATTTCATACCACAGAGACTGGCACAGATCACAAAGAACAAAAAATCCAGAGCTCGCTAGGATAAGGGGAGAAATGAACTCTCATTCACTGCTTGTGGGAATGCCATATAGGCCAACCTTTCTGGAAAATAATATGGATATTCCTCAAAAAGCTGGGAATTGAGTTGCCATGTGATCCAACAGTACCACTCGAGGGATATACCTCAAGAACACAAAACCAAAAATACAAAAATTCCCTTTATGTTTGTTGTAGCATTGTTTACAATAACCAGAATCTGGAAACAACCCATGTGCCTAACAAAAAATAGTGGCTAAACTATGATATATCTACACAATGGAATACTATGAAGCTATTAGGAAAAACTAAATCATGAAATTTGCTTATTCATGATTGGACATGATGACTATTATGCTGAGTGAAATAAGCCAGAGGGAGAGGAATAGAAATAGAATAGTGACACTAATTTGTGGGATATAAGAAAAATAAAAGATAGTATAGCAATAATATTCAGAGACAATAGATCTGAACACTGTGATGACCAGTTTGTGACATAAAGCTTGCCACAAAGAGCGGTGAGTGTACCTAGAACACTAACCTCTATCACAACTACCATAACAATTATAGTGTGAGAGAGCGAGGCAGAATGCCTGTCTCAGAGACACACAGGGCTGTGGGATGAGGCAAGAAAATGGGGAGTAGGACATTAGTGGTGGGAAGATCTCACTGGTAAAGGGTGGTGTACATTCTATGACTAAAACCCCAGTATGAAAACTTTTGTAAACACACTGATTAGATAAATTTTTTAAAAAATTTAAGCCTAATTCTAGCCCTGTACCTAAACCTAAAATCTAAACGTACACTAACTAAAACCCTAAAATGTACTGGAACATCCCAACCATAACCTTAACACTCACACTGACCTGTCATCTTAACTCTAAATCTAACCCTAACCTTAACTCTAGATTATCCTACCTTTAGCCATAACACTAACAACCAACCCTAAACATAACCTCAACTATAACCCTGTCCCTTACCATAACAACCTAACCTAACCTGAATCCGAATCCTAATCCTCTCACTAACCCTAAATCTAACCTCTCCCTAAATCTAATCCTAACCTTAACCCTAACCCTAACCTAATTTAACCTGAATGCTACCACTAACATAAAAACTCTAAACCTAACCCCAGGCCTAACCCTGACCCTAATCCTAAACCTTACACTAACCATCACATTAATGCTAAATCTAACCCTAAACAAAAAAAAGGAAAAGAAGAGAAAAGAAAAGAAAAGGAACAAAAAGAAAAGAGAAAATCACTGTATCTCGTATCATACCTTGTTTGTATAGAATGAAATGAAAGGTGAAACATTTCAAATATGAAGTTTCTAAAACTACAACGCATTTTCAAATGCCCATAGTCAATTTACCATTATTTTTTGCCTAATATTGCCCAAAGTTATGCATTGCTCATTACTATTTGTACAATGTTCATAAGTGTATTAAAAATCCTCTGCTTTGTTAGAACTAGAAACTTCTCTACTTTCTAAGATATCTTAAGTTGTGAAGGTCATTGCTAAAAATAAGTCTGGACTCATTGGAAAGGACTCTGAGGTTAATTTTTCTCTTTCTACACATTTTCTCTGAAGGAAATAATAGGAATTGTGTAGATTACAGAAATTCCAGCTCTATATTCAAACTAAAATGAGGGTTACAGTGGAATTTCAGTCTAACTAGTAAAGTGCAGAGGATGGTCTACGTAATTGCTGACAGATGCCCATGACCTTTGTATGGGCAGGTTTTTTCATATCCTGGAGATGCTCAAGCAACCTGTTGACTTAAGAAAACTAAAAATGTATTTATTCTCTCAGAATTATGAAGAGAACATCTAAAATAAAAGAGTTATAAAGGTCATCCTTTCTATGAAGCTCTAGAGAAAGCTCCTTTTTTGTTTCTTCTGTGGTTTCCGGTAATCATCAGAATTTATTCCCTGGCTGGTGTTAGGATAGCTTTAATTTGTCTCCATCATCACATATCTTTTCCCTTTGTGTGATTTTTGTCTTGTTTTCTCTTCCTACAAAGAAAATAGTCAGATTGTTTTTAGGACCCACCCTAAGACAAAAATGACCTCATCTTAATCTGATCACATTTGTAAGGATGCTATCTCCATAAAAAAAAATCCACATTTAAAAGTTGCAGCTGTATGGGAATTTGTAGAGTATTGAGAATATATGAACTATAGAGGAAATATACTTATGTATCTATTGTATCTATAGAGAGGGAATATATATCTTCTGCATAGAGGATAGTTGCAAGAATAACCGAAGCTCAGGAAAATTGATATTATCCTTGTTAGTACTGAGAGCAAATTTCAAAAAGGCTGACACACACACACACACACACACACACTCACACACACACACTCACACACACACACACACACACTCAGTAATAGAGATTTGGACTATTCTGACCAGTATTTAAAATAAGGTGAACTTTCAACCAAAGTACTATCATAGTTTTCTAAATTTTTCATGAATTAGGGAACTTTATTCAGCAAGAATTTAACATAGTCAACTCATAAAGATTAGAAACACTTTACTATTCCTCAAATGACATAGCATTTACTTATTAGATACTTTCTAAATGGTACAATTCTAGACGTATTGCACACTTTATATTATTGTATTCCCATATTCATTATGACATTAATTTCCCCATAATACATTATTTCCCCATAATGCATAATATTTCCCCATAATACAATAGTTTAAGACTGGGTTACACTTTCTATGGTGAATCATGCATTTTAGTATTAAAATAGAATCAATATTAAAATATATAAATATGTTGACAATAATAAATAAATATAATAATTTGTGCACATTCTCAACTGAATAAATACTTTTTGTGGATAATAGATTTCATTAATACATTTTTTCAATTCATGGTTACCCTTTATTTTTTAAAATAATTTCTCTTTTTAAGCACCATAGTTGCAGAAACATACATGGTTGTTTTTCATAGAATGTACACTGCCCTTCATCAGTGCAACTATATCACCACCAATGTCCCCCACTCTTCCCCCCCCCCCCACACACACTTCTTGCCTGTCTCTGGGAGAGATATTCTGCTTTTCTCTCCCACTATCATGGTGCTGGTAGTTGTCAGGGCAGTTAGTGCTCTAACTACACCACCACCTAGTGGCAAGCTTCATATCCTATACAAAGAAAACTATAAAACTCCTCCAAGAAATAAGAGAGGACACAAGGAAATGGAAACACACACCCTGCTCATGGATTGGCAGGATTAACATCATTAAAATGACAATACTCCCCCAAAGCATTGTACAGTTTTAATGCAATCCCTCTAAAGATACCCATGACATTCTTCAAAGAAGTGGATCAAGCACTTTTGAAATTCATTTGGAACAATAAACACCCTCGAGTAGCTAAAGCAATCATTGAAAAAAAGAATATGGGAGGCATTACTTTCCCCAACTTTAAACTGTATTACAAAGCAATAGTTATCAAAACAGCATGGTACTGGAATAAAGACAGACCCTCAGATCAGTGGAATAGCCTTGTGTACTCAGAGAATGTTCCCCAGACATACATTCACCTAATGTTTGATAAAGGAGCAAGAAATCCTAAATGGAGCAAAGAAAGCCTCTTCAACAAATCATAGGGTTAGGGTTTAGATCTCCTAATACTCATTTCTATTAGTCTTTAAATATCATCCCCACACCATTCTTTTATTTTACTTATATCCCAAGATGAGCGAGATTATTTTATGTTTATTTCTTTCTCTCTGACTCATTTTACTCAGCATTATAGTCTCCATGTTTATCCATGTGTAAGCAAATTTCATGACTTTATTTTTTCTAATGGCTGCACACTATTCCATTGTGTAGATATACCACACTTTTTTAAGCCACTCATCTGTTGTCAAGCACCTGGGTTGTTTCCAGATTCTGGCTATTGTAAATAATGCTGCAATGACCATAGAAGTGCAGGGAGCATTTTTATATTGTGTTTTTGTGTTCCTAGGGTATATCCCTAGGAGTGGTATTGCTGAATTATATGGGAGATCAATTTCCAGGTGTTTTTAGTTTTTTGTTCTTTTTGTTTTTGCTTTTGTAGGGGTGTCCACACCTAGTGGCTCTCAGAAGTTTCTTCTGGCTCTTGCAGGCTGGGGGACCTTATGGAATGCCTGGGATTAAAACCTGGTCTGCCACTTGCAACACAAATGCCCTACACACTGTACTATCACTCCAGACCCAATTTCCAGCTTTTTTGAGGAATATCCATGTAGTTTTCCAAAAAGGCTGAACTAGAAGGCATTCTCACCAGCAGTGAGTAAGAGTTCTTTTCTCCCTGCATTTCACCATCACTGAATGTTCTTGTTCTTTGTGATGTGTGCCAGTCTCAGTGGTATGAGATGGTACCTTATCGTTGTTTTGATTTGCATCTCCCTGATGACTAATGATATGTAGCATTTTTTATGTGCCTTTCAGCCATCTGTATTTCTTCTTTGAGGAAATGTCTGTTCACTCATCTCCCCATTTTTGAAGGTGTTAAATAAATTCATATTACCCTTAATTTATTACATATATTTTCTCACTCTTCCTTATAACCTTCATGAAATAAACACAGAAAGCAATACTCATATAAAAAGGATTCTGAAATATAAATTACTTTTATCTATAAATTAGTTTTATTATTTTATATAATAAATGGTATTTAACATATTATATTATACCATATAATATCTTTATCCTGTATCATTTAGTATTAATTAATCCTGATGTCAAATTTTACATTAAATTTCTGAATAAACTGCAAAGGATTACTGAAAATTGAAAAAGTCATTCTGATCTGAAGTTCACCCTATAAAAACTTATGTCATATTTGGAAGCTAAATTTTCTACACTACAATATAGTGTCCTACAAATGATCTGTAGAGATATTTTCATACTTTATGATAGAAATAATTTTAATCTATAATATAGTTAGCTCCTACATATAAAACCATAATTGATGAAAAACACATTGCGAAGCATTTTAATGCCAATTGTTACTTTGCTACAGTTTTATTTCTTTCAAATCCATGTTGTGTGAAAGTATGCCACTTTATTGAAATATATGAGATTTATATTGCCTCAATACCCTCTTCCAAAATACATATCTTTATTCAATCATTAATTCCTTCTGAATATTGTCTTCTTGATACTTAACATTTTAAAACTGTGTATACCTAAAGAGCATATGCTTACTCAAAAGTATATTGTTTTGCTCCTTGTTCAGTTATCTCTTGGCCTTGCAAAAATATCCCTTCCTCTTGGAGGGACTCTTAGATTCATGTGTTTGGCAAATGATGAAAGCAAGCTCTGTTTACAGGTTTTTTTTCTCTTGACATAGTAAAATCAGAAAAAGAGAATGTACACATTAGTGAACTTTTTGTCCATAAGAATAGTTCAACCTTAGAAAATGGACAAGATAACTACCTAAAATGATCGCTTTGGATTCACATTAGCAAGCATACCAGTAAACAGCTGCGTTGGAGTATATGCAATGTTTTATTTGAAGCCCTTGAATAGATATTATTTTTAGATGAAGTATAAGATATTTGCAAGACTGGGGGGGGGCCAAGGAATTTTTAGATAGATAGACTGAGAAGATATTTATGATATACAGATAAGGAGGCACATGTTTCACCATCTACTGTTAACATTTTAGAGCTTCTTAATTCACTTGTTAGCCAGAGAAGATTCCAGTGGATGGGGAGGTTTGCTTTGCACAAAGTTGACTGAGGTTCAATCTCAAGAGCTACTCATGGTCCATTAAACCCAGCCAAGAATGATTTCTGAGCACAGAGTCAGCTAGGCGTGGCCTCCAATTAATAATAATAATAATAATTATAATAATAATAATAATAAAAACAATTACTACAACAACAATAATAAAAAATTAAATATGAACAATCAGCAGTACTGTCCACCTGGAAACACCAGAAAAAATGAATGCTACGCTGAAATATTAAACCAATTATAAGAATAAAATACAATTTAAGACCAAAAAAATTAGAGAGGCATCTATCATATTAAAGAGGGAAAATAAACAAAGGAAGAATTTTCTACTTGAGAGGTTGGTCATTGGAAAAATTATTAGTTTACAATAATACTGATACAAAAACAGTGTTTTAGCCATATTTTGTGTTTTTGGATTTGTCTAATTTACTCCAAAATAAAAAAAAAAAAAACCTGGCTATTAGCAGTCTCTTTACACTGCTCCTTTTAGCCATATGTTTTAAGGCGCTCAATTTTCAACTCGTCCTTGAATTCCAAGGAAGGCTCTGGAATCCTTCCAATAAATGCATTTTAAAATAGCTCAGTAAAATTGGTTTCCACTCTTTTCAATAAAAGGACATTTGACAACTAAGAGAAGAGTCAGTTCTGCACTGGTATTGCCTCGTGGGCATGGTGGGAAGTTTAGGGGCAGGCAACTTTCTCATAGTTCTCCAGTAGGAGAATATCGCTCTTGAAAAACTGTTTATTTCAGGAAGAATCTCATCAGTTGCAACACCTGTTTCTCGGGGGGGGGGGGGGGGGGAAGGTCCTCAGAATACTGAGCTTTCATTTTGGTAACTACGATGGCCAGTTAAGATCAGTACCACTTGGAACTCATTTGGAATTTATGGCTTCCTTCAACTCCTGTTTTCTGGATTCAGTCGCAATTTATGGCTTGGAACACAGTGTTTCCTACAGGAAAAACTTTGAAATGTGCAAAAGAAAAAAGGGCTCTTGGAGAATATTAAATATCTCTTACAAAACACCATGCTGATGAGTAAATGAGAGTGTAAATAAATCCAGATAAAAAATATTGTGTTTCCACTGAAATACTCAGGGGCTTAAGAGTTAAGAGAAAAAGCTTTGTGGTGAAATGTGTTTTAGGTTATGCCAAATGTAAAACGTGTGCAGAAGCGTTTGAGATGTTTTTCCTAGATTAAAATGCTGCCACATTATTCCTTCTCAGTAATTAGCAAATTAGACAAGTAAAATTTATGTGTAAATTCAATGCAATTCATAAGTATAAATAATGATCTCAAACTACAAACTACAATTAAATACAGAATATTTGCCCTCGAGTATATGCTCCACTCTAAAGAAGTTGTGAATTAGTCCATGAAGAAAAAGATGAAGGCATTGACTTGTGGATTTTGATTTAATTTTTCATGTGGCTTCGAAGTTATTTTGAATTTAGTCATTTTAGGAATGTCAATGGGAGAATAAAACTATTTTAAGTGGAAGTACAGGTCAAATTCTCATAGTCTGTAACCCCAGAGGAGAGCAAAAGCAATTTGACTTGGGTACAGTGGGAAAAAAGTATTGTTACTCACATCTACAGACCTGCAAGTGTTTGTGGTTCCTTGGCATTTAAGAGTACAAGACATTATTTGGTTCTTATTTTTTTTCTTATATTATTACAGTGGGAGCTTCTCTCTTCAACCAACATAAGCAAAATTCTTCTGTATAGCCAACACTGAAATATCATCTTTGGTGATACAGCAAAAAGCAGCTCTGGCTTCTACACTCCAGAAGGTAATGTCAGAAAACAGAAGAAACAAAATAAACCAGAGTGGTAGAAGGCAGCTCTAACATTACCAAAATAGAGAAACAAGGACATAAAGGACAAAATAGGTTATAAAAAACATTTTCGAGAAAACTTCTTTGATAAAACCTCTGCAAACGTTGAATCATGTTGATATTTTTCTCATTTTTAATTTTTTTTTACTTTTCTATCAACTAAATGATATATGTCAACAATTCATTGACAAGAGCTCCATATAGTCCTTTTATATTGATACATCCTGGTCCCAGTGGAAGGAAGCTTTTAGAGTTGACTACAATTTTCTAGTCCTGTTTTGTGAATCTCCATTATTGTTTTCACAACATAATATGGATTAAGTGTTGTTTATTATTTAAAATAAAGCAAAGGACTATTGTGAAACTTATTCATTAAGCCGCATAAATGGTTTTATTAAGTTAAATGCATAGTGTTCAATGCAATAAATTTACCTTTCAAGAAAATTGTTAGATATAATTCTCTTAGAGAATGATGGAAAAAGTTTGCTCATGTGGAGTGAAGTTAATTCTTTGGGCATCAAAAGAGAAATTTGAATATTTTGGGTTTTAACAAAAATTCTAATTGAAATGTTGAGCAAAGCAGGATGATCCTGGGAAGACACACTTTAAATGAAAATCATATTCTTCATATTTTTATTATGGCAAACATCAATTATAGCCACAATTTATTTTCACTGTTTCCAAGCAAACATGATTCAATGGAGGGATTGCATGCAAAAAGAAGATTCCCACTAAGGCTCCTTGAAGAATACAGATTTCATAATTGGGCCATTCACTTCAAATTCTTACTAAAAACACAGTCATTTAGTCAAATGAGAGGATAAAGTCAAGCACAGACCGATTTTAGTATTATACCATAAGTAAGAAGAAAGAAATGTTAGGATCACATGGGTGGGCTTGCAAATTGTCTTTTCAATTGGTTTCCCTGACAAATTGCTAGAGTCCTGGTGAAAATGCATGAAGAAGGTATCAAAATAGTACTTCCAAAACACTCCCAAATGGGACCTACTTGTGGGACAACAGTGCTGTAGCTGAAACCAATTACAAAGAAACCTTACTCTTGAAAGTTGGCATAAAAATAGAAATCAAACATAAACATTAGTATGAATTTTTAGATACAGCATAGTGTAGTGAGGTTGAAGTTAGTTCTCCTAAGGCAGAGGGTACTTTTCAACATACCATTAAGTTTATATACTGTTGAAAAAAAATCCCCCTCAAGTGGAGAAAAGTGAGGAGATGTAATTTCTTTGAACTCATCCGTCTGTTACAAGTAGGAATGAGCCATAACTTTGTTTTTCATAGCCCATTAGGGAATTATCACTAGTTAGCTCTTTTGCAGTATATCATTCCTTTCTTCTTTCATTTTGTTCAACACTTGCTAAGTACCTTGTATATGCCATAAAACAGATATTGGGTACTAAAGATAATTAATATACAGTCCCTAATATCAAAAAGCTTACTATTTAATGAATATATAGATACTTGACATGACTATTAATTTAACAAAATTAGTTTTTCCAGGGGCCAGAGCAGTGGTGCAAGTGGTAAGGAGTCTGCCTTGCCCACACTAGCCTAGGATGGACCGCGGTTTGATCCCCCAGTGTCCCATATGATCCCCAAGCCAGGGATGATTTCTGAGTGCATAGCCAGGAGTAACCCCTGAGTGTCAACGACTGTGGCCCAAACCCTCCCCCCCCAATCAGTTTTTCCAAAGAGTCTTCAGCTTTAGATACTCTCTGTTAGAGGGCATAGTCCTATGTGAGGTGGAATATTCAGCAATGTCTTGATATCAACTCAGTAGATAATTGTAGCATCATCACATCCTGTGAAAAAGAATTATCGCCAGGCATAGTCAAATGTTCTGGGAAGTAAAATTACATCTAGTTGTGAACCACTGGTTTAAATGCACATGAAAGGAATTGTGAACCCCAAACCACAATGCCAAAAAGACACATACTAGGTTCATTTCATTTGGCAATAACCAAAACTGGAAACAACCAAGGTGCCCAAGAATAAATGACTGAATAATGAAGCTATGGTGCCTATACATAAATGGAATGTTAGTCAGCATAAGAAAAAGATGAAATTGTGCAATTTTCTGTTATGTGGATAAATCAAGAGAGTATCATGCTGAGAGAGTTGATCATAAGAACAGTGAAGACACAGAATTATCTCTTTCATATGTGAGATAATAACCAAATGCCCAGAGACAAAATAAATAAGAAACATAAAAATTGGTCTTCAATAGAAAGTTTACCACAGTGGGTAGGGATGGGTAGTTGGACAAAAAAGAAAAAACAACAATGGTGGATATAATGGCCACTTGGGGGGCATGGTGGGAGCTGAAAGGTAGTAAAATGTTATGAATAAAACACTATCAGTAACAGTTCTGTAAATAAGAATACCTAAACTTTATTTATAAAAATTGCTTTTCATAGAGCCAGGTTGGTGGGTGGGAGAGAAACTGAGAACATTGGAAAGTTTGCACTGGTGGTGAAGGGCTTGGTGTTTGGTGTGGGAACATTGTATGCCTGAAATCCAAACATGAGTAACTTAGTAATTCACAATGACTAAATTTAAAAAAAAGTTGGCAAAGCACAGTGAATTAATTAAGTTTTACTGCATCTTGGGTGGTCAAAGTAAGTTGACTTTTAGAAGTCATTCATTAAGAAGATGTATTAAGCACCTACTCCATTTACTGCTAGATTATGTAAGGTGGTAAGTAAGAGATTCCTCAAGGGAGAGGTGTGAATATATGTGGAATAATATAATGTGTTCCTAGAACTATAAGACCTCTGAGATGTGTGGCCTTTGGTACAAAGGACGGATAATAGGAAAATGAAGCCAGAGAGATGATTGCAATTACAAAATAAAAGTCTTTGGAGTCATTCAAATAGGTTAGAGAATACAGAATTTACTCTGTGGCTGTTAAGAGGCTACTAATATTTGAAACAATAGACTTTTATGCAGGAATTATATTGATTGGTGTACAGTGGACCAACAGCCTATTGAAAAATCAAATATCCTGTCAACTAGGTTCTGCCCCACGTAAAAATGGCCATTTTGTCTGGGTCTCCTTACTGCATAAATCTCACAGGAAGATATAGGCTCAACACTGAGATCTGTGAGTCTTCAGTACCTTAAGGAAAATTCATTTCTTCTTCTTCCTCTGGAAAATTTGCCTTTAAAAGAGCTGTGAGGTAAAGGAGAAGAACTGTATGTGCCAGAAACTGGCATCCAAGCTGGAAAAGAAAAGAAGGAAACAGAGATGGAGGCAAAATCCAAATGCATAAAGCAATTTGCAGAGTTCGAACTGTTTTCCTGATGCCCCTATTTCAAACTTCCAGCACATAAATTTTTGTTTTTAAAAAAGAAACTCTGCTGCTTGGACTTAGGTGGTTTGTGGCCGTCTGCCAGGCTCTCAGATTAAGTGAAAGTCATTACAAAATGTTTTACACACATGGGAAGCACAGGGCTTGTTTGGTGTTAGTTTGGCCCTCCAACATTAATTCTAATTATCTCAAAATGCAAACATGCTCAAATTTCCAGCAGATGACATTATTTTCTTCTTGACATCAGACATAAAAGAAAGAAAAATAAACATGAGACAGTGACGGCATTAAGCTGGTAGTCATTTTTCTTTAATATTTCAAATTCAATTCCAGACCAGATTCTCTGTTTTGTCCTAGAGATTAGGGTAGGAAGATTGCCGTTTTGGTCTGATGAAAGCCTTTCTTTTCCAGTTAGCTTAATTAAGGAGAAAAGGGAGGGAGCTAGGAGGAAAACAGTCTGGTTTAGATCACAGAGTCTTGGTTTTAACAAACACCAAAGATTTTTTGTTGTTTTATGTTTTCAATGTTTTTTCTGGTTCTTGGTAGAAAGTCCAGTTCCATTTTCAAAATAAATTAACCACACTGGTCTACAGACAGCCTTTGGGCAAATGTTGGATATTTCTGATGACATGCATAGTCTGTAGGTTCAAACACAGTCTCATAAACCCAAGTGATGATGGACAGTCACTATGGCAAACCCCAAAATGTCCTCAAAGTCTATAAATATCACAGTGATGAAGAATTGTACCATTTATCAAGACACTATTAGACCTTTTTAAAAAATCACTTAATGAATAAATCCTATTTGCTGTGAAGAATGTACCATAAAAACATTGCATACTAGGTATTTACAATTTTGACATAGTTCTTGGTCTTGTACATGTTGTTTACTGCCCTGGCTTCAGCTCTATATTTTGGATAATGTGCTAATCCAGTTTTGTCTGTGACTTCTTTGATTTACCTTAATCAAAATGAGAGAAATTCAGACCACTGAAATTCTCAGATTATTGAAAAACCTCTCAATCTGTGGTAGGATATTTGTATTACACACTACATTTCAAATTATAGTTTCATGACAATGATGGCTGTTCACTAAATCTATTGAAGTTCTTTTTTCAGTTTGTTCTGGGGCCACATGTGGCTGATCTAAGGGCTTACTACTGGTTCTGCATTTAGGGATCACTTCTGACCGGTCCAGAGAATCATCTGGGGTGCTTGAAATAAACTTGGGTCAGATGTATAAAAACAAAACCCCACCTGCTATACTCTTATCTTATCTACTAAAGTTTATCTTCACAGTCAAATTAATGTTACTCTTGATAGCTATTGGGTTATACCCAGCAACGTTCAAGAGTTACTCCTGGTTCTGCCATAAAAATCACTCTTTGCAGTGCTCAGGAAACTATATGTAATGCCAGAAATCTATCCCAGGCCAGTTATGTACGTGGCAAGCACCATACCTATTGTGCTATCTCTCCAGACCCAATAGTATCTCTTTTATATTAGACATAATAGTTATTCATTTTCTCCCAATTTTCTCATATTGAACATTAAGAAGCTGAAATATTCTGAGTATTCATTGAATGAAAGTTTCCATTCACTGTTAGTGCAAAACTACAAATGACAAACCAATTTAAGGCAATCAAGTAATTCTTATTTCTGATTATTTTATAGATAGGCAATCATAAAACTTAATATTTTCTCAGGAATAATTCACATTCTTTCCTTAGCTACTCAATAAGCATTTGGAATTCCTAGGACAATGGTAGGCATTGTTTCAGCAAATTTATAGTTTGAAAAAGGAAAAATCTTTTATTCATATAAAGATAGTACTTTAGGAATTCATGCATTATATATTTGGTATTTAGGAATTTAATTAAGTACATCTGGTGTCTTCTCATTCTTTCCTTAATCAAATATTTTTGAGAACAAGTTTTATGAAAACTGCACAGAAAAATAAAGAAATGGGGGAGTTCACAAAAGACCCAAGTTTGATATTAATAAACAACAGCATTTCTTAGTTCTTGACCATGACAACATCAAGGATCATAAATCAAACTGATTGTGGCTCATTTTTTAAATGTGAACTTTTATTTTAACCACCATGCTTTACAAAACTGTCATTAAAATGGTCTAACTCATGAAACATTCCACTACAACGCCCTCCATCCGAGTGTCTGCCTCCCTCTACACTTGTCCCTGTGTCTCCTTCCTGCCCCACATTTCACTTTTGGTATAATGAATGTTTTTTCTTTAAACTTTATTGATAGATTTTTTATTGATTAACTTTATTGATCAGCTTTTGGGCCACATCTAGAGGAACTCAGGGGTTACTCCTGGCTCTGCACTCAGAAATATTCCCTGTCAGGCTGGGGCCCAAAATGGGATGTCAGGAATCAAACCAGGCTCCTCCCAGGTCGGCCACATGCAAGGCAAATAAATGCCCTACCACTGTGCTATCTCTCTGGCCCCTGGTATACTGCTTCTTACTATAGATTTGTTTTAAGTTTCTGTTGCCTTTCTTTGGGCATTTGATACTATTTGAATAACATATATGGCAGAAATTCTGTCTGTTTCTCTCCTGATTAACTTTACTCAGCATGGTACTCTTCAGATCAACTTATCAAAAAACTGCATGATTTCATATTTTTATAAAAGCCACTAACTAGTACACCATAGCATTATATGTAGTCAACCCAATTCTTATGAAAATAACCATGATATTTTATAAAGATGTACATCAGACATTGTTGAAATTTATATGGAGTAATACAAATCCCTGAATAGTTAAAGAATTCCTTGATGGAAAAAGATATAGGCTTCTTTGACTCCAGTTTTGAACTATACTACAAAGCTGTAAAAATCAGAACAGTGTGGAACTGGAAAAAGTGCAAACTCTCTCAGACCAAGCTAGAATATAGTATGGCTTATAGGTCATTTGCCTTGTATGTGGCAGACTGGGATTTGACCACTTGTGACCCAAATTCCAGAGCCTCATTAGGAGTGATCCCTGAGCACAAAACCAGAAATAAGCCTTGAGTACCACCAAATTGTGACCCAAAAATTAAAGAGAAAACAAAATATTCAGGCTAATGAAAGAGAATTACAGAGAGTTAACCTTTAATAAAGGAAAAACCATATGAAGAGGAATAAGAAAAGCCTCCTCAGTAAACCAAGCTGGGAAAACTGTTTGGTCACAGATGAAAAATAATTGACTCCTTTTTTCTTTATTCTTTTATTCCTTCCTTTCTTTCTTTTTCTCTTTCTTTCTTCTTTCTTTTTCTTTTTTCTTTTTTTTTCTTTCTTTCTTTTTTTTTTTTTTTTTTTTTTTTTTTTTTAGATCACATGCAGCAGCATTCAGGGTTTACTCCTGGCTGTGCATTCAGAAATCACTCCTGGAAGTTTCTAGAAAGACTGTATGGGATACCAGGCATTGAACTCAGGTTGTTCACAGGAAAGGCAAACACCCTCCCCACTGTGTTATTGCTCTGGCAATAACACTAAGCACAAAAGTCAAATAAAGATGGATTAAAAATCTTGCCCTGAGTCCATATGTTAATTTGAGAAAAACATAGGTAAAAGCAATGACGTTAAAGCTAGAAGTATCTTCAAGGGTTCAAGGAGACTGCAAGCAAACTAAAATAAAAATAAACAAATGGGTGTTACATCAAACTAAAAAAATAAAATGTTTTTGTACCACAAAGAAAATGACCAAAAAAAAAAAAAAAAAACGAACACACTATATACTGAGAGAATATATTTGCTTCTCCTTCTCCCACTCATCAGTTAAATTCTTGATCTTTAAGATACATAAAACACTATACATGGATGAACACGGAATCCATTATGCTGAGTGAAATCAGTGAGAGGGAGGGAGATAGACTCAGAATAGTCTCTCTCATCTATAAGTTTTAAGAAAAATAAAAGACATTTTTGCAATAATTCTCAGAGACAAAGAGAGGAGAGCTGGAAGGTCCAGCTCACAACATGAAGCTCACCACAGAGTGGTAAATGCATTTAGAGAAATAACTACATTGAAAACTATCATAACAATGTGAATGAATGAGGGAAGTAGAAAGCCTGTCTAGAGTACTGGTGGGGGTGAGGTGGGGAGGAGGGAGATCTGGGACATCAGTGATGGGAATGTTGCACTGGTGAAGGGGGGTGTTCTTTACATGATTGAAACCCCAAAGCAATCATATATTAATCAAGGTGTTTAAATAAAGATATTAATAAAAATTAAGACTATATAGAAGAAAATATAAATAAAATAACATTCATGCTTTTAAAAAAACTTCATCAATAAAACGGGGGAATGATATGTTAAAAAAAGCTGCTTAAAAAGTCATAGAGATAGCTAAAGCTGTGTGAAAATGCTCATACATATGAAAAATGCATCATTCATATACATATATCAATAAGATATCATCTCACAAAAGTGATATTGTCTCACATCACAAAAATACAGAAAAAACTGTTGGATTGATGTGGAAAAAAGGATAAACCTCATTCACTTCTGATAGGAATGTCGACTCATTTAACCTTTTTGAAAATCAATATGAACACCCTCAAAAAGTAGGAATTGAGTTTCCATCTGACTCAGCAATTTCACTTCTTGGCATTTATCCCCGTTTACCTCTATTCAGAAAACACAATTGCACTCCTATGTTTATTGCAGAGTTATTCACAAGAGTCAAAATCTGGTAGCAGTTCAAGTGTCCAAGAATAGAGATTATATAAAAACTCTATGAAAAATTAAGAGCAACAGTTCTTAATTTGAGGATATAAACAGGTGAGATTGAAAACTGAATTTATACCTTTAAATTATTTAAAGAAAATGTATTTTAAATAAACAAGTTCATACAATAGACAAGAGACTTTAAATATTAAATGAAATAAATAATAGCGTGAAGGCATTTTTATTATTAGACAGAAATGCAAGTCTGAAAAATATGATTATGTTTTATACATCACTGATGTACTGAAATAGACAAATATTAAAATATCACTTTTGTTGACATATTACTTGCATACATAAGATGTATTGAATGAAGTACAGATTTTAGTGAACTTTGAAATTTACATACTTCATATTACAGCATGATGTAGAGTAATTTTACTATCTCATAAAGGACCCTTTCCTAATCAATCCCCACATTTTCACCCCAGGCTAATTATGTTTTATTTTATACCAATATATTTAAATTTAAATTTAATAATTTCTAAGGCTACAATTACTTGAACAATTGATTCCCAAGGAAGCAGAAAAATTGAATAAACCAGAAACAGTAGTATACATTTTTAATTTTTCAAATAATATTTCTAGAACTAGATCATTTATTTTTAGACCATTTAAACTGTTTCAATAAACAAAAAAAGGTCGGACTAGACTCAATTAATTTTCTCCTGTTAATAGCAAAATACTACAATGTTATACAAGCATACTGGAGGGAAAAGGAAGAGAAAATAGCATTTTATGCTACCACTTCTGATTTCTTCCCCAAAGATATTGTTAATTCTCCTTTATCCAAATTAATATCCATGTTCATAACTCCAACCCAATGTTAATTTTCTGCCATTTATTTGATCTCTCAATACCATTTACAGTTAACATATAAGTTTCATAATCACACTTTATTGTAAATATTTTTTGCTTGACTTCTCTGCTCTTCAGTTTTTCACAGCATGCTCCTTCTTGAACTAATTTGGTAAAAGTAGATAATAAAAGATCTAAAAAGTATGTGGATCTAGAAAAGAGTGGGGCTTAGGAAAAAATAACAAATTTAAAAAAATATTTGCGTGTGTTTGTGTGGTGTGCATTTTGGTATAGAAAGTTACTTAAGTGCTTTACATTGATGTTGAGTTGGTATTTATAGGACCTCAATTCATATAAATGTGTCCATTAGGTAGAGTTTGTTGATGATGGTAATATGAATTACAATAATATCTTTCCTTATGGGAGTTATTTTCTTTTCTGCATTAAAAACATAAATGAAAAATAGATCATTATGATGCATACATCCACCATGTTAATAATATGCACCTTCATTTAAGGTAAAGATAGCAGATGGGATGAAAAAACTCCAGAGAGGACTAGAAGTGTGCCTGTACAAGGCACTGGGATCAACTCTGGTCCTTTTCACTATCCTTAATTCAACCCCTCAAAGCTAAATCTCCTGGGAAGAAAAATGTTCATTTCAGTTGCCTGTTATCTGACCAGAGGTAACTAAATACCTCAAGTTTCTTTTGTCCTGCCACAGTTCCATAGTTTTCCTGTTGCACAGGTAAGTGCTCTTCACTGCCTTCATTCTCACACATTCATCCTCCCATCAAGAACTCTGCTCAAACTCTTGTGTCTTCCGGTATTCTTGTCAACTCTTTTCCCTGTACTCTTCCTTCAAAGCTTAGGATTCTATTTTATTTTATTTTATTGCCAAAAAGAAGCAAAGATCCTCCTCAAAACTGATTTGTTTGGCTACTTGGAGTTACTTTAGGATCCAATAGGCTCAAGCTAAAGGACTATCAGAAAGTTGTTTTTAGTCAGTAGAGGTTCTGTATGAGAAATTGTGTAGAACTGCTAGATAGACACATAGCTAAAGGATAAAAGCCAGGCATATGGAAAGTGGAAAATAGCAATGTTAGGAGACCAAAATACTTTTCAAATAAAGATGAATTGGAAGTGAAGGTGAAAGTGGATGGTAGATGGGAAACAAGCCAGATAATCTAGTTAGACTCAATTTATCACTTTTAATTTCACCAACATGAGTAGCCAGTCTATATGGAAGTGGCTAGTGAATAGAAATAGTAATGTTTTAGAGGGGAAGGTAGGTCAGAGAAGTACCTCTTTCACACTAAGTAGCACCCTGTATGAAGATCAGCCTCTCTGATGATTTGTCCAGACCAGAGAAGTCTGTAGCTAAAGCAGTTCTTACCCATATTCTTGAAACTATAGAACAAAGAAAAACCAAAGGTACTAAAGAAATAGCAATATGAGCAAGGACTCCATATTATAAGCAACAAACCAGCAGGTTCTGAAGAGTATTGGCATCAGGGAAACTGGATACATGAACAATGAGCAGGAGTTCCGCCAAGGACACTAGATCTCTGGACTGAACAGATGGCAGTGTACACAGACCATCAAAGAAAACGCAAGAAAACAGTGTGAAACAGGATATATGACACAAAACTATCTTTTAAAATCTGTAAATAAATAAATAAATATAACTTCATAAACAACTGGAGCTTTGTTGAACTAATTTAGGAGGGGATTTGGGCCACACCCAG
Source organism: Suncus etruscus (assembly GCF_024139225.1). Classification (NCBI taxonomy): domain Eukaryota; kingdom Metazoa; phylum Chordata; class Mammalia; order Eulipotyphla; family Soricidae; genus Suncus; species Suncus etruscus. The sequence goes on along the minus strand of NC_064857.1, from coordinate 104,586,918 downwards.
TGATGCTCAGGGGTTACTCCTGACTATGCACTCATAAATTGCTCCTGGCTTGAGGAACCATATGGGATGCCAGGGAATGAAACCTCGGTCCATCCTAGGTTAGCATGTGCAAGGCAGAGCCCTATTGCTTTTGCCACAGCTCCAGCCACAGTTAAATTAAATTTTTATAAAATATGTAGAAGACCCACTTAGAAATTAGTAAGTTTCACTGTGAGGGTCCAAGGTAAAGAGATGAACAAGGCACTCTGGAAACAAAGGAAGAACTTGTAGAAAGTTTGGGCTTGACTAAGTCTCAAAGGGCTGTATAGCTTTTTAGAAATGTGTGGAGAAAGGAGAATAATGCAAGTGACAAGGACATGGGTTGGGTTCTTGCTGCTTCTTTTTGGAGAAACTCCATAGTTCTACAAATTTGACTTATGTTCATTATGTTGATAACACTCAGGAACCCTTATTCTGTGGTCATAGGTGTCTTTCTTTTACTCTATATAAGATCCAATTCCCAACATTAGTGAATATGAGATAGTCTAAATTTAAAAGTGGCCTCTTACTGGTATAGCCAAGCCAAAGCAGGCCATTAAAGTAATTTGTCTTTTTTCTTTCATGATGACTTCCATTATGACTTCTTCTGTGTCCTTTGTATACCACTGTTTTGGTAGAATTTATATACTTTTATTAGAAAGAATCAAAAGAGTTGTTGGTTTATTATTGCTTCGGATCTCTATGTTCCCATAAACTTGTATAAGTAATGGACTTTCAAAATTAAAACAAAAGATAGAAGTGGAAAAATAAACACTCATACAGAATTGGTAATGTCCAGTCAAAACTACCAAGTAGGACTGGTAGAAATTATTTGCATATCAGCTCAGTCAACATGATACAACTAAACTGATTTCATAAGTATTCTGTGACTTAGTATATCTCTATTATTCATTTGGGATGATATGGCTATAGATAGGCATAAACACCTTTCAAAACATTTCTCCAGAGAGAACACAGAATATTTGCTTCCTCAACTCTTTAATTAACTCTCTGTTGCAGCCTCCTAGTGGGTCTATATTCTGAGCCATTAGTTTTATATACCATTTTTTAGGCAATTTTTAACCTTCAAACAGTAAGAGTTGTCGAAACAATTTTACTCATTATTTTGCATGAACTTGAATGTAAATAACCCATTTTAGTTACCTATATTGTGTTTTCACCAGTGACATCACTGGTAATGATGGCTTTGCCAACAGAGATATCCTCACACACATTCTCCACTTATCATCGTTAAGTTTTTCTGATTTTCTCACTCATGTATATATATATATGTATATATATGTATATATATATTATATGTAATAACTTATCTGAGATTTTTCTTTTAATTAGGAATGAGAATTATTTAAAATCTGGGCTGACTCACAGTCACATTCAAGGATTCAAGAACAGTCACAGTTCACATTCAAGGATTCCCATAAATGGAATGAGCTTCCTTGTAACTAATAACACAATGAGAGGCTACTCCCCAAGCACAAATAACCATAATTAATCATTTTATGAGTCTATCCAATATCCAAGACCAGTCTAAACAATTACTTAATGACATTGAAAAACACCTTCATCTATGTCTTGAACTAAAGTCACACAGTCTTGAATTTAGTTTATAGTTGGCCAAAGGCAACTTCCAGGTTCTAGGAATAATGTTTGTCAAGTGCTGTGAAAAAGTTCATAATATTTCTTAAACATCAAATAAGTCTTACAACATAAGGTTCTGAAGAGTTACTGTCATTATAACTGAACCAAAAACAGATGGATTAAATTTCCTCTTAAAATACACAAGGGATTAAAAACTTAGAGAAAAAAGTGATTGGCAAAATATAGTTTGGGGCTTGCCAAAGGTCAGTCATTTGGAAAACTCCATATTATGTGTGTCATGCTCAAATCAGGTCAGTGAGCAGGATGTTTAGTGGAAGGTTTTGGGTAGTTAAATTCAGGTGGACTAGCCTTGTGTTAGAGAGGGTTGGGGTCATAGTTTTAAGATTTAAAAGGAAAATTAAAAGGAAAGAGGATATGGAATGGTAAGGAAAAATGTTTTGGAAAAGGGCCTAAAGGAGAAAAGTAAATATGAAAAAGTGGCGGCTGACTTTGTAGAAGCATTCAGAGTAGATGTTTCCACCTGCACAGGTCCTAAACCTATCAACCATACCAGGTGTGAAGCAGTTTGTTCTTTTTAGACTGGGCATCCCTATAGGCTACATTGACTATTTACGATGAGTGCTAGGGAATGCCTACAAGATTCATAAAGTACTTTTATTTCTACTCATATTAATGGCATAGGTTAATATATATTCATGATTTAATATTAATAAGTTAATATTAGTACTTTAATAGACATCACATAGAAAATAAGAAATGTTTTATTTTCAAACTAATCTACAAATTAAAAAATAAGAACAAAACTTCTTATAGAAATATCAGCATTTAAAGGGAAGATAAAGTTGTTGATTTGATGAAGAAGGATAGTGCTAAGAGTATAATTTAGTGCTTTATTTAAATAGAAAAAAATAAGAGGAGCTTTTAAATAAAGTAGCTAAAGTTCAGAGTGGTTACTGCAACATTTCAAAGCTTCTCTTTGTTTTTGCATTAAGTCTTCCTTCGTCTTAGATATAAGATAGGAAAAAGCTTTCAAGGTAAGGCCAACTGTCTATGTTTTATAGGCATATTATAAAACATAGACAGTTGGCCTTAAAGACTACTAGTATACAAATTAACTATTGGCTCATAGACTCTCTCAGTGCAGGAAATTGATGAAATAATTAATGTGGGCTTATAACTTAAGGACCCATTAAAACCAATCCCCATAAAACTCTTTTATCTATTCAACACCTTTATTGAGTTTTTTTTTTATCTTACTAGAGTCTTTGTGTTTTTTAATATGGTTGTAAATATCCAAGTAAGGATATGATTTTCTCCCTCTTAAATAAACTTCTTGCCTTTTGCCCTTTATGAAAATTTATTGATATTTTTTAAACACTCCACATATCTTAACTTTATAGTTGGAATTGGGTGGGGAGCTGACTGCCTCAGAGGTCAGGTCTAGAAAAACTCTATAAAAGTTCCTGGCCAGTAAGGACATATGAATTTTTGCCAACCTCACTAAATTGTACCTGAGAATCACTTGAACTACCTGTCATGGGAATGAATGAATCCCCATCAATCAGATTTTAATTAGCTGTGATTTTCAGGATGTGCTTGGCTGATAGTCTTTTCAAAAAGAAGCAGTTTCAATTTTCACTGCGTTGAGGCTCTTTATCTTTTCCAGAGGAATTAATTTCCAAAGAAAACATATAATGAGTAAAATAGTTCTATTCAGTTCATTATTACTTCTAAAGAGATTGTAGGTTCCAAAGGATAAAGGAAATTTACAACTTGAGTGTCTAAAAACAGACGACACAATAAATTGTGCTATTGGTACACAATGGAATACTACTCAGCAACAAGTAAAGAGAAAATCATGCAGTTTTACACTACACAAATAAAATCAGAGGGTACCATGGTGAGTGAAGTCAGTCATAAGAGAGAAAAGTACACTATATTTTTTCATGTGTAGGTTAAAAAAGAAACATAGTAAGGAAATAACAAATGACCAAAGCAAGACACTGATTATAGAACTGAGCTTACCAAATTGTGGAAGAATGTCATAAGGATGGGACTTTGGAACAGTCACATGGTGGATGTGGAGTTAGAACATTTTATGCATAAAAATTCCATCATTAACAATATTGAATGTACTACATTGTGGTGCCTTAACAAAACTGGAGGGAGATTCAAAGATCGCAGATAAGGAAGAAATGGTTGTATTAGCATCTTTATTAATTCAAAGGGTACTGTAAATTTATTAAGAATAGGGGGCCAGCGAGGTGGCGCTAGAGGTAAGGTGTCTGCCTTGCAAGTGCTAACCAAGGAAAGATAGCAACCGCGGTTCGATCCCCCGGCGATCCATATGGTCCCCCCAAGCCAGGGGCAATTTCTGAGCGCTTAGCCAGGAGTAACCCCTGAGCATCAAAAGGGTGTGGCCTGAAAAACCATAAAAAGAAAAAAAGAAAAAAAAGAATTGGTGGGTGAGAACAAAAGTAAAGGAAATTTATATTCTTTAAAAGGGCACACACACAACCCAAAGTGAAGTGATATGATATAGAAGAGAAATTTTACACAGATGTTGGTAACTCTGTCTCAAAGAATAGCATTGTCCAGTAAAGTTGTCTATATAGGCTTTTGTCAAACTGCCTTTTCTTGCCTGACTTGTAGATGAGAAATTAAAAGTAGGGCAATAACAAAAACTTTGAACTCTAGGAGTCTTTATTCAGAATATTATCAGAGTCTTTGTTCTTGCTAAATTATATCCTGAATTTGAGCTGGGACTTGAGGTTCTTCACAGTAGTCTTAATTCTGTGCTGGTTTATCCTCTAAGTCTGAGCCAAAACTCATCTTATCATGAGTCTAAGACTTTCTTGAGATTTATTCATTGTCAATGAACTCTCCTACTTGACTTCCTACTTCATAGTTTATGATTAGAGCCTACTCTCTGTCTCAAGGAAAATAAACCATTTTTAAAAATTGAAAGAATGGACAAATAGAATAAAATATCTGCTACATAGAAATATATTATGGATGGATAGATAGAAAGATGATAGATAGATAGATAGATAGATAGATAGATAGATAGATAGATAGATAGATAGATAGATAGATAGATGATAGATAAAAATGCTCATCCAACGTTTTTAGGTGACTGTGCTTTTGATTCATTTTAAGCATGGATTTATTTAAGGTCACTGTATTTGATTTACATTTTATAATAACATAACCTTATAATTAATGTATCAAATATGCCTCTTCTTTTCTTCTAATATGTCTAGCAACCAAGTTTGAACAGTGAAAATGTAGATTGAAACTATAAACTATCTGGCAGAAGGAAGAAAACAGACTACTTATCTGTTGGAAGTATTATTAAAGTGTACTAATAAAGTATTCATTATAATATACTATTTTGCATAGAAGTTTTTTGCATTCTTTAGAATACAATAAATGTTTCTGGAAGGCATGGCAGGTTATCATTTATTATATAAAACTTTTCTGTGATTTATATTATACTGTAATCATATGTACAAGAAATAAAAACAAGATCATATTTTTGGAGCCAAAAACTGAATCATCGTTTTTTTAAATGGCAACAAATAGCCCTGAAATTCTGTCACTCTGATGACTTTCTGGGTTATTATGATATTTGGTATTTGACATTTGGTATCTAGTTCACCAGAGGGAATGTGTATACAGGACACTTTCATCTACTATGTCTCTGCTTCATTGGTTTCAAAACTTCCATCATCTCATAGACATATGCATGTAAGTAAGCCTGAGAGTTCCAGGGACTTCTGTTGCACAGAAGAACATCAAGGGATTCCTAGACTTTAACCTGACCTATTTACAAAGATCCAAATTGGCAAAAAAAAAAAAAAAAGTCAGGAGACATCATTCCTACCTGAATCACTCTACATCAAGTAGGCACAATAGTAAACCACAGCTTTCTGCATGAATAGGTGCATAGCAGACTGTCCCTCCACTTACCAAAATACACTAATATTAGGAATACTGAATTGGAAGAGCAAATTTATTTACATAAATTATCAGTCTTTGAGATTTAGGAGAGGTAAGACACTTGTCCTGTTTAAGCAGGAAACCTGGATAGAGTAGGGATGGAGGGTATACTGGGCAGTTTACTTACATCCATATACTTACATCTTAGCATTAAAATTATACCAAAGATGTTCTCTTCAAAAGAAAACTTTGCTGCTTCTTAAATGTCCCAAAAGAAGAGTTCCTGAACATCCCATAATGAATAAAACTGCTGATAGGAATGGAAAATGTTTATGAAGGATATTTAAACCCAAATACCATATGTGGAGTCAAAGCATTTTATTTATACCTTTGCCTGATACTTCGCCCACGCACACAAGATTAAGGAAAAAATATATGGCTGCCTGCTGGCCCAGAATTTTCTCTGACATTCTTCACTGACCTGAAGGAGAGCAGCTGACTCTCAACCAACCGTTGATCTGCAGCACAAAATTTCCTTTCAACTTGAAAGGAAAAGTAATAGAGGAAAAAATTTAAAATAGTAAACATAAAGCCCTTTGTAATTTTTCTTTCAGCCTACATATAAAATAAGCCAAAATGTTCTTTTCTGGCATAAGATTATACATTAAAAAGAAATACACTAAGTATTATATAATAAGATAAGAATAATTAGGAATAATATATTTCCTTTTTAAAACCTTAATGGATAACCTCTATGAGGTTGGGGGGAAGGGTTGTATTCAGGCCACACACAGGATAGGCAATAATTTTTCTTTATTTTATTTTTAAAAAGAAAATTTTGCTTAAAATAGAAAGAAGTCTATGGGTCTTACATTTAGCATGTTTTATTACACAAAATTATCTCTACTTTAAGGAAATTAGAAGGAAAGCCAAATACACAGCAGCATATGTTCACATATACCAATCATGTGCCTGAACAAAAAGAAGTTGCTCTACAAACTGAAGAGAAACAAAACCTTGTATACTGCAGTTTTTAGCTTCTACAAAGCACAAAATTTGAAAGGGGTGACAAATCTAGGAGTACAATGTTTTCATGCTTATCCATATTTCCATTTAGGAGATAATATACTACTTTAAAGTCAGCAATTTGGGGGAAAATCCGCGAAAGTACACCGGCCCAGTGGGGCTCAGCTGTGAAAGACTGTGAGTGTGACCTGTCTATGTCTGTCTACTGTCCTCTTGCGTGAAACTCTTGCGAGTGGGGCAAAAAGAGGCTCAGAGGAGCACGGCCGCTCCGCTTCGCTACGCGGCCGTGCACTCTTTCTAAGGAAAGAACTCCATTGCAACAAGAAGGAAAAATCACACTAAGAACGGCGCTATATCACAGAAGCAAACATTTCTCTCTGGACTGTCTTCTCTGTTACATGCTCGGGCCTAAGATTTGACCCAGCGTGAGGCTTCATCCACGGAGGACTCCCCTCCCTTAGAGGCAAGTCAGCCCATCCAGAAAGGGAGGAGCCAGAGGAGTGTGCTGCCTACATCATATAGACAATGAATACCACTACAACACGTAGAAAAACCCACAATACAAATGTGACAATGGGGAAACAGCGCAGGCCAGCATCAGACATAGAGAATGAAGATGACAATTCTGAGGACCAGATAATGACTGAACAACTAATCAACCTCTCAGATAAGGACTTTAGACTAGCAATATGGAAGGTGCTCAACAGACTCCAAGAAACCATGGATCGAGTTGAACAGAACACTAATAAGAACCAAGAAAATATGAAGGCAGAAATGACAAAACTCCAAACTGAAATAACATGTCAACTAACAGGCCTGAAAAACTCAGTAAACAAAGTGAATGACAAAATGGATAAGCTCTGGGACAGGGTATCAGAAGCTGAGAATAGACTTGGTGCTGTGGAAGATGAGATACATAACAATTCCATACAGCAGGAGAGATTGGACAAAAAACTTAAAGCAAATGAGCAGACAATGGAAAAATTAGTCAAAGAATGGGAACAGACGAAAATAGAAGTCTATGATAAGATCAACAGAAACAACTTAAGAATCATTGGAGTCCCAGAGACCCAGGAAGAAAATTTCCAGGAAGAATCAATGGTCAAGAACATCATTAAAGAGAAACTTCCAGAGCTAAAGAATATATGTGATCAAATCCTGCATGCCCGAAGAGTACCAACCAAAAGAGACCCCAGAAAAACCACCCCAAGACACATCCTAGTCACAATGACAAATCCCACAGATAGAGACAGAATTCTGAAAACAGCAAGATCAAAAGGGGAAATCATGTTCAAGCAAGCTTCCCTGAGATTTACAGCAGACCTGTCACCAGAAACGCTCAATGCCAGAAAGCAGTGGTGGGATATTGTGACAAGACTGAATGAAATGAATGCTTCACCCAGAATACTATACCCAGCAAAACTCACTTTCCGGTTTGATGGAAGAATACATGGTTTCACAGACAAAAAACAGCTCAGAAACTTCACAGACACAAAACCAGTCTTAAGAGAAAAACTGAAAGACCTAATCTAAGACAAGACTACCCAAAAGACACACCAAATTTTGAAATAAAGATGGCGTTATATCCCAGGACAATTCTTTCTCTCAACGTCAATGGACTAAATGCACCAGTTAAGAGACACAGAGTGGCTAAATGGATCAAAAAACTCAATCCAACCTTCTGCTGCCTACAAGAAACGCACCTGAATAGTCAGAACAAACATAGACTCAAAATAAAAGGCTGGAGAAAAGTTATCCAAGCAAACAACACCCATAAAAAAGCTGGAGTGGCCATACTAATATCAGATAATGCAAACTTTATACTCAGGAAGGTTGTAAGGGACAAAGACGGACATTTTATATTAATCAAGGGGTACGTAGAGCAGGAAGAATTCACTCTCCTAAACATATATGCACCGAATGAGGGGCCAGCAAAATATTTAATACAACTGCTGACAAATCTGAAAAATAATATCAACAACAACACAATAATTGTGGGGGACCTAAACACGGCTTTGTCAACACTGGACAGGTCAACCAGACTGAAACCCAACAAGAATATACTAGACCTGAGGAGAGAAATGGAAGAAAGAGGCCTAGTGGATATATATAGGACACTCCATCCCCAGAAACCTGGATACACATTCTTCTCCAATGTACATGGGACATTCTCCAGGATAGACTACATGCTGGCACATAAAACATACCTCCATAAGATCAAGAGGATAGAAATTTTGCAGACTACCTTCGCTGACCACAAGGCTCTGAAATTATTTGTGAACTCCAAAGGGACTCAGAAGAAACACTTTAACACCTGGAAGTTAAACAGCCTCATGCTCAATAACCAGTGGGTCCGAGATGAAATCAAGGAGGAAATAAAAAGGTTCCTGGAAACAAATGACAATAAAGACACAAACTCTCAGAACTTATGGGACACAGCAAAAGCAGTACTGAGAGGAAAATTTATAGCTTTGCAAGCACACATCAGGAAGGAAGAAGGAGCTTACCTGAGTAGCTTAATGACACAGCTAATAGAACTAGAAAATGCTCAACAAAAGGACCCAAGAACAGGAAGACAGAAGGAAATAACAAAGCTGAGAGCAGAAATCAACGAAGTGGAAACTCAAAAAACAATCCGAAAGATCAACGAAAGCAGAAGTTGGTTCTTTGAAAAAATAAACAAGATTGATAGACCACTGGCAAACCTAACAAAGAAAGAGAGAGAGAGAAACTTGATAACTCGTATCAGGAATGAAAAAGGAGAGATCACTACTGATATGACAGAGATTCAAAGGGTAATCAGAAACTACTTTGAAAAACTCTACGCCACTAAAAATGAGAACCTGGAAGAAATGGATAAATTCTTGGACTCTTATAATCTTCCACGGTTGAAGGAAGAGGATGTAGCATATCTAAACACCCCCATCACCATTGATGAAATTAAAACAGTAATCAAATGTCTGCCGAAAAACAAAAGCCCAGGTCCAGATGGATTCACTAATGAATTCTATCAAACTTTCCAAGAGGAACTACTGCCAATCTTGGCAAGACTCTTTCATGAAATTGAACAAACAGAAACACTTCCAAATAGCTTTTATGAAGCCAACATCACCTTGATACCTAAACCAGACAGAGACGCTACCAAAAAAGAAAATTACAGACCAATATCACTGATGAATGCAGATGCAAAGATCCTCAACAAAATCCTGGCAAATAGGATTCAATGCCTCGTTAAGAAGATCATCCACTACGATCAAGTAGGTTTCATCCCAGGAATGCAAGGCTGGTTTAACATCCGTAAATCTATCAACATAATACACAACATCAATAACAAGAAAAATAAAAACCACATGATCATATCAATAGATGCAGAGAAAGCATTTGATAAGGTCCAACACCCATTCTTGATCAAAACTCTCAGCAAGATGGGAATGGAGGGAACCTTTCTCAATATAGTGAAGGCCATCTACCACAAGCCAGTGGCAAATATTATCCTCAATGGAGAAAAACTGAAAGCCTTCCCTCTAAATTCTGGCACAAGACAAGGCTGTCCTCTCTCACCACTCCTATTCAACATAGCACTGGAAGTACTTGCTATAGCGATTAGGCAAGAAAAGGATATCAAGGGAATCCAGATAGGAAAGGAAGAAGTCAAGCTCTCACTGTTTGCAGATGACATGATACTCTACTTAGAAAACCCTAAAGACTCTATCAAAAAGCTTCTAGAAACAATAGACTCATATAGCAAGGTGGCAGGCTACAAAATTAACACACAAAAATCAATGGCCTTTCTATACACCAACAGTAATAAAGAAGAAATGGACATTAAGAAAACAACCCCATTCACAATAGTACCACACAAACTCAAATATCTTGGAATCAACTTGACTAAATATGTGAAGGACCTATACAAAGAAAACTATAAAACTCTGCTCCAAGAAATAAGAGAGGACACACGGAAATGGAAACACATACCCTGCTCATGGATTGGCAGGATTAACATCATCAAAATGTCAATACTCCCCAAGGCATTATACAGATTTAATGCCATCCCTCTAAAGATACCCATGGCATTCTTCAAAGAAGTGGATCAGACACTTTTGAAATTCATTTGGAACAATAAACACCCTCGAATAGCTAAAGCAATCATTGGGAAAAAGAATATGGGAGGAATTACTTTTCCCAACTTTAAACTGTACTACAAAGCAACAGTTATCAAAACAGCATGGTATTGGAATAAGGATAGGTCCTCAGATCAGTGGAATAGGCTTGAATACTCAGAAAATGTTCCCCAGAGATACAACCATCTAATTTTTGATAAAGGAGCAGGAAATCCTAAATGGAGCAGGGAAAGCCTCTTCAACAAGTGGTGTTGGCACAATTGGATAGCCACTTGCAAAAAATTAAACTTAGACCCCCAGCTAACATCATGTACAAAGGTAAAATCCAAATGGATTAAAGACCTCGATATCAGCCCCAAAACCATAAGATATATAGAACAGCACATAGGCAAAACACTACAGGACATTACAGGCATCTTCAAGGAGGAAACTGCACTCTCCAAGCAAGTGAAAGCAGAGATTAACAGATGGGAATATATTAAGCTGAGAAGCTTCTGCACCTCAAAGGAAATAGTGCCCAGGATACAAGAGCCACCCACTGAGTGGGAGAAACTATTCACCCAATACCCATCAGATAAGGGGCTAATCTCCAAAATATACAAGGCACTGACAGAACTTTACAAGAAAAAAACATCTAACCCCATCAAAAAATGGGGAAAAGAAATGAACAGACACTTTGACAAAGAAGAAATACGCATGGCCAAAAGACACATGAAAAAATGTTCCACATCACTAATCATCAGGGAGATGCAAATCAAAACAACGATGAGATACCACCTCACACCCCAGAGAATGGCACACATCACAAAGAATGAGAATAAACAGTGTTGGCGGGGATGTGGAGAGAAAGGAACTCTTATCCACTGCTGGTGGGAATGCTGTCTAGTTCAACCTTTATGGAAAGCGATATGGAGATTCCTCCAAAAACTGGAAATCGAGCTCCCATACGATCCAGCTATACCACTCCTAGGAATATACCCTAGGAACACAAAAATACAATACAAAAACCCCTTCCTTACACCTATATTCATTGCAGCTCTATTTACCATAGCAAGACTCTGGAAACAACCAAGATGCCCTTCAACAGATGAATGGCTAAAGAAACTGTGGTACATATACACAATGGAATATTATGCAGCTGTCAGGAGAGATGAAGTCATGAAATTTTCCTATACATGGATGTACATGGAATCTATTATGCTGAGTGAAATAAGTCAGAGAGAGAGAGAAAAACGCAGAATGGTCTCACTCATCTATGGGTTTTAAGAAAAATGAAAGACACCCTTGTAATAATAATTTTCAGACACAAAAGAGAAAAGAGCTGGAAGTTCCAGCTCACCTCAGGAAGCTCACCACAAAGAGTGATGAGTTTAGTTAGAGAAATAACTACATTTTGAACTGTCCTAATATTGAGAATGTATGAGGGAAATGTAGAGCCTGTTTAGGGTACAGGCGGGGGTTGGGTGGGGAGGAGGGTGATTTGGGACTTGGGTGATGGGAATGTTGCACTGGTGATGGGTGGTGTTCCTTTTATGACTGAAACCCAAACACAATCATGTATGTAATCAAGGTGTTTAAATAAAAAAAAAATTAAAAAAAAAAAAAAACAATAGTTTGTATGTTGGAGGGAGTAACTTTGGATTAAATTTGGAGTTCCTGGGGGTTATTCTCAGATCTTTGATTGGGAGGTTGCTAGTATTGCCAGGGCCAGTCACAAAGCAAGCAAAAAAAAAAAAAAAAAAAAAAATAAAGTCAGCAATTTTCATTCTTTTAGTGCTTTTTTCCAGTGGGTATGGAAAGGGAGTAAAAAATGTAGTCAGGGTATAGGATTAAGGAACAAAACCGCTGTCCTCACAACCTGTCCCTCTACTGAGATCTGAGCAGAAGAGCAGAGCTCCTGGCATTCAGGTCCTCTACTAACAAATGACCCTTCTTTAGGTCAATGGTATGTAGAAGTTATGCAAACACTATTTTAGATGCCAATTTAGATGAGCTGGGAAGGTTTTATTTTTTTAACGTGATTAACATTGAAATCATGAGATCTTGAGTAAGACAGATGATCTAATCAATGTGGGTTGATTATTCAATTAATTAAACTCTTGAGAGACAAAATTGTCAAACAGTGTGGGGAGAGGAAGGATGCAAAAAGAAGACCAATCTAATAGAAAGAGAGGTTAGGGCAGTAATGGAATCCTATGGACCTACTTGTGGTGTTGCAATTTAGCAAGTGGATTCTTATAGATTTACAATATTGTAATTACTTAAACAAAAATAAATAAAATTATTTTATACAGGAAATAAATATAAGTAAGTTAAATTAGTCTGAGTTAAATTATTCTGAATTCACCAGAAGAGGAAATTCAACTCCCACAGTGCTCTCTGAAGGTATCTCCAGATACATTAACTATGTCACTACTGGCACTGGCATGATAATATAGGCTTTTCCATTTCTTCTGCTTTTTGACAGTGTATTTAAAAACAGAAAGAAGTGCAGCTAAAATTGTAGCCATCATTTTGCTTCCTGAAAGATCTCAAGCAAATATGTTAGAAGCTACAGTGATTTCTGTTGGATCAGGCACTAAAATGAAGGGTAGAGATTTAGTCATTTAATGCAAAAAATAAAGATAGCAATGGCTATCCATAAAGCTATGCAATCTACTAAAATACTGAAATTTTTCACCATGTAATTAATTTCCATCTCTCTGTTATCATAAACTAATGACATCAGTCTCTTTTAGTTTTACTGTACTGATATAATTTTAAATAAAAATAAGTAAATAAAAAAAGATAAGGAGGAAATGAAGACAGCCTGGATAATGAAAATCTCTTGTCAGTGCCTCATCCATAATTGATCCAAATTGTGGGTGCCACAAACCAATCAGATAAAAGAAATGACTCTAGATGGATATCTCAGATCACTGTATAGGAGATATGTTGGGAATTGTAGTCAGTCTGTCATATATATATATGCAACCCAGTCGGCCTTTGAGCATATTCAATCTGATTGGTGCATAAAAATCAGTTGAAATAGTTAAGGGGCAGAAATATGGAACCTACATAAGCCCTAGTCACAGCAGAAAGGGAGAGGACAAGTGTGGGGGGAGAGAAGTGAGAGGAGGAAGTTAAGGGAATTATGACATTTGGGGTAGCTGACACGACTGCTGCTAAAGATTATATCAAGGAGGCAGCCAGATGGATTTTTATGAACTGTTAAAATTGAGAACTATAATACCAAAGATCTCTGATGGTCTGGATCATGGGTTAATCTTGAATTCTACCCACAAGAACTCCCAGTTTGATCTGCTGCAATAGCATATTTGCATTTAATCTGCCCTCTCACTTATTCAGTACACATTGGTAAATTACCTGGTTTGTATGTAGTAGATACATATTAAGTGATATTAATATAAGCATAATCTGCCTTCTAAGAGTATGGGATGACTGTGAAGTAAAAAATTTCAATGACAAAGAATAGCAGGAATTGAGGGCACAGAGCAGAGAGTAAAACAAGTGATGTGATTAGAAGAAAGCCTCTTTGAGGTAGGAGGTATTGTATTTGAAGCCTGCAGAATCATTTTGAATTATCCAATCAGCAGAAAGAGAAGTGCAGGCTAAAAAGAAAGTTCAATGGGCTGGAAAGCATGCTTTGCATGCAGGAGGCCTGGGTTCTGTCCTGAGTATCCACAGATTAAGAGGTTTCACTGGTAGTAACACTCAAACAAGTCAAAAATAGCTCCCAATCATAGTCAGATGTGTCCCTAAAACAAGCCACAGAAACAAGAAACAAGATTTTTTAAAGCAGAAGAAACTGTGAACTCTCCATTCAAAAATTCTGACAACAGGGGCTGAAGCAGTGGCACAGTGTTAGGGTGTTTGCCTTGCACTTGCTGACCTAGGACAGACGCGGTTCGATCCCCTGGCGTCCCATATCGTCTCTCAAGCCAGGAGCAATTTCTGAGTGCATACCCAGGAGTAACCCCTGAGTGTCACCAGGGGTGGCCCCAAAACAATAAATAAATAAACAAATAAATAAATTCTGACATCAGATACACTATGCTGAAGGAAAGTTTATAAACAATAGTGGGTAAGTGTCACTGCTTGAGAGGAAAAGATGGGCCAAGCACCCCCCTTAATGGGTCACACTATTTCACCTTGTGTGACCCTCTCAGTTTAGTTAGGACTTTGCACATTTCCCTGAAACTCAGTGGAAGCAGAGAATTACTTTGTGAAATCAGAATGGTTGAGGACAAGCCAACAAGGTAGCAGGATTTGGAGGCTATCTGGATACAATAGCTAATACCTAGAGAAATTGGCTTGACTTGCCTTGGTAATTTTTATAGAGTTAGGTTCAGGGAAGAGGAATCACAAGACAAGGAAAAACTCTTTGGGGAATAATGACAATAATCGAAATTATGTTTGTTGAGTTAGACGTTGTGGGAGGGTAATCTCAGTATCTTCCTCTCTGCTTCCCCTTTTCCTCACACCTGCTTCCATATCCTAGAATCACCCAGTCAGACTTGTGGTAGCTAGACAGTTCATTGAGGAGCAGAGTGGCAGGGTTCAGAGAATATATGCCTAGGACTTCACAAAATCTTAAATCACCTATTAAGTGAAATTAAATAATTCTTTTATGTTTTAAGGTTTTTATTTTGCTGAAGAATTATACATCCAGAGAGATGCATTTTTTCAGAGAAAAATTTGACAAGAATCTCAGACGGTCTCACCACACTGGGTCCCACCAACTTCAGTTTGAATGTTCATGGCCATATATTCCCAACTCCCAAGCAGATAATGAATATTCCTGCCACGGCTGCTTTTGGCTCTTAGCCTCTTTGCAGCCTCTGCCTACCACAGAACAAGGATATCACCCCCCTGGAATCTACATTATCTTCTAGAATCACTTCTCCTTCCTTACCTTCTGACAGAAGGTTCAAGGACATTTCCCCAAAAAATTACTCTGCTCATTGGAGAAAGCCCTGGAATGGTCAGTGACAGAGAGTTTTGGGCAAGAAACAAAAGTCTAAGACTAAGCTGCCTCTAGAGACAGGGAGTGAGAAGCAACTTTCATGAGGAAACGTGCTCTCAGCTTCCCTAGAAGCCCTTTCAGCAGGGCCTTCTTGGACACTTCTACCCAGGCCTCTTTCAGAGGCTCCTATTTCCACATAGCATTTCAAAAAGAGTGAGAAGTGGCAGGTGAGTACAAAGTCAGGAAAGAGTAGAATAATTTCTATTTCCACTGTATTTGAAATATCAGCACTGCATACAGAGCCTTCCAAGCTGGAATACAAGCAGACAGAAAAGTCATCTTTTTCTAACCACAAGATACTTTTAACAGAGCGCTTCTTCCATTTTGCAGGTGCAGATATTAAATTCTCTTCATTTGTTTGCCTAAACTTCTGGGTGGGGTCCTCTTTTTTCCTGGCTCATCTTCATGCTGTAGCCTCCCCAGTTGAAAAGCGGCTGTGGGAACAAATAATCACTGAGAAATTGGTATTGCAGAGCAAAGGGCCCTTGGCTCTTTGCCCTTCAGGATGGAGTAGATTCCAAGAACAAAGACTAGAGAAACCACACACTGCTTAGATGGGCAGGTTGACCCTGAGAGAGAGCCAGGCTGGAAACAGCATCCATAGATAGGGGCGGCACTGTGAACCCCAGCAGCCCAATCAGTCAGGTTAGTTGTTTGTGACCAATCACCATATTTTTCACTCTATAAGATGCACCTGCCCATAAGACGCACATAGTTTTTAGATGCTCTCCTACCCTACCCTGCGTTCAGGCTTCAGCTCCAGGTGGCATTTATTCGATAAAATGCTTCTTTTGGGGGGAAAAGTGTGTCTTGTGGTACGAATAATACAGTACGCCACAGATGCCAGAGGGAAACCCCAGTCTCTGAACTTGCCACAGTTCCTACCTCAACCAGGAAGTGGGAAACTGAAAAAAAAAATTTTTCTTCATACAGAGAAGCCTCTTATTCCCATACCTAGCCTGGAGGCAGGCCAGTGGTAGGGAGATAGGAAGAGGAAATCTTTATCCAGGGATCAGAGTAATAAATATAGCAGTTAGGGCGCTTGCCTTGATGCCACCAGCCGGAGTTTGATTGTCTACACTCCATATGCTACCCCTCTGCACTGCCAGAATTCCTGAGTGCAGAGCCAGGAGTAATGCCTGAGTTCCACCGATTGTGGCTCAAAAACAAGCAAACAAAATAGAAGTTTTTGTTCAGGATTCTTTGATTTCAAGAAATAAATTTTTTCATTTAAGCGATTGCTCTACCCTCATGAGGGTCAACCTGGCCAGGATACTGAGTTGGTTCCATTCATAGGGCCTGGAACTAAGTGTAAGGAGCACACTTTTCTTAGCATTACTTTGCCACGATACTTCCCTAACATTACTGAAATTTCACCTTGCTGCTTTGAGTCTGTTTTTACTTGTCTTACTTATATTTTCACAATAAGCAGGAAATCGGCGATCCAGGTCAACGTGCCCTCAGGACTCCTTTGCCCCCCATTTCCAAATTCTTCTGTATGGCGTTATAAAGTAGGCCTCTCCGCCCTTGTTTCTTTTCTTGAAGGTAGAAGATTGTGCTTCAGAAGACAAAATTTTAGGCCTGTAGTCAGTGTTGTATTAATATAAATAAATAGCCCTAGTGCTGGGGAGTGATCACGGTCTTTCTCGGCATGGCCCGTCACCTGTAGCCCCTTCGGTTGGTGGGTCTGAAGGTTGCAGGGTAATGGCGGAGAAAGGATCCACAGCCAGTCAGTTGAACTTTCAGAAATGAGTCCGTTTATTCCATAACTCTAACTGTGCACTTCTCAACATGGCTTCTATGCTAGCTAAGCTTTCTTAAGCAGCCTCCTTCAGCTGCCCTCCAGCCATCCTTGCTGAGTCTGCTCTCTCCTCCCCGAGCCAGCCCTATTATCCTTTCTTCAGGAGACCCCCATCCATCTCAGGTGTGGGCGGGTCTGATCATTCAGGTGGGATAAGCAGCAAGTTGGGGGAAGAGTAACAGTCAGTTGAGCTTGGATTATTATTTGCTCTTGATTGTGACGTTAATCTTGGAAACATAGATTTAGTTCTGGGGGCTACATAGAGAGATTTATAGAACCAGTCTATAATTAATCATATTTCTTGTCAAATTCATTACTTTAAAATTCTCAGTACCCTAATCTTTAATATGGTATTGGTGCCCTTAGGCATAATATATATTTTAAATGTTATTTTTATCTATTTTTTCATTTATTTTTATTGATATTCTATGGTTTATAATGGTTCATGTACATAATTCCAAAAACATGCCCATTTTATTAACAAATCTAAATAAATTCAGGATTAGAATATTGTGGTAACAATGGTAAACTAAGTATAAATTTTTCATAGTTTTAGGCTTTTGGCAAAAACATGTCCTTGTTAAATATGATCCCTGTTTAGATTTCAATCCCACTGTCAATTCTTTCCATTTCTATTGAAGTTGGAGTCTCAAGACAAAATAAGTTTTGTCCATTTGATATAATCCTCTTTATTTTCCTTTTATATAGTCTTCATTATTAGTTTTTCAAAACAAATAGGGTACTGACTAGGTCTAGCAATTTCTTGCTAAACAGGATCAAGAGTTGGGAAAAGAGTAGAATAGAAAAAGCAGGCCTACTGGAAAAATATATTTTAACAAGGTAAACCATATTCTTTAATCAGAGCTCCTCCTATAAAAGCAAACTTTTATTCAAGATTTTTCAGTGGAGGGACATTGTCCAGTTTGTTTTTGTTTTGTTTTGAGGCCACACCTGTCTGTGCATACTCCTGACTTTGCTATAAGGAACCACTCCTGGTGGTGATATGGGGATCATATAGAGGACTAGGAATTGAATCCAGGTAAACTGTGTATAAGGCAAATCCCCAACCCCAATGTACTATGTCTCTAGCCCCTGTCAAGTTTCTTTTTTCAGAGTCCAGGATAAAGATCATTGTTTTTTTTTTGTAATCATTTGTTTAAGCACAGTGGTTATAAAAATATTCATAGTAAGATTTCAGTCATTGAATGTACATCACCCTTTGCAATCAGAAAAAAAATATTCCATAATTGCTTTCATCACCACATCCTTTGCCACCCTTCCTATTCCTGTAGCTCAAGCTGTTCTCTTGAAATGCTTTACATCTCACTCATAATATAAGAAGAATTCAATCACTATCTGCCCATTTTCCTACACCTTACTTTGCCTTTTATGCTGTAAGTTCTGTTCATCGCCTTCTACTGCTGGAACATTGCAGGAACCTATGGGCCTGCTTCCTATCTTGATATCTCTCCTTTCAAGCCTCTGATAACCCTGATACCTTGATACCTGATACCTTGCTTGTTTTATATTTCTTATGTTAACTTAGCAGAAATGACTATCCCTGACCATCCAACCACATACGGCATCCAACTTGATGTTCCCTTATTCCATTTTCCTTCTTTTTGACAACAACATGGCTCAGGGTTCACTGTTGACCCCATTGTTATTGTTTTCAGTGCTTTCATCTGCTAACACTTACTTGGATGCAAATTTTTGAAAACCAGACTTATGTCTCATTTGTTAACCACTGTTGAAAGGATTTTTTAATAGTCTCTAAACTTTTGTAGGACTCATCATATCTCTTTTGAATAAATACATAGATCTGATTAAAAAAAGTAAGGTGCTTCTTAGCACACAAGCAGGTTCTCTGTTGAAGCTTGACCCTTCTCCAATGAGGTGAAGGCCCACAACTTCAAGCCTATCAGGGTTCCTACACAACCAGGCTATGTTCCCTTTACAATGGGATAAAGGGCACCTTCCCCAAGCACCTAAGAATCCCCTTTGTCACCAAATCAGTATCCCCTGCCACAACTAGGTCAGGATATGCTGTTCCAAATGGAGACACTCTCCAAGGGTCAGAGACCCTCCCCCAGTCAGGAGCCCAGTTTAACCTCTGAGGTCCTATATGGTCCTATATGGTCCCCCGAGGTTGCCAGGAGAGATTTTTGAGCACAGAGCCAGGAGTAGCCCAGTGTGGCCCAAAAACAAAACAAAACAAAATTTCCTGAAAACAAATGAAACTGAGGACATGACCTACAAAACTTTTGTTACACAGGAAAAGCAGTATTAAAAGGAAGGTTCATAATTATGTAAGCATTCAATTAAAATGAAGAAAAGGTCCACATAAGTAACTTAATGGCACAACTTAAGAAACTAGAAAATGCAAAAAAAAAGGAGCCCGAAGCAGTCAAAAGGAAGAAAATAATAAAATTTTAAACAGAAATTAAGTGAAATACAAAAAAAAAAAATCAAAAAATCAAGAAAACCAAGTACTGTTTCATTGAAAAAATAAACAATATTGATAACCCACTTGCAAGACTCACAAAATAGAGATGAACATGTGGCAACTAGTTACATGATGCTAAAGCACATGTTGCCCATATCTCCCTCTTGGCATGTGTTTTTATACTTTTATACTAGCTTGTGTATCATGTATCTCTCTGTCTAAATGCACTCTCCACTACTTGTGGTAAGCTTCCTACCTCAGAAATGCTCCTGCTGATCCTTGTTTCTATAGTCTATGTAATAGGAAGTTTATTACAAATAGTAGGGAGTGTATTTAGGGCAAAGGGACGATAATGACAATGATAGTTGGAAATTTTCACTCTGGACAAGGACTGAGTATTAAAAAGAGAAAAAGTGGTATGCATGATAACCTTTAGTAACAATACTACAATCCACAATATCTCAAAGTGAAAAAATAGAGGGAGAGAGAGAAAGAGAAAAATGTCTGCCACAGAGGCAAGCAGGGGAGAGATAAGCGGGAGGAAAATGGAAGACATTGGTGATAGAAAGTGTGCACTGCTGAAGTGTGTTAAACATTGTCTAACTGAAATTCAATCATGAACATCTTTCTGTGGGAAAAGAAAATAGTATAATGAACTACCTTGTGAACCACAGTGTTTAAATAAAGTAATTTTTTAAATATATTAAAAATGGCCTAAATCAGACCTAAATACATAATCTCTCTGACTTTGGAGAAGGCACTCTCTACTTCGTGCATTACTCTCTTTCTCTCTTCTCTTTCTCGCATTCTTATCCTCTTTCTTTCCTTTCTCAGTTCCTCAAAACAAAACATATTTTTAACTTAAAAAAAGAGAAAGTAAAGAAATCTTAAAAAAAAAAACCTTGTTTTGTTTGGTTTTTGGTTGTTTGTTTTGTTTTGTTTTGCTTTGTTTTTCATCTGGTTTTTTTTTTTTTTTTTTTGAGGTGCTTATCGATATAGATGGAGTCCCCACTGGATAATTGACTCTTTTTTTGGTACTGGTGGAGTGTTTCAACTTCTTTTTCTCCTTCATCTCCCAAATCGATGATGAGAGCCTCTAGAAGGATTCCATCCATTTTTGGAGTATTAGACTCTTACCCCAGTTTATTTATCTTCTCTTTTTCAGGCAAAATCATGCAACTTGAATTAGCTAGTCCTGCCTACAGTTAGAGGGGGAGATAAGGGAGGCATTAAGACCAAACAGGGGCAAGACTACTAAGTAGTGGGTTGGATACAGAGGGGACCACATATTCTAGCCTCCCTGGGGGTGAGGGAAGAGGAAATGGGAGGTAGAACAAAAACGGAGGTGTAGGGAGGACAAATTGGTGATGGGAATCCCCCCTGATTTTATGTAAATATGTACCTAAAATGTTATTGTCAACAATATGTAAGACACTATGATCAAAATAAAAATTATATATATTATAAAAAAAATTTAAAAAAAACAAACAAAAAAAAAAAAAACCTCAAGTGTCCAGGAATAAAGAAATAATGATACATATTCACAATGGAACATTACTCAGCCAGAAGAAAATATAAAGCCATATAATTTGCTATTCCATTGAAGGACCTGGAGAGTATCATGCTGAATGATATTAGAGGGAGAGATAGCAACACAAAATAATGCTAGTCATTTGTAAAACATATAGAAGCATAATGGTGGGATAGAAAATTCCCATACAATGAAAGAAAGGAATTAGAATTGATATAAATATTAAGCATGTCTCTTGAGGGGGCTCATAGATTGTACATGAAGAAGGAAACATCTATAGTGGAGGGAAGCATTCAACTGAGAGGAGGAGAAGGTACTGAATGATCGTAAAGTTTGCATTATGTATGAAATGCTATCAGCAATAGTAGTGTAAACAACAGTGCTAAAAGTTATATATTAAAAATGCTCTTCTCAGGGACCAGAGTGAGAGCACAGTGGTGGGGCATTTGCCATGCACGTGTCCAACCCAGGACAGACCCGACTTTGATTCCCGACATCCCACATGGTCCCCCAAATGTGCCAGGAGCAATTTCTGAGCACAAAGCTAGGAGTAATCTCTTAGTGTCACCAGGTATGGCCCCAAAACCTAAATAAATAAATTTTATTTTAATATAAAATAAATAAAAAGCTCTTCTTGTATATGCAGAATGATGACTGGGAGAATTATGGAGGTTGGAAGCTATTGATAAAGGAGAGGTGGGATAATAGTTGAAAAGATTGGTGCTGACAATTTATATCTCTGAAACTCAATTATGAATAATTATAATTTCATGGTGACTATATTAAAAATAAATTAATTTAAAATAAAATTTAATGACTTTAGTTAAACACTGTGGTTTCAAGGTTTTTACAAGTACAGTTGCAGCTTTAAAGAGTGCACAATTCTCTCCACCAATGTCCTAGTTTCCCTCCTGCTATCACTGCTGACTGTTTCTAAGGTAGAATCTCTCTCTCTCTCTTTTTTGCTCTCCCTCCCAAAAATTTTAGAAATGTTTGATGTTTTCTTAATGTATTTAATTTTATGAGAAAGTTGTGAATAGAACTTTTTGATATCCCTGTATTCTTTCTGATTATTAGTATATAGAAATTCCATGGGTTTTTGTTCATTGATTTGTAGTCACTTAATTACACAAATCTATTGTTTCTAGAAACTTGTTGATAAAGTTTAGAATTTTCTAAATATAGTATCATGTTATCTTAAAACAGTGAGAGATTGACTTCTTTTCCTATCTGGATGTCCTTGTTTTATTTTTTCTTGCCTAATTGCAATGACAAGTATTTTCAGTACTAAATTGAATGAAAGTAGGAAGAGGAAGCAAACTCTTCTTGTGCCTTATCTTAGAGGAAATAGCTTTTAACTTTTTTCTCACTGAGTAGAATGACATGGGATTGTGGTAAATGTCTTTCTTTATATTGAGAAAATTTCCTTCCATTCCCATCTTTTTTTTGTTTGTTTGTTTGTTTTGTTTTGTTTTTGTTTTTGGGCCAAACCCGGTGGTGCTCAGGGGTGACTCCTGGCTGTCTGCTCAGAAATAGCTCCTGGCAGGCACGGGGGACCATATGGGACACCGGGATTTGAACCAACCACCTTAGGTCCTGGATCAGCTGCTTGCAAGGCAAACACCGCTGTGCTATCTCTCCGGGCCCTCCATTCCCATCTTTAAAAAAAAAAAGAAAGAAACCCTTACTAGTGCAACATTCCCATCACCAATGTCCCAAGTGTCCCTCCTTAACACTCCATACCGACCTGTACTCTAGACAGGCTTTCTACTTCCCTCATTCAGTCACATTTTGTTATGATGGTTCTCAGTGTAATTATGTCTCTGATTGCATCCATAACTCTCTGTGGTGAGCTTCATTAAGTGAGCTGAAACTTCCAGTCATCCTCTATTTTGTCTCTGAGAGTCATTACACAAATGTCTTTTTTTTTCTCGAAACTCATAGATGAGTGAGACCAGTCTGTGTTTATCTCTCTCCCTTGAACTTATTTCACTCAGCATAATAGATTTCATAAATATCCATGTATAGGAAAATTTCATGACTTCATCTCTTCTGACGGCTGCATAATATTCTATTGCATATAGATACCACAGTTTCTTTTCTTTTTTTAAATATATTTTATTTAAACACCTTGATTACATACATGATCGTATTTGGATTTCAGTCATGTAAAGAACACCACCCATCCCCAGTGCAACATTCCCATCACCAATGTCCCAAATCTCCGTCCTCCCCACACAACCCCCACCTGTACTCTAGACAGGCTTTCTATTTCCCTCATACATTCTCATTATTAGGATAGTTCAAAATGTAGTTATTTTTCTAACTAAATTCATCCCTGTTTGTGGTTAGCTCCATGAGGTGAGCTGTAACCTTCAGCCCTTCTCTCTTTTGTGTCTGAAAATTATTATTGCAAGAATGTCTTTCATTTTTCTTGAAACCCATAGATGAGTGAGACCATTCTGCATTTTCTCTCTCTCTCTCTCTCTCTCTGACTTATTTCACTCAGCATAATATATTCCATGTACATCTATGTATAGAAAATTTTCATGACTTCATCTCTCCTGACAGCTGCACAATATTCCATTGTGTATATGTACCACAGTTTCTTTAGCCATTCGTCTGTTGAAGGGCATCTTGGTTGTTTCCAGAGTCTTGCTATGGTAAATAGTGCTGCAATGAGGTAACACTGTTTTTTTAGCCATTCATCTATTGAGGGGCATCTAGGCTGTTCCCAGAGTCTGTCTATTATAAATAGTGCTGCAATAAATAGAGGTGTGAGGACAGGATTTTAGTACTGTATTTTTGTGTTCCTAGAATATATCCCTAGGAGTGGTATAGTTGGATCGTATGGGAACTCAACTTCCAGCTTTTGGAGGAATCTCCATATTGCTTTCCATAACGGTTAGACTAGATGGCATTCCCACCAGCAGTGAATAAGAGTTCCCCCCACCAGCACCTCTTGTTCTCATTCTTTGTGATGTGCACCAATCTTTGTGGTGTGAGATGGTATCTCATAGTTGTTTTGATTTGCATCTCCCTAATGATTAGTGATGTGGAGCATTTTTTATATGCCTTTTAGCCATTTTTATTTTTTTTTGTCAAAAAAAGACAAAGAAGAAATTCCATTCCCATCTTATTGAGAGTTTTTAATCAAGAACAGGTGTTAGACTTTGGCAAATACTTTCTCTGCATTTATTTTTATAATTATTATTGTTATATTTTTATTGTTATTTTATTTAATGATTGAGTTCTTATGATAAATCCTTTTTGTAGCTCTGAAATAAAATCTACTTTGTTATGTTGTATGACTTTCTTAATAAGTTATTGGATTCTATTGAGGATTTTTGATATCCCAGATATTAGCCTGTAATTATTTTTGTTGTCTATCTGCTTTTGGTATCAGGGTAATGTTAGCTTCATATAAACTATTTGAGACTGTTTTCATTTCTTCAGTTTCCAGAAAGAACCTGAAAATAATTGGAGATAGTTCATATTTAAAGAGATAAAGCCATCTAAGCAAGGGCTTTTGATTTGGGGAAGCATTTTGATTGCCATTTCAATTTCCTCTGTAGTGATAGATCTATTCAGATATTCCACACCATCTTGGTTCAACCTTAGGAGGTTATAGGAAGTCCAAGGATTTATCCATTTCTTCCAGGTTCTCAAAGTAAACTCTAATTACCCTTTAAATTTCTTTAGTATCAGTCAGTAGTGAAATCCCCATTCATTTATGATTCTGTTTATTCATGGTCTCTCTCTTGTGAGTCTTGCTAATGGTTTATCAATCTTGATTATTTTTTAAAGAATAAATTCTTGATTTCATTGATCTTTTGGATTGTTTAGTGGGTTCCAGTTCAATAATTTATGCTCTATGCTTTACTATTTTACTATTTCCTTTCTCCTTCCTGCTTTTTGGCTTATTTTATTAAGCTGTGCTATTATTTACATAGACCCTTTTTTCTTTCCTGATGTATGCTTGCAAAGTGAAATTTTTTCTCTTAATACCATATTTGTTGTGTCCTACAAATTCTTATGATTTATGTTTTTATTCTCATTTATTTTTAGGAATCTTTTTTGATATCCTCTTTGAATTTCTCCCAGACCCACTTGTTGTTCAGTAGTGAG
Source organism: Suncus etruscus (assembly GCF_024139225.1). Lineage (NCBI taxonomy): Eukaryota > Metazoa > Chordata > Mammalia > Eulipotyphla > Soricidae > Suncus > Suncus etruscus. Next base: position 104,561,259 of record NC_064857.1, on the reverse strand, counting down.
TTAATTAATTTCCAAGAGTTAAAGTTATCTGTCCATTTTTGTTTGTAATTTACTTCCATTTTCAATTCATCAGTGTCTGAGAAGATATTTGATACAATTTGTGTCCTCTTGATTTTATGGAGGTATTTTTTTATAGCCAAGTATGTGGTCTATCTTGGAAAATGTCCCATTTGCATTGGATAAGAACGTGTATTCAGCTACTAAGCCACTCTTTCATTTCTTTATTCAAGTCCAGTATATCTTTGGTAAATTTTAGTCTGATTGATCTATCAAGAGGTTATAAAGTGGTGCTGAAGTTTTCCATTACTATTTTGGTGCTATTGATGTCTTTCTTCAAGTCAATTAACAGCTGTTTTAAGTATTTCCTGGCCCCTATTTAAGTGCATATATATTTAGAAATGTTTTTTCCTGATGTAAACATCCCTAATTATTAAAAAAATGCCCATATCTGTATCTTAAACCCTTTCTAAGCCTGAAGTTTTATTAGATGATACATTGTTTTACTCAAAATGAAAATCATCCCTGATTTCTTTGTATGTTTGTTTACAAATTGGTTTCACTTAAAAAAGATTGTCTTATATGTAAACCTGGGTGGGACATGCTCAGGATATCTTTGGCGATCTGCCCATACTCCTGGTCTCTTTATTCAATAAAAACAACAGTTCTGGCAGGCAGATTGCTCTCCATAAGAGATAAAAGATTGCCAGACTATTTGCGTTTCACCCTCAGCTTAGTTTGGATTATTTCATGCATGAAGCTGATTCAGACTTAATCATCTGAGACTGAAAATGTGGCACATAGAGTAATTTTACAAAGTCTGTGTGGTATGATATTAGTATGCCAAACCCAGCCTTTTTACGGGATTTTTTTTTGAAGGATTGTCTTCCAACTTTTCAGTTTGAATGTGTGTTTCTTCTGACTATTCAAATCGTTTTCTGGCAGACAGCAAAATGTTGAATTCAATTTTCTGTTTCATTTTGCCACTCTATGTCTTTTAATTGGTTTATTTACATTGACATTAAGAGAAATTATTGGTAGTTTGTTCCATTTTTTGTAGTAGTTTGGTTATTTTGGGGTGGTCTGTATTGCCTTAAAGTAGACCATTCAGTTATTTTTGTTTGTTGGTTTGTTTTTGTCTTGTTTTTGAGCCACACCCAGCTGTGCTCAGGAGTTACTCTTATATCTTCACTCAGGGGTCATTTGGATGGTGAATTGGAGACCATATGAAATGCATGGGATCAAAACTAGTAGGCTGCATACAAGGCAAACTTCTTACCTGCTGTTTTATCGCTCCACCCTTCAATTCCTTCAATGTTGGGTTTGAGTCTGTAAGGTTCCTGAGCTGTAGTTTACCCAGGAAGTTGTATATTCTTTCCTCAAACCTAAATGAAATAATGGTTGGGTAAAATATACATGGCAATTCATATTTTTTAATTTAATCAGTCCTATAGTTGGCAGGGGGATGGTGAAGCCTTTCTTGGCTAGGCCAGGATCCTGCAGCCACTATGGCCTGGCATGTCTGAAGGTTTGCAGAGTGACAGTGGAGGAACTCACAAAGCAGTCTGATGACGTTCCAGGAGTCAGCCAGCTTTATTTCACAGTCTTAACCTAACAGATATATTTCCTCACATGGCTTCTATGCTAGCCTTTTCCAAACAGCCACTTCTCTGCTCTTTCTCTGGCTCTCTCTGCCTCTGTCTTCCTCTCAGCTGCTTCTCCAGGTTTCCTTGCTGGCTGACATCCTTTTCTGATGCTACTGCTGCTGCTTCTTTGCTGATGTTGAATTGCTGGTTCTCTCTACTGATTCTCCTTGTTGATTCTCTCTGCTGATTCTAATTCTAACTTCTCTCTCTAACTCTCCTTCTTATCCCCTTGCTCCCCTCTCTTCTCCTAAGCAGACTCCTCTTCCCATCCATTCCAGGTGTGGGTGGTTCTGATTATTCAGATGGGATAAATAATAAGTTGGGAGAGGGGATACCCACACTAAATTCATTTCATTACATTTTTTTCACTATATTCCACAACTGCCTTTGGTCCGTGAGGGATGCTTGTTATAAAACTGCTGTAAATTTTAAATAAGCTTCTATGTATGTAATTTTTCTTTTTGTTGCTGATAGTCATCTATCGCTATCTATGGTTTTCATCATTGTAACTGTAAAATAACCACATTGTGACATCACCCATGCATTGTATTTCCCATCCCAGGTGAAAGGATCTTTCATCAAACCTAAATGGTAGCTTCAAATAATTAATAAACCAAGCCAGTTAGAAGAGAATCGTGGAGTCAGTGGCTTTTTACCTCTGGGAATCACTCTGTGCACCACGCCTAATGCAATACTGTATTCTCCCAGTACAAATTCAACCAGTTAGGGCAGGGTCGAGTTAGATCCAGATATACTTTTACATAGCAAGGGGATGGGTGAAAAGAAAAGAGAAAGTTGGGGGGCTGCCTTTGTTTGGGGTAAATATAGTGGATTGCCTAAAAATTCACTTTCTTTTCAAACAAAAATATTTTTTGAGAATGGCTTATAAATATTTTGTTCTGTTGCAACCAGATGTAAAATAAATACCCAGAGTGGCTGTTAATTTGCATAATCATAGTAAATGTTGGGTAAATAATAATAGAAATTCCTTGGAATTATGGCTAGTGAGGGGAGACTTGATTGTCAAAAGCATCATAGGTTAGATTGTGCATACATCATTCTCAAAACAACAAGCTTTATCCAAATTCTTTTCTTATACATATCACAAAATTTTTTCATAGACTTCTCTGAACATAAATACTAGAACCTTTCTGCAGATATAATTGGAAAATTTGTAAATTGTCTTACAGCAAGCACTGTAATATGAATATATAGCATCCAAGTTTCTTTTTTATAAATTTCTCTAAACAAAGTCATAATAATATTCCTGCAGATAAACCCTATTTTATTGCAGCACTATTTACAATAGAGGAAACAACCCAAGTTCCCAACCACAGATGAGTGGCTAGAGAAACTGTGGTATATCTACACAATAGAATATGCAGCTATTAGGAAAAGTGAAATCATAAAATTTGCCTACACATGGATGGGCATTGAGTCTATTGTGCTGAGTGAAATGAGCCAGTGGGAGAGTGATAGATATAGAAATATAGAAGAGTCTCACTCATTTGCAGGATATAAGAAAAATAAAAGATAGTAAGGCAATACTATCCAGAAGAATAGAGCTGATTTCTGGGATGACAGGCTCATGACATAAAGTTTGCCACAAAGAGAGGTGAGTGCAGCTAGAGCACTGACCACAATGACAATTACCATAACAATGATAGTAAGGGAGAGAATGCATAACTAAAAGTCATGGAGGGGGTTAAGGTAGGAGAGGGATTGGAGGACATTGGTGGTGGAAAGATCACACTGGTGAAGGATGGTGTACCTTCTATGACTGTAATCCCAATATAAAATTTTTGGTAAACACAATGACTAAATTAAAAAAATTTAAAAATGAATTATGACATAAATAAATAAGAAAGAGGAAAGTTGGGAGACCCCCTTTGTTTTGGGTAAAGTCAGGATGTGGCCTAATGGTGACCTAGTATGTGCCTTGAGTGCTTTTATTTGGGTCTCTTTTATCTGATAAATTTAAGCATCCAGGATGTGGGTGAAAGCATTATTCAACTCTGGGCACTTCTCAGAAATGTTTTTGACTGTTGCTTCTTCATATGAGTTTTCTTCTTTGTCTCTGGAGCCCCCAATGATCCTTATGTTGTTCATGATGAATTTTTCCCGAAGTGCTATTGTTATGTGTTCACTTATTTTGAGGACTTTTTCTATGTTCAGTTCATTCATCTTAAGAAACTTTCCCAACTTTCTCTTTGTATGGAGGTGTTCTGCAGCTCCTCTTTCAGCTCACTGCTTCTGTCCTAAGCAGCTGTTACCCTGCTGGTGAGGCCTTCCAGTGAGTTTTTCGTTTTGCCTACCAAGTTTTTTCAGTTCTATTATTTCTGTTTAAAGTTTTCTCATTTCTACTCACATATCCTCTTGAGTTTCATTGGTTGGTTGTTTCATGGTTTCTTTGAGTTCTTTGAACATCCTTAACATTTCCCTTCTCAAGTCCTTACCAGAAAGTCTATATATAGATTGTTGGTGCCAGTAAAGTCCTTAAAACTACCATCTGATATTAAGTTAACATGTACCTAAAATATTATTGTCAACAATATGTAAGCCGCTATGATCAAAATAAAAATTATATTATTAATAAAAAATAAGTTTTAAATAGCTATCCTTACCAATAATTAGGAATAGGGGTTTTCAGGTTCACAGTATGTGTTACACAATTATAAGAATTATATTTTCAGACCTTAAAAAATATGTGCTTTTGTCTAAAGACTTTGTCCTGACACATGCCTCCCCTTCAAACAAAGAAAATCCTGGTTTTTGCATATAGTCTCAGTACAATGATAATATTAACTAAATTGTTAGAAAAAAATCAAATTGGCTATAATATTAAATAGTATCCCATGATAACAATTACTTTTAAATTATAAGTTCTCTCAATAAAATAGATCCCTGCTGTTAAGGCACTAACTCAGGATTTTTGACTGTTTATTTTACTGGTGTCCTTACAAAGCAGAATTTATGACTAAGCAATTCTAATTTAATTTATTGCACTATCATTATTTTAGGCAATAGTTAAACTTCATATGTAAATTAAATAACACATAAATTAAATAGTACAGAAATTTGCTAACTAATTGAAATGAGTGCCTAGCAGAGAGACTTCACTTAAATATTGAATTATAAACTATATAATGTTTTGTGAATAAGCTTCTTCATTGTGTAGATATAATCAATTTTGAATAAAGTCATGTAAAAAAACTACCATCTTCATTCACTAAGTTGCTTCCTGTATGGTGGTTTCTTTCTTTTCACTATTGTGGTGTGAGTCCTTGACCAGAAGGAATTGCAGAGCCCTCTTCTCTGGGCACAATAACCTGAGTTCAGAATCACGCTTTTGATTCAAAAGCTGCCCATCACCATAGTTGCTTCCAGTCATCAATCCTGTCTGTCTCACAGCCCTGGTTTTTTGGGGATGGGCATAAAACTTTGTTCAGATGTAGGCCAAGCCTGAGGCCCCCACCTGGGAAGGGGGGCCAGAGCTGGGTGGGAGGACTGCCATAAAAAGAGAAACTTCAGGATCTCACTGCCATCACTGGCCATCTCACAGTTGTGCAGCCGACATCTATGTAGCCCAATCTGGGACTCCCTGCCTCACGTTGGCTTACTTTTTTTGCACTCTCCAGGTGCTATTGTCTGCATTCCATGAGCTCAGCTGCACCAAAGAGGCTATTCCTAGCTCATCAGCTCCCTGCCACTGAACCAAATTGGGCACTGGTCTCTGTCAGGCTCCTGCCTCCTACATCACTGCAGTGAAGCGAAGGCATCAAACTGCCACTGCCACCATGTTTCCATAGCCATACATTTCATAAACTGTCATACTGGTGTGGTTAGATGTTCCAACCCTGTCAGCCAGCAAGGATCAACTGCTTCTTCCCAGTATGTTCAGTTACTGAGGATGTTTGCCCAGATCATGACCTGGAATAAATAGGTCCCAGACTGGTGACCAGATACAGCTTATTCTCTTACAAAAGTGCTTGCATGGAGTCAAAAGAGGAACTGAGATATCTGAAGGGTACAGAACATAGGCTGGGAGGGTAGGTGATGCACTGGGAAAAGCTCAGCATGAACGATGGATCTTAGGAGTGTCCTGGAACAAGGCAATATTGATAGGTAGTATATCCAGGGCTTTCTGCAATGGAGGCATAGCCCAAGATCAAGCCCAAATAAGAATAGTAATTACAGGGGGGGGGAATGTCATCTCCTCTGTATACTGTCTCTACTCATCTGTGATGTAATGGTGTCTTCAAAGCTTTCAGTCTCAAGAAAAGTCCCTGAAACAACGGATCTACAGGGCCCCCTGGAACAAATAATACTCTAGTGGTTTCATCTGCCAGGTAGTTCAAGAACAGCATCACAGAAGGCATCCAACATCTTCTCCCTCTTTTCTGTGTAAAATGCAAGAAATTCTAATAGGCTTGATAGGCTGTATTCTTCCTCCACAAGTGGCATGATGCCAGAATTAGTAAAACAAACATGATGAGTAAGACATTAGGTGCTGCCAACAGCATGGGTGAGGCTTTTACATCAAGACCTTGAGCCCTGAAATGTTTCTGCAATCCTCTGAGTTAAATTCTCATAAGTTTATCTCTAAACACTTGAAAAATCTCATTATAAAGGGCATGAGTGTCTAAAGATATTTTTCCTTCAAGTCCTGTAAGTTGTATCTGATTTTGTCCCATGTTTGAGCACAGCCATTATATCTCTGCAGGTTACACAAAAGGAAGAACTATTTTAGTTACAAAACAGTACCATTTTTGTTCTAAGATATTGACCAGGCACCCAGAAAAGAGCTTATTGCAAAGTGGCCAATAATTGTTTGACATTATCATTGACATCATTATGGCCTGGACTGTCCAAAGGTGGTGTGAGTCATTCCACCATGACTTGATGGAGTTATTCATCTGAACTAAGGTTCAAAGAGCCATGACCATGACAGCAGCATAGCAATGACAGGATTAGTTTCAAAATTATACTATCAGGAGTCAGATGGATCTGGATTGTAGGGAGCATTATAGGAGGCATGTCACGACCTCTGTCATGAGTCCTTTCACAGGGGAATGCTGACACTCTCAGAAAGGATGTGTGATGTAGCCGTATGTGTGATGTAGCTTGTATGCTGTGGGGAAAACCTTGAATTGAGAGGAAAGAATTAAGACAAGTAAACAAGGCACAATTATGCCAAAAATGGTCAAAAGGTCAGGGTCAAGCAAGCACATAGCAATATTCATGTAGAGAGAAAATTTAAAATTCAAGTGAGGAAACACTATTTTGGGTGGTTAGAGATAGAGTGCATCAAGGGCTTAGTATGGATTTATGCCTGGAGACAGGAAGATGACAGGGAACAGTACTGATAAAAATGAGATCAAGAGAATGATCTAGAAAAAAGTTAAAAGGTCCTCATCTGGAAACTGAGGCATCTGTGAATTACAAGGGAGGAGTAATAAGGAGGAATAGTTAGTCCAAACATGGGGTCCTGGAATTGTCCAATCAGCAGCCTGTACATAAGAGAGGGCCTATCTTTCTGGTAAAGCTTATACAGATTAGCAAAACCACAATTAAATAACCTTGAACTTAACCTAAGTTCTAGAGTTAAACTCGTCTTGTGGTTTAAAAGGGTGTGGCTGATTTTACATTGGATTCCAGCTGAAATTATTATCAATTTATAGATATTAACATCTATCTAAGGGCCATAAATCATGACTTATAACAAAATCTTCATTTCATAGTCAGACCAAATAAACAATTACTGTCTGAAGAGCTCATCATTGTTAATTAATTTGCTTGTTTATTTGTTTTGGGACCACACTTTCGACACTCAGGGGTTACTGCTGGTTCTGCATTCAGAAATCACTCCTGGCAGGCTCATGGGACCATATGGGATGCCTAGAATACAAGGGATACAATAGATGCAAGGCAAAATCCTCCCAGCTGTGCTACCACTCTTGCCCCCAATTCATTGATTTTTTTCCTTTTAGTTTTTTGGGCTATACACAATAGTGCACAGGACATTCCTGGGATGATGAATCCAGATCTACTGCATGCAAGGCAAGTGTCTTCCTGCTTTACAATCTCCTGCCCCTAACTCACCAGTCTTTACAATGTTTTTTGTCCTTTTGGCAAGGCAAAATTAAAATCTGGTTTTACTTAAATACATTGCATATAATAAACTTTGTTCTAGGATTCTTATACAATTCCAGCTTGGCCATATAAAGTTTCTTTTCCTAAAACACAACCTTCAAGCCTTCAACACATTCTTTACATTCATTCATTCCATTCTATTAGACAACCAGTGTCACTTTAGGACAGAATTTTTTCTTTTCCCAGAGGTAATTGCATATGGTTGGCCGGTGCTGGATTGTAGGACTAGACATTATCTTTACTTAAAATACATATTATCATGGAATAAAACATAGAAATCACTCAGTACATAAATTCATGGAAGGAGATTGTAGCACTAGAATCAAATATGAAGGAATTTGACTTAGGGGCGAAAATAGTCCTGCAAGTAAGGTGCTTTTCTTGCACACAGCCCACCTGTGTTTGATTTCCAGGACCACATATGATCCTTAGAATTCTGCCAGGGTGCAATTGTTTGAACCCAGGTTAGTCACATGCAAGGCAAGTGCCCTACTTGCTGTACTGTTGCTCTGCCCATAAATGGAATAAACTTAACTAAGAAAATATCCTAAGCTTCAGGTACTCCTCTAAAGCAGGTATATTCTGTATTCCTCTAGCAGAAATATTCTCAACCATGTCCCAGGCTATATGAATCATCACAGTCTTTCTTTGCTCTATCTCAACTCCATTATTTTAACTATAATTGGTGGCTTTTACCTGATAGTGGTTCTTTAATATTTAATTTAAAGATTATAAGCATTAAATTTCAGGATTTCTTAATTTTGATCATATAAGTTTGAATAAAAGGCTTGTCAGGCCACTTGTCTCCTCTTCATCTGAGTCTACATAATTCTTATTTATTTGCTGGGTTTTTTTCCTTCTCAGTGCTCAGGATCTCACAGTAATAAAACTGAGGGCCCACTAAGATTTGTTCTTATATTTAAGATGATGAGTTCTTTTTCTCAGATAATTTTATATCAACATTAAAAACTATATTTTTTACAAAAATATTTCACCATCTTTTCCAAAAATGGTTCATTAATTCACCTTCAATAAATCTTTGCAGCCAGGTTTTCGATTTCCAACATTTTTTTAACAAAGTAAAAGATGTACCTAGCTATTTAAGATGTCTCTTCCAGACACAGATCAAGAGTCCTACCTCTCTTTCCATGTAAGCCTGAAATTTTCATTGCAACCTTATATTTCAAGATCAAAAATGGGGCTGAAACATTGGCACAAGTGGTAGGGTGCTGCCTTGCCTGGCATTCTATATGGTCCCCCAAGCCAGGAGCAATTTATGAGTGCATAGCCAGGAGTAACCCCTGAGCGTCACTGGATGTGGCCCAAAAACAAAACAAAAAAAGAAAAAGAAAAAACGAAACAAAACAAAGAGTTCAAAAACTTACAAACAGCAAGCAGTAATTTAACAGCTCAATGAGTACATAAAATAATGATAGTTTGTTATATCCATATATGAAAATTTAAAAATCTAATGAGGCTGCCTTTTTCTCAGATATTCTTGATATTTTTTCTAATCCAAAAATATTATCTTCTCTTTTCAAAAAAAAGATCAGGGGCCGGGTAGGTGGCGCTGGAGGTAAGGTGTCTGCCTTGCAAGCGCTAGCCAAGGAAGGACCGCGGTTCGATCCCCCGGCGTCCCATATGGTCCCCCCAAGCCAGGGGCGATTTCTGAGCACATAGCCAGGAGTAACCCCTGAGCGTCAAACGGGTGTGGCCCAAAAACCAAAAAAAAAAAAAAAAAAGATCAGAACAAGAGAGTTCAGTGAAAGGCTTTTGAATAATCAAAAATAGAGTTCACAAAGCAAAGTCTGGCAAGTTACTTGAGCAAGTAACAAAGATATTCAAGACATTTCACATGTCCATTCTGACTGAAGGCTATAGGTTAAAGAAAGCATATTGTATCTCTATTTTATGTTTTCTCTGAATAATTTGGCTTTTTAAGCAATGATACATATTAACTGTGATATATACTCTCATTGATCTGTGATCTGTCACTAAGAAAGTGCAAAGAGACTGTAAGACGCTTTGTCAGTTTTGTTGAGATATGATCTACATGTAAGATTGTTTTAATCCGAGGTGTAAATATGCCAGTTTAGTATATGTACGTATAGAGAAATGATTGTCGCAGTTTGCCTAGCAAATGTCTTCACCTGTTAAAAATTTTTTCCTTAGGATGAGACCATTCATAATCTATTCTTAGCCATTTTTAGAATATAAAAAATTAACCATATTCAAATTGATGTGCATAACACCTTCAAAATGCATCTTACAACCATAGATTTGGACCTTTTTTTTACCATCTTAATTCCTGTTTGCATCCCCACTTCCTATTTCCTGTCAAACTAATCTGACTAATAGATATTTCATCATCTACATATAAGTTAGATTTATAGTACTTTTCTTTTTTTTTTTTCCCTTTATTTAAACAACTTGATTACATAAATGATTGTGATTAGGTTTCAGTCATGTAAAGAACACCCCATTCACCAGTGCAACATTTCCACCACCAATGTCCCAAATCTCCCTCCATCCCACCCCACCTCCACCTGTACTCCAGACAGGCTTTCCAGTTCCCTCATTCATTCACACGATTATGGTAGTTCTCTGTGTAGTTATTTCTATAGCTGCACTCACTACTCTTTGTGGTGAGCTTCATGAAGTGAGCTGGTGTTCCAGCCTTCCTCTCATTGTCTCTAAGGATTGTTGCAAAAATGACTTTTATTTTTCTTAAAACCCATAGATGAGTGAAACTATTCTACATCTCTCTCCCTCTCCGTCTGACTTTTTTTCACTCAGCATAATAGATTCCATGTATATCCATGGATAGGAAAATTTCATGACTTCATCTCTCCTGACAGATGCATAATATTCCATTGTGTATATGTACCACTGTTTCTTTAGCCAATCCTCTGTTAAAGGGCATCTTGGTTGTTTTCAGAGCCTGGCTATTGTGAATAGTGCTATAATAAATATAGGTATGAGGAAGGGGTTTTTGTATTGTATCCTTGTGTTCTTAGGGTATATCCCTAGGAGTGGAATACCTGGGTCCAATGGGAGCTCAATTTCCAGTTTTTGGAGGAATCTCCATATCGCTTTCAATAGAGGTTGGACTAGACGGCATTCCCACCAGCAGTGGATAAGAGTTCCTTTCTCTCCACATCCCGGCCAGCACTGATTGTTCTCATTCTTTGTGATGTGCGCCAATCTCTGTGGTGTGAGATGGTATCTCATCATTGTTTTGATTTGCATCTCCCTGATGATTAGTGAGGAAGAGCATTTTTTCATGTGTCTTTTGGCCATTTGTATTTCTTTTTTATCAAAGTGTCTGTTCATTTCTTCTACCCATTTTTTGATGGTCTTAGATGTTTTTTTTTCTTGTAAATTTCTGTCAGTGCCCTGCATATTTTGGATATTAGCCCTTTATCTGAAGGGTGTTGGGTGAATAGTTTCTCCCACTCAGTGGGTGACTCTTGTGTCCTGGGCACTATTATGTTTGAGATGCAGAAGCTTCTCAGTTTAATGTATTCCCATCTGTTAATCTATGCTTCCATTTGTTTGAAAAGTGCAGTTTCCTCCTTGAAGATGCCTTTAGTCTCAATGTCATGGAGTGTTTTACCGACATGTTGTTCTATATACCTTATGGTATCAGGTCCGATATTAAGGTCTTTAATCCATTTGGATTTTACCTTCAGACATGATGTTAACTGGGGGTGTATGTTCGCTTTTTTGCAAGTGGCTAACCAGTTCTGCCAGCACCACTTGTTGAAGAGGCTTTCTTCGCTCCATTTAGTATTTCTTGCTTCATTGTCAAAAATTAGGTAATTGTATGTCTGGGGAACATTGTCTGAGAACTCAAGCCTATTTCACTGATCTGGGGGTCTGTCTTTATTCCAATACCATGCTGTTTTGATAACTATTGCTTTGTAGTACAGTTTAAAGTTGGGGAAAGTAATGCCTTCCATACTCCTTTTCCCTAGGAGTGCTTTAGCTATTCGAGGGTGTTTATTGTTCCAGATGAACTTCATAAGTGTTTGATCCACTTCTTTGAAGAATGTCATGGGTATTTTAAGGGGATCACATTAAATCTGTATAATGCTTTGGGGAGTATTTCCATTTTTATTATGTTAATCCTGCCAATCCATGAGCATGGTATGTGTTTCCATTTCCATGTGTCCTCTCTTATTTCTTGGAGCAGGGCTTTATAGTTTTCTTTGTATAGGTCCTTCACATCTCTGGTCAAGTTAACTCCAAGATATTTGAGTTTGTATTGCACTATGTGAATGGGATTGCCTTCGTCACTTCCTTATCTTACCTATCATTATTGGTGTATAAAAAGGCCATTGATTTCTGTGTGTTAATTTTGTAGCCTGCCACCTTGCTATATGAGTCTATTGTTTTTAGAAGCTTTTTGGTAGAGTCTTTAGGGTTTTCTAAGCAGAGTATCATGTCGTCTGCAAATAGCGAGAACTTGACTTCTTCCTTTCCTATCTGGATTCCCTTGATATCTTTTTCTTGCGTGATCGCTATAGCAAGAACTTCCAGTACTATGTTGAAGAGGAGTGGTGAGAGCGGACAGCCTTGTCTTGTACCTGAATTTAGAGGTAAGGCTTTTAGTTTTTCTCCACTGAGGATAATATTTGCCATTGGCTTTGGTAGATGGCTTCAACTAGATTGAGAAAGGTTCCTTCCATTCCCATCTTGCTGAGAGTTTTGATCAAGAATGGGTGTTGGACCTTATCAAATGCTTTCTTTGCGTCTATTGATATGATCATGTGATTTTTATTTTTCTTGTTGTTGATGTTGTGTATGATGTTGATAGATTTACAGATGTTAAACCATCCTTGCATTCCTGTGATGAAACCTACTTGGTCGTAGTGTATGATCTTCTTGATAATGCATTGGATCCTATTTGCCAGGATTTTGTTGAAGATCTTTGCATCAGCATTCATCAGGGATATTGGTCTGTAATTTTCTTTTTGGCAGCGTCTCTGTCTGGTTTAGGTATCAAGGTGATGTTGGCTTCATAAAAGCTGTTTGGGAGTGATCCCGTTTTTTCAATTTCATGGAAGAGCTTGGCTAGGATTGGTAGTAGCTCCTCTTGAAATATTTGAAAAAATTCCTTAGGAAATCCATCTGGGCCTGGGCTTTTCTTTTTGGGCAGACGTTTGATTACAGTTTCAATTTCCTCAGTAGTGATGGAGGTGTTTAGATATGCTACATCTTCCTTACTTAAATGTGGAAGGTTATAATTGTCCAAGAATTTTTCCATTTCTTCTAGGTTGTCATGTTTAGTAGCATAAAGTTTCTCAAAGTAGTCTCTGATTACCCTTTGGATCTCTGCAGTATCTGTCGTGATCTCCCCCTGTTGGCTACCGTGACTAACTCAGTGGTTACTTTTGCAAAACTCCCTGCCATTTTTTCAGTGCTAAGTGCTGTTTGCTATAAGCCCATATACCAACAGGAAAAAGGCAACCTTCAAGTAATAAGTAACTTCTCAGCCTAGGGGAGGAAGACACTGCCTGATACCATGGAGCCAAGTCTCCCCTTAACTACATTCCTGAGTTAAAAGCTAAATGCAACAAAGCTTGCCCCACCATAAAAACTGCTGAGAGTTCTGGAAAGTGGGCTACAAGCCCTACTTTAGGGTCATAGGGCAATTCCTTGAAAACTGCTGACTTAGGAATGATTGTAAAATTGTCACTGCTTCTCCCTCCCTTCTGGAAGATGATTTACTGCCTTTGTCTCATGGCTTTCACGCCAAAATGTATGATTGACACCATCTTTTATCTGCCCCCTTCTCCTCCTCTATATAAGAGATGCAGGACCCTAATAAAGACACCTTTGAACGGTCTGATCGCCAAAGGTCATTATTATTAACCTCTCTTAGATTTTTTACAGGTGTGGTTGTTCTTCTAGCCCTGCTAAATAAAGGTGCGGTCGTCCGTGAGCCTCTCGACTGATTCCTGCTGGCCGGGCCCCTCCGGGGGGCTTGCAGGACCCCGCATTTTGGCGCCCAACGCTGGGCCCGAAGACCACCACCACACTCGAACAACTACAGAGCGGTGTGTCCTCGTAAAACGCAGAAATACCTCATCAGGGTAAGCGTAGAAACGAGTCAGCCTTAACAAATATAAACTGCAGTTTTTCAAGTCGTTCCCCCCGCTGCCCCTGATTGGCTTTTGAGTATTCACCCATAGGATTCACTACCATGGGTGCCGCATTGAGTATTCACCCATAGGATTCGCTACCATGGGTGCCGCATTGAGTATTCACCCATAGGATTCGCTACCATGGGTGCCGCATTGAGTATTCACCCATAGGATTCGCTACCATGGGTGCCGCATTGAGTATTCACCCATTGGATTCGCTACCATGGGTGCTATGTTGAGTACTGAGCTTAAATTCATTTAATATATACAGTCTGAATTAAAACACAGACATAGAGGTTACCAAAAAAGATATTTGTAATTTCTTAATGTTTTGTTCATGATGTTTGCCAGAAATCTAGTGTTCCGGGGCTCCCTATCACTTTAAATCTCTCAGTTTCCTCCCTCCTTTAACCCTTCATCTTCACTTCTGCCGCTGCAACCTCTGTGCTAATCAAAAAAAAAAAAAAAAAAAAAAAAACGCCGCTTTTTTTTTTTTACTGCGCTGTAAAACTCTTGCCGGCGGGCGGGCGAAAATTCTGATCTCTAAGCTCTTAAAGGCGCAGTACATATTTTCCAGGTCCCAGCTTGTCAGCAGCTCTGTGCCTAAAGTCGCTCTCCAAAGTCCGTGTTACAGCCCCTCCACACGTGGCAACTAACTTCTGCTAACCCCCGCCGCCACTCCCTTCTCCTACGCCTGCACCCCCCACAGCCCCCCGCGGGGCAGAGTGCGGTGCGAGCGAAAAGCACACGAAGCTCCCCACCCCCTCCATCCCTTAGGATAAAAATGCAGCCCTACCTTCCCTTAGGTTTTTATGGCTGTCTCTCTGTTGTTACAAGCGTTCCTTTCTCCTAAGTCAAAATGCCTGAGTTAAAATGTTTTTCTAAAGATAAAGGCCACAGTTGGTGAAATTAAAGTCTTAAATGTGTTAGAAAATGTCATAATAAGTCCTTTAACCTATGCAAAGGTGGCGTATATGTGGCATACTTTGTACCTGTTTTTAAAACTGTAAGTTTCTGTGTAACTAAAGTGCAAACATAAAAAAAAAATTTTTTTTTTTACCTGGCTTAGTCTGGTCATCTAACAAACTGTGAAATCCTGCTAAAAATCCTGTGCTAAGCTAGCTTTGTCCTATCAGCATGGCAAAAAGAGTAGGGGATGGTAAACCCCAAATTTCTCAAATGGCCATCAGGAATACTTTTTTCTTGGAGAATTTCTGGACTTTACAATCACCCAACTTTCTGCTGTGTGTAAGTTAAGGCCAAAAGTATAAGGCCAAATGTGGCTAGAAAAAGAAGCATCTAGCTTTAAAATAATAACTAAAAAGTTTAAGAAAAATCATTTAGGTTTAGTTTAAAAGTTTTTGAAACATTGGCAATTGTTACTTATAAACAAAAAATTTTTTTAGTGCTGAAGTCTAACAGTAGTCAGGAGGCATTTCCGTGGCATTCAAAAATAACCATTTTGCCTCCTGCCAAGCAGTTTCCTTAGCCTCTTGCAGTCCTCTCTTCATCCACTTCAATACAACCTGTCACCCCTCCTGCTAGCCCACCATTCCTGCTGAACCTGTTGCTAACTCTGCCTAAGGACAATGCTGAAACTGACTCTGCCTGGCTGCTCTGAATGCCCACCACTGCCACTGCTAAATAAAGGTGCGGTCGTCCGTGAGCCTCTCGACTGATTCCTGCTGGCCGGGCCCCTCCGGGGGGCTTTCAGGACCCCGCATCCCCCTTTTCATTTTTAATACGTGTTATCAGATTTCTCTCTCTCTCTTTCTTTGTGAGTTTTGCCAATGGTCTATCAATTTAGTTTATTTTTTCAAAGAACCAACTTTTGCTTTCGTTGATCTTTCAGATTGTTTTTTGTTTTCCACTGCAATGAGTTCTGCTTTCAGCTTTGTTATTTCCTTCTGTCTCCCTATTTTTGGTTCCCTTTGTCATTTTTTAATTTTTTGAGCTGCATCATTAAGTTATTCACGTATGTCCCTTCTTCTGTCCTAATGTGTGCTTGTAGAGCTATAAATTTTCCTCTCAGGACCACTTTTGCTGTGTCCCATAGATTCTGGCAGTTTGTGTCTTCATTATCATTTGTTTCCAGAAAAGTTTTGATTTCCTTTTTGATTTCATCTCGGATCCACTGGTTGTTCTGTAGCAGGGTGTTTAATTTCCAATTGTTAATATTTTTCTTCTGTATGCCTTTGTAGTTCACATCTAATTTCAGAGCCTTGTGGTCAGCAAAGTTATCCTGAAAGATTTCTATCCTCTTGATTTTATAGAGGTATGTTTTATGTGTCAGCATGTAGTATATTCTGGAGAATGACCCATGTACATTGGAAAAGAATGTGTATCCAGGTTTTTTGGGATGGAGTGTCCTGTATATGTCTACTAGTCCTCTTTCTTCCATAACTCTTTTCAGGGCTAGTATGTTTTTGTTGGGTTTCTATCTGGTTGACCTATCAAGTGTTGATACGGCTGTGTTGAGGTCTCCCACCATTATTGTGTTATTATTGCTTTCTTCTTTCAGATTTGTCAGTAACTGTATTAGATAATTTGCTGGTCTCTCATTGGGTGCATATATGTTTAATAGGCTGATTTCTTCCTGTTGCACATATCCTTTGATTAGTACATAGTGTCCATCTTTGTCCCTTAAAACTTTTCTGAGTATAAAGTTGGTGTCATCAGATATTAATGTGGCCACCCCAGCTTTTCTAAGGGTGTTGTTTGCTTGGATGATTTTTCTCTAGCCTTGATTTTGAGTCTATTTTTATTCTGACTATTCAAGTGTGTTTCTTGTAGGCAGCAGAAGGTTGGATTCATCTTTTTGACCCATTTTGCCACTCTGTGTCTTTTAATTGGTGAATTTAGTCCATTGACATTGAGGGAGATGATTGTCATAGGATTTAATGTCATCTTTGTAGATAAGTTTGCTATGTTTGTTGGTCTCTCTTTTCTTAGATTAGACCTGTCAGTTTTTCCTTTAAGGCTGGTTTTTCATTTGTGAAGTTTCTGAGCTGTTGTTTATCCATGAAGCTATGCATTCTTCCTTCAAACCTGAATGTGAGTCAGGCTGGGTGAGGTATCCTCGGTGAGGCATTCATTTCATTCAGTCTTGTCATAATATCCCACCACTGTCTTCTGGCCTTGAGAGTTTCTTGTGACATGTCTGCTGTAAGTCTTAGAGATCCTCCTTTGAATGTAATTTCCCTTTTTGATCTTGCTGCTTTCAATATTCTATCTCTTTTTGTGTGTGTGTGTGGTTTTTGGGTCACACCCAGCAGTGCTCAGGGGTTTTTCCTGGCTCTGTGCTCAGAAATTGCTCCTGGCAGGCACGGGGGACCATATGGGACACTGGGATTCGAACTGATGACCTTCTGCTTGAAAGGTAAACGCCTTACCTCCATGCTATTTCTCCGGCCCCTCAATATTTTATCTCTATGGGATTTGTCATTGTAATGAGGATGTGTCTTGGCATGTTTTTCTTTGGGTCTCTTTTAGCTGGTACTCTTCGGGCATGCAGGATTTCATTGCATGTAGTCTTTAACTCTGGGAATATCTCTTTGATGATGTATTTGACAGTTGATTCTTCCTGGAGATCTCCTACCTGGGTTTCTGGGACTCCAATGATTCTTATGTTGTTTCTCTTGAGTTTATCAAAGACTTCTATTTTCATCTGTTCGCATTCCTTGAGTACTTTTTCCATTGCCTGTTCGTTTGTCTTAAGGTTCTTTTTCAATTTCTTCTGCTGTGTTGAGTTTTTCTGCATCAGATCTTCCAGTACTCCGATTCTCTCCTCAGCTGCTGATACCCTGTTGGCAAGGCTATCCATTGAGTTTTCCAGTTGAGCAACCGTGTTTTTCAGATCTGTTATTTCAGTTTGGAGTTTTCTGATTTCTGTTTTTGTGTTCTGTTCAGATTGATCTATGTTTTGTTTTTTTTTTGAGTTCTATAAACATCTTCCATATTTATATTTTAAACTCCTTATCTGAGAGGTTAATCAGGTGGTTGGAATTTATTAGGTCATCGAACTTTCGTCTTCATTCTCTGTGGATGGTGTTTGCCTGCAAGGTTTCCCCATTGTCACGCTTGTAGTGTTGTTTTTCCTGCGTGTTGTGGTGGGGTTCATTGGTTAGAAAGAGTGCACGGCCACAAAGCAGCCGCACTCGCTGCCACACTCTTCTGCTGCCTCTAGATTTAGAAACAGGGGCAGATAGGCACAGAAGTTTCCCTTGAAGTCCTCAGAGTGAACAAAGGCA
This sequence comes from Suncus etruscus, assembly GCF_024139225.1. NCBI lineage: Eukaryota > Metazoa > Chordata > Mammalia > Eulipotyphla > Soricidae > Suncus > Suncus etruscus. Next base: position 104,543,064 of record NC_064857.1, on the reverse strand, counting down.
CAGCAGGGCGAAGCCTCCACAGGCCAGAGACCTCAGCTTATTGGACAGCGATCCGATCCCCGCAGCCAGAATGTACTCACTGGGCAGCTTCAAAATGCAGTTTTTTGGGGGTGCGCTCCCTAGGCCTCTGAGGAAATCTTCAGGGATTCAGGAACACAGGCAGATAATCCAGTACTTTTCTTTTTCAGTACAATGTACTCAAGAACCATAATGCTCTCATAAATAGCAGTATTCCCTATGTATACATCTGTTATATATATGTATATATATGCATACCACATTTTCTTTATTCATTCATCTGTTGAATTATAGCTTTTTAATTCATGTATATTCATTATGTTGTTTCCCTATTTTGGCTATAATAAGTTGACTATAGCAATGAACATGGAGATAAAATATCTTCTGGGAATAACAATTTAATTTCCTATTGATACGCTCCCAGAAGTTAAATTGCTTTATTATATGATAGCTGTATTTTTACTTTTACTCTTTATTCCCAGTTCTGTTTTGCATGACCAGGGATGGAAAATGCACATTGTGTTTCTGTACTTAGTTACAGAGTTCTCTAAGGTCTGCTCACCTGAAGAAATAATAGCTTTGTTGTGTTGTAGGGAATCATAAATGGTAACTCTGCCAGTATATCCCTCAGGATGTGGGGTGGTATCAGGGAGCAAATTTATGCTCTTATGCCTGCAAAGTTAGTGTTGTCCCAGCAAGTGACAACCCAAGATCCTTTCTAAGTTTTAATTATTCTTATCAATTCCATAATATTTTACATAGTAGTTGCACCAATTTATATTCTATAGAAGGGTTTTTCTTTGTTCTTCAGGTCAAATAGGGTTATTATTTGTCTCAGTTATTCATTGTCTCTGGATTACATATATATATATATAGACATTCACAAAGATTTGTTCTTTTTACTAAATTTACATTCAAGTGGTTCATTAATAATGTGCTAGAGCTTTGCCTTAATAGTGCCACAGTGGATACTACAAAATGGCCCTCCAGCACCTTCAAGCATATTTTGTTACTATTTTGTATAAACATTAGTTATTATTTTGGCTTGAGGCCTCATCTGGCAGTACCCAAGAATTAATCCTGACTCTGCACTCATGGACAGAAATCATACCTAAAGAGAAGACCATGTACAGTAATAGAGATCAATAAGTGGTACATATTCTCTAGGCAAGTGCTTTACCTCCTGTGCTATCTCTCTGATTTAAGACTTTAAAAGAGAGTTCTGAAGAGATAGCACAGCAGGGAAGGTTTTGCCTTGTACGAAGCCAACCAGGGTTCAACCCCCAGCATTTCCTATTGTCCCCTAAGCCTGCCAGGAATAATTTCTGAGAGCAAAGTCAGGAGTAGTCCCTGAGTGCTGCTGGGCATGACAATCCCCCTTGCAAAAAAGGACTTTAAAATAAGTCTTTAATGACAGCTTGACTCATCATCCAAAGTTTAACATCTAATTTTCCAAACCCTTACATTTTGATCAACTACAACTGCAGCCATTCCATAACTATTTATTTTACTCACAATTTTACTTGTGAATTGGGTGACACAGAAGTTCAAAAGGTAAGCAAAGATGTGATGTCTCTTAAGATCCAGGATTAAGTATGTAAACTCACTTCCTTCTACATCCCATTAATCAAAGTCAGTCTCATAGATGACCAACACTTGCATAATACTTGCATGATCCTTATCCTGATTTATTATCCCTCTTTAAAGCACTTATTTGGGGGGGGGGTGTTACACCTAACAGTGATCAGTGTTTACTCCTGATTCTGTGCTCAGGAACTGTATCTGGGAGTGTTCAGAGGATCAAAATACAGGATATCAGTTATCAAACCCAGGTAGGCTACCTACAAGTAAAAGCTCTAACCATTGGACTATAGCTCTGGCCTCTAAGACATTTTTATTATTGAAAAAACTATATTTGTTTATTATTATTAAGTGCTTCCTTTCCTCAGTACACTGGAGTGCAAGATTCACACCATTGAGGAATTTATTGGTTTTGTTTAATAACGTATCTTTTTTGCCTATTTGGCAAATAGGTACTTAAAATTAATTTATGTAAAAATGAGATTAAACAGTAAATACAATGCAAAAAGAAAATTAGGAATTCCATGAGCAAAAATTGTCATTTATTAAGAAAATAAAACTAACTGGGTATGTAGCAAATGATATTTTTATAATCATATTACAAATACTGTTTACAAATTTAACTAAAAGCAGTAGTTAACTACAATAAATGTTTTAGTAACTAGTCAAAATGTAATTGATTTGCAAGATTAATTAGCATTCTCTATTCTATACTGTCTTAGAGAGATGAGGACTGGTAGGTGCAGCTAATAACATGAAGCTCATCACATAGAGTGATGAGTGCAGTTGGAGAGATGACTACACTGTAAACTATCATAACAATGTGAATGAATGAGGGAAGTAGAAAGCCTATCTCGAGTACAGGTGTGGGGGGTGGGGAGGATGGAGATCTGGGAAATTGGTGGTGGGAATGTTGCACTGGTGAAGGGGGGTTGTTCTTTACATGACTGTAATCATACAACTATAATCATATTTGTAATCACAGTGTTTAAATAAAGGTAATTATAAAAAAATTAAAATATGAAAAAGTATACTATCTTTTGCCCGTGCATATTGAATGCAGCACTTAGCTTATCATTTTACCATGTTCGATTGAACAAACAGTAACCATTCTCTGACTAATCTTAATTTTTAAATAGGAAAGTTAAAGTATAACTTTCAAAAAGCATGTTATGACTCTCATAAAAATATAAAATGTATAAGTGTCATCTATCCAATAGAGAAAACTAAGTTACCTATATTATATATCCATATATACACCATGACTAGACGATTTTAATAATACCAGAGTAGAATTAAAGGATTATTTATCATACATTTTTTCATCACTTACCTTTGAAATAGCCATATCAAAACCATGCTATATCTCAAAGATATTAAATTGGCTTATATCAAAAATAGAAGTGACAAGAGTTGGCAAAGATGTGAAGAAAAATGAACCTGATACAATGTTGGTGGGAATGCAAATTGGTTTTAGAACTACAGAAAATAATATTATAGATGGAAACCGACTACATGAAAAGTAGAAATTTGTACCCCTGTCTTTATTTCCACATTATTCTCTATAGTCAAAGAACCTAAATTCTCAAATATATATGAAAAGTTTTCAAACTATATATATAAGCTCTTGCCACTTGTATCATGGATAGGCCTTAGGTGAAACAAAATTAAACAGTAACAAACCCATACAGAATGATTACCACTAGGAGAAGGACTTGTATGGTGTAAGGAAGGAGTAGAGGGTTTACTGGAGGATGGAAAATGATAAGTATACATTTGGCCATGTCCTGTTTCTGATTCTTGCTGGCTTTGTGTCTGTGTCAGAAATAAATTTTGATAATTATTTATTTAAAAAGTGCGAAGCTACTCACACAGCATATCCAATGTTGAAAACTATTGTTACCTCAATTTTTTAAAAGTTCCTCTATAAAACAGAATTATGTAGGGTCAACAAAGACATAAACTAAAATCTTTGCAGTTATTTCCATATTCAAAATAAATTATTTGCCTCTAACAGTCAAAAGTGTATAAATAAATTCTGTTCTCCGTGATTGTAAAATTATACAATTAAAAACCTCAAGTCTCAGTGTTATGTTGAAGAAACACAGAACAATTTATTTTAAATGTATCCAACTTTCACACACTTTTGCTGATAGGGGTTAATACTAAAACTTTTCTGCAGGATATTTAAGAGTTTTAAATAAGCTAATGTACATAAGAGCAGTATAGGTTCTGGACTGTCTTTAGTGTTTATAAATATCCACTGGGAGAGGATCGGAAAGGAGGAAACACAAGTCTTTTGCTAAGTTTTGGCATAAGAGTTCAAAAGTGGATTTTGTTTCCAAATCTGTTTATGCTAATTGTATTTGTTGTGGCAATTCTTTGATTTTGCTTTATATTACAAAATCTAATGAAATAGGGTGTGACAGTTCTTTGTTTCTAATGAGGCAAAGTTGAAAGATTTGATTATCAGAAATCACTAAAACACTGTTAAAAATTGGAAGGATAATTATTACTGATTGAGGAGAAAAAAAAAGATCTAAACTCTGAAGCACTCTGTACCCAGTTGCCTTGCAAGTGTTTTTAATTTTTTAACCACTTTAAAGAGACCAAAGACTGGAAATCAATCATAGAAATCTTGGGTTTTGTTTGTGCAAGATCCATAGTCAAGAAGTCCTTGACCCTACATCAAAGTTTACATGCATTCAGTTAAAAAATATGTTAGAAGTGTTTATATAATGTTTATGATTACCTGCTTTAGCCCACATTTCAGCTAAAACTGTCAATTATCCATTCTGATGACTGAGACAAGAATAAAATAAGTGAAATAGGAGAGAATAGGAGCCACATTAATCCTAGCAAACATTAAATAAAAAATTTTTCATATTGATAAATCAAAAACTCACAATAAGGACATATTGAAACATGAAGTTAAAAGAACTTTTGTCTCTATAGTAGAGAAGCAGAGTTTTTTTTAAAGTTCAGTATTTTAAACATGTGCAATAATTATTTCAGTAAAATATTTCTTTAATGATTAGAGAAGATGTAAGACTATGCTCTCTCTTGTAACCTTTCATTAAAGAAAATATCAACCTCATTTCCAGTGAATGGGCTCTTCAACTGCTAATCTGTATGTCCTCTTTTAAAATTATATTAAATTAAGTATATCATCTTTGAACTTCCATTGTGACCAAATTTAATATTTACTACTTATATAATATTTTCACCTTTTTTTTTACACTTTTTTAGGAGTTGGCAGATATAATGGTCCCTTAAAGGTGAGCTCCTGCTGACAATTATAGCAGGGCATAAGTGAAGTCACAAGACTTCTAAAGATAGATAGACTATTTTCAGTTTCATCTTGCTCTGTTTCTTGGAACATTTGCCCCAGGGAAAACCAGTCACAATATTGGGAGGACTCGACTCCAGCTCATCTATAGAGAGTTTTCAAATGAGAAAACTGAAGCCTCCTAATAACAGTCACTGAGGTAAAACAGGAAAACATTCTCTACTCTGTGCAAGTCTGAGGTGACTACTACTTAGAAGATACTTGATTGCAGTCTCATGAGAAGCTCCAGACCAGCAAAGTCACATCTAAATTCACTGAATCTACCAATAGCAAATGCTCAGTGTTCCAAGACACTTGTTTTCAACACAATTTCTTACACAATCATAAATAAAATATGTAAACAAACATAGATACTACTTTCTTTTATCTTTTCTCAAGGAGATTTACAAGCAAGGGACCTATCTGGGTTCAAACTCCAATGCCCCATATGGTCCCCTAGCACAGCCAGGCATACTCCGGAGTATAGAGCCAAGAGTAGGCCCTGAACTTGGACTGGCATGACCCAAAACAAAAATTTTAAACAAAGAAAACAGAGAAGATTCAAGGGACATTGATAGTAAATTCAGCACCTCAGTTTAGAATTGAAGTTGAACTCAGAACCACATATTATACACCAAGTAGTATAAGAAGAACTCATGTATATATGATTAATTTTAAGTTGTTCAATTCTAAAACCTTTCTTAAGTGCATAAGTGTCTATTAACATGTTTACCTATTTAAAAAGCGTGAAATATGTATTCTTAATGGAGCACTAATTCAATATCAAAAGTAATGAAATCCTGCCATTTGCAACATGCATGGATTTACAAGGCTGTATACTTAATTTGGCTTTTGTGTTTTTTGTTTGAGGCTACACCAGCTGTGCTCAGATCCTATTCCTAGCTCTGCACTCAGGGATCCTCCCTAGGGATCATCTAGGGTGCTGGGGTTTGAACCCAGATCAATTGCATGCAAGTGCCCTATCCCCTGTACTAATTGGCACTGGCAGTATGCTTACGAAAATAAGACTGGGGCTGTAGAGATAGCACAGTGGTAGGACATTTACCTTGCATGTGGCTGACATAGTAGTGACCCAGTTTGATTCCTGGCCATCCCATTTGGTCCCACAGCCTGCTGGGGCAATTTCTGAGTGCTAGCCAGGAGTAATCCCCAAGTGTCCCTGAATGTGGTCCAAGGACCAGTCAATCAATAAATATATAAAGTTTAAAATAAATAAATAAAAGAAGTCTGATACATAAGAACAAGCATCATAATTTCATTCATATTTAGCTTTCCTTAAGTTTTGTTTTTATTTATTTATTTATTTTTGGTTTGGGGGCCATACCTGGTGATGCTCAGGGGTTACTCCTTGCTACGCTCTCAGAAATGGTTCCTTTCTTTGGGGACCATATGGGATGCTGGGGATAGAACTGAAGTACATCCTAGGTCAGCTGCATGCAAGGCAAATGCCTTACAACTGCTCCACGACCCTAGCTCCATCCTTAAGTTATTTTTAAGTTAAAATATAAGTTTTAATATTTGGGTATTTAGATTTTTCTCTTCTCCAGTCTTTCCTTATTATTTTTCTCTTATTTACTTACTTAATTGTTTGAGATCATTAAGCAAGACCTTATTATATATTTTGGATATAACCTCAAAGATGAAAAACAACTCTATGGGACAAGAATATAATTGTTTCTTGGGCCATAATATGGAGAGCATTAATAAAACAAAACTTACTGCTTAGTATCTGTTTAATTTAAAAATAAGAATTTTGGGTTGCCTAAAATATTACTAAGTAAATATTTTTAATGATCTTCTTAGTCTTTAAAACAAAATAATCAGATTGCTGAATCTTTGCTCCTTGGAGACAGGCAGACCATGTCTTGGCGAGAGCAGAGAGGCTCCCATCCCGTTCTCTCCACCAAGCTCAAGTGGTACTTCCTTCACAACTTTCTGAGTTCCAGTGCCATCGCTGTTCATCTGCCTTTTGGGGCCACCCATGTTGGTGTTGAGAAGGGAATAGGGAAATTTCCGGTTTAATCCCTTCCACCAAATACTGGCAGGGCTGTCTTTTGGAATCTTTCCCAGCATCATTTCTTCCTTCCCATCAGTCATTCTTTTCCAAACTGTGCAGATACTTTTCAATTTATATCATAAACTTCTTGGCATTTCTTTCAACACCCTAATAATCTAGCACTCCAAGTCACTAAACACAAAGATAAATGGAAAGCTAACGAAGACATCTACTGTGGGGGGTAGGAAGAGAAATCCTGGCAAATCTCCAAATCCACCTAAATGCCCAAACCTTATGGATGAGGACCTAAAATCAACACTTAATAGTTGAGCAATGGAAAACAAGGAGTCACTAGCTTGCAAAATTAAGAAATCTATACATGAACAATTCAACCAACTCAAAGAAGAACTCTTTCTGAAGATGAGAGAATCCATAGAAATGGAACTAAAGAAAATAAAATCATGTTAGCAAGCCATGATATAGATTCACAGAATTACTATTACAGATTACTCAGGTGGAGAATCACCTAAAAGAAATTGAAGACAAATTACAAGCCAACAGTGATAAAGAAGTCAAAAAAGAAAGAGAAAAAAATCCTGAAAGAAAATGCAAGGTACTTAATGAAAAAAGACAGGAGAAATAATCTCTGAATTATAGAAATAACAGATGTAGAAGAAAACAGAAAAGGGGAAGAACAAGTAGCAAGAGAGATAATAGAGAACTTCCCTACCCTCAGGAAAGAGGTTTTTCTACAAATTCAAGAGGCAAAAAAGAGTGCAAAACAAAATAGACCATAAAAGAACACCAAGACATTTTAGTAATCTAAATAGCAAAAGACAGAGAGAATGACTTTTTAAAGCAGTCAGGAAGAAAAAAAAACCTCAAGTATAAAGGAAACAACATAAGAATCAAAGCAGATCTTCCATTTGAACCAACCCAAGCAAGAAATGAGTGGAATGACATATTCAAACTACTGAATGAAAGAAACTTTCAACTTAGAGTCCATTACCCAGCAAAACTCTCATTTACATGAAATGGAGGGTTAAAAACATTCTCAGACAAAAAAAAGAACTTGAAGTATTTTTGCTAACCGAACCAACCCTAAATGAGCTACTCAAAGAGCAATTACACAGACCAAACCTCCAATTGTAACAAAACAACCCTACAAAATATAATGGTATATCAGTCCTTTCTGTCAATAGTTTTCTTAAATGTCAATGGATATTAGACTCAGAAGAAAGGACTCACTATGATAATGTCACAACAAAAATTCTAATCTATTCATTTTCTACTTGGTTATGCCTGCTAATATAATCTCGTTTACATCCACAGATAGCAATGGAATATGCAACTGCATGCCATGAACTCCTGTTACAGAGGTTATTCTTTGAATATGTTATTATAATCTGTTTTCAACTGTAGGTAGTTTACCATTATATCATAATGCTTATGATTTTAGACTACTTTTAGTAAAGAAAACAAAATGCTCAAGACCCACTAGACTCCTCTTACAGTGCTCATTACCTTATCACTTAAGTTTTTAGACTTAAAAATTATAATCGTTTTTAACAATGCTCTATATAAAAAAGGGGAGCAACAGCATAGTGGTAGGACATTTGCCTTGCATGCGGCCAATTCAGGACAGACATTGGTTTGACCCCCGGTGTCCCAAATGGTCCCCCAAGTCAGTAGCGATTTCTGAGTGCATAGCCAGTAGTAACCCCTGAACGTCACAGAGTGTGGCCCAAAAAGAAAAAAAAAAAAGAAGAATGCTCTATATACAATATAACCCATTAAGCCTTTCTTCAGTAAAGCTTACCCTCACCAATCATGACTGGCCTAGAAAAAGGAAAACCTTTATTTCTGACTTGCTGGCTTTATAATTTTTAAATGTTCTGTCCATTTCACCTGGGTAAGACTTCCAATTGTAACCCGTGGATCAATACTCAGTGTCTGTCTATATGTGCGGGCATAAGTGATATGTTGGCCATCTCAATGTATGTCTAATGTCTGTCTATAATGTCTGTCTATGTTGTATATTGTCCTTCCCCCTGTTATATATAACCCCTTTTCTCCCATTGCTTACCACCTTACAAATTCTTTTTAGCCCTTCACTCTCTCAACCCCGTCTGTTATCCCCCCTCATTTAACCCTTTTTTATATATTTTATTTAAACACCTTGATTACATACATAATTGTGTTTGGGTTTCAGTCATGTAAAGAACACCACCCGTCACCAGTGCAACATTCCCATCACCAATGTCCCAAATCTCCCTCCTCCCCACCCAACCCCTGCCTGTACTCTAAACAGGTTTTCTATTTACCTCATACATTCTCATTATTAGGATAGTTCAAAATGTAGTTATTTCTCTAACTAAACTCATCTCTGTTTGTTGTGAGCTTCATGAGGTGAGCTGTAACTTCCAGCTCTTTTCTCTTTTGTGTCTGAAAATTATTATTGCAAGAATGTCTTTCATTTTTCTTAAAACCCATAGATGAGTGAGACCATTCTATGTTTTTCTCTCTCTCTGACTTATTTCACTCAGCATAATAGATTCCATGTACATCCATGTATAGGAAAATTTCATGACTTCATCTCTCCTGACAGCTGCATAATATTCTATTGTGTATATGTACCACGGTTTCTTTAGCCATTCGTCTGTTGGAGGGCATCTTGGTTGTTTCCAGAGTCTTGCTATGTTAATTCGTGCTACAATGAATATAAGTGTAAGGAAGGGATTTTTGTATTGTAGTTTGTGTTCCTAGGGTATATTCCTAGGAGTGGTATAGCTGGGTCATATGGGAGCTCGATTTCCAGTTTTTGGAGGAATCTCCATATTGCTTTCCATAAAGGTTGAACTAGGTGGCATTTCCACCAGCAGTAGATAAGAGTTCCTTTCTCTCCACATCCGCGCCAACACTGTTTGTTCTCATTCTTTGTGATGTGTGCCAATCTCTGTGGTGTGAGGTGGTACCTCATCATTGTTTTGATTTGCATCTCCCTGATGATTAGTGATGTGGAGCATTTTTTCATGTGTCTTTCAGCCATTTGTATTTCTTCTTTGTCAAAGTGTCTGTCCATTTCTTCTCCCCATTTTTTGATGGGATAAGTTTTTAACTCTTCAAGAAGTGGAACATTCCCCTCACCTCAGCCAGCTGCCAACCAGCTCACAAAGTGAAAAGACAGATTCTCAGCCTGAGAAGAAGCTGACACTTTCACTTCTGCTGATGTGCTCTAGGAGATCCCTTTACCTCCACCTCCCTTTGTTGTAGACTGTTGTTCACTATCAGATTCAGTTTCTGAGAAGCCCCAGCTCAAGGACATATCCTGGTATGTCTGCTGGAAGCCATTTTTTTTTTTTAGGCTCAACAAGACCAAATCACAGGCTGAAGCTGTGCACCTGATTTTACCACCTCCAGATTATTTCAAGAGACTTAAAGGGGACATTTATATCTCCTTTGAATATTTCTTTAGATGTATTTCTTTAATAGGTATAACTCTTAATGCATATCTTCTTTTTTTTTTTACATATTAACAGTTGTTGTTATCTGGTTACTGTCATTGAAGATCTGGTTGTATATCTTCTTATATAGCAGCAATTTCCCCCACTTTTTGGGATTTGATTAGTAGAAAATTCTAATAAATAAGTTTATTTAGTGTTTTTTTTTTCAGTTCATGTTAGAACCAGGTTATAGTAATTGTAAAGCTTGTTATCTTTGCTCCGATATAACACTAAAAGTACCTTGTGGCATTGTTTATTTTTTCTTAGGCAACATTAAAATGGGGGAAATCTTACATGTGCAAACAAATTATTATCTAATAGAAAAGGAACACATAGATTTTATACTGCAGTGGGACATTACACCCTGAACACTCGTCATAGTTATTTGGCTTAGGATTCAGAAGATCAGACATTGACCATACACCCCTGAACCTTGAACCCCATCTATGGAAACAACCACAGTTTTCTACACCAACACCAAGAATTGAAATTCAACCAGGAAAGGCCCTACTACTGCCCTGGCATTGACTTGTCCAGAGTGGATTCTTATGACACCCTGATAATTTAGCAACAGCAACAATCTGTTTTTAGGGCAGGATTCTCTGCATTGCCACCTAATAGTGAGATGAAACCAGAAGATGGTCCACATCACCCTGACATCATCATAGGATCTGTACAGAAACCAGGATCTCTAACTACAGATATCTGACAGCAACAACTGTGATTGTAAAGAGCTTTTACTGGGACCACTGAGAAAGACTTTGGGGTTGGACAACACAGTATGCCTGAAGCCTGGAGTTGATCTAATGTCAGGACACTTCATGGGTAAGGTTTCCCTGTTTTTAGGCCAAAGGTTTTATTCTTTCTATTTTCCCCATATTTTGCAGTGCCTACGCAAATACAAACACGTTTTTTACTGTATTTTTTTATCTTTTATCTTTAAAAAAAAGCTTGCTAAACATTCTGCTATTGTATTAATGACTTTATTGGAGATACAATGATTTTTACAAATATATTTGCTACTGAACTTTTTCTTGTATTTTTTTCTTCTTTTCCTTTTATTTTTTGGTTTTTCTTTCTATTTATTTTTTGATAACTTTGCTTTCTTTTATCTTGAAATAAATGTATTATGATCTATTATGTCAACTATGTGATGCATATTTTAAAAGAATTAAAAATATATAAAATAAAACAAAATATTTAAAAGATAGACTATGAAGGTAGACAGAAGAAAAGTAATGTACAGAGGTAAAGAGGGGGCAGGAGAAAGGAGAGAAGATAAAAAACAAATCATGTAGGAGGCATATCAGTTATTTTTTAAAAACACTCTCTCGGGAGTCCAAAAGAATGTTTACCACAGAAGCTTGTGGCTCACAATACTTCTGAATGTCTGACTGTTGCCTCCTCCATTGTTAAAAGGCAGTTTTCTCATTTTATATTATTGCATTATGTGGTGTGATTCATTGTTGTCTAATCTTCAGTGCACCCCCTTTGGAAGGATTATTTTCCTACAAGTCTTTTTCCCATAAATTCAAACATTTTTATCCTATTCTCCACATGTGTTATCTATATCTTGAAATATTCAATCCAGTTGCTATATTTCCTTCCTGTTTCCTTCCACAATACTTTTACATACCCTCCTTATGCAAGCTGTGCTGAGATAAACTATGTCTTTTATAAGCCATGTGCTAAGTGCAATAATTAGGCATCATTAAATTTTATTTGACAGAAATGTAACTCCAACTTAATCAAGTTCAAAAAAGACTTGAATTGCAAACATGACAAAAAGCAAAAGGGGGTATAAAGAAAGGATCTCTGTACAAGCACAATTCTGCCCTCATTGGCATTTATGTTTTGTGAATCTTATTCTCACCTAATGCCAAAGGACTTTGTGCCATGCAATAAACACAAGAGAATCAATTCTATTGTTACCTACTTACAGGTTTTCCTGAAAAAGAGCATCCTTAGCTTCACTAGGATTGAAAACTTGGTGATGGGTTTCAACTCAGCTTTGCTTGAGTCACTTGTGCCTTCTAAATATGAAGAGCTGAGACATTAAGGAATTATAGAAGATAAGATAAGATACAAACTAATAGATGTAAGAGTGTGGTCAGATTAAAAAGGGGGAAAGGAGTAAGGTACAAAGAAAATCAATACATGTTACTACACTAACTCTCTAGATCATGATGTACTTGACTGTGACAATGAACTGACTGAACTGACAGAATTAGGGAAAATATTAGCAAAACATGCAAAATAGTCTGTAAAGTATATGCCATGGCTCTAGTCTCCAAAACATACAAAAACAGTTTATACCTAATATGAGGGGAGAAATAATTTTTTTGAAGATGAATGGTTTCTATAAAGGTTTCTGTAAGAAAATATGAGAATAATGGTGGGCATGCATACATCCTTTAGAATAAATATTTTTCTGAGGATAGATACCTATAAGTAGAGTTGCAGAGTCATACATATATATATCTACTCAACAATTCTCAAAACATAAGGTCTAAACTGCAGCACAAAACTTTCATGCCTATCAAGGTGGCACATGGGGTTTTCAGGAAGAAGGGATTAGAGGTGATGAAATAGGAGAAAACTGGTGGAGGGGGTAGACACTGGTGGTGGTGGTGGTGGAATTAATATTGAAATATGATTTATCTAAAATTCAACTATCAATAACTTTGTAAATAACACTTCCCTAATTAAATAAAAATTATTTTTTAAACGGAATAAAATATGAGAATAACAGTAGGCACATTATAGTACCCCTAATTCCCTAGTTCTCTAGCCAAGTGTAGCAGGTAACTTGGGTGACCAATGTGAAGAGGGGAATGAAGGAGATAGTCTCAAGTAAAGAGAGCTTCAACCTCTCTACTCCACTCACCTACAAACCCAAGGATCCCACCTATGGTGAAGTTAGAAACCATTTTGGACCTGGAAGTTGCCATAAACCAGTGGCCAAAAATTAAAGAACAAGAACCGCATTACTGTGACCACATTTTCAGATGACCAGAAATAGGAGACATATTGTCTGTAAAGTATGACATGGCTCTAGTCTCCCCCTACTGATGAGCCTCCTTTGAAGCTGTTCTCTTGGGACCTCTGAGATTGCTTGTATCCCCATCTTTGGAGGCAGCACCCAAAGTGGGAGCTAAGCTAATCTTGATGCAGGAGTGTTAATGGAGGTAGAGAGGGGCTCTGTGGCCATCCGTGGTTTCCAGGCTTTTTAATATTTTCAGGAATGAAAATATTGAATGGTAATGATGCTTAGAATTAGAATGTAGAAAGTTGTTGCAAAGAAGAAAACTACAAACTCCACTTGGAGAGGAATTTACCATAGGACTAAGTTAAATATGGCTCCTTTGTGGGAATCAGGAGATTGGGTTATAGGAAAACAGTCTTTGTACCAGCCTTAAAAGGCTTTTGCATTACTTACCAATTGATCAAAAATGTTACAAAGAATACCAAGATTCTACAGAGTGGTCTGGTAGTTCTGGGTTTGGCTAATTGCATTGGAATTGTCTTTTATTTTATCCTCCAGTGGTGGGGCAGAATTCTACGGTCTAGTTAGAATAAAGTTTTAGCCAAACCCTAAGGGATGGTATGTAAGGTCAATGGGGAGAGATGGAACTGTTGGTGTGGGAAAACTGAGGCTTCCTCTTTCAATGTCATATCATAAAGTCACTCCCCTAAGGCTAAAAGTTTCTAGCCAGAGACCAAGAAAATACTTTACTTTTTAAAGGTATCTCTTCTATCAAAACAGAGCCAAACGTTTGTGTTTAAATACAGCCCAGACATTTCCTTTGAAAAGATAGAAGCAAAAATTAATACTTTTTTTCTGAAAAGGCAACACCTAAATTAACCTGTCCTTTCTCAGAGACAGAGACCCAAATAAAAATTTTCTTTGCACAAATAAAAGCAAACATTCATTGCTTTCTTCTGAACAGCAAAACCTACAGTTTCTATCTTCTGTTACCATGAGGAAAAATCCACTTGCATACTAACAGTTGTCCAAAGAGAAGTTTTTCTTGTGAAATAGAGAAGCAAGATGCACCACCTTTTCTGAGAGATCCAAAGTAATCAATTTTGCCCTGTGGGAGAAAAAAGCAGATGTCTTTAAAATCCCATTTTTCATTTTTTCTGCCTTTTTCAGGGTGAAATATAGAGCCAGTACCATATTTAAAGTCTCTTCATAGAAAATTATCTCAGACTTGTAGCCTGAAACATTCTTTTAACAAAGCTTTTTTCTAATTGCTAACTGTATACTCTGCCCACTCCAGGAACTTAACAAAAACCACAGAGTAGTAGCAAAGTCACTTCTACCCAGAGACTTTTTTTCCTTTTATCGCCCTGATCCTGTTGGGTCTATCTTTTTCCACTTAAGAGGTCTTTCCAAAGGCCTTTCCAAAGGGTAATGTATTTGGTTTGGGCAAATGAGTCCCCAACTGGGGGAGAAGTGATGGAATGGACAATCATTGGAGCTTGTAAAACTCCAAGTAAAACTTTTCTACTAACTGACCTATTAAGAAATGAAAATTAGGATTGAATTAGGGCTATGAATAAGCCTCCAAGCTCATAGCTTGAGAGGAAGATTTTGCTCATAAATTTTTGGACATATTGGGTTTTTCCTTCTCTTAAGTTTAGATTCAGAAAGAAGATAGTGGGGCTGGAGAGATAGCACAGTGGTAGGGCGTTTGCCTTGTAAGCAACTGATCCAGGACACCAAGCATTTCAGCATTCCTTATGGTCCCTCTTGCCTGTCATTTCTGAGTACAGAGGCAGGAGTAATCCTGAATGCTGCTGGGTGTGGGAAAAGAAAAAAGAAAATAAAGGAAAGAGAAAGAAAAGAAAGAAAGAAAGAAAGAAAGAAAGAAAGAAAGAAAGAAAGAAAGAAAGAAAGAAAGAAAGAAAGAAAGAAAGAAAGAAAGAAAGAAAGAAAAGAAAGAAAGAAAGAAAGAAGAAAGAAGAGAAGAAAGAAAGAAAGAAAGAAAGAAAGAAAGAAAGAAAGAAAGAAAAAAGAAAGAAAGAAAGAAAGAAAGAAAGAAAGAAAGAGAAAGAAATGAGAGAAAGAAAGAAGGAAGGAAAGGAAAGAAAGAAAGAAAGGAAAGAAAGAGAAAAGAAAGAAAGAAAGAAGAAAGAAAGAAAGAAAGAAAGAAAGAAAGAAAGAAAGAAAGAAAAGAAGAAGAAAGAAAGAAAGAAAGAAAGAAAGAGAAAGAATAGAAAGAAAGAAAGAAAGAAAGAAAGAAAGAAAGAAAGGAAAGAAAGAAAGAAAGAAAGAAAGAAAGAAGAGAAAGGAAAAAAGAAAGAAAGAAGGAAGGAAAGGAAGGGAAGGAAAGGAAGGAAGAAAGGAAAGAAAGAAAGAAAGGAAAGAAAGAAAGAGAAGAAAGAAAGAAAGAAAGAAAGAAAAGAAAGAAAGAAAGGAAAGGAAGAAGAAAGAAGAAGAAAGGAAAGGAAAGGAAAGGAAAGAAAGAAAGAAAGAAGAGGAGAAAGGAAGGAAGGAAGTAAGGAAAGGAAGGAAAGGGAAGAAAGAAAGAAAGAAAAAAAGGAAAGAAAAAAAGAAAGAAAGGAAGGGAGAGGAGAGGAAGGAAGAAGAAAGAAAGAAAGAAAGAAGAAAGAAAGAAGAAAGAAAGAAAGAAAGAAAGAAAGAAGAAGAAGAGAAAGAAAGAAA
Source organism: Suncus etruscus (assembly GCF_024139225.1). NCBI lineage: Eukaryota > Metazoa > Chordata > Mammalia > Eulipotyphla > Soricidae > Suncus > Suncus etruscus. The sequence goes on along the minus strand of NC_064857.1, from coordinate 104,526,946 downwards.
GAGAAGAAAGAAAAGAAAGAAAAGAAGAAAGAAAGAAAGAAGGAAGAAGGAAGGAAGGAGAAGAAAGAAAGAAAGAAAGAAAGAAAGAAGAGAGAGAAAAGAAAGAAAGAAAGAAAGAAAGAAAGAAAGAAAGAAAGAAAGAAAGTGAAGAAAGAAGAAGAGGAAGAGAGAAGAAAAGAAAGAAAGAAAGAAAGAAAGAAAGAAAGAAAGAAAGAAAGAAAGAAAGAAAGAAAGAAAGAAAGAAAGAAAGAAAGAAAGAAAGAAAGAAAGAAAGGAAGAAGAAGAAAGGAAGAAGGAAGGAAGAGAAGAAGAAGAAAGAAAGAAAGAAAGAAAGAAAGAAAGAAAGAGAAGAGAGAGAAAGAAAGAAAGAAAGAAAGAAAGAAAGAAGAGAGAGAGAAAGAAAGAACAGAAAGAAAGAAAGAATAGAAAGAAAGAAAGAAGAGAAGGAAGGAAGGAAGAAGAAGGAAGGAAGAAGAAGAAAGAAAGAAAGAAGAAGAAAGAAGAAAGAAAGAAAGAAGAAAGAAGAAAGAAAGAAAGAAAGAGAAGAAAGAAAGAAAGAAAGAAAGAAAGAAAGAAAGAAAGAAAGAAGGAAAGAAAGAAGAAAGAAAGAAGAAAGAAAGAAAGAAAGAAAGAAAGAAAGAAAGAAAGAAAGGAAGGAAGGAGGAAGGAGAAGGAAGGAAGAAAGAAAGAAAGAAAGAAAGAAAGAAAGAAAGAAAGAAAGAAAGAAAGAAAGAAGAAAGAAAGAAAGAAAGAAAGAAAGAAAGAAAGAAAGAAAGAAAGAGAAGAAGAAAGAAAGAAAGAAAGAAAGAAAGAGAAGGAAGGAAGGAAGGAAGGAAGAAAAGGAAGGAAGGAAAGAAGAAAGAAGAAGGAAGAGAAAGAAAGAAAGAGAAGAAAGAGAGAGAAAGAAAGAAAGAGAAGAAAGAAAGAAAGAAAAGAAAAGAAAGAAAGAAAGAAGAAAGAAAAGAAAGAAAGAAGAAAGAAAAGAAAAGAAAGAAAGAAAGAAAGAAAGAAGAAGGAAGGAAGAAGGAAGGAAGGAAAGGAAGAAAGGAAAGAAAGAAAGAAAGAAAGAAAGAAAAAGAAAGAAAGAAAGAAAGGAAAGATAGAATGTAAGAAAAAGAAAGAAAGAAAGAAGAAAGAAAGAAGAATGAAAGGAAAGAAAGAAAGTAAGAAAGAAAGAAAGAAAGATAGAAAGTAGGAAGGGAGGAAGGGAGAGAGAAGGAAGGAAGAAAGAAAGAAAGAAAGAAAGAAAGAAAGAAAGAAAGAAAGAAAGAAGAAAGAAAAAGAAGAAAGAAAGAAAGAAAGAAAGAGAGAGAGAGAGAAGAGAAAGAAAGAAAGAAAGAAGAAAGAAGAAGAAAAGAAAGAAAGAAAGAAAGAAAGAAAGAAAGAAAGAAAAGAAAGAAAGAGAGAAGAGAGAAAGAAGAAGAAAAGAAAGAGAAAGAAAGAAAGAAAGAAAGAAAGAAAGAAAGAAAGAAAGAAGAAAGAAAAGAAGAAGGAAGAAGAAAGAAAGAAAGAAAGAAAGAAAGAAAGAAAGAAAGAAAGAGAAAGAAAGAAGAAAGAAAGAAAGAAAGAAAGAAAGAAAGAAAGAAAGAAAGAAGAAGAAAGAAAGAAAGAAAGAAGGAAGAAGAAGGAAGGAAGGAAGGAAGGAAGGAAGGAAGGAAGGAAGAAGGAAGGAAGAAGAAAGAAGAAAGAAAGAAAGAAGAAAGAAAAGAAAAAGAAGAAAGAGAGAGAGAGAGAGAGAGAGAAAGAAAGAAAGAAAGAAAGAAAGAAAGAAAGAAAGAAAGAAAAGAAAGAAAGAAAGAAGAAAGAAAAGAAAGAAAGAAAGAAAGAAAGAAAGAAAGAAAGAAAGAAGAGAAAGAAAAGAAAGAAAGGATGGAAAGATAGTGTTAGACTCTAAAATTAGAATTAACCTAATCTATATGTTGATAGAATATGGCGTGCCTTTGCTTAGAGATAACATTGCTTTGGCTTCTATACTCTGCTTTCTTAAGGAAGTTAACTACTGTGAGCTAATTGCAGCCATGACAAGCTGCAGTTTTAAGGTAGAAAGACTAGGCCTGGAAGAACAGCCAGTTCCTGGAACCAGAACCTAAATACCCCCACATAAGGCTGACAGCTAACAGCCAGCCAAATGACAACTAGACCCTGGATCTGCTGCTATGGACAGATAGCCAGATGACACCTCACCTTGGATCTGGGGGCAAGTAGCTCACTCAGTAGTCTGTCTGATGCTACATTTAAACTACAATCAATGCTAGCCCAAACTTATACTAAGGACCAATAATTTTAAAGATCAACTACACGGAGGCAGGAATTCCCTAGACTGAGCCCTAGGTACTATTTAAATTTAGCATATGAGCAACTCTCCAGTCCTTATTTCTTTTTTTATCTTTATTTAAAATACTTGATTACAAATATGATTGTAGTTGGGTTTCAGTTATGCAAAGGACACCACACTTTACCAGTGCAACATTCCCATCACCAATGTCCCAGATCTCCCTCCTCCCCACCCCACCCCTGCCTGTACTCTAGACAAGCTTTCTACTTCCCTCATTCATTCACATTGTTATGACAGTTCTCAATGTAGTTATTTCTCTAACAACACTCATCACTTTTTGTGGTGAGCTTCATGTAGTGAGTTGGACCTTCCAGCCCTCTTCTCTTTTGTCTCTGAGAATTACTGCAAAAATGTTTTTTATTTTTCTTAAAACCCATAGATGAGTGAGACTATTCTGCATTTTTCTCTCTCTGGTTTATTTCACTCAGCATAGTAGATTCCATGTACATCCACGTATAGGAAAATTTCATGACTTCATCTCTCCTGATGGCTGCATAATATTCCATTGTGTATATGTACCACAGTTTCTTTAGCCATTCTTCTGTTGAAGGGCATCTTAGCTATTTCCAGAGTCTGGCTATTGTGAATAGTGCTGCAATAAATATAGGTGTGAGGAAGGGATTTTTTGTATTATATTCTTGTGTTCCTAGAGTATATACCTATGAGTGGTATAGCTGAATCATATGGGAGCTCAATTTCCAGTTTTTGGAGGAATCTCCATATTGCTTTCCATAAAGGTTGGACTAGATGGCATTCCCACCAGCAGTGAATATTTCTTATTTCTTAAAAGATGTTGGACTCCAGCTTGCTGGAATAAACTCCCTTGTATTTCACATTACTACCTGTCTCCCTGGTGGTCTTTTGGATGGCAGATCCTGAGTTCTAGACTTAACAATAGATGCAAAGTTAGCAAAATTGGTAAGATTTTAGTCTTCTGCTTTCTTATTCTACTGGATGTTTCTCCAGTTCATTGTCTAATCCCATAATGACATCCATTCTTCAGATACCAAAAATTTCTTTTTGCGTGAGTGTATGGGTATCAAATAGAATTTGCTGAAAGAAATATATTGAGCAAGATATGAGGGGAGAGAGAGTAATATATGTTCAAGAGAGTACATGTACTTCTCCAGAGTGGAAACATAGAAATAGACAAAGGTTAAAAACAAAATAATAACTTTTAAAAAAGCAAAGTGCAGGCACAAAAATACTTTAGCGTCCTTTTCTTTTAAGCTTCTGTGTAATCCCTTGGTGCAAGCCACATACTGAGCATGTTCCAGAGAGATAGGAAGTGAGTGTTTGAGAAGACTAGGAAGAAATCTCCCAGCCCTGAAGTAGTCCCAAGGCATGAAGTTTACAGTTCTGAGAACCACATTCCTTTGAGAAACAAATACTGTGCACTTTATAGACGGAGAAAATTAACCATCATTCAAATGTAGAAACTGAGGTATTTCCCAGAAAAGTGTGTCACTAAAAACATAGAAACTATAAAGAAATATGAAAGGTCATTTTAAAAATATGAGAGAAACCTCACCAGATTAATTTGTATGAAGCAACCTCAAGGCTAAGGGAGGTTGGAAGAGGCCATACCATTAAAATACACTTATAGATGGATAGGTGACTTTCACGGAAATAGGGTTCCCAGTAGCTTTGTGATTGTGTTGCATTCTGCCAGAGCCCCACATTCATCTACAAAGTTGGTTGTGTGGGACTGAAGAGAGAGAATCAAGTGAGTGAGTAAGGTGCTTGCATTGTACATAGTTGATTCCCCTGGGCATCCCTTCCGGTCCCTTAAGCCCCTCCCCCCAAATAAAAGTAACTGATATATGAAGTTGTCACTAATGATGGCCCTAAGTCCTACATTCGCACATATGTGTGTGTGTGTGTGTGTGTGTGTTGCTTAATTGGTTTTGTTACAGGCAGACAGAGGGAGGGGATAATGTTTTTTACTGGAAATAATAAAACTAAACTGCAATTGCCCAGCCTGGATTTACCAAAGGCATGAAGACCACACCTCTTTGAGATGCAAATACTGAGCTCTCAGATAAGAATAAAAAGGTACTTCGGGAATCCAAGGGTTTTTCTCTGGGTTAACACCCAGATCAATTTCTCGGTATGCTGAGAACTCCAAGCCAAGGAATTTGTTTGGAAATCATATTTCTCTATGTTTGCAGGAAACCCTACTATAAACCCTGTTTTTCTAGGAGTGGTGAAGAGACTCCAATTTTCCAGGACTTTGGGTTCTGCCTTCTGTAGGGATGATGGGGGGTGACTTATCCTGACTTTACCTAAGAGCAAGAGTGAGAGAGTCCCAGGTGGGAAATATCTCCATGCTTGGCCTCAAGGTGTATTCAGAGAGCCGGGAAATCATTTACCCTTTTAAAGTTAACTGAGAAGAAATCTCCACCCTCAAATCTCAGATTTCTTCATTCCATAACATTGAAAAACTTAATGGTCAAATTTAACTAACAAAAGGATGCTCTGGAGCACAACCTCACAATTTTGACTGCTGGAACCTTTACATTTATGTGTATTTTCTTAGTAAGCACTGCGTTTAGAAGGCCTGAACTTCTTCAAAGCTTTCAGTTAAGTGCACAAGTCAAGCTCTTAACTATACTTCTATAATGCCTGTATTCCTTTTATTATCATTCTTATTTAATTTTACTTGAGAGTGTGAATGGGAGCAGCATAAGATTTTTAGAGATCACTTCTGGTTCTGTATTCAAGGGTTAGTTCTGATGGAGGCCAGGGAGCCATTTATGGTTCTGGGAATTGACCCAGATCACTTTCCATGCTATTCTCTCTCTGACCGCTACTCTCTTACAAACATACAAACATCTAAGTGTCTCTTTATATTGGAAGCACCTCATCCATTTGACATTTGACATTTCAGTGTCAAATTACCTGGGGATCGTTACCAGTTATCTTATTCCTCCTACCCATACCTCTCTGTAGAGTCTTTTGACTTTTAAAGCCACCTGATAACTGGATTATGCTTATCTGACTCCTCCACTAATGGCACTCTCAAGGATCAGGAGTGGGACACTGGAGGTTCTACACGTTGTCCACTTGTGGGTAGAAAGTGTTAGCAAAAAAAGGGAATTTTCCTGCAATTTCTTTGAGAATTGTTTGACAGATTTGCATACAGAACTCAGAAGGGTAAAAGTTACTTAATTGTACAGTCTAAATAGGTGGGCCTAGGTCTTTCCCCAAATGTCTAGGGACTCTTCTTTACCCATAACAGTGTCCTATCCCAGCAATGCTCCTCCTTTGCATACTTCTTGGCCAGTCCCAGGAGGGCTATTTGCCTCCAGTGTATCAAAACTGGGTTCCATCACTACTTTACTCCCTGTCCAGCATACATTTTATCTGGTCTGAAATATGTTAAGAACCACACAATTGGAATAAAGTAAAACAAAACTTTATTTCATCAGACACAAGCCCCATACTGACCAGTCAGGGCCCTCTTCCAAAGGAGACAACCCCACCAAAGGTCACAAATCAAAATATATAGGGAAGAGAAATAGGGAGGTTCTAGCTTCTGATAATCTTTAAAAATGATTGGCTGTTGTCTAGGATATGTCCGACTGCTCCCCTTAAGTCCTCTCCAGATAGGCTTCCTGGTATGGCCAGGAAGTTTGAGGTGGCGTTAATAGAAACAGGCTTGAGAAAGCCTAACATGTGGTCTTTTACACAATGGCATCTCACTTTGTAGAGAATCCAAGATAAGTCTAACATGTGACCCTTACAAAATGGCGTCCCTCCTTGTTCAGAACCCAGGACCCCAGCCACAAGCCCCAAACTGACTAGCCAGAACCACCTCCCAGCAGGAGGAGATCCTCCCAGGTCATAAACCAGTTTATATACGAAGGGGATTAGGCGGTTCTAGTTTCTTATGAATTTTAAAATGATTGGCTGTTGTCTAGGGTACCTTCCTACAACTCTGTCATGTCCTTTCCAGATAGGCTATCTGATACACCAGGAAGTCTTTGGACAGTGTTTATGGAATCTTGGGCTTAAAAAAAAGTGAAGCCTAACAGGTTTACAACATTTGACCCTTTACAAAATGACATACCTCCTGTTCAGAACCTAGGGCCCTACAGTCCTGGCTTTCCTTATTCTCCAGCTAGCCACCTCTTCTGGGTGGGTAAGATACTGGTGCTAAACCTGTGATTCTATCTCTCTCCACTATCACTGATCAGTTCTTGTCATCCTGTCCCCACTTTTCTAGTCTCTGGTCAAGGCCAGAGACTTAGAGCATATGGCTAAGACTGCTATTTATGTGCAGTATCTGAATATAGCATTCAAATATACCTATATAAATATACCATCTGTCTGGGGCAAGAACTTGCCTGATCCTGCATCCTACTTGTTTGGGTTCAGAGAGGGAAAGAAGAAGTCTAGAGAAGAGTCCTTTTCTGCCTTCCATCTCTGGGTAATTCTATCTTTGATTCTATCTTTGATCTCACCTGTTCCATGGGTGAGATTTAAAGTGACTAAATTAAACTGAAACTTGGCCCTTCTAATGGCACTGTATCAAAAGTAACTTCAGGAGATGGATTTGTCCTATCCCTAAGTGAATTTACTAAATACAGTGCTGAACAGGAGAATGTTATGCTATGAATGAGATGGAGGACTCCTGGTATTCTAGTTTAATTCATTAGTTATTTGAAGTCTTGCCATGAAATTATTCAGTCAAAATAGATAATGGGATGGATGGAGGACAGGAAGTGAATATAAAATAAAGCCTCAACTTCGTAGGTTTTTTTTTTACCCTACACTCACACCAGAGTAGCCTTTAGTACGTAAGGGTTCTCACCTATGACCATTGGTCATGATAGGAGAACTAAGGAAAGTGTAGTAACATAGTCTCCATAAGGAAGCTCTGAAGTCCCAGCCTCAGAGTACAGAGCAACAGCAAGAAATCTGAAACCAGTATAAAATCAGCATGTAAAGCTGATGGAGTATTAGGGGATTTCCAAAAATGTCAATCTACTGTTTAAAAGTTTTAAATTTGTGATCGGAGCAATAGCCAGCAGTAAGGCATTTGCCTTGCATGTGGCTGCCCCAGGACTGACCTCGGTTTGATCTCTTCACATCCCATATGGTCCCCCAAGCCAGGAGCAATTTCTGAGCACATAGCCAGGAGTAACCCCTGATCATCACCAGGTGTGGCCCCAAAACAAAAACAAAACAAATAAATAAATAAAAGTTCTAAATTTATAAGGATCTAGAGTTTTCTTCACAAATATTTCCTATATTTCTTAAGAAACCACATATCAGTAACAGTCACAAGGGAAACCAAAATCCAATCCTGACAGAACAGAGTAAGATACCCACAAGATGTCACTAATTTGGGGGGCTTACTTTCTTTAATTTTTTATGAAGACCTTTATGAAAGTCTCACAGTAGTATTTCAGGCAGCTAGTGTCAGTGATTTATGACCATTCCCAGCTCCCTCCACCATAGTTCCCCACATGCATCCCATATGTCCACCTTTACCCCTCTGGACTACTGGCATAATAGGTCCATTTTGCATTTAGATTCTTATTATTTGGATCTCTTAATTCTATTGCTGTTGACTTTGGCTTGGATATTTAGATCTGACCTTTTTTTCTTTCACTCAATGCTCCTGAGATCACTTGGCCCCTGGGTGCCATCCAATATTTTTTCTTTTCTCTTTATTTTTGGGGGGGGGGGCACACCTGGTGATGCTCAGGGGTTACTCCTGGCTATGTGTTCAGAAATAGCTCCAAGTGGGGAACCACATGGGATACCAGGGATTGAACCCAGCTCTGTCCTGGGTCCTACTGTTGTGCTATTGCTCACCCCTTTCTTTTTTCAATTTGTAGGAAGACATATAAATATGAGGCAGAACAACATGATTCAAGTTCTAAGTTTCTATGAAAAAGGTAGGAGCCACTATCTAGAATATATAAATAAAATTAAAAAAAGAAAGAAAAAAGGAGGGGGCAGATGTAGCAATTTTTTTGGTTTGGTTGGAGAAATTAGAAAAGAAATTTTCTTGGCCTAAGAGATACAGGTGTCTACACTCATGAAGTATACTATCATAAGACTAATTACAGGCTTCGGGCATGTTGGTTGTCCAACCCCAAAGTCTTTCTTCATGGTCTCAGAAAAGTTCTGCTCAGTCACAGTTGTCAAAGTCAGTCTTCTGCAATTAGAGATCTTGGTTTTTGCACAGATTCTAGAATGGAGAGTCTTTTGATTTCATCACACCATTAGGTAGTGACGTAGGGCAACCTGCACTTAGATCAAGTTATTGCTGTTTCCTCATCATCAGGTTGTCATAGGAATCTACCCTGGAGCAGGTTGGTACCAGGCAGCATTTGGTATCCCCGAGGGGGTGTTTGATTCCTGGTGCTCATGCTGAAAACTGTGCTATTCCAATGTTGGGATCCAAGATTTGGGGTTGGATATTCGATGTCTTTTCTTTTTTTTTTTTTTTTTTTTTGGTTTTTGGGCCACACCCGGTGACGCTCAGGGGTTACTCCTGGCTATGCGCTCAGAAGTCGCTCCTGGCTTGGGGGACCATATGGGACGCCGGGGGATCGAACCGCGGTCCGTCTCCTAGGCTAGCGCAGGTAAGGCAGGCACCTTACCTCGAGCGCCACCGCCCGGCCCCTCGATGTCTTTCCAATTGAGGCCTAAATCAAGTCCCCATTACAAATTTTCAGGGTGAAAGGCACCACTAAGCCTATAAAATTTATGAGCTCCTATTCCTGCTAGATAAGAACTTTTTTCTAGATATAAATTTTCCTCATTTTAGTGTGCCTATGCAAAAAGAAAAAAAAAAAGGAACAATGACACATAATACTCCTGGTTCATGTGGGAGTAAAAATAACAAGCTACGGGCCTGGAGAGATAGCACAGTGGCATTTGCCTTGCAAGCAGCCGATCCAGGACCAAAGGTGGTTGGAGTCCCGGTGTCCCATATGGTCTCCCGTGCCTGCCAGGAGCTATTTCTGAGCAGACAGCCAGGAGTAACCCCTGAGCATCGCCGGGTGTGGCCCAAAAACCAAAATAATAATAATAATAATAATAATAATAATAATAATAATAATAATAAATAACAAGCTAAACAATCTCTGTAATCTGATTTTTTTTTTTGGTTTTTGGTTTTTGGGTCACACCCAGCAGTGCTCAGGGGTTACTCATGGCTGTCTGCTCAGAAATAGCTCCTGGCAGGCACGGGGAACCATATGGGACACCGGGATTTGAACCAACCACCTTTGGTACTGGATCAGCTGCTTGCAAGGCAAACGCCGCTGTGCTATTACTCCGGGCCCTGTAACCTGATTTTAACCTGAGTTCATATCCCAACCAAGACTTTTCTACTAGAATTTCCTACTAAGCAGATCCAAAGAAGGGATGATGGAAGCTACCCCTGCATATAAAAATAGACACTAAGAATTAGAACTTTTAAGGAAATGCATCTACAGAAACATAAAAAAGGAAATATAGATATCTCCTTTAAGTCTTTTGTGATAGTCAGGGTTGGGGGGCTAAAAATCCAAAGCACAGTTTTATCTTGCCCCATGATCTTGAGTCTGAGAAATGGCACACAAATATCTTAGAACAGGTGATGTCCTCAAGCTGAGTGTCTTCTCTGGAGTCAAATCCCATTTCTCAGACTGTACAAGTAGGGGAAGATGGGAGAAAAAGGGCTGCATAGGATAGGTCTTCAGTAGCAGTGGCTGCAGCTTCTTTCCAGGGTGAGACATGACTCCTACTTTAGGAGTCAACTAGCAGCTTGCTGGGGTAGGAGGAAAGTTCTGCTTCCTGGGGATTTAAGACCTGAGAGTAAAGAAGATTAAATAGGGGGAGATAGTGGATCAGGATTGAGAAGATGAGAGGATAGGAGAGAATGTATAAGGTGATAGACAGGGTTCTGAGGCAGGGGTGATATTATATAATAGAAACTATATACAATCTAGGCAAGAATTATTTACAATACAGATTAGACAAACATAGAGGAGTCCACCACACAGAGAGAGAGAGAAAGAGAGAGAATGGGGATCTGTAGGTTGCAGTTGAAGGACTGACCCTTATTGAATGGGTCAAAACACTTAAAAAAAAATAAGGCCAGCACAAGGAAAGTGCGAGGTTTTCCAGTTTCTAGGCAATTTATTGATGATGGGGATAAACTTTGCTAGAGAAAGAAAAGAAAAGAAAAGAAAAGAAAAGAAAAGAAAAGAAAAGAAAAGAAAAAAGAGAAGGAAAGAAAGAAAGAAAGAAGGAAAGAGAAAGAAAGAAGGAAATAGAAAGAAAGACAGAAAGAAAATAAGGAAGGAAGGAAGGAAGGAAGGAAGGAAGGAAGGAAGGAAGGAAGGAAGGAAGGAAGGAAGGAAGGAAGGAAGGAAGGAAGGAAGGAAGGAAGGAAGGAAGGAAGGAAAAATTGTAATCATGGTTTTTCAGTGAAAGAACATCATACAAATGGGGTATTTTAAACCTCATTTAGATTTCCTGTAGGGTTATCCATATATTTCTACTTGTAACCATATTAGCTACTACTCATATCCGAGAAATTGGAAAATAAAGTCTATCATCAATTTTCTAAGGAATGTTTCACTTAGGAAAATTTTTTTACAATTCATCACTATACTTGTAGCAGCCTTTGTCAGTCTGAATTATGATTTCTTCGCAGGAGACTCAAATATCTTTGTATCAGAAGTCCGTGGAATTTCAAGATTGTTTTTACACAACATTCCATAAGAGGTCACCAAGAAAAAGGAAGACAAAGTATTGCCTGCCTGTGTAGTCTTGGATTTTCTCTCATAGTCTGACTGTCTTACTCAACTAGTCAAGTGATGACAAAGAAGATGACCAGTCACAGACCTAACCTGATGATGCAACACTCCCCTCTGTGGTCGTTTTCAAAGTTCACTAGACAAAATTCTGCCTCTTTCTTAATGATTCATGGAAGGCTGTAGAATAAATAGACTTGCTCAACATGTCATCGCCTTAGCATGAATTCTTTAGCCATTGAATCACTGCTTTTCCTACAATTGATGATTTGGAACATATTCAGATGTCAATATGAAAGCTTCTAAATCCAGTTTCCTGACTTATGAAAATGCAGTGGTACATGAGCTAAATTTTATACATCTCTTCTTCCTCCTTAAGTGGATTAATAATCTCAACTGTCATAGAGTTCTTGTTAGGATTCATGGAGAAAAACACATGCAAAACACACAATCCCCTCACAGAATTCCAGGAGTTTCATATCACTTTAGAATTCTTATTTGTCACAGGTAAGTAAATATAAAACCATAAGTATGTAAACTAAAAGAAAAACAGGAAGATGGAGAGATAGCTCACGTGTTTGAGCACTTACATGTGTGAGACCCTGTGTTTGATTCTCCAACACTCCTGACTCTACTAAACATTGATAGTTCTGATAATAATGGCCCCAGGTTTCACAGTATGAGAACCAAACCATCTAATGTTGCTTCAGTAAAGCTATGAGGCCGAGTTTGGTGCTCCCCCATTATTAGTGCTAAATTGACTGCTCTTTACAATAAAAATAACTTAAAGTTATAAAGAAACTCCAGTATCAAAATATGTGCAAGAGGGCTAGATAGTACAGCAGGTAAGGTTCTATATAGATTTTGTGTTTCATTATTTGTACTTGTACTTGGGCTCAATCCATAGCATCCCGTTATGATACCCTCAAGACTGCCAGGAGTGATTCCTAAGTGCAGAGCAAGGAGTAATCCCTGAGCACTCTTAGTCACATTTTTGTTCTAGATTCTTTAACAGTTGAATTTTTTAATTAAATTTTAATGAGTTAGATGAGTAAATAGTAATTTAAAAATATTTTAATGATACTATATACAAAATATTAAATACATTTACTTTGTTTAAGTTATAAGAGCTATTTTATAAGATCTACTGATATTAGCTATAGCACAGCAGTAAGGTGTTTGCCTTACACATGCCGACCCAGGACAGAAAGAGGTTCAATTCTTGACATCCCATATGGTCCTCTGAGAGCTGATGGGTGTGACGCAAAAACCAAAAACCAAATTAAAATAAACAAAGATATACTAATATTAGTAACTTTGTATGTAGTTTCATAGCTTTCCTTGAAGATAAATCTCTTATCTTCTTTTGAATCAGTTTATTTCTGTTATAAACAAGAATAAACTACATAATGAATTGACAGAAAAATATTCAAAAAGTTATGCCGAATGATTAATTTTTAGTTATCAATCTATATTCAGAAAATCTCAGACAACAGATACCTCTTTTGTGCGACTCCTGCTGGGCTCAGGGTATCATATGTCATGCTGAGAATCTAATCAGGTTGGCTTCATGCAAGGCTAATATCTTGGACTGTTTTACCCACTGACAGTAGAATTTCCCAAATATTTTCCATTCTAACTCTTCCCATAAAAATCTGTTGTCTTCTACTATCTCAAAGAATTTTGTTTATCAGAGGCATCTTGTAAGGCAAGAATTCTGAGAAACATTTTATAAAATAAAGATAACTGCAAAGATCTAAATTCCAGCTCTATTCTAAAATTCTAAATTCCATTTCTAAATTCTAAAGGTCTGATTCACTTTTTCTTTCCCTAAGTCTGAATTGACTTTGTCAAAACCATACTTCTAGACTTCTCTGTGCTCTTTCACCAAGAACCATTCTACTAGATATTTCCATAATCATCCTACATCTTTGGCTCAGAAAATAGATTCTTTTCTAACCTGGCAGTCAGCATATTAGTTTCCATCAGTTCACAATGATCATTGTTGATTATCCTGAAGATTTGCAGGAAGAGTGAGACAAGACAATTAACTTGCAGTGGAGGAGTGGAACTAGACTTGTGCATCCCAGAACTCCCTCTTGAAAAGAGAAGGAGAGTGTCTGCCATTAAAGTGGGCTGAAGGGAAGGAGGACAGAAAGAAAACTGGTGGCAAAAAATGAACACTGGTGAAGGTATGGGTGTTGAAAACCTGGTATGACTGAAACTCAAGCATCAACAACTTTTTAAATCTTTATTTTACAGTGATTCAATTAAAATTTTTAATTGTAAATAAAGCATTAGAAAAAGAAATCCTTCTCACCAGTTGAGATGGAGGTTAGTGAAGGAGCCCAGATAATGTTATTCTTTGCCTTTTAGAGAACTTGGAATACTGCAAAAGAAGTAGGGATTGAACTGGGGCACTAACCTCCACCACTGCTTCCCAACTTTTGTCACACCAATGCCTATCTAGGAAACATTTCTACTTCTGTGGTATGCTAGTATGCTTTCATAATTAACCAAAATGAATTAAAATTAAATAAAAACAAAGAATTTTTAAAGCCAGAATTTTTTATATGCATGCTGAGGATGAATTATCAAAGCATTTTAATATATTAGAGCTATTTTATTAGATTTTTATTTAATTGGAGATTGCTTATAAACTGAGAGATAATAAAGAATTTGGAGTAATCATATAAGAATGAATTGGAATTATTCAATAGGTAGTAGAGACCTAAAGGAAGTGAAAGGATTTTGGTCTACAGCAATGGACTCTACCCTTCAGATGATCATCCCTATATCATAACATAAAATAGGAGAAAGTAAGTGCAGAGATAGGTAGGTGAGTTTGTGCTTAGGAGACAGAACAACAACAATGTCTATTTCTGCCAATTTACTTAATTTTATTCAATGAAATTAAAGTAGCATTGTATAAGAGTAGTCCTAAGTTAAATGCTCATTGATTATCCATTTTTGTTATGACTGTTGTTTTATTTGTTGTTTATCTTTGTCTTTAAAATTGCATATTCCATTCCCAGGCCTCCATGAAATGGCCATCAGATATTTCTAAACTACCCACCTTAATCCCCATCATCCTATGCTCTTGGTATCTTGGCCAACCCATGTAAAATTAAATATATTTTCTATTTGGATTTTGGCTCTAAATATTTTGGTTATCACTTGTCTTTGTTCTTTCCTTTTCTGAAATAATACAGTTGGTGTTTTCTCTTTGCTTTCTATATTGTTTTCTTACTTTCTCATTTCGTCATTCTTTTTCCTCTTCCAAAATTTTATTTATTTCAGGTTTTTTTTTCATTTGCCCTGTCTTATTTTACATTATTGGGAAAGTCCACCAACACATTAGTATTTCTCTTAAGCTCTGATACATTCCAAAGTACTAACTCTCTAGGGACTTAAATTTGTTCTAAATATTCATCAGTACTTTCATACTCCACATGTCTTCAAATAAATAGATTAACTTTATACCCAAACTTTTCAATCTTTCCATATAATCTTTACTATTTATCTTGATCAAACAAAAATTTTTCTGATCAACCCAGAAATATCCAAAGTGTTTTTGTAAGTCCCATCTTTGCCTAACTCACCGTAGTAAACTATCATAGTAAACTATAGTTTTGAAAAATCTCCGTATCTGGAAATTTTATTTTATTTTTATTTTATTTTATTTTATTTTATTCTTATCTGGAATGAAATTTCATTTTGTTATTTCTATATTAATTTTCAACTGATGCTATAACAACTTATCCTCTATTTAATGGCTTAAAACAACACCAATTTGTTATCTTACCATTCCAGAGTAAGAGATTTAAAATTCAAATAGAGGTTGTAACTTTCTGAAAGCTGCATGGGGCTACTTAAAACTTTTTCCTTTTTCCAGTAGCTTTGACTCACTAAACCATACTTTGGTTTTGGTTTCCTTTTCCTCTTTGAACAGTTATTCTCCATGGCCCAAGAGGAAAGAAGTAACTGTTCATGACACAACACTGTGGGAGATCCTGGACTATGACTTGACAACTTAATAGCATATAATCTTTGACGTCTTATATCAGACAAATGTCTAATTATGACTTCTTAAAAATGTCTGCTTACCATGTGCCCTTTCAAACCATCTCTCCTTAAAAATCATGGTTTGTAAAACATTTGTTCAATTATTTTAAAAGGTTTTACATTTAGGTACTGTGATTTACAGTGGTGTTAACAATGCAGGCATACAGTGTTCCAATACTACACCCATTACCAGTGTCAGCTTCCATCTACCAATATCCCCTCCCTAGTCCACCTCCTTAGCAACTTCATTGCTTTTATTTAGTTATTATAGTTTGGTTCACATGCTTACAAAAGTGTTGACTTTTATGGTTTTGCTTTTGTTTTTGGGTCACACTTGGCAGCGCTCAGGGGTTACTCCTGGTTCAACTCTCAGAAATCGCTCCTGGCAGGCTCGGGGGACCATATGGGATGCTGGGATTCAAGCCACCATCCTTCTGCATGCAAGGCAAATGCCTTACTTCCATGATATCTCTCTTACTTTTATGGTTTTTAAAGCTTCTTGATGAAGCTTTTTACATTCACCAACTAGAACAGTTTGTTTTCTAGTTTTGAGAGCATTTTTAGTTTATACAAGAGTTTTGTTATCAAAGTGCTATTATTTAGGGATGGAAAGACAATACCCAAATATGCTTCACTAGAAAAAGCGGGTGTTAAACTATTAAGAAAATTACTTAGTCTCTTTTATTTGTTTTTTTTTATATTATTTTTATTATCGTTTTGTTTTGGGTCCACATTTGATGATGTTCATGCGTTATTCCTGGCTCTGCAATCAAAAATCAATTATGACAGTACTTACGGTTGTTATGGGATATTAGGTGGATCCCTGATCAGCAGAATGCAAGAAAGAGCTTTATCCACTGTATTATCACTCCAGCTCCTACTTACCCTCTTTGAGTAACTGAGTTGTCATTGTGGAATGGAGTTTGATAAAATAACTCTTTTTTTTTATTCCAAAAAACTTGATTAAAAAGAAAATTAGCATAAAACTTAATCTTACTGTTCACAGTGTCCTGAGACTGTGAATGGTTGACCACAGCAAAATTTGACCTTAATGGAGTTGAAATCTGCCCAGCTGGCCGAGTAAAAACTTGTGCAGCTGTTAAAAGAGAAGCAGCAAACTGTTCTGGAAGACAAGGAAAAGGCAGCAACTCAAAACTGCTGGGCACTGTTTTGAGACATAAGTCTTCTCTGTCGTTTGATCTCAGCGATTCCATTTCTTGTGCTGGCTCTCTCAATAGCAGCAAACTCTGGAGAATTTTGCATGCTCCTGATCTGAGAAAGTGTGTGGTCTAACTTCTTCCACAAAGATGACATTATTGCCGAGACATCATTTGTTGTTTCGTTTGCTTTCATAGCAAAGAAAAAATTCAAAATTGTTGTCAGGTTTTTTCCAAATAAGGACAATAAGCAGGCTGGAATCAAACCATCATCTGTACAGTGTTCGGCATATTCTTTTAAATTTGAACTTTCCAAAATGAAAGTCTGGCAGGTAGAAGTGAGGTTTTCTTGTTGTAAATAACCATTTTTGATATGCGGATATCAACTTAAAAATATATCAAACATTCCTCTTTTTGCCCTGCAGCCCAATGTTCTTCCGTGCCTTCTGTCCTGCACTTTCCTCAAACAAGTCTTTCAATTCCAACACCAGCCGGGCCACGTCGGAAGGCAGCAACATGACCGAAGCCGCGGGAATGAAGGCCGAAGGAGACGAGGAGAGACGAGGCACCGCCGCCGCCAAGCTCCAGCGCCCCATAGCATCTGATAAAAGAACTCTAGACACAAAACTTCTAGGCACCTGGCACTAACTACATGCAAGGCATATGCTAGGTGCCTCTGGTTTCTCTTTTTTTCTTCCTTTTCCCACTCAATCCTTTGATACATAATAATAAATACTATGTTCTCAAATTAAATTTAAAGACACAAACGGCACAAAGAGTGGATGATAAACAGTTTACTTCTTTTTTTTTTTTTTTTGTTTTTGGGTCACACCCAGTAACGCTCAGGGGTTACTCCTGGCTATGTGCTCAGAAGTTGCTCCTGGCTTGGGGGACCATATGGGACACCGGGGGATCGAACCGCGGTCTGTCCAAGGCTAGCGCAGGCAAGGCAGGCACCTTACCTTTAGCGCCACCGCCCGGCCCCCTACTTCTTAGTATATGTACTTCAAGGACATTTTTTGTCCTGAGTATGTACATTAATTTTCTTCAGAAAGCTAAAATCCTAATCACGCAAAATATAGCTGAGATTATACATTAGTTATATGAATCACAGACAGTGGGTGTGGGGGGAACTATTGAGATATGGGGGTAGGTGGTAAAACACTTGGTAGATTAGGAAGAATAACCAGAAATTACATGACAAATAATCCAGGTGAGAACTTGCCCTGTACATTTAATGAACACAGCTTCTGATTCCACAGTCAATCAAGGAAAGAGTCCTGGGCCACAATTTTCAGGACCAGAAATAATAGGTTTCAAGAAGAGGTAGACATGGTGGACAAGATGTTAGGCAATGAGAACATTGGCTGTGTGCTGACACATGTTACCACCAGATACAAGATAAAACTGCACACATGTATCCCAGCGTACAATTCTTTTCGACATTTTGCTGTATTTTCTGAAATGACATATAGCTAGATAGTGCACATATAAAATAGTCCTCTTAATGATAATAATAACTTAGCGGAATTATTACTGTTTCTATACTACAGATGAGAAAAATTATGGCTCCTAGAGGTTAAGTAACTCCCATACATTCATAATGCCATTATGTGGAGACTTGAAATCATCTTGCTTTTTCAGTCATATTGTTAATAATTAAAAAATAAATCTCTAGAGCAATACTTGCAAAATTACTAATAGTTTACAAATTTAGAGCACAGAGTTAAAAGAAAAAATGATATTTCTGTTGTATGTGAATCCTGATATTTTCAGAATTTTATCAGGGGCCTCCAAGTCCTACCTTGACATAAAGGATTTGCTTTATTTAAATTTCAAGAAACTTTTGAGACATTTCTGTTTATTTAAAAAAAATCAGAAATCTTGGGGGTGGAGGGAAATCAGAAATCTTATATGCTGTCAAGTTTCTTTTATTTCTGATCAAATGTAAAAACACATTGCAGTAATAGTAGAAAATTGAAGATATACTTTCCAGTCATCTATCCCAAGACCACTTTGACCTCTCTTTAATGGGTGTACTGATGTTAGGAGAGTTGATTCTACTCTAAAATATCATATTTTATTTCCGTATCTTGTTCAATGTATCTTCTTGAGAGAATGGGACAATTCAATGGTAGAGCTGTAAATATGAAACCAAATCAGCCATGATTTTGACTCACAGCACTACATATGCCTGATTATAATCAGATCACTTTTGTTGTTTGGGATTCCTGGAAGCATAACTGAGCACTGCATCATGAGTTGCTATTAAGTATTTGCAAGCACCATAGCATAGTAGTGTGACCAAACCCTAGAGAACACTCTAGCCAAAATATACTCAAGCACAATTCTAAAAAGCCTATACCAAGGGTGAACAGCATTGTAATCATGTCTGTCATCACAGGAGAAAAACAACAACAACAATAACATAACACACACACACACACACACACACATACACACACACATGCAAAACCAAAGGGAAGAGAAAGGGGAAAAAATTTTTTTTTGGTTTTTGGTTTTTGGGTCACACCTGGCGGCGGCTCTCAGGGATTACTCCTGGCTCTACGGTCAGAAATCGCTCTTAGCAAGCTGTGAGGACCATATAGGATGCCAGGATTAGAACCACCGTCCTTCTTCATACAAGGCAAATGCCTTACCTCCATGCTATCTCTCCAGCCCCAGGGGAAAATAGTTTTTCTTTAAAAACAAATTTCACTTACATCCAAGAAAAAGCTGCCATTCTACTTTTGGATATCTACACACAGAACACAGAAACATTCATTCAAAAAGATATATTTATTGCAGCACTTAGTAGAATAGCTAAAATGTGGAATTAACCTATGTATCCAATGACACATGAATGAATTGTGAAGATATAATATGCATATATATATATGCAGCTGCAAGGAATGACACATGTAATTTGTTGCAACTTGGCTAGAACTGGAGGATATCATATTAAGTGAAATAAGTCAGAAGGGCAAACATAAGATAATCTCACTTCTCTGTGGTATATAGTGTAACTGAATGAATGAGAGAATGCAAAAGAAGAAATAACTCTATTACCCTTAAGCCAAGATTATAGAAAGGAGGACAGAGAGGGAAAAAAATCCAAAGGGGTAGTAAAAAGAAGGCATGAAAAGAAACGGGGACCAGGAGTCAGTCCTCAGATACATTTGTGGTGTAGAGGAGTGTTTTTGTTATATTTTCAAACCACAGAGTCAACAACACATAAAGCAAAAAATACAAACTTGAAAAAGTGCCTGTCAAGGAAGCAGGCTGGTGGGGTTGGGCATGGGAGGGAACCTAGGAACATGTGTGAAGGGAAGTTGATACCGGTGATGGGACTAATGCTGGAACATTGTATGCCTATGTTCCAACTATGAATACCTTTTCAATCATAGTGCCTTCATAAAAAATAAAAATTTTTAAATATCACATATCCAATAACAGTCTGTGAACATAGTCTCTCTTTCCTAACCTTAGCCCAAAATATCTTTACTTCACTCTTACAAGTAACATTTTTTAGAAATCTAAAATAACATTATTTAGACATCTAAAATACTGGATATTTTCTCTTTGCATTTTGAAGATATTTTCCCATTTTGCTTCATTTTCATAAGAAAATTTGTTAGTTAATTTTTATTTTTTTTCAGGTAATGTCTTTATTTTCCTTTCTTAAAAATGTTCTCATGAGTAATTTTACAATAGTTTTTATTTTAACATGAGTGTATTTTTTAAAATTTCACTGGATTTACATTCTGTAAGTTGTGATTCTTCATCAAGAAGTTTAAATATTACTTTAATTCTAGAAAATTATTATTCAGAATCTCTATTTTCTTTGGAAACTGCTACTAGATAAAATATTAAATCCTACATTTTCCATATCTTGCAATACCTTAATTTCTTTGTGATGCTTTCTGAGTCACTTCGTCTACCTCTATTCACTAATTTTCTTAATTATCTTTACCATTAAAATGGTTAATTAGGGGTTGAATTTCAATTGTTGACATTTTTATTTCTGGGATTATAAATGGATTTTCATTTATTCGTGTCCATTTTAAAAATAAATTTAACTTTGTCCCTTTATTTCCTTCACCATACTTGTTATTCTTACTAATAATCTAGCATAATAGAAGTTTTTCTTAGTCTCCATTGGCAGAAGGTTCTTGATTGCATGCATTAACTATGTGAGATCTAATCTTGATGGGCTCTAAAGGTCAAGGTAGGATAATTTTATCCTATTAAAAATTCTAATAACAGATTGGTATATCCAGGTCAGCATTATAAATGATGTTTTCTAACATAGTAAGTACAATGACCCTCTAAAGCAGAGATCATATTTGGGAGGGGGAGGGTTCCTGTAATTTTCCAGAAATACTGGTCCCTGGGAATGATAATGAAATTAGACTGGTAGGAAAAACACTGTGTTTTTCCCTGGTTCACCTTCCTGGGAAAAATAAAACTTAAATGTCCTCATATTCAAGAACGGTCAATAATATATTTCATGTTTCCTAAATTATCTCTCAAACTTCTACAATTTATATGCATTTACATTATCTTATTCCCTTTCAATGCAATTTTACTTTCATTTTAGTTTTCTTTCCACAAAACTATTATAGAGTTGTTTTGTTGACTAAACAAAAACAGTCATACCTCGGTTTTTACCTGAAATTGTTCTAGCTGTTAATAGATAGGCAGTTCTCTATTCTAGAATTTTATCTATCTTTTCATTCAAGTCAAGTCAAGCTAGTGACATTCAATTCATGACAAGATAGATAATTGAGGTGAGGTCCAACTAGTGCCCAATTTCTTAAAAAGGAAAAGAATTTTCTCAGCTGTTCATAGGGGAGCATTTACAATGCGTAAATCCTGAAGCATTTCCTGAATTCTTTTTCCCACTCAGAAAATTAACTATCTCCAGTCTCCTTTGACTCAAGGTCAGTAGCCTGAAGAGAGGAAAAGGAGGCGCTGAGGTTAAACTTGGCACCTTGAGTTGCAGGCAAATTAGGTTAGATACGCAATGACTCTAAGGAAGAAAATGATGGCCAAGATTAGGCCCAAAATGAACTCATGTGGGTTGAAGATTTCTCTGCAAGAGCAATCCTTGTAGAGGATTGGGATTTTTATATTTTAAGTTTCTATTTTGGCAAAACACTGTTTCTTTACATTTTTTTTTTTGAGGGTGAAAAAGAGTGTGGGAAAAGTTTTGGAAATCTTGCAAGACCTTTTGGACATGGACTATGTGTTACAAAACACATTTTTGATGAAGTAAGTGTAAAGCACTCCAAATCACACAGATTGTCTTTCTCATGTTAGCTTCAAAATGCAGCAAGAGAAGCGCCACTGCTGAATATGGCTGAGGACGTTTTTTTGTTTTTGTTTTTGTTTTTGTTTTTTGGGGGGCACACCCAGTGATCTTCAGGGGTTACTTGCTCAGAAATTGGTCCTGGCTTGGGGGACCATATGGGACGCTGGGAGATCAAACCACAGTTTACTGGCTAGCACCAATAAGGCAGATAGATGCCTTACCACGCTGCGCCACTGCTCCAGCCCCAGGCTGAGGACTTTTTGAACAGTCATTTGCAAAGAGTGTCATAGGCTATGTGACAAGAAGATAAAATTGTTGCTGATGTGATCGCAACCTCTTGGGAGGAAAATAAAAACAAAGAACAATACTAAATGAAAAGTAGCTCCAACTGTCAAAGGAATGTAGAACTAAGTAAAAATTTAGAAAAGGAAAGATTCATTTTAAACCATAATGAATTCTTTTTGTCGTTGAAAATTTATTCAAACTTTTTCATGACAACTCTGACAGGCAATGACATGAATATTGGATATACAAAGACAGTTATTTCTTGCCCTCGAATATACCTAAAAGTCCCCCCACTTCCTGAAGAACTAGACATTAAGTAGAAATTTGCTTATGATTTTTATGAGACATGTCAAAATTTATTATGACTATAGAAGTCAAAGGAGTAAAGAGGGAAGTGCTGAATCTGTCAAAACTGATAAAGATCTAAAAGTATCTCAAAAGGTATTTTAGTGACCAGAAGGGGAGCTCCAAGAACTGGCATGCTTGAGGCTGTGTGTTTGATTCCTGTCCACAGCTGGACTCCCTACACTGTGGAGTTGGAATCAGCTGAAGCCAAACAATGTCACATCACTGGACTCAAGAATTAAACCATTAAAATGGTTGGTCAAATTTCTCTGGGAGTGGGTCCCATACTCCCTGAGCATATTGTGAAAGCCCATTATAAAAAGCCTATAAAAAGAAAAATGTTGGGGCCGGAACAGTGGCGCAGCGGTAGGCCATTTGCCTTCCACGTGGCTAACCTAGGACAGACTGTGATTTGATTCCCCTTTCTCCCATATGGTCCCCCAAACCAGGAGCGATTTCTGAGCACATAGCCAGGAGTAACCCCTGAGTTTCACCGGGGGTGGCCCAAAAAACAAAAAAGGAAAAAAAAAAAAAAGAAAGAAAAATGTTTCTGGCAACAGAGGCCAAGCAAATAGCATGTGCAAATAAGTGAAGTCATAAAAGGGTTATTTCACAACACTAAGAAAGGAAAAGTTTGTACAAGTTGAAGAAGGTTCCAGTCACCACCACTCCTGCATTATATGCTAAATAATTACTTAAACATAAAATATAGGCTATTGTTTATGGCAATAATGATTTCCCTCTTTAGCTTAGGATTTTAATTGCTTTATTTCAATATGAATAACACTACACTCTTGTGACAATAATGCTGTGTTTTTAAGGATACGATTGTTGCTTTAATGTGATAACATCAATTTATTGTAGTTATTTTTAGCTGAAAAATACTAAATGTTAAATGTTAAAGATTAATCTTTAGATAAGAATAAATATGAGGTATAGGATTAAGTATGTGAAGGTAATTGAGTGAAAGCATATTTATGATTAACTTATATATTACATATACCTCTAGACTGTTAGAAAAACATAGCTAGGGCCTGGAGAGATAGCACAGCAGCATTTGCCTTGCAAGCAGCCTATCCAGGACCTAAGGTGGTTGGTTCGAATCCTGGTGTCCCATATGGTCCCCCGTGCCTGCCAGGAGCTATTTCTGAGCAGACAGCCAGGAATAACCCCTGAGCACTTCCAAGTGTGGCCCAAAAACCAAAAAAGAAACAAAGAAAAACATAGCTAAAGTTTATTATATAAATTTAAAGTTACCAATAAAGAATAAATATAAATTCTGTTTATACAATTCAATTGAGGTATAACAAAAATTATTTTTAAGTTTCTTAGTTCAACAGAATAAAAGAAAGAGAAAAAAGCTAAAAATAAAATTTTCTCTAGAATATATAGAACTATATGGCTGAAATAAATTCTATTTTATCACTAATTACAATAAATATAAACAAATTGTACATCAGAAACAGCTATCTAAGCAAAGCAAGCTCCAAGAAAGAGTTAACAGATAAATATCAAAGGCTGAAATATAGAGAAGTTAAAATTATAAGAATAGATGTATATGTTTATTGTGAATAATAGGCCAATATAAGGTGATTTAATGGTTTAAATACCATAAAATTTTAATTTAAAGGCAAACATTATAATTAAGATAAACTGGAACAAAATGACAGAACAATTAGAGTGAAGTTGTAATAATCATAAATTTATATCTGCCTAAGTCAAAATTACTAAAATATTTTAAAAACAGAAAATGCCAAAATCATTGGATACAACGAATCTATGTTTGCATCCTCCCTAGATTACTGAACATTTATTCCAAACAACAATTTAGCACAGAAATTTATATTAAACTCTAGTGAACCAGGAACAGAGGAAAAGGAGCTCCAAGACAGACTGAAAAGAGAATATCCTCACAGGAAAAAACCCCTCACTCAGAGCAACAAATAACAATCAGCAACAATCAAGTCCAGGGTGAAAATTTTTGCCTTGGGAATCAGGGAGGTTATTCAGAATAACTGGCACCCTACAGTCCTTTTTCTTTTAAACAACACTGAAATGGAAAGCAAGTTACCATACTACATTAAGAGGACAGAGTCAATCGGTAGACATCAATTGGGTGGCCTCTCTCAACCTTTTCAGCAAATGCCATATTGGATCTCTCTTTTTCACTTCCAGCTGCTGAAGTGAACTCCAACTACCACTTACAAACAAACAGTCCCATGTTCTCCCACTTCACTGCTAACAGGCAGGCAGAACCCATGACAAAGCACTGTATGAATCTACATAACATCATGTTTGCAAGGGGATTCCTAGAGCTTGTTATGATCCTGTTCAGCCATAGAAGAGCAGACTCTATATCCAAAATTTCAGACCTCTCTTAAAACGACAACCACTATAGCTTGCCCAAAAATATTCAGACCTATATTTCCACAGTAGGACAACAGCAGGACTGCCTGGCTGCTGCCAGTGACTAGTAACCTTGAAACTTTGAGCTCAGTCTTGGTGCACAGAAATCTCCCAGAAGGTCTATTTGAAGTTGACACAAAACTAGGAACTTATAACTAATTACTTCTGCTTGCAATCCAGACCTATTCAAATCTGATGTATAGGTACACCTGAAACCCTAAACCTTCTAGTGTTCCCCCAAAAATGTCCTAGCTTAAGAGAAGGCATTCCAGGTGGTTAAGGACCAAAACACTCTGTCACTGCAAATATCCAAATTTGGTATGCAGGTATTCCTGGGCACACAAAACTTAAACACTTAGTTGCAGGATAAGCTAAATTAAATGAGTACTGTGGGTCTTATCCCAAATATTATTGCCCAAACCCACTTGACCTTGACCCTGCATTTTCTGTCTTTGCGCATAAGTCCAGTTTCACAGGTAGTCACACATGTATATTGGATGCTGCCACAGCATCTGGATGCTACTGGATACTCAAAAGCACAAGTCACCAGTTGTTGCCCCTATCCACATGAATTTGGCAAAATATTATGGGCTGGACACTCATAACCAAGAAGTGGTTCTTCCAGGTTCTGGAAAACCTGCTCTTTCATGTCTGTTGATTTGGCAACCGTAGCTGGTATAGGTCACTCATAATCTAATTTTCCAATATCTGTCCAGATCCACATAAACTCAAGCCTTTATCAATTTTGTTTTGTTTGAGGGACATAATCATTGATGCTCCACTTTGGGTAGACTGGAGGACCAGGTGGAGAGTCTGGGACAAATTCTGGGTTGGCTGAATACAAGGCAAATGCCCTACCTACTGGCCCCAAGGAAATAGCCTTTGCTTGAAATTTGTGATTGTAAATCCCTGATCATTGTCCAGAATGCCTTTATCACAGAAGTTCTTGCATAGCTCCAGCCATAAAGAAGAACCAGGAATTCATATGCACTGGTGATTGAGATAAATCTATGGAAAGAATCCCAATAGCAGCTGTAGTAGCATCCAGCACACATACATGACTACCTGGAAATTTAGATTTATAATACCCATAGCTCTAGATTTGACTGAGCCTAACCTTCAACTGAATGTTTAAGTTTTGTGTGCCCAGGGATACCTGCATACCAAATTTGGATATTTGCAATGACAAAGTGTTTTGTCCTTCAACTGTCTGAAGTACCTTTTGTAAAGTTAGAAATTCTTGGAGGACACTATAGAATTCAAAATTTTCCAGTACCCTGGTGAACCTATTCACCAAATTTGAAAAGTAATCTGTAGAAAGAATCTCAAGCACATCAGAGACTTCTAAATTTCCTGATGAAGACTTCAAAACAATGATTATAGTAACACTCATTGAATGAAGTCATCAATAGAAGTGAACTCCAATAAAGAAAATATGGGAGTATGAGAAAAGTTTAAACAGAAATTACTGAGGTATACAGTGATTGAATTAAAGAAGCATAATAGAGGGGTCCAATAGAATGATAAAACTCAAAGATCAAATTAGTGAGCTCAGTAATGTTCAGAAATGAGAAAGTTTACAATATAAAACAGAAATATTTTTCTTTTCATAAAGTTTTATTGAAACACCATGATTACAAACATGATTGTAGTTGGGTTTCAGTCATTAATAGAACACCCCCCTTCACCAGTGCAACATTCCCACAGCCAATGCTGCCCCCCCCTTTTCCCAATGCCTGCCTGTATTCCAGACAGGCATTTTACTTCTCTCACTCATTAAAATAGCCATGATAGTTGTTAGTGTAGTTATTTCTCTAACTGCACTCACTACTTTTTGTGGTAAGCTTCATATTGTGAGCTGGACCTTTTGGCCCTCATCTCATTTTGGCCCTCATCTCTATTGTCTCTGGCATTATAGAAAAATATTTTCAATGAAGATAATTCAGATATTTATAAGACAACATCAAGAAAAAAATGCCTTCACATCATCAGATTTCTAAAGGAGAGGGTAGAAAAAGTAAAAAGTTTCTTATTTGAAGAAATAATAGTCAAGACTTTCTTCACGAAGAAGGAGAAAAATACCACGATTTAGAATTCAAGGAGTTTCAAGCAATCAGGAGGGTAGGAAGGAATGTGGGGATACTGGTGGAAGGAAGTTGACACTGCTGTGAGAATTGGTGCTGGAACTTGTATGCCTGAAGCTCAACTACACATTACTTTGTAAATCACAATGTTTTAATTTAAAAAATTAAAAACAAACAAACAAGCAAAAATAAAACCAAATGATACATACCAAGGTATGTACTAAAATGTAATTAAAATTTAGAAATATGGGACCGAAGAGATGGCATGGCAGTAGGGTGTTTGCCTTGCATGCTGCTGACCTAGGACGAACTGCGGTTCAATCCCCCAGCGTCCCATATGTTCCCCCAAGCCAGGAGTGATTTCTGAGAGCATAGCCAGGAGTAACCCCTGAACATCACTGGGTGTGCCCCATAATTAATAATAATAATAATAATAATAATAATTAGAAATATACACCTAAAAGCAGCAAGAGAAAAAGCAAGACTCGTTCATCAAAGAAGCCCCTGCAGACTCACAGCAGACTTCACAATCAAAACCTACAGGCCAGGGACTAGAGCAATAGTATAGCAAGTAGGGTGTTTGGCTTGCATTAGACCAATCCAAGTTTAATACCCAGGTTTGATCCCCAGCATCTCCAGGTTTGACCCCTAGCATCTTATATGGTCCCTCAAGTCTGCCAGAAGTGATTCTTGAATGCAGAATCAGGAGTAACTCCTGAGTACCGCCAGGTGAGACTCCCCACCACAAAAAAACCCTACCTAAAATAATAAAAGGAATATATTTAAAAAGAAAAAAATGGAGTGGTAGTATATAACCAGGTTGTTAAATGGAAGATATCTTCAACTAAGAATATTCTGTAAACTAGATTGTCACTCAGATTAAAACAAATGGAGAAATTTTCAGCATATTTGACTTCTTTTTTTTCTTATTTTGTACCCCAATCTATTGCTTTTCTTTCCTTCAAACAAAACCACATAACTCGATTTATCTAGCTCTGGTTCTTAAATAGAGGGGGAGGGAGGGGAGGGTACCAGGATCCAACAGACATATGATCACTAATAGTGAGCTGGACAAAGAGGGGACCACCTACTCTAGCAGTCCGGGGGGAAGATGGTGGGTATATGGGTTGCAGAAGGAGAACTGGGATGGGAGAGGAAAAATTTGGTGGTGGGTATTCCCCTGATTCAATGTTGATATGTACCTTAAATACTACTGGGAAAGATATGTAAGCCATTATGATCAAAATAAAAAAAAGGAGAAAAAAATCTCCTTAAACAATAGTAATTCATATCTACTAAATATCCTCTGTGAGTAAATAGTAAATGTTTTCTATAAAGATAAAAGAAATGCCCCCTCAAACATAATAAGCTACTTCTGGGTGCACCAGAAAAATAGTTCAAAGGAAATAAAAGGACATTTTGACATGGAAAATCCTACCTCTTTACTTCCCCATTCCGCAATAGTACCATGATAGTGAGTTGAAGTCTAGGATGAAAGGTGGTATCTTGAGACAATGGTAGATGGAAACAAACACTTTGGTGGCATTGTTTGGGGGGGTGGGCTATGGATTGGAATGTTGTATGCATGAAATGTTATCACTGACAGTTAAAAAACTTATAAGCCTGGGACTAAAGAGATAGTCTAATGGGTAGGATGGTTGTCTTACACATGTATGACCTGGGTTCAATCCCCATATGATTTCCTGAGCCAGACAAGAGTTTACTCTGAGCACAGATAGTTGTGCCCCTGGAACTCCGTCAAAATTAAAACGTAGGTGATTCAATTGATAATTAAGTCATGAGAGCCAAACTTTAACAGCTGAACTTAAAAAGGTGCCTGTCAAGAAAACAGGCTGAGGTGTGGAATGTATGAAAGGATACCTGGTAACACTGATAGAAGGAACACTGATGGTAGTAAGTCTGTGCTGGAACATTGTCTAAACCTCAGGTATGAATAACTTTGTAAATTATAGCTCTATAATAAAATAGAAAGAAAATTAAAAAATAAATAGAAAATAAATTTAAAAAATAAATAGAAAGAAAGACAAAGAAAGAGAAGAAAGAAAGAGAAAGAAGTGAAAGAAAGAAAAGTGAAAGAAAGAGAGAAAGAAAGAAAAAGAAAGAAAGAAAGAAAGAAAGAAAGAAAGAAAGAAAGAAAAGAAAAGAAAGAAAGAAAGAAAGAAGAAAGAAGAAAGAGAAAGAAAGAAAGAAAGAGAAGAGAGAAGAGAGAGAGAAGAAAGAGAGAAGAAAGAAAGAAAGAAAGAGAAAGAAAGAAAAGAAAAGAAGAAAGAAAGAAATAAAGAAAGAAAGAAAGAAAGAAAGAAAAAAAGAAAGAAAGAAAAGAAAAAAGAAAGAAAGAATGAAAGAAAAAAGAAAGAAAGAATGAAAGAAAGAAAGAAAGAAAGAAAGAAAGAAAGAAAGAGAGAGAGAGAGAGAGAAAGAAAGAAAGAAAGAAAGAAAGAAAAGAAAGAAAAAAGAAAGAAAGAAAGAAAGAAAGAAAGAAAGAAAGAAAGAAAGAAAGAAAGAAAGAAAGAAAGAAAGAAAGAAAGGAAGGAAGGAAGGAAGGAAGGAAGAAAGAAAGAAAGAAGAAAGAATAAAAGAAAGAAAGAAAAAGAGGAAAAGAAAGAGAAAGAAGAAAGAAAGAGAAAGAGAAAGAGAAGGAAGTGAAAGAAAGAAAGAGAAAGAAGGAAGAAAGAAAGAAAATAAAAAGAAAGAAAGAATAAAAAGAAAGAAAGAAAGAAAGAAAGAAAGAAAGAAAGAAAGAAAGAAAGAAAGAAAGAAAGAAAGAAAGAAAGAAAGAAAGAAAGAAAGAAAGAACTAGTTAGAAAGTAGAGGAAAAACAAAAAAAAAGGAAAATAGTCTATATGCCAGCATTGAACTAGCATCTACTTCATACAGGTCAAGCTCCTTATATTATTTCTCGACCACAGTGCTTTTTTTCTGAAGCTACATTTTCTTATTTCTCACTCCAATTTATTCATTACTTTTATGTTCCATGTGTCTACTGAAGAATCGCTTAGTCAGTTCCATGGTGTCAGCTGTAACTAAGATTTGAGATTAATATTTCTCCTGGGAACTTTCTAATTTGACCAAAGACTTCCTGTTCAGTCTTTGAAAACTCATTAGTGGAAGATTTAGTCACAGTAATATGAATTGAATTTAAACTGTTGGCCTTGAGTTCAGAAACTCTTATGTTGTTATTGTTGTGATTTTGGTTGGTGTGTGTGTGTGTGTGTGTGTGTGTGTGTGTGTGTGTGTGTGTGTGTGCGTGTTTTCTTGAAGAAGGAAGTTTCTCTCTATAACCTTTGATTGTCTTTGGAGTGAGAGTCATAAATTTAATGATTATCTGTACTCTTTGGAAATCTTAAGAAAGAGTGCAAAGAATTTAGTGGAATCTTCAGATGATGAACATTCATCAATGACCTTCAATGTCTTTACTACCTCTGAGTACATTCGTGTTTAATGGTCTTTCCCAAGAGTATATAATTAAGTCAACAAAACGGGTTAGGGTTACTGGGTCCTTGACCCTGGTTCATCATTGTAGCCTTTCATTTGGAGACTGGAATGCTTCTTGGCTTTACTTTCCTAGCCATACAAATTTTAATGTTACTCTTTGTAAAGACAATGATACTACTGATTTACTCTAGAATGGTCATTCATTGTGCCATGATAAAGGGTTTTCATGGAACCTAAGAACTACTTATTTACATCTTCATACTTTTCACAATATTCTAAAGTCCTTCCCTAAACTGTATTCATCTGATATTATCCAAAATCTGAAAATATAGTCATGAGAGGCTTTATCTTCATCTGAGGAATGAGAGACTGAGAGAATGTAAAATGACACATAGAATTTTACACTGCTTTATGTAAAGGATTTAAACTTACATGTTCCAACACAACTTTCAGTGACTCCCTTTCTTTTTGACCTCAGAGCACAATGGAAGAGTTAGTTACAGCATACTCTGCTGCTCCAGAAAATTCCACTGGGTGGGCTTGAAAACATCTGTATATAATCAAATCCACTTTTGTGTTTTAGCACTCTAGATCCAAACTACTTGTGTTCAAATGTTGACTCTAGCAGATAAGCTACAGTGTGACTATGACAAGTTACTTATCTCTTTGCCAATTTCTTATGCTGCCAAATAGGGGTATTAATTTGGCTTACCGTCTAAATATAAGTATTAATTTTTACCTATCATCTGAACTTTTTGTAGGATTCAAGAGGTGACAACACATTTAGAAAGCATCAAATAGTGTCTCCCAGGTGGCAATTGCTGGTGAATTGCTATTTCTGTTGTAGCTTCATGGCTGTTTGGATCAGACAGTGAGCCCAGTGATTTTGGATAACTTTAGTGACCACCCAACCATGACCTACTAATATGTGAGCTATCTTAGGGAAAGGGGTAAGGCTTCTTCCTTGATAAGGTACTAAAGATTGTGTAATAATGGAGAGGATACATTTGTGCAGATCCAAAAGTTAGACAGGCACAAATGTGTCAATTTGGTTTCTGGGTTCCCAGACTTGATAAGATCATCACTGAAGTGAAGGTAGTTGCTACCTTATGATTCTTGTCCATCTTTGCAATGTAACAATTTATTTATTATTATTTCCGGCAGTCTTGGTGTCACCTGCATGATTATAAAAGCAATAAATAAAATAAATAAAATTGAAGAATTTGAGGAACCAAGAACCCAACCTATTGATTACAGAAGTCAATCACTAAGATATTTTTTGTTATTGTTTTCTTTTTTGGAGGGTCACATCTGGCAATGATCAGAACTTACTCCTGGCTCTGCATTCAGGAATTACTCCAAGCAGGCTCAGGGACCATATAGGATGCCAGGGATTAAAACTAGGTCAACCACATACAAGACAAAGGTCCTACCTACTGTGCTATTGCTCCAGCCATTTACACCTTTTTCTTTTTCATCATTTGGTTCATTTCCATAAAGAATGCTATCAGATTCACACACTACACTCGTGTACCACAACACACAGATTAATGCCAGTTAATGCCACAAAGAAATTTACTATTTTGAACATTCTCTATTGTCTAGCAAAGATTTCAATTCCCAGACAGCTATCCTTCCCTTGTTTCTACTCCCTTTTTTAGCCTGAAAGACCTTTAATCTGGGTAGACCTCACACCTACTCTATTGCTATACATACATTCCCTACTCCAAGTCAACTTTGCCATTGGTATATACTTAGGACACTTAGAAATAAGCTTGAGCTCTGTAATAATTTTTGTAATTTTTTATCAGAACTACCTAATTTCAACTATATCTCTCTCTCTAACCTTCCTTTATTATTCATCCCCTGGTATGCTGCTCACTCTT
Source organism: Suncus etruscus (assembly GCF_024139225.1). Taxonomy (NCBI): domain Eukaryota; kingdom Metazoa; phylum Chordata; class Mammalia; order Eulipotyphla; family Soricidae; genus Suncus; species Suncus etruscus. Next base: position 104,494,848 of record NC_064857.1, on the reverse strand, counting down.
GCTTCAATCACTTGGCCTTCATTAACAGATGCTGGGAAACTATATATAACATTCTATACCCTTTGCCAGAGTACATATCTCTGCTTTAGAATGTTTTGTTTACTGTATTTTTCCCTCATTTAACAAAGTCCATTCCAGAAACACACATCCTCCTGGTTTCTGGACAACAAACCTGGTCAGGATCACCTGGAATATCAAAGTACATTTCCTCAGAATGCCTGCCTACTCACCATGAAATCACCATTTCCTTTATGCCCAATATGTGTTCAATAAGATGTCAACTTTATGTCATGAGAGAAAAATGATTTGACAGTCCAACCACTATATTCTCATCAGTTTTTAGTTTTGAGGTAAGGACCAATATCTAATGATCACAATATTCAGGTATGCTAATGCCTTTCACTTTATATATGACATCACATAAAAATGCTGATTTGAAATCAAGCATTTCAAATGAAGTCTTCCTAATCCTGGGGATTATGAAAGCTCATTCTCAATCCTTAATTTATATCTAAGTAAAATGTAATTGTAAGGAACATTATGCTCCATATTAATACCAATTTTTGGCTAATACTGTTTAACAAAAAATGGGAGCAGCATGATATATATTGTAGCAGATTGCTTATGATGTTTTAATATTCCTTAAAATCCTGAATCTATACCTTATGGAAAGTTCTATCCTTCCCACCAAACTTCCATTTACTGTGCAATTCCCCTGTCTCTCAGCCAAAGTTCTCCCTAGTAGCCAAGATTGCTGCACTTGTGGTGAAGAAACATCTTCCTTAATTGTCTAGTAAAGTCATCCTAGGGTATTTTCCTTTTTCTCTTTTCTGTATTAGTCCATATACATAAACACATTTTTCCCATCAACATCCACTCTGTCTGTCCAAGATCCCTATGCCACAACATTTTTCGACCAGAAGCTGGGTCAGCTTGTCTTTGGGAAGTTGGGAAATATATTAATATTGCTTGTTCTTCCCCATCTCTTATTCTATCATTAGCTATATAATTTACTATTATCACTTCCAAAAAATATCTCTAAAGTTATTGGTATAAGATGAGCAAAATTGGATGGAAAATAATGAGAGTCTCTCTTGGAATCTTTTTTTGGGGGGGAGGGTTGGTTTTTGGGTCACACCCGGCAGTGCTCAGGGGTTGGTTACTCCTGGCTCTATGTTCAGAAATCCCTCCTGGATGGCTCGGGGAACCATATGGGATGCCGGGATTCGAGCCACTGTCCTTCTGCATGCAAGGCAAATGCCCTGTCTCCATGCTATCTCTCTGGCCCTTCACTTGAAATCTTAATCCATTTATCATGGTGAGAAATACAGAGTAGTTTAGGAAACATCTCAAATATAAACCTGAGACCCTTCCACCCTCCATAAAGTAAAAGTAGGCAGAAGCAAAGCCGCATGGTCATTTAGCACTTGAATGACACAGCTATAATTAAGGAAAATCCCATCTCCTGCCTTGGTTTTTCTTTCTCCGCCAGCACAGCTATGAGCAAGTTCTTCTTGGGGGGAAGAAAGAAACACTTTCTAAGACGTGGGTACAGACCTCTGAGGTGTGCAGCTTCCTGGCCCTGATGAATGCTTCAGAAAGCATTCAATCAAGAAGCTTAACATTTTCCACCCATTCTCAGCCTCCGCAGCTCCTGGAAGAATGGATGTGAGTCAGGGAGCTGGTCTGGGTGGGAAAGTCTGGTCACCAGCCTGGTGGGGAGACTGACAGACTGTGCCTCACTTTCTCAGTCATTCCCAGAGCCAGTGAATCCTATGAATCCTGACTCTGTCTCTTGCTAGGAAATGTGACTCCTACAAGCTCTCAACTCTCACAGCACCCCCAGATCCACACACTATTAAGGTATTTCAGGCAAATCAATAACTAACCACTTGAAAGAAAACAAATGTCTTTTATTATTTTTTACAAAAATATCTTTTGGAGTTAGAATTTTACTCTGATGACTCAGTGCTGTCGAATGCATCTTCTCACATCTTTGTGAATCTTACCAGTACATGCACAGGCTCCATCATGAAAGTTTTTTTCTGGGAAGTCAAGCACTGACTGTGCTTGGATCAGTTTCCTCTTTGAACAGAGCTTCTTCAGTCCTTGCTGCCTTTTCTCCTCTTCTTCCTTTTTATTTTAAAGTGAAACAAAACTTGCTTAGAAAGTCGTGAGAGGAGAGAAAGAGAAGAACCGCGTTCAAGAAAAAACACAAGCTTCTCCAGAGTGCAAATGAAATCAAACAATAAAATAGATAAGCAAGGGAGCTATATGTTCCAAGTAGAGCAAAACTTTCATATTCGTAGTCTTTCTCTAATGGCTCCTTAAGTGTCCTGATTTCTCTGGCTTACTCTTTTTTCACTTTGCAAGTTGAGCCCGTTTCCTAATATGTTCTGGTTGCAAATCATTTTTAAAATCTGATCATTTCTATTTTTCCTCATGGCAGAATTTCTCACTATCATTCAAAGTGTGGAACACTAGGGACCCTACCAAAGGACCTCCATCAACTCTTATGGGCACCTATGAGAACAAACACTGAGGCCTAAGACCTTGAATGTGGCACTTGAGATGGTCTCATGTTGACGGAGATCAGCTGCCCTGATAACTGGATCATGTTCTCTTTGTGCAATGCTCTGTGTCACATGTGCACACCAAAGGCATTAGAGCCAGAAAAGGCCACTCATCCTTTTGTCTAAGCATAACTTCAAGGTTACCATGTGACTGAGAAAATAGTACATATTTCACTCCAGGAAATGCTAGTGACCTAACCATTTCCTTATTCTTTATGACTTGACCTTTGCTTTTAATCTTTCCTCTTAGGAAAAAAAGAGATAAGATTTAGTAAGACTCTCTATAACAGGAAAACTCTCTTTGATGTTTATTTGTTTGTTTTTAATTTTGACCACACTTCATGGTGCTCAGGTAGGGATGTGAACCTACTGATCTATCCCCATGGTCTCCTCCTTTTCTAAATATGCTTTCGTTAGCAGCTTTATTGAGACATAATTCACAGACTATGCACATATTTAAGAATTATAAAACAATGATTTTTCTTTATTTCCTGAGTTGTTACAATCATTACAATAACCAATTTGAAGCATTTTCAACACCTCTCAAAGCAACTACATCTTCTCTCTTCACCAATTCAGCTATCTCTGCCACCTTAAGTAACCACAGCTCCATTTTCAGTATCTTTAAAGTTTATTTATTTTGTTGTTGTTGTTGTTCTTATTATTGTTTTTGTAGGGCCATACCCAGTGGTGTTCAGCACATAATTCTAGCTTAGGGACCATAACTGGTAGTGCTTAGAGGACAATAGGTTGGACTTTAACACCAGAACTATAGCTCCAGTCCCTCTTTATATTTAATCATTTTAGGCCTTGAAATTAAAGATTTTAATATATGGTTTTTTTCTGGCAGTATTATTTCAGTTAGTATATATATTTTATAATATTCATCCATATTGTAACAAGTATGAATGCATCATTTCGTTTTTATGAACAACTAATATTCTCTTGTTTGGATATGCTATATTTTGTTTTCTGATAATCAGTTGATAGACATTTTGGTTGCTGCCTATTTATCTTTTCTTATTATAATACCATGATATACAAAGCTCTCATATTACAGTTATTTCAGGTGTAGAATATTCTAACACAAATCCCTTTCCCAATGCCCCAATTATTTTTCTCACCTTTCAAGCTTGGCTTTTTAGCAAGAAAATAACATTTTTGTTTTATATCAATTACTACAAAAAATGCCAAATGTAATTATCAGAAAATATTTTAAGAATAAAGAATAAATTTGTGATGATTGATTATTAAATCTCTCAATGATATTTCAAAAGTCATTGTCTGAGGATTGACTAAATTGGTTAGTGCTGTTTGATCCTTTTGTATTACTGTTTTTGCTTATTGAGTTGTGGGTTTCTACATAGCTTTCCCATCAGAATTGCTGGGTTCTGTAGAATTTCTGTCCCAAAGACAGGCAAGGGCAGGGGGAGGAGGCAAATGGGGAATGTTGGTGGCTGAAAAGTTACACTGGTGAGGGGTGGTATACATTTGATGACTGAAACCCAGCTATGAACATTTCTGTAACCATGGTGCTTAAATACATTATTAAATATTAAGAACGAAAAATTGTTGTGTTCCCATAGGGCTGTCACTATTATGAACTTTGAAGAAGTGTCCTATAACCATGGCTCTGTACTTTAGAAGCTGTGACCATTTAAAGAGGAGAGGAAGTCAGGTGTGGCGGCTTGTGAACCTCTTGGTTTTGGACAGTATCTGATGTCAAGTGAAGTACTGTTTCCTCCTTGATATATATATCTAAACTATATAAACTATATATAAATCTATAAAATGTATGTTATAAATTACATACTTACATTATATGAAACGTATAATCTGTAAAATAATCTATAATAGGTGATTTCTCATACCCACCACTACTTTGACTAAAGACACTTCTTTTTATCTACATGTACTCAAATATCAGAAGCTTCCACTCAGGAGAACCCACAAAAGGTCCTCACTCAACTCCTGTATCTTCGTCCAGCTCTTTATTACTGAAGTTGCCTTACATTTACCATTGGTCCACTGTGATAACCTGTTCACTAACCTTTCCAATCTTTCCCTCTTTGCTTCCACATTGCACTGATAAAGATATTTGTATAGATTTATCACTGTTGTCAGGGCCATGACCAGCAGTGCTTAGAGGACCATGTGGTGCCAGAAGACCAAGACCAAGTCCAGGGACTCACATATTGCTTCTCTGCCTTTTGGCTAAGGTCAAGTGCAGGGACTCACATATGGAACTCAAATGGTCTATCACTTAAACAACATCTCTATTTCCCACAACAAAGCTCTTAAATTAGAAATCCTATTGCGTAATGTCCGTTCTCAAAATTCTCTCATATCTTCTCATCATCTGCAGAATGAACATTCTTTATCAGTGTCTTTTGAAACATCTTCCCTGCAGTTTAGTTCCTTGGTATCTTAGTTGAACTCAAGAATTTGAAACCCAATTATAAACATGTTTGTAACCGTGGTGCTTAAATAAAGAAATTATATGTAAAATAAAAAAGAAATCAATGAAACATTTAATGGGCTATTAAAAACCAAATTTGAATGAGTTCCAATATTTGTCATCATTACTCAATGCTACCTTAGATTTCCTTTCCCAGGAAGACTTTCACATTTTACCCTGTGCTTCCATAATGCTGTTTGTTACACATTTTTTTAGGTATTTATTTGTAATTATCATTGTTTTGGGGCAACACCTGGTGCTACTCAGTTACTTTTGACCTTAACTTGGGAATTACTCCTCCTGGCAGTTTAAAGAACCATGTAAGATGCTGGGTATTAAAGTCAAGTCTGACACAAACATGGCAGACACTCTATCTGCTCTGAACCCCATGGTCAGATTCTTAAATGTAGCACCTCATTTCAAAGCAAGATTGTCAAAATGGTGATTGTATTTTTATCCTTTAGCCATAGCTCATGCAAAATCGATATATAAATATTAAATAAATGAAATACACAACCAATTGTTTTCTAGCCCAGCCAATGTCTGATTAACCATTTGAGAACTAGAGCAGCAACTACTTCTGGTATATCACTTCAAAGCAAGCTTGTCATAATAGTGATAATATTCTTATCTTTTAGCCATAGTTCATGAAAAACAGACTGGTAAATAGTAAATAAATAAAATACACAACTCATTGGTTTTTAGCCCAGTCAATATCTAATTAACCACTGTGGACTAGAGCAGCAACTGCTTCTTTAAAGTAATCCATCTTTTAGAATTGTGGGAAGATAATAACAATGAAAGAAGATTGTTTCACTCCACTGTATATGGAATAGATTTTTATCCAGTGTTAGATCACACCTTATTTTATTCAGATACAGACTTCAGCTTCACTCTCTTTCCCTTCACACAAGGCTTTTTAAATGTAAAAACCACCAAGACTGCATTAGTTCAATAAAAAAAAAATCACAAAAAGGTAATTTTTCTGTTACTGGACCTGCCACAGACCTGGAGGTGGATTGAACGGCAATAAAAGTTATTGGTTTGGCAGGCCCCACACCACAAGGTTTGAAGCCTTCTGATCCTACATTTTTTATTTTTATGCATGGCTTGGATTATTAATTCTTCTTGGCTACCTTGCTTCAGACTCTTTTTTTCTGGGGTTGGATTACTATGTGTGAAGCCTACCACCCAGCAATAAATAACTTGAACAAGTCTGAAACCCTGTATGAAATATTCAGAAAGTACTAGCAGGAGTCATGAGGTCCAAATGTTTGGGTCCAAATCCTAAGTCTTGATCAAGTAAAATAAGGAATAAAGGAAAGTCTGTCTTTGTGAAAGTCTTTCCTGGTCCACAAGATCCAATATCCTGGCAAGGTCTTGGCAGATAATTCTAATATGCCACTAAGTTAGTACTTGGAAAGTTGGCTACACTGACTGGATAATAGGTGCCAGAATTTTCTGGGTCAAAAATTTGGAAAAACTGATCAAAATATTAAGAAAATTCAGCATATTAGAGTAGGTGTATAAAGTCAAAATCAGAAGAGTTAGAATAGATATATACAAGTATATAAAGTCAATGTTTTAAAGTAGTATGATATAAAAAATGTTTCTCTAGAAGGAAAAGAGATATGGGGCTGATGCCACTCATGGGGGGTGGGAGATGGAGGGTCTTTATTTTAATCAGAGAGCTCAAATAATAGCAGTGCTGGAGTTTTTAATATCCTTGGGGAAAATATTGGCAATCAGATATTAAGTAAGGATTGAAGGATATGCTAAGTTGGTTGGTTATAAACGGTTAAAATATCTTTGCCTAATGTTAAAATAGATGTGTGAAATTTTGAGTTTGGTGTCAGTGGGTTCTTTGCTAATGGGTGTTAGCTTGCTAGTCAGAATAAGCAATCTAGGGCTCATATAGAGAGATCATGTTTGACTCACATATCAACAATTTGCAGAACACCATATTGTTCTTTGAGCAGTGTCAATGACTCACAATTTAGTAAAAGACAAAAGTCTTTACTGTTAAAATGGATAAAAGAAAAAAAGGCCATACATTTCTAGAAATACTTGTGGTTCTATAAACACTATATAGAGAGAGATTTTGGAAAGTTCTAGTGGGAAAATTATCACATAACCTTAAAAATTGGCTATCCAATATGTTGTAGAGAACTATGTGTTAGTTGAAAAATAGTTCTTGTTATCTGATGACATTTGCTACAACCAAGCCAAACCTGCAAGAATTAATGAAAAGCCATCTATAAAACACGAATTGCTAAAAAAAAAAATAAACCCTACACTAAAAATGGCAACAGCCCATTATATCAGTAACCTTTGAATGTCAATAAACTAGTCTCCTCTATAAAAAAAAAGGCATAGAGTGCCTTGGTAAGGAAACAAAATTAATTTATTTGTAACAAAGAAACACATATACATTTATAAGATAAATACAGTAAGAGATGGAAACTAATCATATGCTGGAACAACCATACTTTCATCAGACCAAAGCACATTTACTATAAAAAAAATTAGAGCCAGGGATAGATACTACTTATTGCTTAAGAGAAAAATAAACCAATCTGTGATCATTATTTATGCACCAAATAAAGGGTCAGAAAAGTTTATTAGGCTTCTATTCTACAACCTAAAAGAACACATTGATAGAAACACAGTATAGTGGGATTACTTCAATCTTCCATTTAGACAGATCTACCATCCAGAAAGCAATAAAAATGCAAGAGTCCAATAAGGAACTAATACATGAGATTTATAGACTTATCCAAGTCTATCTACATCCCCAAAAGCTAAATGCACATTCTTCTCTAGTATGCATAGAATATTCTCCAGGATATATCACAGAACCTAAACATACATAAATTTATGAATCTGGAAATCATAGCAAGCACCCTCTTGTTGGAATAACAGATTTTTATTCTATTCGGGATAACTATTCTCTGCTGTTGCTTATCACTCATTGAATGGAAGCATGTTTCAATTGAAGCTCCTTTTGGATTGGTCCCTTACCCTACCTATTCTCCACCCCAAGGGCTTGGTCTTTGGTTTCCCAATAAAGACCCCAAGTCTCATGGGGTTATGGTTATGGTTTTCTATAACTGAGCTATCTGCCTGATGACGCTACTGTTAAGAGCAAAAAGCTTGTAGTGGAATTTTCTTAGAATTTACTATTCCCTTCAAATTTGTGTGGATTATGTCCTGTGTTGGCATGCTCCCAGGCCCATGTCTTCGCAATCCTTTGGGATTGGGCCATGAGGCTTATGCTTCACCTGGTGCCTAGAACAGGGCACAACTGGTGAGATGTTCCATAGGGTGGTCTAGTGGTTGCTCAAGTGAATTATTCCACCAATGTATTTTAAATTTAGCTCCTATTTGGTTCATTCTGACAATGCTATGGCAATGGCTTGGCTTTGAGCCAGGGACTCTGGCCTCATCTCATGTATTTTGCCACATTTTTTATTACAACAGTCAATAACTGAAGTAGTAATTTATATATTGTTGCTGTGGTAGTAATTCTTATCAGCATATTAGTTTATATGTACTGTAAAATGTGAGAAACTCTCACCAAGCTTTTTGAAACTGCTCCAACTGTTTCTGAGATGCTTTCAACTGTTTCTGAAGTGTCCCCTACTATTTCTGAAAAGTCTCCAACTTTAGAAAACAAAAATGCTTTTTCAGTAGTGGCACATGCTCAAGACAAAAGCCTGGTAATTCGCCACCCCCAGTGACACTAGGCAAGAGATGCTGCCAATCGCTGACATTGATAATTAAGTAAAACAAATGCTGAAAATAAGATGGTGATCATCCAAGTGAAGTCAGAAAGCAAATCTTTAAGGTTTCAACCCAGATCACTACTACCACACTTCCTCAGAAAGGTTGAGACAAGCCCTACTCCAACCTCATTGGAAATTCTCAGAGTGTTTGGTACTACCAGAGACTCAGAATGAGCAAGCTATGCTCCCCTTTATCCATTTTGTGCTAAATTCCTTGGTACCTTAAGTGACAGTGGGTGTTGAACCCATCAGGACTTTAATACTGTGGCTAAGACCTGCTTGAGTGCTTCCCAATTTTTACAGTGGAAAATGTGGTCTGCTACGGGAGCTAACCTCAGCTTCATAGACACTAGATCATTCTGGAAGGATAGTTGCTGGAGTTCCTTTATCTTATGAGCTCTTAATAGGGGAAGGGGCCTTCTCAGATACAAACAATCAATTAAAATTACCCCATGCTGTTTTGGAGCTCGTCAGAGAGCTTGCATTGAAAGCTTGGGGAAAAGTTGATAGAGATGCTGAATTAAATGGCAGCTTTACACAATTATTTCAGACTGTTTTAGTCATATGAAGAATTTCTGGGGAAATTAACAGATGCTATTTGGTGGCAGACTAAAGATAAGGTCCTGACAAAAACATTAGTCTTTGAAAATGCCAATCAAAATGGTCAGGCTATATTATGTCCCATTAGGGAGAGAGAAGATGTCATGGGATGTGTGCATACTCAGGAATACTGGAACATGCAATTCTAGCACCCCTTTAGAAATCTATGCCATATAGAGGCAAACTCTAGGGAACCATAATGGATACAATTATGCTGTTAGAGGATATGATGGACTCCACCCAAGGAGATCACCTGGACTTTGCCAGAGGTGTGGCAAAGGATTCCATTGTGTTAGAGATTGTTTCTTATCTTCTTATTGTGTTTCAAGTAATTAAGAAAGAGGTCCAGGGCCCGGAGAGATAGCACAGTGGCGTTTGCCTTGCAAGCAGCCGATCCAGAACCAAAGGTGGTTGGTTTGAATCCCGGTGTCCCACATGGTCCCCCGTGCCTGCCAGGAGCTATTTCTGAGCAGACAGCCAGGAGTAACCCCTGAGCACTGCCGGGTGTGACACAAAAACCAAAAAAAAAAAAGAAAGAAAGAGGTCCAAATCTAGCCCCATGAGTTCAGGTCAGATGCTTTAACTGGGAAAATGAGACATTCATGTAGAGATAGTAGGATGCCACCCTTTTATGCTCTGGTCCCCAGATACACCTCATCAAGGCCAAGACTCAATCATTCATTCTTGGAAAACTGGGTCAAGGACCAATCCTAGGCCACACAAAATTAGGGAACTTTTTCATCACTAATTCAGCTTCCCAGCCTGGTCCAAAAGAATTTCTCAACATAAAATCTTTAAAGCCTGCCACTTCAGGGAGCTGTGTCCTCAATATTCCCTGCCCTGAAGAATTAACCATAATACCAGCTCAGTGCCCTTAAAAGATAAGATTTGGCATAAAAGGGCCTATTCCTTCAGGAATTGTGGACTTGATAATGGCGAGAAGCAGTCTGACTTTTCAAAGCACATCTGTCCATCTAGGAATTATAGATTCTGACCAAGTTGAACAAATAATAGTTCTTATTTCAATGCCCACAGTTTGGACTTTTAAAATTGGTGAAAACATAGCTCAATTTGTATTACTCCCTTATGTTATGCCTGACAAATCAGAATGCATCAGAAAAGGAGATTTCAGAAGTACAAATACTGATGCTTCTGCTAATTTATTACTAGTTTTTGTTATGCTTAAAGAAGAAAATCAAGTGTTAACCCTTAAAATTCTGGGCAGTAACTTTAAAGGAATGTTTGACTCTGGTGCTGAAGTTTCTGTGATTGCTTTAAAATATAGGTGGTATTTTGCCTCCAGCACCTGCCCATCAGAATGTGTGATTTTTGAAGTGCTTGGGACTGAAAAATTAACAGAAATTTTTTTACGACATGTAGCTCCAGTTCCTTGAACCTCTGGGGCACGATGTGCATAAGCAATAGAGGGAAGAATATAACATCCCTCACCCACTCCCCTCTCAAATAACCAGCTCAGATATTTGCCTCCTCCTCATCCTCTTCCATCCAGTAGAGTGAAGCCAAAGTCTCTTGGCCTAATCTCAAGTAATTGGGGATATGTGGGTCTGGGAGCAAATACCAACTCAGGAAATAATCCACACAAAGTTGAAGGGAATAGTACAGGGTCAGGAAAATTCCACTACTAGCTTTCCACTCCTAACACTCTAAGGCCAGCTAGCATATAGCTCAGTCATGGAAAATCAAAACCACAAGCAGCTTCTCCCTGAGACCTGGGTTTTTATTGGGAATCCAAAAACCACACTCTGGGTGAAGAACAGGTAGGAAAAGGGACTAATCCAAAAGGAGCTTCAATCCAAATGCTCTTCCATGAAATGATTGATAAGCAACAGCAGAGAAAAATTATCTTGAATAAAAACCAGTTATTCCAACACCCTCTTAGATTGCCATGTCATGAAAGTTAAAATTAACTACAAAAAGATGGGATAACTCTAGTACTTGAAAACTAAACAAAACACTACTAACAACTGTATCAAATAGATTATGAAGAAGAAATTAAAAGATGCCTTGAAATAAACAAAAATGAAGGGACAAGTTATTGGATTCCATGGGATATAATAAAAGCTGTACTAGGGATAAATCATAGCACATACTTTCATGATAAAAATAAAATAAAATTAGATTAAATAAGGGTGGAAGGAGTCTTTTTCAAGATAGTAAATGTCAATCTATAATAAACTCACTGCCAGTATCATTCTCAGTGATGACAAACTGAAAGCATTCCTTCTGATCAGCTACAGACAAGGATGTTCACTGTCTCTGTTTATGTCTAATATAATGTTAGCAGTCCTAGCTACAGAAATCAGGCAAGAAAAAGAAATAAAATTGAATACAAATTTGGAAAGAAGACCTGATTTAGTCAGGAGGTTTCTCTGGAACATTAAGCTTAGAGCTCTTGGTAAGTCTCTGTTGAAACTAAACTACAATTCACCTTCTCCCTTTGCTCAATCATGTTTCTCTCATTCTTTATAGGCTTTGTTCAATAAACATTCATCACTTCCCCCTAAAATATTATGCTCAAATTCTCAAGTCTGAGAAGCTATTTTATTTATTATTTTTGTTTTTGGGCCACACCCAGTGATAATCAGGGGTTACTCTTGGCTATGAGTTAAGAAATTGCTCCTGGATTGGGGGACCATATGGGAGGCCAGGGGCTCAAACCGAGGTCCATCATAGGTTAGCACATGCAAGACAAAAATGCCATACCACTTGTGCCACTGCTCCAGCCTATGAGAATCTTTTTTTTTTCTTATATACCAAAAATGAGGGGAGGTGCACCGTTCCTGGAGGTACTGCAATACCGGGTTGATGCACGGAGCGGACTGAGCAAGCTCCTCTTCCGACTCCCAGCTCCAAAAATCCACTTAATATATTGTCCTCGGATAGAGGACGTATCAGATATTAAACTGATAAGAACAGATACTACACTTGATCTTAGCCAAAAGGCCGAGAAGTGATGAGAATCTATTTTAAAGAAATAAAACCTACAATGGGTAAAAGAATTTAAAAAAAAAAAAAAAGAGAGAGTGGGGGCAGGAGAGATAGCACAGCAGTGTTTGCCTTGCAAGCCTCTGATCCAGGACCTAAGGTGGTTGGTTCGAATCCTGGCGTCCCATGTGGTCCCCATGTGCCTGCCAGGAGCTATTTCTGAGCAGATAGCCAGGAGTAGCCCCTGAGCACTGCCGGGTGTGGCCTAAACCCCCCCCAAAAAAAAGAGATTAAAAAAAAAGAGATGATAATTATGTGAAAAGGTATGAAGAGGTCTTTGAAACATGACTGGGCCAGACATATCTGTTTTATATGTGGTATATACACTGGGTCATGAATATTTTTGGTATAATAAAAAAAATACACATGAAGATATTATCAACTTTTGACAGTGATAACATCATGGTTGGAAATATGTGGTAGAGGTTAAAAGAAACAAAAAGAAATAAAAAATAAATTAAAAATAAAATAGACTTCATTTTAAAAATCTTTTCCATGAGGCTATAAACCTTGTAAAACACAAATGCTTAGTGCCAGTGCCATAGTACAAGGGTCAGGCACTTTCTCTGCACACAGCTAGTCTAGGTTCAATTCTTGGCATCTCAGTTGGTTCCCCAAGCCAACCAAGAATAATCTTTGAGCACAGAGTGAGCTTGAGTACTACTGTGTATTGGATTGCCAAACCAAACAAACTGAAAAGGATGACATTTTAAACACTGTGAACTATGTGCTTGGCTTTAGGGCGTCTGTGTTGGCCATCATGATTTTGTAGTGCTTTGTGAGTGCCAGATGCCACACTAAGGCTATTTCTATGTAAAATTTTTTGGGGGGTCACACCCAGCAGCACTCAAGGGTCACTCCTGGCTCTGTGCTCAGAAATCGCTCCTGGCAGGCTTGAGGGACCATATGGGGTGCCGGGATTCAAACCACCGACCTTCTGCATGCAAGGCAAATGCCTTACCTCCATGCTATCTCTCCGGCCCCTCTATGTGAAATTTAGTTACTACTCATACTACCCTCTATAGACTGAGAAGTCCTCAATTTTTATATGAAATGTCCTCAAGATCAACTTCTACAATGTATAATTCAGTTTTCAAAATGCCCTCTACTTGTATAATGACAGATCCATATCTCTGTTTGACTCTGACTTCCTAACAAAGGTGTCCTGGAATACAGAACTAAATTGACTAAATAGAAAGGTGTAGTTAGATTAAGTCATCAACTCTTTGGGTCCAACATCTGCATAGTAGGCAGATCAGAAAGCAGATCTAGATCTATCTGTATATATAAACATGAACATTTTTTTGTTTCCTTTTGGGTCCCCATCCAACAGTGTTCAAAGCTCATTCCTGGCTCTTTACTCAAATACCAACCCTGGTAGTGCTCAGGAGACCATATATGGTGCTGGGGATCAAATTTGGGTTAGTCACAAGGCAAATGCCCTATCTGCTATACTATTTCTCCAGCCCTCGTTAACTTTTTTTTTTTACAGTTATAGAATAAGAAGTTGATATTATTCACAAAATGAACAGAACATATTAGGACTCTTTAAGTATCTACAATCGATATAAAATTACATACTTGGATAATTATTAAAAGTAAATAAAAAGACTAAGTTTCTTGGTGATATTGGTAAACACAATAAAATGACATTATTAATAAATGATCTATTACTGTTTTTGCTTTTGGGGGACTACCCCAGGTGGTGATCAGGGTTTGTTCTTGTATACTCTGGAATTTTTTAGCATGTTTAAGTAAGCACTCTTCCTATTGTACTATATCTCTGGCACCCAAATACATGCTTTTTAACTGACACAAACCAACTTTCAAGTGGGTTGCAGTGGAAGGGAGTTTGCACAGAGGAAACACAGCTACACTTTCTGTGATTTTCCTCACTCTGGTTAACTAGTATTAACTGCAGCTTATTAAGCACTGAAACTTGTCTTCATCACTGACTATTGGCAAGATTAATTGTACGAAACTTAAAAGCATCTATAATGATTGGTAGGGTTGTAGCACCACTGTCCTTCAGCCCTTTGGAGCCTCTGAATGCAGTCAATGTGCAGTAAGTGGTGAAGACACCAGGGGGCAGTGTGTGATCGTTTCTCATATCCTGCTGTTTCTGTATCTCAGAGTGCTTTTCTCTGGCAAAGACTGTGTGCAAGTCACTGGTTCCAAGTCAGTCTTTGACCTTCTCTCTACAGACAGGCCCTTATCCTGTTCATGAGTGGCCATGGGTCTGTGACATGAATGTCACAACTGCTGCAAGCTGAACCACCTTCAGAGACAGGAAATGTTTCTTTTGCCTTTTCCCTAACTGTTCTTTGCAGGGTATGAAATCAAGACTCATAGTTGTTTATCACAATGGGCACAATTCAAGTTTTATCTCTTCTTTCTCTTCTAGCTTTCTCCCGACTTTTACCCCAAAGTCAATATTTCTATAAGAGGGCATTGAGGGCCCGGAGAGATAGCACAGTGGTGTTTGCCTTGCAAGCAGCCGATCCAGGACCAAAGGTGGTTGGTTCGAATCCCAGTGTCCCATATGGTCCCTCGTGCCTGCCAGGAGCTAGTTCTGAGCAGACAGCCAGGAGTAACCCCTGAGCAACGCCGGGTGTGGCCCAAAAACCAAAAAAAAAAGGGGGGGGGGCATTGAGACTATCAGTGAAAAATATGAAGTGCCCAACACAGAAACAACATTGTCCCCTGACTTGTTGGATGTTCACATATCTTCAGATGACCCCCAAAGGCCCAAGCATGCCCTGAGTTCCCTCTCCCCTTCCCTCTCACATAGCATCACTCTGACATGATGGCTGTCATTCTGGTCTCCCCTTGGACTTGCTGCCTCCACTCTCACCCATTGGTCCATCCTTCATGCATGCCCAGGTTCTGTCAGGAGATGCCTTGCCTCAGGAGTTGGAGTTGTACCTACCCTTTTCGGAAACAAGTTCATGGCCATTTGTCTCATGGGCACTAGGGCCAATTTTGTCCAGCCATGGGGAGGGGTAGTGGACACTTTCTTAATCCTTTTTATTTGGAGTCTTCTCATCCCCTTATCCTTTACTGGGCTTCCACTGGGGCTTAGGCTCTGCACCTGCCCTCTTGGAGGCAGAGCTTAGTGTTTTCGGTTTGTCTAACTTTCACCTTTATTTATGCTGGGCCTGGATATAGGATCAGTTAAACACGCCGATCAGTTACACGGTCTATGGCTTAAGGGGAAATCATTTTGCAAACTGCTCTGGTTATGTGGAACAAAGAGCAATGTCCCTTATCTGGTACTCATGATCTGCTTACTGAGAAGAGATCAGCTCCATTTTGCAGATGAAAAACAGGCTCACGGGGATTGAAACAGTGTGTGCGTGAACACTGGCTTCTCACACAACTTAAGGCAATAGTAGAGTTTCAAAGTCCACTTTCTCACCCTAGGAATAACTCACTTAGGCTGAATTTCTGGTGCCATCTAGCTCTGCTGGACTTCATCAAAAAGTGGGATGTGCTGTGTAGTTCTTGAACCCTAGCACCAAGGTGATGTCCACCTATACTGCAACGAGGCATATGAAGGCATGGAAAGATGCACTAGCACTCAGCCAGAAGGTACTGCACACCCTGGGAAGCTGTGTATGACCACCAGTGGCTAATGTTCCATCTCAGTAAGCCTTTACAAAGACGAGGGGCAGGAGAGTAAGAATTACTTTTCTATTTTTGTTTATTTGGTTTTGGGGGCCATACCTGGCATGGCTCAGGGTTTACTCCTGGGCGTGCACTCAGGGATCACTCCTGGTAGTGACTTACCTGTGGTGCCTGTAACCCCACCCCCATTCTTCCTGTAACCTTACCTGCAAGAAAGAAGAGCTGCCCATTTGGGGGCAGGGTCTTTGAGGGGTTACAAAAGGTTTGGCCAGGAAGGCCAGGAAGGGAGATAAGGAGATTGAGAGATTTGGGAGAGGAGTTTGGGACAGAGATTGAGCAAGGAAGATGAATGGAGAATGGAGAAGGAAGCAGGAGAAGAGAGCAGAAAGACAAGTTAGAATGCAGGACTGTATAAGGATCTAGTGTAAATGGTTATGATAGGCCACACATGTTGGCCAGAGCTGAATAAAGATGCTATCTCCAGAAGCCTGACTACCTGTGAGTTTTCTACTCTCTGGCTGGAGGGGATTGTTTATACACTTGGCCTGGGCTGGAGGAGAAAGGCCCCTCTATCACCATGAATCTCCATCCACCACTCTCCAAGCCCATCCAAAGGGCTTTTATGCTACAGTTCCAGGCACCAAATACAGGTCACCTACATGCAACCTAGTATCCTATTGCTGTACTTTTTCTTTGACCCTACGAATCACTTTTTTTGGAAGTCCCTTCCATTGTGCCTCACAGGTCCTTAAATAGCTGCTCATCATGGTTTAGAAAACATTGATAGGAAGTACCTTATTTGTATCTGCTAAAATAAAAGAAGCCACACTTCTTACAGAGAAAAGATATCCTCAATGTACAAATTTAATCTGGACGAATTAATCTTGTGTATTCCCTCTAAAAAAAGGACGTGGGCAGTCAGAGTATCAGCGAGGAAAATTGTTCTGAAGGATGAGACCACCCACAGTGTGGTCAGCACACTAGCCTTTCCACCAAGGCTGTGCAGAAAAACTTTATTATTGAAAAGCAAAAGGCAAAGCCAGGGTCCAGAGCGATAGTCGAGCATTTGCTTTGCACACGGCCAACTCAGGTTTGGTTTTAGCATCCCAAATAGTTCCCTGTCCCTAGCCTGCCAGGCATAATTTCTGAACACAGAGCCAGGAGTAACCCCTGAGCACCTGGTGTTGCCCCAAAACAAAACAAAACAAAACAAAAAAATAAAATAAAAATGACCAAGTCAGCAGCTTAGCTTCTGGTCCCTGAAAGCCACAGCCGCAGCAGCAGCAGCAGCAAGGAAATAAAAACAAGGTTCACCTGGATCCAGAATCAAATGAGCTATGACAACACGTCCCCCATTCCTATTCCCTGGAGTAACCCCTGAGCATCAAACGGGTGTGGCCCGAAAAACCAAAAGAAAAAAAAAAAAAAAGAGGGAGCTAGTTCCATGAGCTGTTTGCCTCAGTAGGAATTGCTAAAGAAACATGGACTTGGGGCACTATAGGGCTGTCAGAGAAAAGTGTGTGAGCAATTTGAGCTTCCACCACAGGGTGGCAGCAGCAGCGTGCGTCGAAGGGCTTCAAGACTTTTCTCCAAGGTGCTGTCAGAGGCTTCCAAAAGCTGAGAGGAGGCGGGAATGTTGGGGTGAAGGCGGGAGGGACAGTCAGCCCTCAGAAATGTGACTGAATGCTCTGGAAATGGACCCTGCTTTCTTCTTTCCATGCACAGTCCCAGAGATCAGGAAACCTGGAAATCTCTGCTGGTGACTTTGTGTCACAGCCCCTGCATCTGGGCCTTGAGTGCCACAAGCCAACTCTGTCCTGGACTCCCTGTAACAGGAGCTATGGGAATCCCCACTCTCCTCTCAGCCCATGGCTCTGTCTCTGAACAGTGCATGCCCGACTTCCCTTCTGCTTCCCAGTCAGTTCTGCATCTTCTGGCCAAGCCCCAAGTCCTCCTCCTCATATCCATCTCAGGCCAGAATCTTAGCTCCTTCCTGTCAGCACCCACAACCCTCTTTCATGGCCACCCCGTCCAGTTCCTGTTGACCTCTTGTTCCACTTTTCCTTTTCACATAACCACTCCTCAAAGGACGATTACCTGGTTCCAGCATTTCAGTTTGAGACATGGAAAACACTTGGGATTTTAAGAAGAACCTATGGCTGTTTGTTCTGTCAGGGCTCAGAGGCTCAGCTCAAATGGCTCTCCCCCACTGTGTCTGCTGTCTGGGCTGGCAGCGAGCACAGGGAGATCAACTTACCCACAAGAAGAAAGGCAAGCATGAAGAACCAGGGATGGAGGTAGGTGCTCTGACCTCTGTGTTCAGAGAGGCGGCTTCTCCATGCATCACTGTGACTTGACTTCATTCCCCAAGAGCAGACAGGACAAAGCTGAAATCCTAGTGATCTCCATCAGGGAACTCTACTCCTCTCTGCACTCCCCCTCTTGACTTTTCTCGCCTTCTTTTCTCTCTCCGTTCTGTCTCTCTTTTCCCTCCAATCCTCACTTGCTATTCTCTTATTTCTTCTTTCTTTCTCTCCCTCTTTTTAAAATATGGTGCTAAGAACAGTGCCGCTATTGTGATGAATTGTGATCAACTATGAAGTGCCGAGTCTGTAGAGGAGTCTCTGAATGGTAATTTCTCTACTTCCCTGAAGCCTCAAGAGTACCAGGAATTCAGCACCAGCCTTGTCATAAACAAAGACATGTAGCCAAACCTCAATGGTTCTATGCAGTTCCTAAATAAACATTTTAACTCTAGCACTGTATGATTGGAGAAATAAAACTAGGAAGAACAAAAGCATTAGCATTTCTGAGGAACTTGGGCCTCTTCTTCATCAGATGACTCAAGATAAAATATATTCCATATTTTTCCCCATGTAGTTACTTCCTATCTGACTGTGTCGGGTCTCCTGATTTTCCAGAGTTGCCCCTTTTTGTGGAGCCCAGATCCCTGAAGTTGGCTTGCTTGCAGCCTGAGTTCAAAATTTGGAAGCTTACCTGGTCTTGACCCCCAGACATCCCTGTGAGTGTAGAGGGTTTTCAAATGCTTCAGGCACTAATCCCATAAGCTGAATAGGGTTCAGATGAAGCCACAATTCTGCCTCCCTGGCATTGTCAGCCTATCTCTGGAAGGTTATGATCGGAAGTGAGAGAGTCTGTGTCTTCAAGAACCCACTGGGCATAGGTGAGTCTCATGACCAGGAGGCCTGTCATGAGGAGTGGATCAAGGTGAGGCCATGGTTTCTCACAAATCATGAGCATCTTGTGTTAAGCGTGGCTATGGCTCAAGGACCAGGGGGACCTCAGGATCTGGGACCTGTGTGGGTCCAGGACCCCTCAGATCTACTGTCTCTCAGCACCCTGGATCTGCTTCCTGCCTCAGCTGATGGATACTTCAGATCAGGGGAAACACCATCCCAACCCTGGGCACAGAGATAGGACTGGGTCACTTCAGAATATTCTGACATGGGGGCCGGAAAGATAGCATAAAGGTGGGGCGTTTGCCTTGCATGCAGAAGAACAGTCATTTGAATCCCGGCATCCCATATGGTTCCCTGACTGCCAGGAGTGATTTCTGAGCATAGAGCCAGGAGTAACCCCTGAGCACTGCCAGGTGTGACCCAAAATCAAAAACAAAAACAAAAACAAAAGAATATTCTGACATGGACAAGAGAAGTAACAAGAGGGTCCACAGAGACCCCAGCACTGTAGGTATGCCCCTTTCCATCTAGGCCCATAGGCCAGAGAGAAAGTATAGCTGGTAGGGTCCTTGCCTTGAACATGGCTTTTGACTCAGTTTGATCCCTGAGTCTACCAGGAGTAATTCCTAAGTGCAGAGATAGGAGTCAGCCCTGGGCACCCTTGGTGTGACCCAACTAGTCAGACTCTTACCCACACCCACCATGGGCATTGATTTCACTAATAGGGTGGGGCCATACCCAGTAATGATCAGGATGAGCACCACAATCAACTATAGGCAAAGCAAGAGCTTTAACCGATGTCCTATCTCTCTGGACCCTTACATTATTATTTATTTTTGTTGGTTTTTGGTTTTGGGGCCATACCCGGCAGCACTCAGAGGTTACTCCTGGCTGTGCACTCAGAAATAGCTCCTGGAAGGCATGGGGGATCATATGGGATGTCAGGATTCGAACCACTATCTGTTCTGGGTTAGCTGCATGCAAGGCAAATGTGCTATCTCTCCAGCCCCAATCCTTACATTATTTTTAATTACATTGAAAAATACCTTTCAGCATATGGTAACCCAAGCAGCACCAAGAGAGATCCCTGAACACAGAGCAAAAATTAATGGGCATATCTAGTCATGTGTCTCTGATTGCTTTTTCTGGGTGAAGGAAAGGTGAGCTTTATTTTATTTTAATGTTTTCTATATTTTATTAAGAATGTGCATTCATTTTATAGTGAGAAAGCAAATATTACTTGAAAAGATTGCATCACAGGAAAGGCTGGCAGTGAAGGTTAAGTAACAAGGGCGACTGTGTTTGTTCAGAATTCTGATGTGTGTCAAATCACCACACTCAACATTGATCATAGTCTTTATTTGTCTTTATTGTCTAAATAAATTCTAAATATTTCAAGCTTCTAATAACTGAGTTTATGAGACAATAATCATTACAAAAATACCCCCCACTTTCAAAATACACCTGTGAAAGGATAGGAGGTAAATTAGGGACATAGTTGTGTGGCCAGGTAGAGTTGTATATAGACTCAGTTCTTCATATAGATCTGGTGCCTGACACGGCTAAAATCACATGTTGAAAGAGACTTGGGCATGTGTCTGCATTGTGTGACTGTACTTGTGTATGTATCCATTTTTTTTTACAAACCGTGGAGCAGGAGAAATGGCTCACATGCCTGGTGCAACTCCTAACATGCTGCAGCTCCAGTTCAATCCCTAACACTACCTGGCACCTACTTGCACCCCATAGCACCACCAAGTGCTGGAAATAGTGCCTGAGCTACACAACAGAAAAAAGCATGATTCTACTCTTTTACAACTTTGGCATTAAACACTGAATCGTAGCCTACCTAGTGATTGGGAGTCTGTTATTCCTTAGAACAGCTGGTTCCAGTAGGATTACATAGAGAGAGATTGGGGGGGCATAAAGAGAGTGTGGAAACCTTTGCTTCTCACCTCTCAAAATGCTGAGCTGGTGCCCAAGCGTCTGCTTTGAGTATCAGAAGTGTCTAGAAGCAGTTGGTGATGGGGAGCGGCTGTCCAGCTGGGAGGAGCCTTTGGAGCTCATGGGGCTCTGGAGCCTGTGGGTTACTGCAAGGTGAGGGGGAGAAAGGAATCAGGAGAGCATCTCACTGAGCACTTGCTATGCACATGCTCTGCTCTGCTCCCAGACAAAAAGCAGGGCTTCCTGGGGGCCAGTTCTGAGTGATGAGAAGCCTCCTTTGCACCCCAGAATGGCCTGATCCTGATGAGTTAACTGGTCAGGGCACCTGCCGGCCAGATCACTCACTTCTTAGGATCTGGGACGCAAGTACACTAGGAACTTTATTCTTCTTTCTCAGTTCTAGATAGATTGCTTCCTCCAATTCCTGCAGCCATAGACAAAAGTGTTGGAAACAATTATAAAGACGTGGGACCTTTCTCAGAGTGCAGAATTTGTTGTGTAACTCAGGAATCTCAAGGATCACACTTGAGTTGAAGTTAATGAAGTGGTTGTGTGCTTCAGGATAAGTGGCTGCCCATCAGAGACACCAGGCCCTACTTAGAGGATTGGGATGAGGAAGGAAGTTGTTCTGGAAGCAGGAGGCTGAGTCCAATCAGGTAGTCTATGATCTAATCTACCAAGAATCTTGGATAAAACCTCAGGACACAAAGTCAGTGGTGCCTCTTGCTGGTGAACTGTGAACTGTGCCCATCCCAAGCATAGGGGCTGGACCTCAGGACCCCATAGAGCTTGTCCTATGCTCTCCCTCATTGGGCTCTTCCTAAATTGGATCTTCTATTTCCCAAACTGCAGATACCCATATTAGTGCTATTTTTTTTTAATCACTCTGGAGGATTTTTCAACCCAAGGAATTATTTAATCGGTAATCAGACTAGTTAGAAATGGAGGTGGCTCAGAGATCTCTGAATTTGAAGCTGTTATCTGAGTTGAGGCTAGTGGTGGGGCACATGAGTCCTTACATGGGGGTAGCAGGAAGCTCAAGCAGCAGCTTTGAAAGAGAAAGTGTCAGGCCTGGAATGCAGAAAGTCCTGAGAGCAAAGTCTTTTCTGCAAAGACTTTTGCAGGCCTTTCTGAAGGAAACCTTGTCCCTGCAAAAAGCTGGAAGCAACGCACAGAGCCAGCAAAGAGGGATTCAGATCAGCTGATTTTCACAAACCTTGCTTTTGGCTGAATGTGAAGTTCATTTGATTTAAGAGCTTCTTCAGAACAGATTTCCAACAAGCTGGATTGAGGCCCTGCTGGAAGCTGTTATGTTTGTGCCCTCAGTGGGAAGTGATATCAATGACCTGACACTGCATCGGAAAGGAAGGTGCCCTGGGTCAGAGTAACCCAAGCAAAGTTAGTTTGGGTGTCTTTTCTCTTAGAGGTCAGTGAATGTTCGGTCTTCTCCGCAAACCCTTAAAGGCTCAGAAAAGAGTTTTTTTCTTTATAAGGAGCAGAGATAGGAAATATCTTGATCTCTCTCTGCACAAACTTTTAAGGACATATTTATTATGTTGCTTCATAACTTCCTCTCGGGAAGATGCAGGTCAAATGGGACTTGTCCAAATGGCCTGGCCTCTTGGTGCAGCCATTATCTTTTGGGATGCAGGAGGGTAGGGGCACAACTGACGATGCTCAAGGGTTATCCTAAGCTCTTCACTCAGGAATTATTTCTAGCAGTGCTCAGAGGATTGAGAGGGTTGCCAAGAATTGAACTCAGGTAGGCTCTGTGCAAGGCAGGTGCCCTACGCACTGTACTATCTTGCCTGCCCCTAGCCCATCCCCAGTTTCTTAAGAGTGCAAAGTGAAGCATAGCTAAGTCAAAATAACCTGTAGTTCAGTCATATCAGAAGGCCCAGGACATGTAAGGCTGAGGGGAAAGAAACTGCTTATTCAAGAGATCTTGTGAAATCCTTAAAAAAATGACAAAAACACAGTGCAGTTTTGTTTGTTGGCTATATTATTTTTCTTTTCTCCCAAATTTGCTGCTTATATAAAATAAAAACAACCTCTAGGCAATGCATCTAGAAGTGTTTTGGGTAAACAATGGGGACACAAAGATCATCTTTAAATGAAAATGCAAGTGCTTCTTGCCTGGCTTACTGGGTTTCTGGCCCCAGATTACAACTTGGTTCCTTTTCTCCTGGCCCCAGAGACCTGGCAGGCTTCCAGCTCTGTTTCTCTGCCAGGGGGAGAGAAGGGAGGTAGCTGGCTGCTCTGCTCCATCCAAACAGCAATGGAATTCCTTGGCCTGGCGGTTTAGTAATCCTTTGCCAGCTGGCTGCCTTCCTTCCCTCTGGGAAGGCAATGAATCACACCTCTGCAGCACACTTGGCCCTTGCAAGCCCTGAGGCCTGCAGGCCTGTCTGCCAGCTCAGAGAGCTGCAAGCCCAGGGAGCTGGATCAGGATCCGGTGTGGGCCCCAGGATTTCTGAGCCCCAGAGGCTTCCCAGCTGCAGGGGGAGATGCGCTGAAGTTCAAACTCCCAATGCAGCACTCTAAAGCCTGCTTTCTTTTTCTCTTCTCTGACAGAAGGGAGGGATGGTCCACTGGGGTCCCACATGTTAAAAAGACAACCTGGCTGGTTCTTCCCCTTCTCTGCTCCCCAGCCTCAGGGAAGTAAATGTCTGTTTCATGAGCTCTCCGGTGCTTAGGCAAAATGTATTCAAAACACCAGGAATAAGACACTAGGCCATAAATACTCCTGAACTCAGAACTGGTGTTTTCTTTCCACGGTTCAGGGACAGAGAGGCAGGAACTGCTCTCGGAAAAAGTCATATTCCAAGGTAATCCTTTCTCAAAAACAGGTACATGGCAGGTCCCAGGTCCACTGTCTCAGACTGATGTCCTTAAACTGAGTTCTTAGACAGAGTAGGGGCTGAAGCTTGGAAGATAGAAGCTGCTCTGAAAGAAAGCTGCTAAGACTCAAACCGCCAGCACCAGCCTCTACTTGAAAGGGTTCTTAATCAGAGAGGGCTGCCTGGAGAAGGAAAACTGGGAGAAAGAGCATGAAAGTAAAACTCCCCCTTGCACCATCAACTGGGAATTCCATATGACTTCTTATGCAATTTTGTTGAAGAACAGGAAAGAAATCCCTACACACTGCATTCCTCAAAGCACGCCAACTTTCTGGGCATGTTCTGCCTTTGCAGGGATCTGGGTAGTGCCCCCTTTCCTGAGGTGTGAAGCTTTTGGCAACCCCTTGCTCGCCCACTCTGCTCTATCATGAAATTTGAATACAATATTAGCAGATGAGGCAGCACTTGATTTAATAGAATTTGCGCTTATTTTCTGTCCTATATACCTAATAAACTGTGAGCTGTCTGGAGTAATTTCCAACTATTATCAGCATGAAGAAGGATAGGAGTACTGGAAAGACTGGAAACTTTGTGAAAAGCTGAGAAACTCTGCAGGCTCTATAATTCCATGTCTTTGCTGTGGGAGTATAGCTATGGGGCCATTGCGAGGTTGAGTAAGTGGGAAAAGACTACAGAAAGTGGTTGGTAAAATGAGGTTTAAAAACTAAAAGCTAATTTTACTTGATTTTCATGCATTTATTTATTAAAATGTATCATGATTAGCCACATCTGGCTTTGCTGGGAATCGAGGGATCATTGCTGTGGGGTTTGGTGCTCCCACAAGAAAAATATACATTTTGAGCCACCTTCTCCTCTCCACTAAAAGGTAATTTTACAGGAAACATGATTCCTGATTGCATTTGGAATAGTAAATATACTGTAAAGTCAAACTGAAGTGAAGTGGTGGTCTGCCAAGAAAATAAAGAGAAATGAAAGGTGTGTGTGACATTTTGGCAATGACTTAATTTTTCCATCTTATTCTAGCATACTCCTATTTATCCTCATTTGGGTAATAGGCCATATCTTTGAATTTTCAAAAATCACTTCAAGTTACATAAAATCTCAAAGGAGTTGCAGATTTTCGTGTTTCCTTTAAACTTTACATTTCTTTCATACCACCTTCAGGGGAAACTTCCCAAAGAAATGGCAGGTTATACCTGTTTCACTTACAGAGAAACTCACAAATCTACATATATTTTGTGCTGTGGGCATCCCACTTTCTACTTTCTCTTTTATCTGCTTAGTTTCTCTTTAGTTCTGAATTTCTTTGCATTGTTGCAAGTAGACAGTGTACACCTAAGACCAGGCAATTACTTACTCTTCTTGGTTTTTCAATATTCATCTAGTTTTGAAAGTTTGGAAAGAAATGTTGGATCTATGGGAGGAAATTCTATTGTGAATCAGGAAAAGCATCCTGATAACTGTAGAATTCTTGGCAGAGGGAAGACTGGCACAGTCATGGCCCACAGAACAGAGACTCCCTGTGCCATGTGCCATGTCCGGTCCACAAGCATGGGAAGAGCAGGCACAATGCTGAGATGCCTTCTACTAGGCCTCTGTTCTTCTATTTTAGTTCCAGGCAGTGCCCTCAGCTAAGGTCTCGAAGAACCTCAGAGGCTACTCTAGGGAGAAAGAGAACTTTTGGATTTGTTAGGTCACACTCTGCATTTACTCAAAGCAAAGGCATTCCCCCAATTTCCTCTTCCTTTTCACCTAACCCTTTGAATTGTAAAGGTCCACTTGGATAGGTACTTTTGTTTCTCATTCAACCCTCCCTCTCCTAGCTGATAAATACAGACTGGTTTTGGTTTGGCTTGGTGCACAGAGAGAAACCATGAGGTTAGAGGCCACTGACTCCATTATACTTTCCTGACTGGCTTGGTTTATTAATTCTTCACAGCTACCCTGCTTCCGATCCATTTACTCGGGTTTGAAAATATATTGCATGGGATGATTTCACAGGAATCCACTTAAACCATGACAAGGCAGGCTCTCCTATCAGATTCAAGATTCTATCTGGCATATGTGGAAGATGGGCAAATTGTTAAACATTATAGAATGTGGTTTTGAGAGAAAATTTTAGTTTGTCTGTGGAGAATGTGCTTCCAAGCTCAGGTTGTACTTTATAAGAGAAAGTGCTCTATCCCTTTAACTAAGAATATAAAACACACAAGTGGGCAAAATGTTGAGTACAAAGATTTTTTTATTGACATAGTAAGAAACATGTTTTTTTTCTCTTTGTTACAAAAGGACTAAGTGGTTCTGAAAGCAAGAGTCGAGTCCATTGGTGGCAGGACCGTGGCCCTGGGCTTGAGGTGGGCATCAGCATGACGGCCAATGGCAGGCTCATCTGAGGAAGGCCCAGGGTCTGCTGTGTCCGAACACTATGCCTACAATAATTAAATGTATTTACATGTTTTTTTTTAAAAAAGGATTACACATTTTATTTTTTTAAAAAATCTAAAAAAGGTGAAAAACAATGAAATTGTATTTTTATCTTACATGTCAGCATGATGCACAACAGTAATTTGTCAGAAGAGATCATTCTCCTATCAGTTCAGAGCAACAAAAGAAACCAGGTCACAGATAGTGATCTCAGATTTGCTACCATCAGCGCCTGGGTCAAGTGAGCCAGCTTTGGACTGACTGAACAACACTAACTGGTCCCTTGTATTGACAAGATTTAACATAAAGTAAGGCACATACATCTCAGGAATCAAAACTCTGTAGCTCAAGAGGATAAGCCAATGTGTGAGGCAGAGGGGTGGTCGAATCAATTCCTTAGAAAAGCAAAGAAAATGACTTGAGAACATATTTTGCAAAGACCTTAAAATGGAAGTACCATGACACAGATCTCTAACAGGCGTACCATGTATAAGTTCTCATTTTCAAAGGAAGCTGTGACAAGACAAATTGGCACACTTTCCAACTGCACAAGTCAGAGAAGCAGGGAGCAGGTAGAGACCATGAATAAGGTCCCAATATGATAAGAGATGGGGAGTCTACATACAGAGTTCCATATCCAAACAACATATGGCTCAACAGCCTGCAACAACACATCACTGAACTGAAAGTGGATTCTTTCTTTTCTTTTCTTTTCTATTCTTTTCTTTTCTTTCCTTTTCTCTTCTTCTATTGGGGGGGGGGTGTTGGGCCACACCTAACTGTGTTCAGAGCTTATCTTCCGTATCTGTGCTCAGGGATCACTCCTGGTGGGACTCGGGACTATATGGGGTGCTGGTGATTGAATATAGGTCAGCTATGTGCAAGGCAAGAGCCTACCCTGCTATGTTGTTACTGTCTCCTCCTACTTCTTTCTTTTCTCCTCTTTTCCAGTCTTCTGAGATTTCCATGGAAGATGCCAAATGTAAAGTTGCACTGAGTCTTATCAAATCAAAAAGCAGTATCAAGGAATTAAACATGGACAGAAAGAGCAGAGGAAGATAACAGCCCAGAGAAATGCATGGCAGTTGCACAAGATGACAATGTGCTGGTGCTGGTGGCCAGCCGGCCTCCTTCCATGAAGAACACAGGGAACCCGAAAAGTCATGGTGACTGAGAAAGCAGGTCCCAATCACGACTGCTGCTAGGATAAACCCTAGCGGAGAAAGCAAGCAAGGATTGTACTAATTCAAAGGGGCATGTTTGACAGAACAGGAAGGGGAGAGATTCACGGGGAAAAATATTAAATTTGGGGAAAAGACCACTGAATATTTTTTAACTGGATCATCACTTATTTGGTGAGCACAGGAAGTGTCTAACATGTTTTCAGCTGAAAAGTGGTAGGCTGACCCTACTAAGTGCATATCAGCATCAATCTTTGCCTTTGTGGGCCACTCCAAAGCAAATTCATCCTTTGATATAAAAGAGGCTCACAAATTGATTTGGTCAGCTGCTCCAGTTCAGAAAAAACATCACTTAGCAACCCACTCTGCTGCCCTAAAAATCTACCTTCTTTAAAAAAAAACAAACAGTGCTTCAGTGTACCCGTGCTATGGTCTCCCCTTGACTGTTTCCAGTGGCCTTTGGCATGAGGTGAAAGTGGCATGAGTGCCACCAATGTGGGAAACTAGAAGGTGCTGAGTATGGAAGGAGCCATTTCAGCACTCTGCTGGCCACCTCATGAAGATACAGCAGTCTGAAAGCAAACCTAATTGTCTTCACCTCCTAATCCCAAAGGACCAATGTACCTCCATGCTGGGATTCTTGATTCAAACAAAAGAATAGGAACATGAGAAAAATGGCCCAATTCTAATGGCATTTCTAATCCCTAGTATGTTACTTTATTTAACTTTGTCTTTCTAATCTAATGAGTGGCAGAAATAATGGGCGTGGGGAGGGGAAGCCTCACAATTGTTCATGAATCATTTTGGATGAATCAACTCCAGGGTTAGGGGACAGAATAGTCTGGTGTGTTAGTATTTTATGTGAATAGAATACATATCTTTAATTGTAAAATGCTGGAAGATCCATGTACCCTGTGCACACATAGTATGTCTTTTTATGTGTATCAACTGCACATGAGAATTAGCTGTACTTAAAAAATTTTTTAAATGTTTTAATTCAAAACAAAAGTACAGATGTTAGTCCATGTTAAGGACTAACTGCATAGAGCATTTAATTCTTCAACAGACGCAGCATTTAACAGTTAAGATGTAAAAACCAAAAATGGCATTCACATAGCTGACAAACACCCTCACTTGTGCTTTAAATACTAAAAGTGACTGAAGCGATTTATTCAACTATATGTGAGCACATTCCCTTTTACAACTAAGTTCTATAAATCCCTCAAAATAGGGTGCTTAGAATAAAAATACTCCTTCACTATAGAATTAATAGAGGTAAATGACGTCACTGCCCATGGGATTGTTGAAATATTTGTATTCTTAGAACTAGATAGAATCAATTCTCAGTTATCTAGAATAATAGAGAAAGAGAGAACTAGTCGATGTCTACAGAAAACCCACATATATTTCCCAAACTACTCCTACCCAATGATTTGACCTCCAATCTTCATCCCATCTTAGAGAGCAGATGAGAGCAGAAAAGTGGCTGAGTGCCTAGGGGCCACCCACAGGAGTTCTGCACAGCTCTGAATACCACGACCAGAGGGTCAGGAGAAGGTCGGGAGATAACTGAAAACTGATCATACAGACGGACCCATCCAAAGCACAGTGACAGAAAGGTTTTGAAGCCCCAAGTGCGAGCAATCTTTTTCATTCCAAAAATCCCGTTTCCAATTGTGTTGGGTGTCTAAAGGAGACCCTGATCTGACCTGGTAGAGGGTGGGGGAGAGAGAGGGGATGTCAGCATTCTTGACATCGGGGCTTTAGGCATCTACAAGAGTCTCAAACTCATGATCCATTAACCCATCTTCTGATTCTTGGCTCCATGTGGGAGTTAATAGCAACAAAACCCCAAACAGCACCACAAGCTGAGCCTATGTCACTGGACATTCTAGAAGTCGAAAGAATAACCCTCTGGTCACAAGCATACCTACTGGTTTTTCTTGGGAAGACGGTGCCCAGTCCTTCCTCTTGAGAAGAAAGCACACACAGCACACACTGACACGGATTTGCTAAACAGGAGGGTGGGGTGGGGGGCAGGCTTACAGTTTCCCAAAGAAGAGGGTGGTTGAGTGTAACAATACTGATTCAAAATGAAATGGAAGACAGTTTCTCCCTAGAATACTTTAGGGTTTCTCAGAGTCCTTTTCCATAAAAAGGAATATACTTGAAACACATCCCAGGTCGGTGAGATGAGATTGCTAAATTACATACAGAACTAAAGACCACAAATCCGAGTCCATCTCCATCTCCATATATTCCACGCCTGCCGCTTCGGGTTTGTCTTGTCGGCTGCCCTTTCAGCCTCGCTCCTACTGCATCACTGCCAAGAATTTGCTTTCCTCAGCGAGGGAGGTCAGCAGGGAGCTCATGTCCCCAATGGCCATATTGGTGGCACTCACGGCTAGTGCGGGCAGTGGAAGGGCCATGCGGGGTGTGGTGAGGCGCGAGGAGCTGTGGGAGAGGTTCTGAATGATGCTTGGGCTCAAGGCACCTGACATCAGGCTGGCATGGTCCCCATCATCTATGATGGCGTCGAAGTCAATCTGCACCCCTTCCAGATCCTGGCTGTCGAGGCTGCCCACTGTGCTAGTCACCTGGTTAGCTCCTGGGGAAAGTAGCTCGGAACTCTCTGAACTGTTCCCCTGAAGCAGGCAGCTGGTTTCCGAAACCGAGAAGGAACCAGCCTTCATGTCCTGCTGACAGAAGCCCTCAGCCTGGTCATAGAACTGACCTGAGTAACTCTGCAAGCCAGAGCACAGCGGGTAGGGCCCTTGAGTCTCCATCTTGATGCCACTCACTCTGCAGGGCTGACTCGGGTCACCAAGCTGTCCAGGCTGCAAACAGAGGCCTGCCCTGGGCACAGCTTGCCGCCTACTGCTCCCATAGGCCGCACATGGCTGGTAGCCCCGGGGGACTGCCAGGCTGGAGAGGTGGCCACCCATGCCAGGAGGCCCTGGCAGGCCACTCTCTGGTCCCTGGTAGGTGTTGGCATGTGAGGTAGCAGTGATCTGCATCCCGGGGCGGCCTGCCCTCTGCTGCTGCGAGCCTTCACCCAGCAGCGGTGGCCCCACATACCGGTGACCTAGGGGGTCCTGTGCTGGCATGGAGTTCACGGTGCTGATGTCTGACTCCTGTGGAGCTGCGGGGAGGCCAAACTCCGGCTGGTCCCTGTTCCCTGGCACCAGGGCACTTTTCAGTTTCGATGTGTGGATCCCAGCCAGGTAAGGGGCGTCCTGAGAGCCAGCAGCCCCTTGCTGCCGGTTAAGGCAGCTGCTCAACTGCTGTCCCTTATAGGGCTGTTCGTGGAAGGAGTTTCCACCAGAGACTGGGGCGTTGTGGGGCACTGCGAGGTCTGGGGCATTGTAGGAACTGCAGTGCTCCCCAAGGGGCTGCCCAGTCCTCAGGGGGGTCTGCGGGTGGGTGCTCATGTGGCCGTAGAAGCCAAACGCCCGGGCCTGTAGCAGCCCAGCCCGCTGGCCGCACTTGAGCTTGGAAGAGGAAGAGGAGGAAGACAGGTCTGCGCTGCCTGAGCTGACCTCGTTCCACTGGATGGGAAGATCGGGCTTGCTGGGCTGCTCAGGTGCACAGTACTGCTGGTTGGTGTGGCGCTGAGACAGTGGCAGGCCCGTGGGGTCCAAGTCGCTGCTGCCTAGGCCGGGCCCCTGACCCTGGGGCACTTTGCTGTCGCAGCTGGACAGAGCCCCGGGGAAGTGCTGTTGCTCGTAGCCAGCCAGGCCCTGGGAACTCAGGTACTGCACCACATCATCGGGCAGAAAATCCTCGGCGTGGAGCGCGGCGGGGTCGGTGTCCATGCTCAGGGTCTCCAGGGGGACATGCTCCGTGATGCTGGGTGGACAGGGCGACCCGTGGAAGTGTCGTGGCTGGCCACCATCGGGCCGCGTGTAATTCTGCAGCACCAGGTTGCTCTTCTCCTTCTCGGGGGGATTGCTGGCGTTGTGCAGGCTGCTGAGCCGAGGCAGGCGAGGCAGGGACAGGGAAAGGCCCTCGGCCCCACTGCGCACCGGGTCGCTGGCCCTCCTGGCCCCGTGGCCAGGAGCATCGTGCGGTGACAGCAGCAGCGGGCGGCGGCTATGTCCGTGGGCTCCACCGTCGCTGCACCTGCGAGGCGGGGGCACGGGTGGCAGGACGCCCACGTTGTCCCTGCAGTCCCCTAGGAGGGCCATGCGCGTCCTGAGGCTCATCCTATCCATGTGGGGCAGTGGCGTGGGTGGAGGCCCACCCGTGGCAGCGGCGTACTTGGCCTTGAGGCGGTACTGCTGGGCCGGGGTGAGGCTGAGCAGGCCCGCCGGCCCATCCCCAGCCTGGCTGGCCTCGCTGGACCTGCGGGACGCGTCGGTGGAGATGGGATCGTAGGAGTCGGCCGCACTGGCGTTGTGGGGCCGGCCCTCGGCCTGCGAGGCCTCACTGGACCTGCGGCTGGAGAAGCAGGGTGAGATGCCCGAGGACCGGCGGCTACTCAGGTAAGCCGAGCTCACGGTGCTCGTGCTGCTGTCCCGGCGGCCGAGCAGGTTCAGCATGGTGATGTCCACTCCGGAGAGGTCACTTCTGCCCGGGAGTAGGGCTGTTGGGCCACCCACACTGCAGCTGTCTCCGGGCTGGGTGCCTGCTGCAGAGGGCAGAGAAGGGAAGGAAGCAGTCTTAGCACGAGGTGGGGACCACCTCGAGAGAAACCCAAGGATGGGTGCGTGTTAGCCCTCCCAAGGCAATATGCTTATCTCACCTGGATGGTGAGACCCACCCACAGCTGCAAGAGGTAGGCCTGTGGTTGGTAATGAAGGGGTTGGATGAGGGGAGGGGAGAGATGGGAATCAGGATGAATGCTGTTTAGCTTAGAGGCCATGTAAAAAAAATGTGATTAGGGCCTTGTAATAAAGCTGGATGTCCCCTGAAACTTCATCTGACTGATATGGATCATTTCTTCACCATCACCCTACCTACAGACCCGCTGGCTCAGCCTAGAAAGGCCTCAGCATCCTCCACAACATTAGGACTTTATAATTAATAATTAATACAACAGGTGAGTTGTTGCCCAATGACTCCACGACGAGCCAGAACTTCGGGAAAGGCATTCATGTCTGCACAGAAAACCCACAGAGGTTTGCCTTCTGCAGAGAAATGCATTTGGGTCTGGAGGGAGAGGTTCTCTTTCTCTGGGCAGAGAGAGAGGTTCTCTTGCTCTTACCCTGCTCAGCTCAGTCTGGCTTGTGAGTGCTGTATCAACTCTGATAAAAGCATCAGCACACACTAGTGGTGCCTTATGTGATATAGGGGCTGTATAGGGTGCCAATAAACTTGATGGAAGAAATAAGCCAAACTACACATGGGGTGGGGGTAAGAGGAACACTCGGTAAAAGGCAAGAAAACTATTTAGGTTTCCCAATGAAATTTCTATTCCACCACCCACCAAAGGGCTCCAAGATATCAGGGAGCAGCTGTGATCACATCTGGGAGGACGCTTGGCTTTAAATAAAATACCAACTGCCTAGAGCAGACCAGATCTTTCACACATGAATGGACAACTATAGAACCCCAGGACAGATGCTCAGGACACACATATACATCCACACAGGGAACACAGGTGAAAGGGGCCTCTCAGGAGTCACCACAGGATTTCTGTGCAAGCTCAGAAGTGCAAACTGACAGGGCTGACCAGAGGAAGGACTGCACTGCTGTCCTCTCCCTAAACTAAGCTTATATTTATAAGCCAGAAAGATGCTGACTTCTTCAGCTTGTTGGACAGGGAGCCTGAGCAGAGGTAGTCACCCTGAAGCCTCACTTTTGGGGTTCCCTGAGCCGCTGACTGCCATGATCTCATCAAAAGAATAGGAGTCTGGTCTAACTTTCTACTCCAATGTAATCCTCCTACTGTTGTCACCATCAGTGTGTCCAGTGGGGACAGGATTCTAGGACCAGCAGAGAAAGCAGTAAACCTAAGCCAGAGTCCTGCTCTTTGCACAGTGCTCTCCTGCTTCTAAGAGAGAAGCAGAGCCCCTAAGTGGACACTCACCATTTCCTATGAGAGGAGCGACTGCAGGGGCTCTGGGGGGTAGAACGGGGTTCAGTCGTGGAAGCATTCCATTGACTTGTTTGAGTCTTTCAAGTTTGATGTGCTCCATCCATTTGGTCCCTGCCGGGTTCCTCCTGGCTTGCAAAGCGAGTGCCGTGGTGGCGGTGGAAATGGTCGAGTCCATGATGGGGGTGTCATCGATGGCACTGAGGTCTCCTACACCACCTTCGTCGGTCAGAGGAAGCTCGAGCCCACTGTTGGAATAGTTGCTGATGGGGGACTGTTGGCTGCTGCATGAAGACTGACCACCAGGGCTCGGCTGAGATGTCTGTAGGGGCAAGAGGAAAAAAGTCAAAGGGAGGAAAATGACATGGAGCCAAGCAAAAAGAGCGGGTCCAGGTGCAACCCGCACAGTGGGTCTGATGAGAATCATGCTTTGGTGGGTGAATGGGGTTGTTGTGCATCACAGGGATGAAGGATGTACTCCCAGATGGGTGTTCAGTGCAGGTGGAGTAGGCGGTGTGGTGCCGACCTTAGTGTCTCTCCCAAAGGCCAATTCTATGAGATGCCTTACTTCCCATCTCACTTGCTTGCTTTCCTCTTTGGACAAGTTATTCAGCCACTCCAAACCTCAGTTTCCTTATCTATAAACACAGGGGCAATTCATTTGTCTTGGGGTCTGCTGGGGAATGAAAGATAAATCCCTGAGAACATGCAAAGTATAAAAATACTTGGATACTAGGAATTGATTGGTGCAGAGAACATTAGCAATTATTGCTATCATAGGTGAAAATGGTCTTTCTCTTGGCTAAAACCTACATGGGACATGCACTATGGTACACAGCATTGGCCCAGTATTGCATTCTTCTACCTTGTAGAACCCCACAAGGGGTCTATGAAGGCAGCCACAGTAGGTAACACTACACTCAAGCACTGTGTCTATTGAGGAGGGCACAGCCACCATGGCTCTGGATAATGACCTGACTTGGTTTGCCCTTGCATTTCATTAGCAGAGGTAGGCAGTGTTTCCAATCAAACTTAACCATATTGGAACTGAATACCATGAGATCTTAGTTTGCTTCAGTGCTTTTCAATGTGTCTCCCCACTGTGTCTTATACTACAGCCATGCCCTTCTGAAGGGACTCCTGGAGTTAAGGAGTCCAAATCACTCGCCAGTGTTTGGGACAATGTTGACAAATAGTGCAACCTGTTCTACCTAAAATCCCATGAAAAATCCCATGAAAAAGATAAGCAACGTGATGTTCAGAAAAGTTCAGTGACTGTTCAAAGCCAGAAAGTCACTGTGAAAACAGCCTGGCCCCAGCTAATATTACATCTACCCATCTGTAGCACCTTCTCCAGTTTTGTTTTAACAACTGTGATCTGGCAGCAGCCCAAAGAACAATTTGTTCAGGGAAAACATTACAGATGAGTGTTATCTTTGGGGCAATGCATGATGCTGTAAGGAATGGGTCTGAATATCTGGGGGAGGGGGTTCTCAATAGAACCTCAGGGTCTTTTTCTGTGACCACAGTAGACACCTAAGCAAATAAGCACTTTCTAAGTGAGGATCACATGAGATATTACATTGTCCTGGGCAACCAAGCAGAGGCCTCCCACTATAGATATACATACAACATTGATCACGAGTTTATGAAGCCTTGATTCACTTTTTTATGTAATATTTTTGTGTGTGTTTTTGTTGTTTTTATTTTTTGCTTTAACATAGTCTTGGAGAGATGGTCTATCTGCTCCTTCTCAAGGTTCTTTAGGAGCAACCAGAGCTTTGGATGTCCTTTATTCTTGGATTCTCTCCAAATAAAAGTGTGTGTGTTATTTTTATGAGATAATCTGTGTGTACTCTATACACACAGACATACACATGCGGACACACAGATGCAGGGGCACAGGAATCACAAATGCACTAAAACTAGAAAACTGCTTAAAGGAACTCTTCAGGTAGGACTTAAAAGACACTTTAGGTCTTAGATACTTTGAAGATAACCAATGTATTTAGATCTTTTCAGAGAAGGTGGTGCTTAGCTGGCTCAAGAATGAATGTAGTCGGAGTCAGTATACAAATTAATACTTATTCTGAGAACATCTGCTTGGTCAGCCCCAGGATGCTTAATTATGAAAACCAAGATGAAAAAAACAATGAATTTTCACATTTACAAATGCTAAATGTTCAAAACACATAGCTTCTATGTGTGAAACATTTCTGAGTGATGGTCACTACTGAAGATATCACAAAGCACAAAAACTTTATGAACAGAAGTTAAATGTTAATGTGAAGACAAATCCAAACAAAAAGAGCAGAGAAACCAAAATTCCCTCACCTTATTACCCACTGTCCTTAGGAAGTGAGAACAAGGCATTTAGAAGCATTCATTACACAGAAGGTAGTTGATTAAGAAAGAAAAAAGAAGAAAGAATTTCATTTATGGCATGATGATAAAATACAAAATTTTAGAAAAAGACTTGTAAGAATAACAATTTTAAAAAATACAGATATAAAGTACATTAATATTTAAGAATATATATATACCTATATTTATATTTGTGTCTATATGGCACACAATATTTTACTGAAGAATTCGTTTAATTCATCAACCTCAGAGAACCTATTTCATCACCCAGGAAGCTCAGAGTCCAAGCTAATTCTCTACCATTCCAATTCTGGCTGTCATCCCATGATTTAAATTACTTTATAAAATATTGCACATATAGAGATATCTCTTGTGTCGTTGAGTCAAATAAACATGCTTAATTTTTGTTTAAAATATTGTTTTTGATGAATAAGTCTCCATCTTGAGCTGGAGATGTCCATCAAGAGTCTAAGAGATTCTGGGTTCTTGGGAATACCTTATGAACAAAATTCATTGTCTTTCAATGGTACTATCTAGCAGACCACAAATTTACTTTTCCTGTCACTTTCAACTTCAGAAAATACACTGATTCCTGTTTTGCACAATTAGTTAGCAGATTAACCTAATCTTAGGAAATACATATGTGCTCTAGAATAAAATCATATAAAGTGAAGTTCATTCATTGATTAATTTGAAGGTATTATGCCCTGTTACTTACTTGTATTTGTATATACTACATATATGCATAGGCTTTTCACTAATGTGCTTTGTAAAAGCAAAGTACAGCTATCCACCTTATAATTCTAGAGAGCTCATTTTATAGTTATATCTAAATGCAATGTCATTAAAAATCTTGAATACAAAAACAAATGTTCTACCTCATTATAATCTACCTTCCTATACTGTTAATGCTTGAATTGTATATGTACTATTTCCTATACATACATACATACATATGTACTATTTCCTATACATACATACACACACATATATATACATATATATATATATATATCAGTGCTCAATCAAGAAATTCACTCAGAAAGTTGTAAGATTTGAGGGACTAGAGTGATAGCACAGTGGTAGGGCATTTGCCTTGTAGGCAACCAACCCTGGCCGGACCTAGGTTCAATTCCTGGCATCCCACATGGTCCCCGAGCCTGCCAGGAGCGATTTCTGATTATAGAGCCAGGAGTAATCCAACTGCCACCAGGTATAGCCCCAAAACCAAAACAAAACAAAACAAAAAGGGGCTGAAAGATGCATATTCAATTGCAAAAACTTTCCTTACTATACAAATAATTTTCCTTAAACTGAATACAATTTCTGCCTTAAACTTCCCAGATTCTAAGCTGATCTTAATTCATTACACATAAGGTTCATTATATTTATACACAGAGTACTGAATCACCCCTGGCAGCCTTTTTTTTCACTTGTGATTTAATTTTGGAAATTAAAATTATATAAAAGTATATAAATATACATATTATAAAAAATTATTCATGTATATACATGTATATATATGATGGAACACAAATAACCAACAACAGTTGAATATTTTTTGGGGGGTGGCCACACCCGGCAGCGATGAGGGATCATTCCTGACTTTGGACTCATAAATCGCTCTTGGCAAGCTCAGTTGACCATACGGAAAGCCAGGGATGGAAGTTGAGGATAGAACCCAAATTTGTCCTTGGTCTGTTGAATGCAAGGCAAACACCTTACCACTGTGCTAGCGCTTCTGCCCCACCAACGGGAGTTTGAAAGAAGTAGCAACAGCAGGCATTGGGCGGTAAATTGCAGAAAGGGAGATTCCTTTGTCTGTGAAGTCAGGTAGGAGGACTCTGGCCCTGCTGTGTGATTACTAATTGGGAAAGACTGTGCATGTTGCCTGCACGTGTTTCTCTACTGTTCTTCTCCTGAACCTCTCCTGAGTGGGGCAAGAAGGGCCCAGCAAAATCTCTCTCCTTGAGGCTCCAGAAGAGCATGACCACTCAGCTTTGTGTTCATGCACTCTTTCTAACGAATGAATCCCACCAAACACACAGAAAACAAAATGACACTACAAGCGTGACAATGGGGAACCTCACAGGAAAACACCAAACATAGAGAATAAAGATGATAGTTCTGATGACCCAAAAAACACCAACCATCTGATTAACCTCTCAGATAAGGAGTTTAGAATAGAAATATGGAGGATCCTCGTGGAAATTAAAGAAAACATAGCCCTAGCTGAACAGAACGCAAAGACAGAAATCAGAAAACTCCAAACTGAAATAACAGATCTGAAAACTACGGTAGCTTCACTGAAAAACACAATGGAAAACCTCTCCAGCAGGGTAACAGCAGCCGAGGACAAAATCAGTGAACTAGAAGATCAAATGCAGAATAACTCTATACAGCAGAAGAGCTTGGAAAAGAAACTTAAGGCAAATGATCATACAATGGAAAAAGTACTCAAAGAATGTGAACCGATGGAAACAGAAGTCATTGATAAACTCAACAGAAACAACATAAGAATCATTGGAGTCCCAGAGGCTCAGGAAGGTGATCCCCAGAAAGAATCAACCATCAAAGACATCATCACAGAGAAAATCCCAGAGCTGAAGACTGCATGCAATCAAATCCTGCATGCCCGAAGAGTACCAACTAAAAGAGACCCCAGAAAAAACACCCCAAGACACATCCTAGTCACAATGACGAATCCCACAGATAGAGACAGAATTCTGAAAGCAGCAAGAACAAAAGGGAAATTATATTCAAAGGAGCATCCATAAGATTTACAGCAGACATGTCACAAGAAACTCTCAAGGCCAGAAGACAGTGGTGGGATATTTTGACAAGACTGAATAAAATGGAGGCTTCACCTAGAATACTGCACCCAACCAGACTCACGTTCAGGTTTGAAGGAAGGATACATAGCTTCACAGATAAGCAACATCTCAGAAACTTTACAGATGCAAAACAAACCTTAAAGGAAAGACTGAAAGTCTAATTTAAGACAAGGCAGACCAACAGGCATGCCAAACCTATACACAAAGATGACATTAAATCTCATGACAATCATTTCCCTCAACATCAATGGACTAAATGCACCAGTTAAGAGACACACAGTGGCTAAATGAATCAAAAAGATAAATCCAACATTCTGTTGCCTACAAGAAACACACCTGAATAGTCAGAATAAATATTGACTCAAAATCAAAGGCTGAGAAAAATCATCCAAACAAACAACACCCTAAAAAAGATGGGGTGGCCATATTAATATCAGACAACACAAGCTTTAGACTCAGAAAAGTTGAAGTGACAAAGATGCACACTTTGTACTAATCAAGGGGTATGTGCAACAGAAAGAAATCACACTACTAAACATATAAGCACCCAATGAAAGACCAGAAAATTACCTAATATAATTATTGACTATTTTGAAATAGGGCATTAATAATAACACAATAATTGTGGGAGACCTCAACACAGCCCTATCAACACTTAATAGGTCAACCAGACTGAACCCAACAAAAATATACTAGCCCTGAAAAGAGAAATGGAAGAGAGCTAGTAGATATATATAGGACAGTTCATCCCCAGAAACCTGGATGCACATTCTTCTCCAATATTCATGGGTCATTCCCCAGGATAGACCACATGCTGCACATAAAACATACCTTCATAAAATCAAGAGGATAGAAATTTTGCAGGAGATCTTCACTGACTACAAGGCTCTGAAATTAGAAACTACAAAGGGACACAGAAGAAATTAAAAACTGGAAATTAAACATCCTGCTAATGTACAACCAGTGGGTTCAAAATGAAATCAAAGAGAAAATCAAAACTTTCCTGAAAACAAATGACAATGAAGACACAAACTATCAGAATCTATGGGACACAACAAAAGCAGTACTGAGAGGAAAATTTACAGTTTTGCAAGCACACATCATGAAGGAAGCCTTCAATAGCCTAATGACGCAGCTCATACAATTAAAAAATTATTAACAAAGGAACCAAAAATAGGGAGACAGAAGGAAATAACAAAGCTTATAGCAGAAATCAATGAAGTAGAACCCCCCCCCCAAATCGGAAAGATTAACGAAAGCAAAAGTTGGTTCTTTGAAAAAAAATAAAAAACATTGATAGACCATTGGCAAAACTAACAAAGAGAGAGAGAAACTTGATAACCTGTATTAGAAATGGAAAGGGGCAGATCTCTACAGATATTGCAGAGATTCAAAGGATAATCAGAGACTACTTTGAGGAACTTTATGCCACCAAATATGAGAATCTGGAAGAAATGGATAAATTCTTGGACTCCTATAACCTTCCATGGCTGAATAAGGAAGATGTAGCATATCTAAACACCCCCAGCACCATTGAAGAAATTAAAACAGTAATCAAATATCTGCCCTAAAACAATAGCCCAGGCCCAGATGGATTCATTAATGAATTCTTTCAAACCTTTCAAGAGGAACAACTACCAATCCTGGCCATCCTCTTTCATGAATTTGAAAAAACAGGTACACTTCCAAATAGCTTTTATGAAGCCAACATCACCTTGATATCAAATCCTGATAGAGATGCTGCCAAAAAAGAAAATTACAGATCAATATCCCTGATTAACACAGCTGCAAAGATCCTCAACAAAATCCTGGCAAATAGAATCCAATACCTCATCAAGGAGATCATTCACTACGATCAAGTAGGTTTCATTCATGGAATGCAAGGATTGTAAATCTATCAATGTAATACAGAACATCAACCACAAGAAAAATAAAAACCACATGGTCATATCAATAGATGCAGAGAAAGCATTTAATAAGGTCCAACACCCATTCTTGATAATAAAAAAAGAAACTCTCTGCAAGATAGGAATAAAAGGGACATTTCTCAATATAATAAAGGCCATCTACCACAAGCCAATGGCAAATATCATCCTCAATGGAGAAAAACTAAAAGCCTTTCCTCTAAATTCTGGTACAAGATAGGGCTGTCCTCTCTCACCACTGCTATTCAACATAGTACAGGAAGTATGCTATAGTGATTAAAAAAGAAAAAGATATCAAGGAAATCCAGATAGGAAAGGAAGAAGTCAAGCTCTCACTGTTTGCAGATGACATGATACTCTACTTAGAAAACCCTAAAGACTCTACCAAAAAGCTTCTACAAACAATAGATTCATATAGCATTGCAGCCGGCTACAAAATTAACACACAAAAATCAGTGGCCTTTTTATACACCAATAAATAGGGAAAAAAAATGAACATTAAGAAAACAACCCCATTCACATTAGTGCCACACAAACTCAAATATCTAGGAGTCAACTTGACGAAAGACGTGAAGGACCTATACAAAGAAAACTAAAAAACATTGCTTCAAAAAATAAGAGAGGACACTAGGAAATGGAAATACATACTCTGCTCATGGATTGGCAGGATTAACATCATTAAAATGGCAATACTCCCCAAAGCATTGTACAGATTTAATGCGATCCCTCAAATATACCCATGACATTCTTCAAAGAAGTGAACCAAACACTTCTGAAACTCATCTGGAACAATAAACACCCTAGAATAGCTAAAGCACTCCTTGGAAAAAGAAATATAGGAGGCATTACTTTCACCAATTTTAAACTGTATTACAAAGCAATAGTTATCAAAACAGCATGGTGTTGGAATAAAGACAGATCCTCAGATCAGTGGAATAGACTTGAGTACTCAGAGAATAGTTCCCAGACATACAATTATTTAATTTTTTATAAAGGAGCAACAAATCCTAAATGGAGCAGGGAAAGCTCTTCAACAAGTGGTTTTGGCACAACTGCTTCGCCACTTGCAAGGAAGAGAACTTAGACCCCCAGCTAACATCATGTATGAAGGTAAAATCCAAATGGATTAAAGACCTTGATATCAGACCTGAAACCATAACGCATATAGAAAAACATATAGGTAAAACACTCCATGAATTGAGACTAAAGGCATTTTCAAGGAGGAAACTGCACTCTCCAAACAAGTGGAAGCAGAGATAAACAGATGGAAAAAAATTAAACAGAGAAGCTTCTGCACCTCAAAGAAAACAGTGCCCAGGATACAAGAGCCACCCACTGAGTGGGAGAAACTATTCAACCAATACCCATAATATAAGAGGCTAATATGCAAAATATACAAGGCACTGACAGAACTTTACAAGAAAAAAAACATCTAATCTCATCAAAAAATGGGGAGAAGAAATGAACAGACACTTTAATAAAGAAGAAATTCAAATGGCCAAAAGATACATGAAAAAATGCTCTTCCTCACTAATCATCAGGGAGATGCAAATCAAAACAACTATGAGGTACCATCTCATGCCACAGAGAGTGGCACACATCATAAAGAATGAGAACAAGCAGTGCTGGCGGGGATGTGGAGAGAAAGGGTCTCTTATTCACTGCTGGTGCGAATGCCGGCTAGTCCAACCTTTATGGAAAGCGATATGAAGATTCCTCCAAAAACTGGAAATTGAGCTCTCTTACAATCCAGCTATACCACTCCTAGGAAAATAACCTAGGAACACAAAAATACAATATAAATATCCCTTCCTCACACCTATATTCATTGCAACTCTATTTACAATAGCCAGATTCTGGAAACAACCAAGATGCCCTACAACAGATGAGTGGCTAAAGAAACTGTGGTACATATACACAATGGAATACTATGCAGCCATCAGGAGAGATGAAGTCATGAAATTTTCCTATACATAGATGTACATGGAATCTATTATGCTGAGTGAAATAAGTCAGAGGGAAAGAGATAGACACAGAATAGTCTCAGTCATCTATGGGTTGTAAGAAAAATAAAAGACATTTTTGCAATAGTTCTCAGAGACAAAGAGAGGAGGACTGGCAGGTTCAGCCCACTACATGAAGC
Source organism: Suncus etruscus (assembly GCF_024139225.1). Classification (NCBI taxonomy): domain Eukaryota; kingdom Metazoa; phylum Chordata; class Mammalia; order Eulipotyphla; family Soricidae; genus Suncus; species Suncus etruscus. Next base: position 104,451,886 of record NC_064857.1, on the reverse strand, counting down.
TCACCACAAAGAGTGGTGAGTGCAGTTAGAGAAATAACTATATTGAGAATTATCATAATAATGTGAATAAATGAGGGAATTTAAAAGCCTGTCTTGAATATAGGAGTTGGGTGGAGAGGTGGGAGATTTTGGACACTGGTTATGGGAATGTTGCACTGGTGAAGGGGTGTTTTCTTTACATGATGAAACCCAACTACAAACATACTTGTAATCAATGTGTTTAAATAAATATATTAATTAAAAAAAGAAGTAGCTGGGCCCGGAGAGATAGCACAGTGGTGTTTGCCTTGCAAGCAGCCGATCCAAGACCAAAGGTGGTTGGTTCAAATCCCGGTGTCCCATATGGTCCCCCATGCCTGCCAGGAGCTATTTCTGAGCAGACAGCCAGGAGTAACCCCTGAGCAATGCCGGGTGTGGCCCCCCCAAAAAAAAAACAAACAAAAAAAAGTAGCAACAGCAACAAAATCCTCACACTCTATTAATTTTCAAACCACAAATATTTCTGCCTTTGATGTCTATCGAATTCCTCCATTCTCTCTACCTCTTTGTATCAGGCACCACCAAAGAATGGGTCTCCACTTATTAGACCAATTTGGAAATGGATGTCTTCCTGAAATGTTTACCATGGCTGCCATTCATCAGGACCCGCAAAATATTGCAAGATCCCTATAATCTGCTCTGCCCAGATTGATCTCTGAATTCTAAACTTAGCAACATCTCTGCTTCCCCACTTCAGAGCCATCCTGAAGAAATTGTGATCTGAGAACTCATAATATTTCTCCCCTGACTGCTCTTATGCAGACTTTGTGAAAAACCCATTGCACTGACATAATTTTTGTTTTGGAATGTTTGTCTACCTCATTCTACTGCAACTCCTTAAATAATTGAGACAAGAATAAGGACTCAGTTATTTCAGGGTCCCTAAGGCCAAACAGAGAAAACAATCACAAAAAGACAGAATGAAAAGTTTTCTGCATTTCTACCTGCCACTAAGTGGCCTGGCTCTAGAGCTGTTTTCAAAGCAGTCTGGAAAACTCAATGACTAACCGAGTGTCTCTAAGAGCCCTGGTGGGTGATCTAAGTCCTCTGGAACTGTGGGGGAAATCAGAAGGAAAGCGAGTGACATACCATGGGCTTCTCTGCCTTGACGGCTTTCACCTGGAGACATTCCTCCCGCTTCGAGGTAGTGTTGCTGAGGTCCTTCTGCTCCCCAAGGGCTCCCTGAGTCTGCCGGCCAGGTGACCTGGATTGTGAGTGGCTGCTGGGATCTCGTGGTGGCGGGGGTCGAGGATGCATATCTCCTCCACGTTGCTTCTTGGTGACGTGAGCCTCTGGGCCATGCACTGTCTTCACGTGTTTCCGGAGGGAGCTGGGGTCTGTGTAGCGCTTGGTGCAGCCTGGGATCTTGCACACATATGGTTTCTGCCAAGTCACACCAGAAGACAATATAGATTTTGTTATGAAAATGATTATGCTTCAACCCATCAGTCTTCCCTGGCTACTCTTTATTAGACTTTTACTTTTTTTTGTTTGGGGGCCACACCCAGCTATTCTTAAGACTTATTTTTGATTCTGTACTGGGGGGTTACTTCTGATGGTATTTAGAGACCCAACATGTGGTGCTGAAGATCTCACCGGTCAGCTGCATACAAGGCAAGCCGCTTATCTACTGTACTATCTCTCGAGTTCAAGGTTTTTGCTTTTGTCAAAGAATTTTTAGGAAGTCCCATAGGGCACAAGTATCTCTAGTTATAAAGATTCAATAAAGGCTCATTGTGAACAATGAACAGAATCCAATATATGACTATTTTAGAGAGCTTAGAGAGAGATAATAATGTGTTGTTGTTCCTGAGAACATTTATTCTATAAAAAGGAAGATATATGGAGGATGCTTAAAAAATATCTGGATGTGACGATGGTGAAGATGAAAGGCACGTAAAAATATGCTCCACATCACTAATCATCTAGGAGATACAAATCAAAATGGTGACTGAAGAAAGTTGAAAAAATAAACAAACTCAGGATTTAACCAGAATATGCATGCCAGGAGAGCCAACATGAATAATTTCTCATGGTGTCTGGGTTCTCAAATCTAATCTCTCTCCACCTATTTTGAAAATGAGCCCTTTTCCACAGGCATGGTTAAACAATAACTGTCTACAGCCTCTGTCAAGTGTGCTCTTCTGGGTAGGATTGCAGAAGCCATGTTCAGGTTTCTAAATAGCCAGAAAACTTTAGGTTTTCAAAATAATGCACAGGCTCACTTTCAAACTGAAAGTAGTTGATAAGAGTCCTACTCATCTAAACTCTGTTTCTAAGTTCATACTGAGGTCTATAAATTATTTTATGTTAATATTACTTTCTAGGTGGGCCAGTTAGCAAATCTGCAGACAGAGGTTATTAAATAGCATTTGAATACTTATAGCTTAATATTTCCTCAAATCATAGAATGGCTGGTATTTATTTTTACATTCTAAGATCTCAAATCTGATTATTTACTTAGCTTGAAATATAATCTATGAATGCTTGTGTGGGTATATATATTAATATGAATTATATCAGAAGAAGAGCTATTAGGTAAGCAACAGTCATGAAAGCATGATGAAGGAATTCATTCAAAATGAACTCCCAGCATATAGAATCTATGCATCTAAAATAGGCTTTTTTTTTTCACTAACAGTCCAAGAACATACAGAGTGCTCCCTAAAATGACAAAATGTCCTAATGTATTAAAGTAAAGATCCTGAAATTACCTCAAGAGACATCATCTTCAAGCCTCAGATTCTGTTAGATGGAATTGATTCCCATTAACTATGAATGCCTTATTTCAGGACTCATGTGATTTGCAGCATCAACTCATATATGCTGCAAATTTTATATATTATATATACATAAATGAAATAAGTGCACCAAATTCTATGCATTAAGGATCGCAGAAGAGTTTTGCAATTAGTGCTATTACTTTATGGTGTACTCAAATGGATTCTCTGCTTGTTCACTGCCCTGTTATCATAGAATGCTGCATGGAAATGGGGGATGGGATACATGCATCGAGTTGTTAAGGATGGGGATAGGATGGAGACAAAATCACGGCAGAAATACATGCTCCAGAAACCATTTTCCTCATAAATATAGGCATATATAGTGAGGTTATTCTGGGAACCATGACATAGGTAGAAGTGAAATCATTCTAGAAAAGGTTACAAGTGTTCAAATTTCCAGGAACAACTAATCTAACTACACACATAAGTGCTGGATTGTGAACATCTACAGAAAGTTCTCAGTTAATAGCACAGATTGGAAAGTACCCCTTTTCCAATGGGTAAAAAACAGGCTATTGAAAATTTTATTTAATATCATATTGATTTTTCTTATCAATGTTACAACAAAATGGTGTTTAATGAAATAAACCTGCTGCTTATATATTATCTACAACAAAAATGACAATGACTCAGCATTGGGAACATTGCCTAACAATAAATACACTTATTTAATCACTTATTTCACTCCTCCAAATTTTGTTGTGATCAATGATTAAAATGAAATACAATGGTATGGAAAGATAAATATTGTCAGTCTTATTGAGTTAACCCACATTTCCTGTTTTGAAAATACAACATTTTGAACCCACTAAAAAAGACACTTTGTGAAAGCAATTGATCATTTTCAACTTCACTTTGTAGAATTTAAATAGATTTCAAATAAAAACTTACTGATCTCTAATCTATCCTATTCTGTAAACTCAGAGTTAAGTACTCTGTAACTCAGAGTAAGATTTTCATCTTAAAAATACAAAATACATTAGTAAAGCCATGAATTCTGTCTTTATTGTGTGTCATTCACTGTGTGAATGCTATTGAGAGAACAATATTTTATGTGAGGTGATTATAGTCACCACTGGTTTCTTTATAGTTTCTATATCTGCATAGAATGCCAAGTCGTGAGGTCATGGTAAGGACTACCCAATGTGAATGCTTATGTGAATGCTGTATTGCACATAATAAGTATGCATTATACAGAATTGTGCTTAGGGAGGAAGCATTGTAGTTAAGTCCCTAAAGACAAGATTCTGAGGGATAGAAATGAAGGGAAGAGGATAATTCATATAATGTCTTCAGCAAGACCTAGTGAAGGGATTACTGCATACAGGCAAGCACACATTTGAAGCACAGGCTATTTAAAAAGTTCCTATGACATCTGTGCCTCTGATCCCAAGACTGGAAGGCTCGCTTAGAGTCCAGACCAAAGAGGCACACTAAAGGAATCTAGACTTTTCCTAGATAAATGAGGGACTTTTGGCACTGACTGGAGTGGAAGCTGAAACAGAAGCAAACTCAAAAGAAACTTGATTAATGTGCCTTCAATTTGAACCTGTATGATATGGACAGACCTCTTCAAATGATGGGGACCCAGGGAGGACAGAAATACTGCCCCCAAGTGGAATTCATTCTTTCCTGTTCTGTTCTACTGTATTGGTCTTTGCACCAAGGATAGCCAAGTTCTAGGTAGATAACGAACTATCAGTACTTGTTTAATGAATAAATAAAAACTATCCATCACTCATACACAGACAAAAATTTTATAAAGAGTAGAAAAAATTATTTGTTCGCAGCTATTTGTGAATTAAATCTTACTGATATGTTTATAATCAATGATAATAATTTTATTTTTTTGGTTTTTGGGCCACACCCGGCGGTGCTCAGGGGTGCACACTCAGGCAGTGCTCCTGGCTGTCTGCTCAGAAATAACTCCTGGCAGGCATGGGGGACCATATGGGACACATGGATTCGAACCAACCACCTTAGGTCCTGGATCGGCTGCTTGCAAGACAAACATCGCTGTGCTATCTCTCCGGGACCAATGATAATAATTTAAATAAATTACTCAATTATTGAAAAAGTCACCCAAATCCTTTTCCCAACAGAAGATGATAATCACAAGTCTATTTTCTCTCTCTATGGGATCCTCAAGGTCTACATGAACAAGTACAGGGAATCACACTAAAAATATTGCCTATAATAAACATGATTTTGATAGAAAAGTGAACATGCAGACTCTCTCCTAAAATATCTTCAACTTGATGCTCCATTATAAGACATGCTATTGTTTCAGATTTTCTTATTCCACCATAACCTTTTTTTTTTGGGGGGGGGTCATACATGGAGATGCTCAAGGATTACTCCTGACTGCATTCCAGAATTATTGTTGCTGGGTTCAGTGGACCATATGGTATGCCAGGTATGAAACCTGGGTAGGCAAGGTGCAAGCCATAACATTTTCAAAAGGAGTTTGTATATGTAAACCCACATGTGTAAGTGTGATCTTGAGAGTATGGTTAATTCCATTAGGGATGGTTTCTTTCTGTCAGCTCAGCTTAAAGGAAGCTCAGTGCAGATCATCATCCCCAACATAAAACCAATAACAGTGAGTTTAAGGGTACATTTTGATGCTTCCAGATTTCAGATTCTCTCTCCAAATATCTACCTGAAAGAACATGAAAGGGCTTGACTGCTACCTTGTGAGGTCAGATGACAGCCCTACCAAGGTTTAAGGTCACACATTTCACACATGTGATGGTAGACATTGAATGATAGTACCATATTCTGGTGAGCCTCCTATTTCTGCACAATTTGAGGCTAGACTACCGATCATCTCTTTTTTCCATTATTCTGGCAGACACTCAGTGCTCTGCTGATCCAATGGTGCTAGCACTCAGTGCTCAGGTCTAGCATTGCCATTATTAGAGTCCAACAGTGCTCAGGGCCCACCAGGGCCACCTCAGCAGTACTTTGAGGCCTCTATAGCTATACCAGGCAATTTTTCAGGACCTATCTGGTGCCACTGCCAAGGATCAAACTCAATGTCTTGTACATGATAGAAATGTACAATACCATCTGAATTATCTCACCATTCACTTACTAATATCTTCATTTATTCGAGAGTATTTTACAGAGAAGGACAAATATGAGCAAGAACTTCAAAGTGAGGCTAGGGTGCGCAGATGGACATGCTGTTATAAAATACATGGAAAATGAATGATACTTCTCTGAAAATGTAATAACTACCTACTAACCCAGAACTACAGGAACCAAGTTAGACTATGAAGCTTAAGTGATTGGCTAGAAACCATTCTGGGATTCTTGCTATAGTATAACTTCTGAAATAGTTTGGATTATAGAATGTCTGGAAATCATCTCTAGTCAAAGCTAGTTGTTCTGTCTCTTTTGATCGAATGCATTTGAAGATACCACCTGGAGTCTGCAAATAAAAGAGGCTGTCTTTGCAGGAAGCTGTCAGCAGCTGTCAGCATGTTGCTTCTGAATCCATCGTGTTCATGGCCAGGCTATTAAAGGCATTTAAAGCCCTGAATTCCAATCTAAAGGTTTCCACATTGGACCAGTAGGCGGCAGCTCTAAACAATCTGAACCTAGTTCCCAGGCCTGGAAGTTCTTTCTTGGAGTCATCAAGCTCCTAACCTGACTCTCTCTCTGAGCTCCCTCTTTCACCTGCTCACGCTGTTGATGAACAAGACCAGAGGCAAGAGAACAGACCTTCTCTGAGAGGATTCTGTGAATCAACCTCCATGCTCTGGTCTCCAAGTGTCTGTTTTAGGGCCCAGAGTGCCTTACCTCATTTGAGTGCGTTCTGTTCTGGTGCTTGGCGCGATCAGAAGCATTAGAAAAAGCCTTGTTGCAGCCCTCATGCTCACAGACGTATGGTTTCTCTCCAGTGTGGGATCTCAAGTGCGTTTTCAAGTTTTCTAGTCTTGAGTAGGCCTTTGTGCAACCTTCAAACTGAGAAGAGCAGGTAAATCTGGATTACTCAACACAATGACAGCTTATGCCTCACACTCCCCCCAAGTTGACGGAAGACTGATGTTTCAAGGGTCAGTGGCTTTTTAAAAGTAAGGAACAAAAGTCCATTAAACTGCATTTATTGGGATTCAGATAGGGCTCAGGGCCCTTGAAGAGAAAACATTTTCAGAGCTAGTAAAAGTCCTGGAGTTGTGTGTGTGTGTGTGTGTGTGTGTGTGTGTGTGTGTGTGTGTGTGTGTGTGTGTGTGTGTGTGTGTGTGTGTGCTTTTTTTAAGTAGTCCACTCAATGTGGACAAAGACTTTCATTATCTGTTCATTGATCTCCTTGAATTCCCACTAATTTCAGATTCAGCACAAAGTTCATTACTATGACTTTGTGTTCATACAAAGACATGGCATCTGATCATGTTTGTAAAGAGCCTTTAAGATGCAAAGTATACGGACCTAACAGTGTGCTGGGTGCCTAGCAAAAGAAGGTTTTGACTACCAGAGGGACAGAGTTGAGGAGAGAGAAATTAAAACTACTACAGGGGTTGACTTTCTTCAATTTTTCCTGAGGGAGCTGGCAAGTCCCTCTGCTGTCTGAGCCCTCAAGTGAGAGGCAGATGTAGTGGGCAGGTGCATTGACTGTAGTGGCCAACAGTGGCCAACAGCACTGTACCAGCTGCTGAGAGCCTTATGACACTAGTTACACTCCTTAAACTAAAGCAGCACTTTCCTAAAAAGTAAAAGTTCTATTTGTGCATATTTGATATATTTACCAAAACATGAAAAAAATATTATGGCAAGAGATATCCTACAGTGGGTAAGGCATTTGTCTTGCATGTGACCAACCTTGGTTCACTCCCTGGCACCCCATATGCCCCACCAAAGCCCTACCACAAGTGCTCTCTGAGCACTGCTGGGTGTGGCCTAAAAACAAAACAAAAATTGTTCTGCTTGTACATTTTGGGGCAAAACTCAACAGTGCTCAACTTACTCCTGGCACTCCATGGATCACTCTTTGCAGGGCTCAGGGGACTAACTATATGGAGGGTATTGTGGGAAAAGGATTGGCCCATGCATCGCAAATGTCCTACCTGCTGTGCTATTGCTCTGGCCCCCAATTTAGTGTTTTAATTTCAATATTATTTAATACATCTAGTTATATTCCAATTAAATTAACTTATTGTGATTCCACTTAGTGTCTGACCATTACTGGTTGTCCATGTAGGAATATAACTATAATCCATGCCTCCTGCGTGAACAACCAGGTATGGTCAGAATATAGACAAGTGGAATATAGACTCCAAGCCCTTGCACAACCTCTTAGGCCTCCAAATCAAATACAATTTTAGAAATCAGGAGTTTGCTTTGGATAAAGCTGTGACCATGGTGCTGCTCAAGGCATCTGGGGCAATTCCACTTTCCCACCAAAAGTGGGTCCATTTCCTCTCAGTCAATGGCTGGCCTGCCTCCACTCTCCATCAGCTCCTCCTGATGCCCCATCATGTCCTTTGAAAGCCAGGTCATTCATGCATGAGCCCCCAAAGCACAGAGGATCTCCAGCTGTTAGACCTTCTTGTCAGGCCCACACCAAGGTGATGCTTGCTGCCCCAACACTCACCGTGCATTTGTGAGGCTTCTCCCCAGTATGTCTCCTCATGTGCACCACCAGCATATACTGTGCTTTGAAGGGCTTTTGCTCTCTTGAGCAATCCAGCCATCGGCACACAAATTCCTTCTTCTCTCCATGAATATGGTCATTATTGATATGCTGCAGAGAGGACAAAGTGAGAAAAACAAAAAGTAAGTGCTACTGGTTTCTGAAGGCAGCAGAGGAAAGTGAAAAACAGTGTGTCAACTTTTAAAATAAACACATTTTTGTACTTTTACAATAGTGTATTACAATTTAAGTTTTCTTAATGAGCCTCATTTCACTCTTGCTAAATCATATATCTGTGGCAGATAAGTTTTAAAATGTACTAGCATAGCAGGATTCCCACAATTGATTTTTAATTTATGTATCTGTAACATCAAAGATCACTTCTAAAAACATTTTCTAGCAACGTAGCATTGATTTACAGTTTTGTGGAATTTAACTACAGTTTGATTCATCTGTACGTGTGGAAGTGCTGCCACCTTCACAATCAATAAAATATCTTTCCTATATGTGGAATCTAAAGAAACATAATAGGACAAATGGAGAATATGTCTACAGAATTGACCTTATAGGGTGTTGGGGTGTGTGCAGATGGGAGTGTCATTGAGCTGGTGGTAGAGGAGAGCAGGTGGTGGCTGCGGCACCAAGCAGCCATGAAACTTAATTGCCATAGTGACAATCAGGGAAGCTCAATAAACTTGGTGACAGGTCTGTGTGTTCCAAATGAAATTCTAAATATTACACAATAACTTTTTTCTTTATTTTTTGGTTCTTGGGCCACACCAGTTTCACTCAGGGGTTACTCATGGCTGTGCACTCAGAAATCGCTCCTGGCTTGGGGGTCCATATGGGACTCCAGGGATCGAACCCAGGCCCATCTTGGGTCAGCCACGTGCAAGGCAAATGTCCTACTGCTGCACTACCGCTCCGGCCCCAACACAATAACTTTATTATATTACAAATTATTTGTTCTATTTGGCATTATTTCTTGAGTTATCTTGCTTTTTCTATGTGTATATATTTTCTATCTACTTGGAAGAAGCTGGGTGAGCCATAGAAAGCACCATAAAGGGCAACAGCAGAGCAAACAGAATATGTCTGTGTGTCCTCTCAGGTCTCCATCTGTCAAGAGAAGTGAATGTTCCTCAAAGCAGAGCTTACCAGGTCTCACACACTCTAAATTGAGGCAGCCCTGGGGCCCAGGGTGTACAAATATAATGAACACACTTTAACTCACACAAGCGCACATATACTCACATGCACATTCAATTCCCCCACATACTCACGTGGTCCATAAATTTCCACCCACTCACTTACACATATACACTGACCCACAACTCACATATAATCATGGACACATGTATACTGACCCTCAGACACCAACACATTCACATTCATATATACAATAGACACATACCCTCCCACATATACATATATAAATATACACATACATCCATACACACACAAGACACTCATACATACTTGCTCAAATATCATAATGAGCATAAAGCCTCACAGGTCCATTTCCAACTACAACTAGTTTCAACTGGCAGGTTTTCTGCTTGAAAAAAAGCACAGAGAAAGGAAGTACTGAAGATGAGAACAACGTGATGACATGTGAATGTCTGTCTCTGCTCTTCCTGGACAAAAAATAATAAGGAATGGAGTTCATTTTTTGAGGTTCTTCACATCTCTTTAAAGCCTGTTAATTTGGTTTTGTAAAAATAGATATGAATTTCCCTTTTATTTCTCCTCAGTTCAAAGATCATTTTCACATAGTTGCCTGTACTCAGACCTCAAGTGCTCTCTAGATAAGACTCAGGCAAAACCTCTAACTGCACCAGAGGATGAGGGAGTTGTTGATTTGGACCCAAGTTTAAATAAAGGAAGCTGAGCACTTGACCTAATTGTCACAAATGCTTTCTTTTATTTGCTTGCTTTTGTTTTGGGGCCACACCCAATAGCATCAGGTGTTACTCCTGGCTCTGTGCGCAGGGGTCATTCCTGGCAGGCTAGGAAGACCATATAAGATGCTGGGGATCTAACCCCTGCTGGGCTATGAGTTCAGCTAGCTCCATCACTTTGTAGATTTCTGAGGATATTTGGATTCTGGACTTGATCTTTGGTTCGTGGTCACACTGCATTTTGTTTTAAGACAAATAAGATTTTCATGAGCATTTTCTCAAACTGCAAAAAATATGCCCCTAGATCTTTGTGCAATGAAAGTTTCCCTCCAGTTTCACACCCTTGGTATAGCAGTGAGTAAATGTGTATGCCTGCATGCTTGCATGTCACACATAGCAGCAGCACTTAGGAAATGATATTTAGAGCCTGCTCCTTCTTAAGCTCAAGGGAAAATGCTGTGTCAGCTATTGAAACCCCAGGGCTCCTACATGCAAAGCTTGTGCTCCAGACCTTTGAGCTCTTCCTGGTTCATGACACTGTGTAATTACTGTTCCATTTAAGCTCTGACTACTAAATAAGCTGTCTCTGGGGGGCTGAGGTGAAATTCCCAAAGCACCATCTGTCCTTCCCACTGTCTCCACTGGAAGTTTTAAATGATGCAGGAAAATGCAATGAAGCTGTTGTACAATTGGGGGAGTAATTGTCTGGAACTGTTGAAACATTGTCTGACTGAAACTGTATTATGAACAACTTTGTAAATCATGACATTAATAAAAAATATTTTTTTTAAAAATTGGAAAACTGGAGTTGGGGCCAACATTGCTCCAACTGGGGGTTAGAGCAAGCCACTTGCCTAACTTGCCACTTGTCAGCCATATAGCTAACAGGGTTCAAGTATTGCCACCCCTCTTGATCCCCTGAGCCCCACCAGTTGTGATCCTGAGCAGAGAGCCACCAGTAAACACTAAGAATAGCCAGGTATGGCTCTGAAAGAACAACAAAACCAAAACAAAAACAAAACTAAAGTTGAAAAACTGAACTGGAATTCTGGTTAAGCTTCGTAGTCTAAGTCAGGACACAGTTTGGGTCATGTTCTCTCAACCGACAAGCATCTCTGGGACATGATTTAGGGGTGGGATTGATTTGATTTATCTGCAAACTAAACTTTAAATTGATGAAAGAAATTATATGTTATGTCATTCTGTTTATCATAATTTAACTTGATTTTACCTGTATTCATCATAAAGATGTGATTTTTAGGATTTTAATTACTCTAGGAAGAGTAATTTTTAGTAATTCAAAAGCATTGGAAAGATATAGAGCTGGAGCTGTAGTACAGTGGGGAGGGAAGTTGTCTTTCATGCAGCTGGCTTGAATTTGTTTCCCAATATCCCTTATGGTCCCCCAAGTACTGCCAAGAGTGATTCCTGAAAGTAGAGCCAGGAGTAACCCCTGAGCATTTCCAGGTGTGGCCCCAAAATAAAAATAAATAATAAAAACATACAAACAAAAAATGGCATCAAAATGCAAACTGTATCTTGAATAATGGAGAAAGAAACCTGTAATGTGATATTTTATTCATCTCAAATATTTACATCCATGTATCATGCCATCTCTATGCTGAAGAATCACATGGGCATGATTCCTGCCTAAAGAAATTATAGTCCGCAGAGAGAAATGGATAATGACTTAAATGACAACACCATGATAGCTACACTTTGTAGGGAAATAAGAGTTTTATATAAACAATCATCAGGGATTCCCTAGTTTATGTGGAGCACCAGAAATTCAGGCGAACTTTCCTACTGGTGTAGTGTTTAAAGAAGGACTTGAAAGCTGTGTGCAGTAAGAAGGAAATGCTACCAGAAATATAACATAGATGTTTATGCAGATAGATATGGGTAGGCAGATTCAACTGTCTCCCAGCATGGCCACCACTTGTGGCAGGGAGGGCAGTGGAGACTACAGAGGTAGCCAACCCTGGGCCTTCCTAAAATGTAGTGTTCAGCTCTGCCTGCAGCAGCAAAACTGCAGAACTCACAGCCAAGCACTGAGTCTGGCCAGCACTTATGACACCTGATTCGGGGGTGTCTTAAATCCATACTAAAGCAGCATTCCTTAGGTAATGGCCATGAACTGGGAGGTGGCAGGGAAGTGAGAGGATCTTGATCTTTGTACTCATCCTTGGGCCACTGGGGGAACAACTCATTCTTGGATCACAGAGAAGGAAAAACTTCACCCTGCAGAAAAACAAAAAACAAAAACACACACACAAAAAAAAAACAAAAAACCAAACTCCTGACTAGTTTCCTTGTGCTTCAAGTATGGAAGGTGTGGAAGGCATGGAAGTGGCATGAAATTGGAGGTTTGAAATGGATGGATGGCATTAGGAACCAAGAGTGAAGGGGTAGTTGCAGAAACTACCTATTAGGCCAGCGAGAAAACAGACTGGAAAAAGCAATATCATTTCCTACTTCTGCCTGGCCAAGTTTCATCCACCTTGGTCTCTGGAACTATGTTTAAAGTTTCCACCGGTAGGAACCGCAGGCTAATCTGGAAGCAGAGCCTGAAGAGCTGTCAGCATGTGGAAACCAAGGGCATAACCTACCTCTCTTTCAGAGCAGCTAGTAGCTTAGGCATTTCCCCTTTCTGTCTTATAGAGCAGATCTGAATTCCTCTAGAATACTTGTGGAATTGTCTGAATTTCTTCTCAAGTGCAATCATAGATTGAGACCACGGGTTATTATGTCTATTTCTTGTTGTTTGATTTTCAGAAATCGCCCATGGCAGGCTCAGGGGACTTTATCAGGGGATTGAATCTGGTACGGCCACGTGCAAAACACCTTACCCGCTATGCTATTGCTCTAGCCCCTATTATTATTTCCTAAAAAATGAGATCTATGACGGCAGCCACCTCAGTTTCATATATCTTGTCTTTATAATTCCAATGCTGAGTGAAGATATCATCAGTGAGTTCTATAAAGAAAAGTTTAGCATAAAAGAAAAAAAAAAAAGAAACTGGGGGTGACATTGGTGGAGGAAAGTGGACACTCTAATGAAGCATGTGCTGCAGGAAGTTTTTATGCATAAAGTCCTGCATTAACAGGTTAGTAAACTGCAGTGCCTAAAATTTGCATGCATATGCGTGCGCGCGCACGTGTGTGTGTGTGTGTGTGTGTGTGTGTGTGTGTGTGTGTGTGTGTGCTTCAAAGAAATATTTTCTGCCTCTTTAGGTAGTTCCAATGCATGTTAATCTTATATTTATTGGTACTAGATTTCAAGTAAAAACTGAAGTTCTAAGAAATCATAAATTTTTCATAACTGAGAATCTATATCTATCATTATCTAAAAATATCTGCTCAGGCTTTGCACATGGTTCATTTCCTAGAACCCCATATAGATCAGTGAGCACCTTCAGGAGTGACAAAGTGAACACAAAGCTAGGAATAAACCCTAGGCACCATCTGGAGTGACCCCAAGCCCCCAAATAAAAAAATTAACAAAAATAAGCTCAGAGCTGGATTAAGTACTAACGATAAGGCCCTTGCTGTTTAAAATCCCTAGTACATATGATCCACAAGGACTGGTATGAGTCATGTCTGAGCACAGAATCAGGAAATGTTCCTAAGAAACACACACACACACACACACACACACACACACACACGAATAACCTAACCAAAGAGGTGAAAAACCTGTACAACGACCTATACAAATCTATAAAACAAACACTCTGAAATTTATATAAAACAATAAATAGCTAAAACAAAGCAATTCTCTGGGAAACAGAAGATGCAATGCATCACTTTCCCCAACTTCAGACTGTATTACAAAGTGATAGTAATTAAAAAAAGCAAGATATTGAAAATAAAGACTGAACCCCAGATCACTAGAATAGACTTAAATATCCCAAGACAGACCCTCAGGCATATGAACAATTAATATTCAATAAAGGAGCAAAAAATATGACATGGAGCAAGGAAAGCTTTTTCAATAAGTGGTGTTATAGAAACTGGTAAGATACATGCCCCCCCTAAAAAGAAAAACTCAAATATCTTCCAAACACCATGCACAAAAATAAAATCAAAATAGATTAAAGACTGTGTCTCTAAGGTACATAGGCAGAACAATGAAGCTAAAGGCATCATCAAGTATTAAAACCAAGCAGGTGGAAGCAAAGATAAATAGATAGAAGTAAATTAAACTAAGAATCACCTCAAAGGAAACAATAACCAGGATATAAATGTTATGCACAGAATGGGAGAGACTATATATGTAACACTAATCTGACAAGGGCCAAGTAGAAACTTCCTCAAAGAAGAAATACAAGACCTGGGGAGATAGCACACGGCTAACCCCAGATAGACCTGGTTCGATTCCGGCCATCCCATATGGTCATTTGAGCCTGCCAGGAGCGATTTCTGAGTGCAGAGCCAGAGTAACCCCTGAGCACCACAGGGTGTAGCCCCAAACCCAACCTCCCCCCAACCAGAAAAAAAAACAAAAAACAAAAAAATGAAGAAATACAAATAGCTAAAAGGTACATGAAAATAAGTTCCACCTCATTAATCATCAGGGAGATGCAAATCAAAACAACAGTAAGGTATCATCTCATATCACAGAGACTGCAATACATCAAAAAGAACAAGAACAAGCAATATTGGCAAAGATGAAGGGAGAAAGAAACTCTCATTTCTTATTGGTGGGAATAGATACTAGTCTTGCCTTTTTTGGAAAACAATATGGACATTCTTAAAAAAGTAGAAATTGAGTTTCCATTAAACTCAGCAATACCACTCTTGGGAATATAGCCTCGGGGCCCTGAAATGCAGAAAAGGCATCTGCACTCCTATGCTCACTTCAACACTATTTACAATTGCCAGAATCTGTAAACAACCCAAGTGTCCGAGAACAAATGAGTGGATAAACAATCCATGGTACACTAATACATGTAAATGTAAATTACACATTTACTATGCAGCTGTTAGGAAAATAATGAAATTTGCTTATACATGGATAGACATGGAAAGTAAATGAATCAGAGGGAGAGGGACAAAGCATGATTGTACTTATTTGAGACCAAATAAAAGCAAAAAACAACATCAACCATAGTTATGAGGAAAATACAATTAAGATGAGGGCCAGGAAGATTGGCTTATGGTAGGAAGCTTACTCATTAAGAGTGGGGAGAGTGAAAGTAGGCCGGAGTAGCAACCATTATGATAGCTGGAAATGATCACTCTGGACAAGAACTGGGTGCTGAGAGGAAATGAAGTGATATGCATAATACCCCTTCAGTAACAATATTGCAAACCACAGTGTCTAAAGGGGGAATAAAAAGGGGCCGAAAAGATTGTGAGAGAGGAATATCTGGCATAGAGACAGGTTAGAGTCAGGGGCAAGGCAGGAGTAAAACTGGGGAAATCAGTAGCAGGAAGCATCCACTGGTGAAGGGCTTGGCGTTGGAACATTGTATGACTGAAACTCAACCATCAACAACTGTAAAATTGTGTTTCTCACAGTGACTCAATAAATAATAATTTTAAATATGAATATACTGGCAAAGCATCTGCTCAACTTACAAAGAACTAAAAAAAAAACAACTAAAAGGGGGACTGGAGCTATAGCACAGCGGTAGGGTGTTTGCCTTGCAGTACAGACCTGGGTTCAAACCCTGGCAATTCATATTATCCCCTGAGCCAGGAACGATTTCTGGTGGCATAGCCAGGTGTAACTCCTGAGCAACATTGCGTGTAGTCTCTTTATCAAAAGGGGAAAACAATCTAACAGAAGACACAGAAATTCAAAGAATCATCAGGGCTTACTATGAAAATCTTTATGCTACAAAATTTAAAGTAGCTAAAAGAAAGAAATAAACATTTGAACTCTATTCAACTTTCTAGGACTTTCCAGTTCTGATAAGGAAGAAACACAGCACCTGAACAGACATATTAATAGCAAGAATATTGAAACTGTGATCAAATAACCAAAAAAAAAAAAAAAACCAAAAACAAAATCAAACAAATCAAACAAAATAAAAATCCCAGTCCTGATGGGTTTACTCCTCAGTTCTTTCAAACTTTAAAGAGATCTACTTCCAGAACTTTTTAGGCTCTTCCAGAATGTGAAAGAAAGAAGAATCCTCTGAAACAGTTTTTTGGGGGTTTTGTTTTTGTTTTTGCTTTTGAGTCATACCCGGTGGTGCTCCGGGCTTAATCCTGGCTCTGCGCTCAGAAGTCACTCCTGGCAGGCAGAGGATACCATATGGGATTCCAGGATTTGGACCACCATTTGTTCTGGATCAGCTGTGTACAAAGCAAACGTCCTACTGCTGTGCTATTTCTCTGGCCCCTCCTCTGAAACAGTTTTGGGGATTAAACATTATGTTAATGCCAAAAGCAGACAGAGACATCATTAGCAACAAAACTGCATACCTGTATTTGAGATGAACATAGAAGCAATATCCTCAACAAAATATTAGCAAGCCAAATGTTATGATCATTAAAAAGATTATATACTATAATATATAACAAACTAGGATGGATTTTTCTCAGGAGTGCAATGATGATTTAATATATTCAAGTCAATCAATATAATATGCTATATAAATATAAGGAAAAACTTTAAATATCAATAGATGCAGAGAAAGCAGTTGGCAAGATCTGACAACCGTTCATGATTAAGACTTGAAATATAGGAATGAAATTAATTTTCCTCTAATATAGTTATGATCACTTACCAAGAACCCACAGAAAGCATACTCAATGGTGGAAAGTTTTTAACTTTTCACTCTAAGTTCAGGCACAAGATAAGGCTGCTCAATCTCACCATACTAGTCAATATATTAAAGTGTGAATATTATTCATAATATTCAAGTATTCAAAGTCCTTGCCAAAGCAATTAGGTGACAAAGAGACAATAAGGAAGACAGATTGGAAAAGAAGTCAAACTATCATTAGTTGCAAATGACATGATACTGAAGTTAGAAAACCCCACAGATCCTAACAACTACAAATCACTACCAAAAGAAATTAAAAAAAAAAAAAAGACACAAGGAAATAGAAACATGCCCCCTGTTCATAAATTGGGAGGGTTAATATTGTCTTTTTTTTATAAATTTATTTAAACACCTTAATTACATGCATGATTGTGTTTGGGTTACAGTCATGTAAAGAACACCACCCATCACCAGTGCAACATTCCCATCACCAATGTCCCAAGTCTCCCTTCGCCCCGCCCGACCCCCGCCTGTACTCTAGACAGGCTCTCCATTTTCCTCATACATTCCCATTATTAGGACAGTTCAAAATGTAGTTATTTCCCTAACTAAACTCATCACTATTTGTGGTGAGCTTCCTGAGGTGAGCTGGAACTTCCAGCTCTTTTCTCTTTTGTGTCTGAAAATTATTATTACAAGGGTGTCTTTCATTTTTCTTAAAACCCATAGATGAGTGAGACCATTCTGCGTTTTTCTCTCTCTCTCTGACTTATTTCACTCAGCATAATAGATTCCGTGTACATCCATGTATAGGAAAATTTCATGACTTCATCTCTCCTGACAGCTGCATAATATTCCATTGTGTATATGTACCACGGTTTCTTTAGCCATTCGTCTGTTGAAGGGCATCTTGGTTGTTTCCAGAGTCTTGCTATGGTAAATAGTGCTGCAATGAATATAGGTGTAAGGAAGGGGTTTTTGTATTGTATTTTTGTGTTCCTAGGGTATATTCCTAGGAGTGGTATAGCTGGATCGTATGGGAGCTCGATTTCCAGTTTTTGGAGGAATCTCCATATCGCTTTCCATAAAGGTTGAACTAGACGGCATTCCCACCAGCAGTGGAAAAGAGTTCCTTTCTCTCCACATCCCCGCCAACACTGTTGATTCTCATTCTTTGTGATGTGTGCCATTCTCTGGGGTGTGAGGTGGTATCTCATCGTTGTTTTGATTTGCATCTCCCTGATGATTAGTGATGTGAAACATTTTTTCATGTGTCTTTTGGCCATGTGTATTTCTTCTTTGTCAAAGTGTCTGTTCATTTCTTCTCCCCATTTTTTGTCTTATTATTGTCTTAATAAAAATCTAACCCAAAGCACTATGCAGAGTCAATGCAGTTCCTATTAAAATATCCATGACATTTCTCAGAGACAAAGATAAAATGTTGTTAAAATGTGTAGGGAATAATAAAACAACCTACCACCCCGCCCTCCCATAGCCAAACCAATTCTAGGAAAAAAGCTGGGAGGATTCTATTTCCCTAACTTTAAATTATACTTGAAACCCAATAATTATAATCAGTATTGGAAGACTGATTCTATTGGTTGGAGACAAAATCTCAGACCAACAAAATAGCAATGAGAGCCCAGAGACAAATTTATAGATAAATCCTTAGATATACAGATAGCTAATATTTGAAAAATGCACAAAGAGTATAAACTGAAGCAAGGAAAGTCCCTTTAAAAAAGGTCTTGGGGAAAATCTGAGCGATAGCATAGCAGGTAGGATGTTTCCCTTAGATGCGCTTACTGGGATTGGATTCTCTGCATTCCTATGGTCTCCCAAGCCTGTCAGAAATAATTTCTGAACACAGAGATAAGAGTAAACCCTCAGCACCAAGGGCATGATTCCCCACAAAAGGGGTGTTGGAGAAATTGGTCAATCACATGTGAGAAATAAAAAAAGGAACTCATACCAAGCAGAAAAGTAAATTTAGATTTTAAGTCTCAATAATCAGAGATCATTATGAAATCAGTAGAGTATATTGAGAAAAATATAGTTCAACACTTCATGACAATTCTTCAATGATTTGTCATCTTCAATGATTCAGTGCCATTGGTCAAATAGAAGCACAGATAGACAAATGGGACTACATCAAATTATGAAACTTCTGTACCACAGAAGAAACAATAACCATAAAAAAGATATTCACAGACTGGGAAGAGGATTAATACCCAATATATATATATACAAAGCACTTGTAAAATTTAAGGGAAAAATATTCAGTTGTGTGGACCAATTCTATTGTGTTTCCCTTGACTCTTGTTATGTATTGTTAAGTCCCATTTATGAGGGCAGGACACTGGGCAGGCTTTATCAAACATGCAGGTGATGTGATTGTTATTATGGGCATAGGAAACCATCATTAATGGTGTTGTAACTCACAGTACCTCAATATTCAAAAAGTGAATAAAAATGGGCTGGAGAGATAGTATAGCAAATCAGATGCTTGACTTACATGTGGCCAACCCAGGTTCAACTCCCAACACTGAATATGACCTCATGCACTACCAGGAGCTCTGTGCCACTGAGCACAGAGAGAAGAGTAAGCCTTAAACATAGTTGCGTATGTCCCCAAAACCTAACTAAATAAAAACAAAAACAAAAGAACACTTAAGAGAAAAATCCAGGGGCCAGAGTGATAGCCGTCTTGCACACGATTTACCCAGGACAGACTGGGTTCAATCCCTGTCATCCCATATGGTCCCCCAAGCCAGGAGCGATTTCTGAGTACATAGCCAGGAGTAATCCCTGAGCATCACCAGGTGTGGTCCCAAAACAAAACAAAACAAAAGAGGAAAATCCAACCCCATCAAAAAATTGGGGGAAAGGATGAAAGAAGATTCCTCAAAGAAGATATAATGATCAATATAAAAATGTTTTGCATCACTTAGCAACAGAAATATGCAAATAAAAAAATGAGATATCACCTCATGTCAGTGTGGCTTGCACACAGCAAGAAGAACAATACAATTTTTGGCATGAATCTAGGTGAAAAGGGACACACACACCAGCGACTGGTGAGAATATTGACTGTTCAGTTTCTCAAAAAACAATATACATATTTCTAAAAATATCTGAATGTTACAGTTCCACATAACCCAGTACTATTTTGAAAACAGTCCTTTTACACTTTTGAAAAGACAGGTGTGTCCCTATCTCACTGCAGCTACAGTCACAATAGCCAAGATCTAAAAACAGCCCAAGGCCCAAGAAGGTGAGTGTATAAAGAAACAATGATACATATACACAATGGAATAATACTTAGTTATAATTTGTCCCTTAGTGGATGGATCTGGAAAGTCTCATGCTGAGTGCAGTTAGTCAGAAGGAGGACGAAAAAAGATCTTTCTCATATGTGGGATAATAATATCAGATATGGGATATCATATATTTTTCTCACATGTGGAATAGTATGGGAACAACAAATGACAAGCAGCAAGAAAACATGAGCACTGGTCTACACAACCGAGCTTACCTTGGCAGGAGTGGGGGTGGAGAGAAACTGACACCCATGTGGAGGATGTGTTAGAAATCTGACTTCACAAATTGTATCAACAGTACTGGAAATCATGGTGCTCAAAATGAACAGTGAAAAAGATATGTTGGTTCTAGGTTTGCTTATCTCTGACAAAGAGAATTTTAATGTTTCTTTTCTGGCCTTGCACAATCCATGGCTTGACTTTGGCTGTAAAAGTTTGGTCCTTCAGTTCTGACTGAGTAATATTGGGTAGTACATTTCAGTGCCAGAGAAAAGAAACTCAGTAGGAAGAAATAAAAATCAGCATTCTGGGTTAAAATGAGGAAAAGGGATAAGTCCACATAGATCTCCTCCTCTGCCTTATTTTTCTAAAAGTACACTTTTCTTTGATCATCAAAATACTAGGTACTTAGGAGAGTAATCCACAGCAAATTCTTAACATTCAACAGACAGACTGATCCATGAAAGCTGGCTTTCAATTCAATGGGCATGTGTTTATTTGTAGTTTCACTGAAAATTTGACTTCCTAGCAGTGAAAAACGTTAATCAAATATATAAATAATTTAATCGGAGGCAAAATAATGCATGATTAAATTCCAAACTAATCCAACACAAAGACATGTAATTTGCCAGAGGCCCAAGCAATAGAAAGAGATAGATGGTGTAAATTACTGAATACTAGGCCAACTCTCTTGGCAATGCCTCTCTGAACTTTCCCTGTTGAATGAACAGAACAAGGAGGCCAAGAGCCAGCAATTTCCCCAGAAAGGCAAGTTCTACCAATGAGCTTCACCTTGAGTCCATTTCTGGAGGTGTCTGACAGAGATCAGAAGCACTTGCATGAAACAGTTCCACCCTCCCAGAAGCTTGGAACAAACAAAGCTCTAATCCCATCAAAAAATGGGGAGAAAAAATGGACAGACACTTTGACAAAGAAGAAATACAAATGGCCAAAAGATACATGAAAAATGCTCCACATCACTAATCATCAGGGAGATGCAAATCAAAACAACTATGAGATACCACCTCACACCACAGAGATTGGCATACATCACAAAGAATGAGAACAAGCAGTGTTGGCGGGGATGTGGAGAGAAAGGAACTCTTATCCACTGCTGGTGGGAATGCCATCTAGTTCAATCTTTATGGAAAGCAATATGGAGATTCCTCCAAAAACTGAAATCGAGCTCCCATATGACCCAGCTATACCACTCCTAGGAATATACCCTAGGAACACAAAAATAGAATACAAAAATCCCTTCCTTACACCTATATTCATTGCAGCACTATTTACCATAGCAAGACTTTGGAAACAGCCAAGATACCCTTCAACAGACGAATGGCTAAAGGAACTGTGGTACATATACACAATGGAATATTATGCAGCTGTCAGGAGAGATGAAGTCATGAAATTTTCCTATACATGGATGTACTCGGAATCTATTATGCTGAGTGAAATAAGTCAGAGAGAGAGAAAAAAATGCAGAATGGTCTCACTCATCTATGGGTTTTAAGAAAAATGAAAGACATTCTTGCAATAATAACTTTCAGACACAAAACAGAAAAGAGCTGGAAGTTACAGCTCACCTCAGGAAGCTCACCACAAACAGAGATCAGTCTACGTTTATAACTATCCTAATAATGAGAATGTAAGAGGGAAATAGAAAGCCTGTCTAGAGTACAGGCGGAGGTTGGGTTGGGAGGAGGGAGTATTGGGACATTGGTGATGGGAATGTTGCAGTGGTGATGGGTGGTGTTCTTTACATGACTGAAACCCAAACACAATCATGTATGTAATAAAGTTGTTTAAATAAAAAAATAAAAAAAAGTATTTTGTAATTGTGACATGTTTGTAGCAAAATCAAAATCAAACCCGCATCTCTTCCACACCACGGTGCTAGTACTTTGAGAGCACAGGGAAAGGTGGGAAGAATGACACTGCTGACTTAGTCATGGAGGAAGCACTTGGCATTTTCTTCTTTCTCTTTGCTCCTAGCACTAAGAGTCAACCTAGGAGGCTTCGGAGATCTGAGAATAAAGTTACCAGGAAAGTGGGCAAAGTGAAACTTTCTTTCACTGGCAGAAAAAAAATGAAAGCTCACAATGCACTTCACTGAACTAATCAGAAACTTTTTTTTTGCTTCACTATTTTACTTATAGTCTGGAGTGGGCAGTTTTTCATCAATTGAATACCTAAGCCTTCAGATAAAATGCATGCATGTGGTCCATCCATCCCCAAAGCTCACTGCTCTGCAAAGACAGCTGCTATTCAAGCAGTTCATGAACCTTGGGTGCACACTTTGCTCTCTTTTCCATCTCCCTCTCATTCTATGTTCTCATCCAATTGTCTTAGAAAGCACAGTTCTCTAGATGAGAAAGCCTCACCCGTTCGCGGTGATTTCCATAAAGTGAGACTACACAAGAGTTCAAAGATGTGTGGGAAAGTTTTACGCAAACTCAAGTAATGTGCTCATCAATTGACTTCTAATGACAAACCTTCTACTCCTAATTAGTCAGTTCCTTAACATCAAGAAAGTAAATTCCTTCTACTGTAGTGATAAAATATTACTGTTAAGTATGTCTAAAAACAGTGAGGTTATGATATGTGTAACTCTAGAAGCAGCCATATCCTATGGCTCCCCTGTGCACATTCATGACTCACCAGTCTTATTGTCAGTATCTATCTTTTCTCAAATAACTAATGTTAATTTTTCTTAAATCTAAAGAGTTTCTGCAAAATATGCTTCCAGTTTTCAGAACACAAGATGCATATAAAATCAAAGTGTATGGTCTATGATAGAAGAGTACTAAGGTAAATAGACTTCCCTCCCATCACGAACACTCAAGTGCATACCAAACACCCCCAAATACAAACATGCAACATGACCATTTTAATAGAAATTAAAAAACTTGGGAGGTAGTGAATTTCATCTATGAATACCCAAGACATAAGAAATGGCAGGAGGGGGCATTTTAGACCAGGAGATTTTTGCCATACCTTCACTTTATTTTAAATTTTTTATTTTGGGTGACTCCCTTGGCAATGCTCAGGGGTTACTCCTGCTCTAAACTCAGGAATCATTTCTGGCAGTGAGCTGGGAAACATAGGATCGAATTGGGTTGGCCATGTGCAAGGCATGCGACTTACCCCCACTACTATCAGTCTAGCCCTGCCATACACTCACTTTAAATTTTGGTTCATGCCCTTACTACATTTTTCTGTATCTTGACTCATTAACTTGATATTATTTGCTGCCATAATTCTTTTTTTTTTGCGGGGGGGGGGGGGAGAGGGAGATAGAGGGCACACCCAACACTACATGACTTACTTCTGTCTCTTGAGCTCAGAAATTACTCCCCATATGCTCAGAGGGACTATATGGGATGTTGGGAATCAAACCTAAGCTATCCACATGTAAGACAAAAGCCTTACATGTGTGCTAACTTGCTGGCCCCATGATTTTATTTTTAAAAGAAAAGAAGTCAAGGAATGACTTAAGTGGCAAAACACATATCTTGCATGTGCAAGACCATAGGTTCCATCCCCAGAACTGTCTCGAGTGGTTCCCACACAATAAAATATGAATAAATAAAAAGCAAAGGATATAAAGCGATGGATGTTTGTTTCCTGGAATAACAAACAGGAAAGGTCACATGTTTACAAATATCTTCACATTTCTGCCAAATTAAATCATAAATAACACCTAAGTAAATACATTTAACTTAATAATTTGAAGCTTCTAAGAATCAGCCAAAGATTGTTACAAAATTCAATTTGGGCATAAATACAAACAATAAAACAATTTTAGAAAGTTTAGTTTTCAGTTTGTTTACTGATTTTATATTAGAAAACCATCACTTTTCCCCTTAGTTTAGAAACATTTCTAAACAGGGAAATACTTTAGAATCAATTAAGATTGGATTTTATTTGAACTGATTTGAGAAATATTAAAATGTGCTATGCAAAAAAAGAATCTATAAAAATCTCTGAAGACTCTCCTTCTGAAACTAGGCATGTTATTTCCTAGTTTCTGTATTATTGATGCATACAACATTTTAAATTGTATTCTGCAGTAAAATTGTTAAATCTGTCAGAAGAAGATTCTCTTAGGCTGACATTGTGATTGGATTCTTAAAGGTTTGACTAAGTAGAAGCCAAAAAAGAAGAAATCTCAGCCTATCAGGCCGAAACAGACCCTGAACGTTAATATGCTCTTTAATTTTAGATAAATAAAATAATTTAAATAGATTTGGTGGCATCCGTCAATCTCAACAATATTTGAAAAGTTGTAACAGCTTTCTGGGATGGGGGTTGGAGGGTATCCTGACCAGAACTTGACAAATGGTTTTCAATTCATAATGGTTAATAATATATTAGTATTTATGTATTTTATCAGTTCTCTGATAGAATTATAAAATCATACAGGTAAATATCAGAAGACTCAAGATCTGAGTATAGATAGCATCAGCTTTTTAATAAAATATTTTCCTATTTCTTATTTGTTTTTTTATTTTTTTTTTATTTATTTGGCCATACCTTGTGATGCTCAGGGGTTACTCCTGGCTATGCACTCAGAAATTGCTCCTGGCTTGGGGGACCATATGGGATGCGGGGGGATCGAACTGCGGTCCGTCCTAGGCTAGTACGTGCAAGGCAGACGCCTTACAGCTTGTGCCACTGCTTTGGCCCCTCCTACCTCTTATTTGTGAATATTAAAAATTAGATGAGATTGAAAAATAGTCATTAGTTTTAAGGAATATAATAGTTATGTAAATCTTGAGACTAGTTATAGTAAAACAAAAATTATAAAGGCCAAATTCTTTATTTTATCTTTTATTTATTTATTTATTTATTTATTTATTTATTTATTTTTGTTTTGTTTTGTTTTGGTCACACCTGGCAGCGCTCAGGGGATACTCCTGGCTCTATGCTCAGAAATCGCCCTTGGCAGGCACAGGAGACCATATGGGGTGCCAGGATTCGAACCACCTTCTTTCTGCATGAAAGGTAAATGCCTTACCTCCATGCTATCTCTCTGGCTCCTTGTTTTATTTTTTAAATAATACCTTTATTTAAAGTATTTCCAGTGTCGGGTTAAAAACAAGAAATTATCTTTAGCACACCATAATCTTGACACATGTTCTAATACTTCATTATCCTTCATATTCAAAAACAAATGTGTCTGAAATTTATAAGAAAAAAGCAACCAAATGTATCAAAAAGTGGGAGAAAGAGATGAACAGAGACTCCTTTAAAGATATACAGGAGGCCAAGAATTATGTGAAAAAAATTCTTCTGTATCTCTTATTGACAGGGATATGCAAGTCAGAACAACAATAGGATATGAGATATCACAACATACTCATAAGACTGGAACATCACAAAGAACAAAAACAACCACTGCTGTTCTAGATATGGGAGGGAGGGAACCTCATTCTCTGTTGCCAGGAATGTCAACTGATCCAGGTTCCTAGAAAAATAATATGGACACTCCTCATAAAACCAGAAAATAACTTTTCCCATGACCTACAAATCCCACTTCTGGGGATATAACCCAATGGCCCAAAAATTCTCTCCAGAAATGACTCCTAATGTTCATTGTTCAACTATTCACAATAACCAAAATATGAAAGCATTCCAAGTGTCCAAGAACAAATGACTGGATAAAGAAACTACGGTATACTACACAATGGTATGCTATTTACTGTAAGAAAAGATGAAATCATAAAACTTTATGCTACAGGGATGGATCATGCTAAGTGAAGTGAGTCAGGAGATAGAAAGAATGAACTCTCCCATATGTGGGAAACAGTAAAAAATTAATCAGTGACCAAAGGCAATAGAAATTGAGCATTAGTCTTTGGTAGGAAGCTTCCATGGCAGAGGTGACTGGGGTAAGGAACACTGAGACACTGGTTAAGGGAGTGAACACTCTAGTGGAGGGTGTGATGCTGGTGCCTACAATAAAATAAAATAATAAATCAACAAAAATAGTTACTAAAATGAAATATTCTGTGATTATTTCATATTATATGAGATGTCTATATCATATCACGATATGAAGCTTACCACAAGGAGTGGTGAGTGCCGTTAGAGAAATAACTACACTAAAAACTATCATGACAATGGTAGTGAGAGAAATAGAATGCCTGTCTCGAATATAGTCAGGGGGTGAGGAAGAAGGAAGGTGGGGACATAGATGGTGGGAAGGTTGCACTGGTGAAGGGCCATGTACATTTTCTGACTGAAACCCAACTAAAAACATGTTTTTTAACCATAGTGCTTCAATATATTATTTAAAAAATTAGGGACCGGGTAGGTGGCGCTGGAGGTAAGGTATCTGCCTTGCAAGCGCTAGCCAAGGAAGGACCGCGGTTCGATCCCCCGGCGTCCCATATGGCCCCCCCAAGCCAGGGTCGATTTCTGAGCACATAGCCAGGAGTAACCCCTGAGCGTCAAACGGGTGTGGCCCAAAAACCAAAAAAAAAAATTAAATAAAATACAAGGGTAAAAATATTAAAAAATGAAATATCAGCACACGTGTGTCTTGACTGTTCCCTTTCAAAGCCTTGTAAACATTATGTCAAGTGAGAAGAATTAGATGCAAAGGAGAAACATTGTATGATCCATTTATATAATTGTGCCAGAATAAGGAAATCTAGACAGAAAGAAGTATACCACCTAAGACAAGTTTACTAAGTCAGAGGGAGAGAGAGAGATGCAGAATAGTCTCACTGAAACCTAATCACAATCATATATGTAATCAAGATGTTTAAATAAAGGAAAAAAAAGAAAATATATGAGAAGAAAAAAGGAAAAAAATAAAAAAGAAAAAATAGAATAACAAGCAATTAGTAGGGCTTTTTGTGGCCATGTGCACCTTGGATATGACATCCAGTAAACATTTAACTTTCAGGAATCTAAATGCAGGAGCTCACATTACTTATAGTTCTATAAGTAATAAAATGCTAATTTTTATATGTATATTTCAATATATTTTCCATATAGAATCTATTTTTCTGGCAATTGTTTGCACATTTGTATGGTTAATGAGTGATTTGAGGACTTTGAACAATTTTCAGTAATTAAATGTATTTTTTCTATGCTCTGTAAAAAAAAAGACAAGTTTACTATTCAAATTCCTAATATTAAAAGGTCTGACTACTTAAGGCCACTTTTAACTTTTGAGAATTTTTAAAAAGCAGAACGTATTTATTATATGCAGAAATGCTACTTTCATTACCTAAGAGAAAAAAAAATCTCATTTTTTCAGTTAAGAATCTTTCATTCTTTTCAGAAACTATGGAAGTGTGCTTTCTCTTAGTTTTGTTCTCCAAAGTCTAAGTCATTTTACTAAAACATAAATCTTCTGAGAGACTTCACTTACAGATTAATAAAGTGACTCTGTTAAAGACCTTCTTAGAGTCTCTTTCCTAGAAGAGCTTAATTAAATCTTGTTGAAATTTTAAACAGAGATGTAAAGTGGGTTTATCACACCCTTCGAGCATTCTATGACTCTGTTTACATCGTAGTCTCAGTGAGTTACTGTGCATTATTTTTTTAATTTACTGTGTTCTTTTAAATACCAACTTTTCTTTCTATCAAAATAACAATCCAAACACAGCTCTTCTTAAGAAAATTTACTAACGAAAAAGATACAAAGAGGGGCTAGAGACATAGCACAGTGGTAAGGCATTTGCCTTGCATGTGGCCAACACAGGACAGACCCCAGTTCGAATTTTGGCATCTCAATGGACCCCTGAGCCTGCCAGACATAACCTCTGGGCACAGAGCCAGGAATAACCCCTAAGAAGTGCCAAGTGTGACCCAAAACCAAAACAAAACAAAAAACGGTACAAAGAATTCAGCAAGTAAGAACTTATTAGCCTAATTGTAAATAATGAGAATACTAAATCTATTCAAGAAATAAAAATATTTTAATTATAAATGTAATCTATAAGCATAAAATAAAATAATTCATGCTTACTAATCTTGGAAAATCTATCTCCAGAAAGGCATTTTAAAGTTTAGCTCATTCCTCTAAACAAACTTATCAAACATAATAAATATATAGCTTTCTGATCCAATTCTAGCTTTCAAAGCAAAGCAATTAGATTCTACTTTCCTGATTCATTATTGACTCCAGTGTGAGGAAAAAAAAAAACGTAATGGATAATAAGTACAGAGGGTCCAAGCAAGATGTACAGAAAATGTATTCCTTCCTAGGACAAAATCAGTGAGTCCTACATATGGATTATTCCTCAAGTCCTGTGTCTCTGGAAGAATCTTCATCCATAGTGGTGATATGTCTCAGCAAATTTTATCTAAGAAGAATTGTGTCCCAAAGCTTGTTTTGGATTTTTGTCAATTAAAATCCATGAAAACAAAACAGTCTACACTAGTCAACCATTCTCAAAGCAATAATTTCTTTTGTTTTAAAACTTTAAAAAGTAGTTTGGATAGGTATGGCAATTACAATTGTCATTGTATACTGAATTTTGAAAGATGTAAAGTTTTTCATATACATACTCTTATCACAAAAAGGAAAAGGAAGACTCATTTTTAAAAAATCTTCTTAAATAGAAAATTATACTCATTTTGTTCTGTTGGAGATGTGAGATATGAAGAACTACATTATCCAGGAATACATAAAATAATAGTTTTTAATTGCTTCTAAGTTTTTATTCAGTCTTGAACTTATAGCCATTGTTCCACATATACAGCATAAGCATACACTGCAATTATTGAGAAAACTCAAACATAAGAGTAAAATAAAGGTGAATTAATGATGAATGATGAGATCTAACTTAAAATGGTGGTCTCTTTGTGTAAAAGAAACCACACTCTCTCCACATTACTGAAATCTAATTCTGACCTTTACAACATTTAGTTCTTGGAATTGCATACTATATTATAAATTTTGATATAACTTTAATGACCAAACTACTTGTTAGAATTATAGCATATAAAATAAAATAGTGTACAGTATATACTATATAATTATTAAACAAAATATGGATTATATTATAATACACTATTATTAATCATACATCCAAATAATGAAATATATTTGGCTTAAAATGATCCATTTTGAAAAGACTGGAGTAAAGGCAAGAGATTTTTTTCTTCTTTTTTGGTCTTTGGGTCATACCTGGCTTGGCAGTGCTCAGGGCTTACTCCTGGCTCTGAACTAAGGCAAGTTCAAGGGACCACATGGGTTGTGGGGATTGAACCTGGTTCTCCCCCATGCTAGCAATAACCTACTTAGTGTGCTATCACCCTAGCCCCAAAGCAAGAGGTTTTTTTGAATTAGTTTCTATTAATATTTTGTCTTCATTGAGTCTGAAGTTTATAATACTATTAATAATGATTTCTCATGCAAATAATACCAACACCACATCCATCAGCAGTGAGTCCCTTTTACCTCCCCAAAGGACTTCATCATTTAATTGTGTAGATCAGTTCTCTCTCATTATGTTGCTTTTGGGCCTTTGTTTCTAACTTGCTGTCTGTCTTTACATTCTATATATGAAATATATGAATGATATCATTCTGGCCATTTAAAGTGGGTGTTTTTGTTCCATATGAATTTCAGGAGTGTTTGATCCACTTCTTTGAAGAATGTCATGGGTATCTTTAGAGGGATTGCATTAAATCTGTACAATGTGGGGAGTATTGCTATTTTAATGATGTTAATCCTCCCAATCCATTTGCAGGGTATGTGTCTCCATTGTCATGTGTCCTCTTTTATTTCTTGAAGCAGGGTATTCTAGTTTTCTATGTATGGTTCCTTCACCTCTTTAGTCAAGTTGACTACAAGATATTTGAGTTTGTGTGACACTAATGTGAATGGGATTGTTTTTTTAATGCCCATTTCTTGTCTATCATTATTGGTGTACAAGAAGGCCACTGATTTTTGCATGTTAATTCTGTAGCCTGCCACTTTGCTATATGAATCTATTGTTTCACTCAGTATGATATCCTCTAGTTTCATCTAGGTTGCTACAAATTGCATGAGTCTTTTAAAGTTACAGGATAAAAAGGTTATTTTGTGCCAGCTCGGTTCAAACTACCTCCCTGCTTATACTCCCTGGTTATTACTCTTCCAGACAGTCTCATGTCCATCAACACATTACTAAGAGAACACCCCAATAAAAGCAAAGATCAAAGAGCACGTATGTGCAAAGCAGGAAGTGGGGACTGTTGATGAGAGTAACAAGCAAAACACAAGAAGAACTGGAAGCAAAGAAGATGGCTGGCAAAGAGGCAAAATTATCCATTTGGAAATCTTCCCACTTGTCCCTACTGAGCTGATTTATTCATTCACTATTAACTCAGTGCTTATTTATGACATGACAGTTACTGTCCTGAACACTGAAGAGGTAAGACAGAGTAAAACATGTATTGGATCTTATCCAAGATCAGCCAAAGGAATGCAGGAAGGAATACTGCTTAAAAGTTAGCTTTTACATTATGGAAGCAATCGAAATGAAAAATATTTAGTAACCAGGATAGAGAAAGACAGAGACAGAGAGACACAGAAAGAGACACAGAAAGAGAGAGTGTTGAGGGACAGTTGCCTGGTACAAGATTGACCTAGCCACACATATGGTCTCCTGAGTCCTGCCAGGAAAGATCCTGAGCAAAGTGTCAGGAACAAGCTCTGAGCACCACCAGGTATGGCTCACAAACAAAAAAATTCTAAAAGAGTTCAAAAAAGGAGAATTCTTCCTTCTCTCACATTTCCAAATCACAGATAATTAGCAAGTTCCTTGCCCAGAACTGTTCCAGGCGAAGTTTGTCTTTCCAAATAAAGTGGAAAGAAAGTCCTGGGACATCTTTAACAAATTTTTTTCTACATGTAAAACAATACACTGTACCATTTTTGATGAGTTCCTTTTGTTTGTTTTGGGGCTATACCCAAGAAGCTCAGGGGTCACTCCTGGCTTTGCACTCAGGAATCACTCCTGGCAGTTGATGCTCAAAGATCATTCCTGGCAGTACTCAGCAGACTATATGGGATACTGGGGATAGAAACCAGTTGGTCACATGCAACGCAAGTACTTAACCTGCTGTACTAAAGTCCTCTGATAAACTCTTAACTCATTCACATGCTACTTTCATGTATAACTTTCTCATTCTAACTAATTTATTATAGGTAACAATAGAGTTTATAAAAAATAACATAATCAGTCTGATAGGATATGTACCGGTCTAAATTTTTTTTTTCGGTCTAAATTTTTATGCAGCCTAAAAGCAAGTACCTTAGCTCATGTTCTATCTCTGTGCCCCTAGAGCATGGTATAGCAGAAAGCACCAAGTTTCTTGAGCCCAATTTTATAAACTAGGGATTAATTTATTTCGTTTTTGTGAACAAAACAAACATAAGTAAGTAAGACAGGGCACTGTGCCTGAGAAGAAAGCATTGCAACCAGGGGAAATGAATAGTTAGAAGAAAATAAGTACTGGTAAATAAAAGAGCAAAGTTAGGAAAAAGTTCAGAAGTAGGTAAATCAGCTGAGTAGAGAATAATAATCCAGGAAAGAATTGCATACTAGAAGATTAAATTTCCAGATGTCCACAGGCAAGCATGAGCATATGTTTGCACATGTTACCAAGTATGGATGCATGGCTAAGGGAGTAGGAGGAGAGGAAATGATTCAGCAGAATGAGTGCTCCAGTTTGGGGCAAAACCAGGCCAGTACTAAATTACCATAAGAAAACAATCTCCCAGGTAGTGAAGAGAATGTATAACTAGGACAGCAACCAGATTTGTGTGTAGTATCACAGAGGAATAGGTAGCTGGCTCATCTTGGGAGCTTCTATAATCATCTAGAAGAGAGTTGAGACCTAGAATTAATGTTTCCGTAGGATGGAGGTGAGGGTTTAGATTTAAAAGCCATTTGGGAATAATTTATGGGTGGTGAATTAAAAGAAGAGCCATCAATGGAGAGACCCAGTTAGGCCAGATTGGAACCCTGGTACCCCATAAAGGACTTTAAGCACTTCCAGGAGCAATTCCTGAGTGCAGAGTAAGGAATACATCCTGAGCATCATCTGGTGTGGGCCCCCAACAAAAGAAAAAACAAACAAAAAAGAAAAAAAAGGAAAGAAAAAGAGTGACTGATGTTTTTAGCTTGAAAGGACACGTCAATAGCATTGGATAGGAGCCAGAGAGATAGCACAGCGGTAAGGCATTTGCCTTAGGCACAGAAGGACGGCGGTTCAAATCCCGGCATCCCACATGGTCCCCTGAGCCTGCCAGGAGCAATTTCTGAGCATAGATCCAGGAGGAACCCCTGAGCGCTGCCTGATGTGACCCCAAAGAAACAAACAACAAAAAACAAAAAAAAACAAAAAAAACAAACAAAAATATATATATTTAAAAAATAGCACTGAATAAAATCCAATAAGTAAAAACACTCCAAATCTGTTTTAGGAGTGGTTTTATGTGGGAGTGATTTTATTTCTGTCTAGAAAATGACATATTAGATATCTCCAAGAATGAGGAGAAACGTAAAATCAAGAGTATTTATTAGACAGCATGAAGCTGAAAAAAAAAAAAAAACATGGGTTTCTTCTCTTCTTATTTGAATCTTAGATGGTCCTAAAACACAAAATTATTTTGTTTTAGCTTTTGGGGTCAAACCCAGCAGTGCTCAGGGTTCACTCTGGCTCTGCACTCAGGAGTCACTCTTGGTGGGGCTCAGGGGTTCGTATTGGAGGCTAGCAACTGAACCCAGTCATCCACGTGCAAGGCAAACACCCTCCTCACGGTACTATAACTCCAGCTCCACACAATTTTAAGGATTTTACCAAGCCCTATTTGAAAACCCCCTAACCTATCGATAATGTACAGAGAATGAAGAGATGAAAATAATATTTAAGAGACAAACAATGAGGAAGTAGAAAACAGGAGAACAAATGGTAGGAGATAGGCCATATCAATCATGCTGGATATAACTGAGGGTCGTGGGCAAAATCTTTAACAGAAGAGGTTTAGTCTTTGTCAGTGATAGCTATTCAGTTCCAGTGCATTTGTGGGGACACAAAAGACATCTTAAACTTAAGAAGAAAAAAATTTGTTAAGAAGGAAAACTTAAGAAGGAAAAAAATTTGTTCTTGTTTTTGGGTCACACCCAACAGTTATCAGAGGTTACTCCTGGCTCTACACTTAGAAATCACTCCTGGCAGGCTCTGGGGACCAAATGAGATACCAGGATTCAAACCACTGTCCTTCTACATGCAAGGCAAACACCCTATCTTCATGCTATCTCTCCAGCCCCAAGAAGGAAAAATTTGTTGGATGTAATAACTTCCAGTTACTATGCTGGAAAGGGTTAACACCACAGCAGAGGCTGGACAACTTGAACACACAGCTGAGAGACCTGAATGACATGTAGGATGACTCCACCAATCCAAGAGCATCTCAACTCCTTCAAGTCTCTCTCCAAACATCATTTCCTAAGCAATTCTGATATCCTCACTTGATCCTCATCCAGTCCATCACATTAACCAAGCAACTTCCTCATCCATTGAGCTCAACATCTACCTTTTACCTAGTAGTGCCTTCCCTTAT
The DNA here is from genome assembly GCF_024139225.1 of Suncus etruscus. NCBI lineage: Eukaryota > Metazoa > Chordata > Mammalia > Eulipotyphla > Soricidae > Suncus > Suncus etruscus. The sequence goes on along the minus strand of NC_064857.1, from coordinate 104,417,688 downwards.
GGCCTTTAGTGCCTCAAAGATACTAGGATTTACATAGAGTTCTTTTATAACTTATTGTTGTTCATCTCCTGCTATCAGAGTGTGAATTCTTCTGGGGCTGAAACCTTTATCCATGTTGCTTAAGAAGGCATCCCAAGAAGCTGAAAAAAAACTTATTGTAAATACTCAATAATGCTGACTAAATTTTTGTTGGAGGAATGTGTGGTTGAAAATTCCAGACTTAACAAATCTGATGTAGTCTTAAGCTTCATACTTCCAACCCTTGTCTGCCAGAAGTTTGTACTTTGAGAATCAGAAGCTTCAAGGAACAAAGGTGATTTCCTGTGATTAAACTACTCTCTGAGTTGATCAGTTTCTACAGCAGAATATTCCTGGAGGGATCCCCAAGTCAAGCCCCTTAAATATGTCAAGTGAGCCATCAATGATATGATTCGATCATCTTAGTTGATTCTTATTCATTATTAATAGAAAGAAGTTAAATCATTTAGTTTGGCTCACCATGACAATGTTCTCAACTTTAGGGTCAGGACACTAGTTTTTAAACTGTAATCTCAACTTTTAGTGTTATGTTCCACTGAGTGTAGAAGAAAATAATTTATGTTTTATTTCAGGTTTCTCCTGAAATAATTCAATAAACCTTCAGATGTAGGAAAGAAAATAAAAAAGACCAAGTTACTCTCATGATTAAACTCCTCTATTCTCACTGGAATTTTGCCTCCGGCTATTGTTGTTGTCGATAGTTTATATAGAGATTTCTTCCTAATGCAATGCTGTTAAGTAACAGATGACTGAAGGGCATATTTCCACTTTAATCTGCTTGTGGAAATCTCATTAATGTAATGGAAATTTTGCCCCCTACCGTGACTAAAGTGTTTGAAGAAACAGAAATAAGGAAGTAAGGGTGCACATATAGAGTTTTAATTGAATAAATAAATAATGTACAGTACAATAAATAATTTGATACAGTGCAAAGGTTAGATTCAAATATAAGTAGGTATGTATGTATGTGTGAATTTGTGTGTATCTGTGAATGTGTGGTAATGTCTATGTGTTAGCATGTGTGAATGTATGGATGAATGTGTGAGTATATTTTTGTGAATGTGAATGTGCATGTGTGTGTGTGTGTGTGTGTGTGTGTGTGTTTGTAATAATATGTGGCTCTTTCATAGAAAATCAGAAAGCCAGCCTACCTTTCATGGGTGAAATGATTCCTGGGATAGGAGAGAATTTTCTTCAATTTGAATATTTTTTTTTATCTGATTGGCCTTTTTACCTACCCACCAAAAGAAAATGATTTCATTTCTCAAGAAGTGCTAATTTACTATTAAAAATATGTTTTTAATTTGGGAGCTTGAATCTATAAAACATACTTTTACAAGGATATTTTCTTGGAAAATGTGGCCAATGTATATTGAGTATTTGTGTAACTTATAAAAAGTTTCATTTGACCTTTCAAGCATGAGTCCAACACATAAGTGGTTTTTGTAATTGTCTCCACATTACATCTGAACTAAGTATTAATACGATATAATCAAAACAGTATAAAAACTAATTAAAAGTTTATAAATTTTAACAATCTCTATGGAAAAAACAGTGATTACACTTGCCAAAAATAACAACAGAGATGGGAATTAATTGAAACTCAATATTTCTTACAAATATTTTATCAGCATTTTAAAGCAAAAGTATACCATTAGGTTTTTATATGTTCTAAATTAGTACTTTAACCTTTCAGGCTGTAGCTATAAAGAAGGTTGAAAACCACAGATCTCTAAATTAGCTGGAAAATGTTCATTTAGTTTTTCAGGTCACTCAACCACATCATAAGTATCAAGAGAATATTTTAAGTAAGAGTCAAGGTGAGCACCTTACTTTCAGGCTGTCTTCACATAAGTACTTCTCATGAATTTAAGTCAACCCATAACCCAGGGAAGGTTGGACAGCATTCAAGTGACTCTTGCTTTCTCTTATCTCCTGTTTCCAGGGAACATCTTCGGTGTATCTTTGATCAAGTCAAGTCCTGTGCCTGCCCACAGTGACCAAGTCTTTCCATTGTCTTTCCATGTCTTCTCATCCTTCTCCCATAGAAGTGTTTACATTACATTATAAGTCCGAAATGAGCCTCATAGTGTGCCATGAATTTGTGTCACAGATGAAAACAGAAGCCAAGATTAGACTTTTTAGTTACACATTCATGGAATAAAGAAGTATAAATTCAAGATCAAGAATGAATCTGTGGGCCCGGAGAGATAGCACAGCGGCGTTTGCCTTGCAAGCAGCCGATCCAGGACCAAAGGTGGTTGGTTCGAATCTCGGTGTCCCATCTGGTCCCCCGTGCCTGCCAGGAGCTATTTCTGAGCAGACAGCTAGGAGTAACCCCTGAGCAATGCCGGGTGTGGCCCAAAAAAACAAAAACAAAAACAAAAAAAGAATGAATCTGTTCATTTTTCAGAAACAGAGAAACAAAGGGTTCACCCAAAGGGGGCAATTTCAGGATTTGGGGGGACTATCACACTCAATTTGATGCTTGGGAGTTATTTCTTGCAATGTTGGGGTGTAACTTCATGTTGTCTGAGTCAAACTCAGGTCTCTCACATGCACTCTAGCCTTTTGAGCTTTTTCCTTACTTGGCCTGTCAGGTTTCTTTCTGTAAAGGCTATAAAGGTATAGATCCGATACGTCTTTCCTACCTTCTGAAAGGAAAGAAGGTAGAAGAAAGAAAAGACCAAACAGGTGCAAGACTACTAAGCAGTGGGTTGGATACAGAGGGGACCACATATTCTAGCCGCCCTGGGGGTGAGGGAAGAGGAAACGGGAGGTAGGACAAAAACGGAAGGGTAGGGAGGACAATTTGGTGATGGGAATCCCCCCTGATTTTATGTAAATATGTACCTAAAATGTTATTGTCAACAATATGTAAGACACTATGATCAAAATAAAAATTATATTAAAAAAAAGAAAAACAAATAAAGGAAAAATGGCAAGCATTTCTGAAGAAAGACATGATAAAAGATACACACGAAGTATTGGCTGGAACTTGAACATACTCAAGGGTACTTTCAATCCAATAAAAGACATAACAAGGGTTAAACAAATCCTCTTTGGTTGGTACTAGTCTAACTGGTAAGGAGCAATAATCAAATCTAAAAAACAGTCCCCTTTTTTGTTTTCTGCTGATATCAACATCTATGATTCAGATCCCAGGAGGCAGATGCTAACAACTTGACAAAACTGATGGTGAGAGAACAAACATTTTTTAGAAAATTAATTTTTGTCAGCTAAATGCCTGTAAGCTCTATGTCTATACATTCATACAAATGGTATTTCTGCCTCGAATCATTATTATTAAAGTGGGCTGATTTTCTCATTTGAAAGTCATTAGTAAAACAATGATTCCTAACCCCCAACCCCAAGGGCCAGGATCTCCTCATGGACCAAGGCCAATCCACTCTCTTTATGGCTTTCACCGAATACTAACAGTTCAAACATACTCAGCCTACACCTTTAAAATGCTCAATACAGAGTATTCCCTGTGGATTAGTCAACTGCTGGCTCATATACAAAGAAAATACTATATTTTGCTCTGAAGAGCTTTCTGCACCAATTTAAACACAGTGAGACCGACACAATATCCCAGAGAGAGGAAAACCTACCTTATTACATTCCTGACCCAAAGAAAGGATTTGCCCTTAGGACAAAAAAGAAATCCATCAGGAAACAGGGAGGTGTGTGTGTGAGGGGGGCAGTTATCTAATCCTAAACATAAAAACAGCTCATAATGCAGCATGAGGATGCTTTTAATGGCTGACATAATTGTAATATGTATCTATAATACGATACAAGGAAAGTAAATGCAGCCTTAAAGGCTTTATTCAGCATTCTACTCTCAGTCTTTTGGATTTCATACATGCTTGGGGGACTTTTCGGGGGAGGTAACATGATATTCGAAGGATTCTTTCTCCATAAGATCACATCTTGTTCCGATTTGAGTCAATGCATCTGAATGTGGTGTGCGGTAAAGCAAAACTTTGAGCTCTGCGAATGCAGCATTTTACAAGTCCTTCTTGATTTCCTGTGCAAGTCCATGGGGTCATAATAAATAATGGTTAGAGGGGTTGGGGTTTTCATTTTTTTATATTTTTAGCTGCTGGGAGACACTCCCTAATCTTAGCTGTGAGTGGTGTGGGCATTAATCATTTTTTTTTTTTTACAATAAATCAAGTATTTTTTAAAATGCTTTTGGGAAGACCAGAGAGATCCAACAGGTCCTCATTGAACTCCAATGCCTCAGCCTCCTCCCCTCTAGCACCATGGGGGCACAACACTGCCCTCTCAGACTCTCTCCTAGAACCTACAGACCCACTGGGCTAAGAATCACAGAAAGTGCTCAGATTTTCACCCTCTGAGATCTCCATCCACTGTACTCCAAAGCCAGTTGCCATCTCCCAGGAAAGAACGATAACCTTGCTGTATGCTTGGCAAGTTAATGAAAGGTGACATTCTGAGAAGTTCACTTTTCTCCCCTTCACAGTATTTACAGAAAGAGTTACATAATATCCCTAGAGGCTATTAGGATGGTAGGATCGCCAAATTTGTAGGCCGCTGGTGTTCCACTGGGCTTGTCTGTGACCACGGAGTTGTCAATGCTCACAATTTATGAAAGTGAATACTGTTAATGATTCCTGGCAGTGTCAATGGCCATCCCAAATCACAAGGTATCAGAGTCACTGCCACTCTTGGCATACATATGATTAGATGAGCAAAAGAGAAGAAAGCGTACAATGGTATAAATTTAAAGAGAAAAAGGAAAAAGGAGAAGAGCTGGCATCCCAGCTGGGTATTAAGCATGCCCTAACTCTGCCCCCAATTGAAATTCCTCTGATGCCTTCCACTCTGTACTCTGGATGGTTTTATTCTGCATGTGACTGGCTTTTAGTCCTTCCAGACTGCTTCAGGAATAGAGAGACTCTATCTCCTTCATCTCAGTGCCCCCCAGGCCTTCACCATGACTTCCACACAGCAGGTGCTCAGGAAATGGTGCTCGAGTGAGCAAAATGAATCCATAATACAATCCAGTAATCTCTGTCTCCTCATATTTCATCGCAGCTGCAGCGAGGCTGTTCATCCACCTAGATGCATGGAAAAGATTTTCACAGTCTAACTCTAAGATCACTTGAGAGGGAAGGCCACGCTCTTCTGGAACAAGGACACCTCCACTCTACCTGCTGCACAGCAGTTTGGGGAGTGAGGGATGGCAAGAAGCAAGGAAGAGAAATTGTGGAAATTTGCTGTCATTAAACTGGCTCTACCAACCTAAAGAAATGCTTGGAAAAAGGAAGCAAATGATGGAAGTGGTCATTAGGGATTTAGACGGGCCAAGAGCTGACTTCATTTATTTTATAAGTAAACAGAGGCAGCTGAAGTAATCAATATATGGCACCTCTTCTGAGGTTTTCAGACGACAGGCTCAAATTCCAAGCATGTGACAGAGAACAGTATTTTCCTCAGACATTTTTTTAAGTAGCTCTTTTACTGCTTCTTAAAAGAAAGTTCCAGAAGCCTGGAAAAATCATTCAAAGGATGCCCAAGATTTGCTGCATACAAACTGCTAGCTATAGCAAGATCGTGCATAAGATTTTATGTCAAACACATGAAACATTCACAGTCATATCCCACAGTCCTTACTTGTGAAATTTTCTCTTTTTATTTCCTACTTTTAGTCCCTCTCATCAGACTAGAAAGCATAAAATATTATAGTTTTAGCAAGAAAGTAGAACAATGAACCACATTTCAATAGAGTACTTAATTTTATTGGCAGGAACTCTGAATAGTATTAACATAATATTGGCTCTATGAAATTATACTGACAGAGCAAACTTAATGCTTAAACTAGGAATATTCTTAATCTCTAGATTACTCGCCAAATCATTCATCAACTTTGGATATCAAGGCTCAACTCACTTTAAAACATATTTTTTTCAATTGAGGCACTGATTTACAGACATTCATGATTGAGTTTCAGACATACAATGTTCCACCACCAACCCCACCATGAGTGTCAACTCACTATTTTGCTAAGAAAAGCTTTGAAGTAAATGTGAACTATCATCCTCAAATGCTTTATTTCTTTTCTGCTTAAAAGTATTCTATTTTACCCTAAATTACACCAATGTTCATATACATCTGTATTCTCTACCACATAGATTTTCAGCCTTTATAATATATAAGGGGCACATGAATGTAAGCCTTGTCTCAGTATATCCAAGGTTTTATACATTTAGTATTAAGTTACTTGGAAAGTTGGAAGGTGACTTAGTATGGAAATAAAATTATTAATGAGTAGCTTCTGTTATTGAAGATAAGCATACCACTGTTTCCCATTTCCCTTGGACATAATAGTAGAAAGTTTCCATCTCTAAATATCTAACTTGTCAAGAACTAAGAAAAAAACAGAACTGTCTAGACTAACGAGGGAGGCAAAGAAAAATGATGTAGGAAACAATGTTCCTTCAGTGTATGCAGAATAGTACTGATGTGTCCTAACTAAAGCAGTGAAATGCTGAGTTAGGTCCTATCCTAAAATAAATACATCTTCTGAACAGAGTTCACTCCAAAAAAAGGGGGGTGCAGGATAAGGTTTGGACTCATTTTACTGCACTCATTGGTTCCAAGCTAATGAAGTTGCACTAACTACAGAACTAGGCAAAAGTTTTCTTTTTCTAGCTCTTTGTTTATTTCTCTAAGCTCCCTAAATGAGTAAGATCACTTGGTATTTTTCCTTATCTTTTTGCCTCTCTTTTTCCAAATACCTTTCAGTTCCTCTAACTTTAAGTAAACTGCAAGATTTTATCTTTACTTACAGCTGAGTATTATTCCATTGTGTATATCTATTCTTTAGTTTCTTTGTGTATCTATTGTTGATAAATTGGATTGTTTCACACCTTGACAATTATGAATAGTGCCAATAAATATGGAAGTGTCAATACCTTTTCACGTTAATCAATCTATGCTCAAGAGCAAAAGAGATAGAACTTCGTAGGGAGTCAACCCCAGTTCATGGATCCCCAGAAAATCCTATGTTCTCTAAATTGAGGCAGGAGTGAGCCCTGGCACAAAGCCAGGAGTAGGCACTGAACTCTGCAGAGTGTGGCACCCAAACTATGGTATATGTACCTCTATCTATGCTTATATTTAACATCTATTTCTCTAAATAAGCACACAGGTAGTAATACAATTTTCTTGGGGTAGATGCCAATAAATGAAATGACTGGACCACATGGAATTTACTATTTTTTGGTGAGATGTCACACTTTTTTCTACAGAAATGGAACCATATGACAAACCCACCTTTTTTTGGGGGGGTCACACCCCGCAGCGCACAGGGGTTCCTCCTGGCTCTACGCTCAGAAATCGCTCCTGGCAGGGTCAGGGGACCATATGTGATGCAGGGATTCGAACCACTGACCTTCTGCATGCAAGGCAAATGCCTTACCTCCCTGCTATCTCTCCGGCCCCTCAGTCCTACCATTTTAATCGTTGCCACTGACCCGGTAAATTGAGGAACAAGGGATTCATACTCAAGAAAAGAGTGCTTCCACCTCTCTGCTCAGCCTCCTTGACACCAGCATTTTGGGAGTTACTTGGTCTAGATTAGGTCCCAACCTCAGAACAGATGTCCTTTACAGAAAAAAAATTTCAGAAGGATGCAAAGCAGGGAATGGTTTTTATTAAACATAACTTGCTAAGAAAGATGTGAAGGAAATGAAAGAGTGAAATGTGGTCAAGAGTGAAAATAAACAAACAAACAGAAAAGCAAGTAACATATGTCTTCAAGGGAGAGGAGGAGCTTGAAGAGCAAGCCAGCAAATTTGTTCATAGCCAATCCTATTTCTAAGTTGTCCAGATTGCTTTTTTTCTGCCCTCATGAGCAACTCATGTTTATACTTTTGCCTAGGCACTATGTCAGTGGCTCTCAAATTCTCTGTAGGGAAGGTTTATTCTACCCTACTCCCATCTATGACTGATGGATGTGGGTACCAAGGTCCTCAAATCCAAAGGTCACACCACCCAAATTGGTCTCTATTTTATTCAAATAAAGTACTGGTGACAAACTCAGATACCTAACTATAACAATGCCAAAATGCCATAAAAGTCTTGATACGAAATGCATGCTGGGAATAGGGGTGAAGAGAGGACAACATTGGTAGTGGGAATGCCGCTCATTCAATGTCACTATGTTCCTAAAATACTACTGTGAATGATTTGTAATCCACTTTGGTCAAAATAAAAATTATTAATAAAAACAACACCAACAACAAAAGTCTCAAATAAACACAGGGGCTGGGCATCATTGGTAACTAATGATGAAATAGAGGAGTAAAGTCTGGTGGTCAAGCTGTATCAAATAGAAAAGAACTATGTAGTCTTTCACCCAGATAGAGAAAAAGCAAAAAAGAACATTCCACCATAACCCCACAGAGGTGAAGGTCTGCCAATGAACCACAGATTCAGGATTTTGATTGAGTTAAACACATACCATTGTCTCTATTTATTCTATCTTACAAAGAGGGAGCATATTTCTGTTTACTTATATACTCATTAAATGCTTTCAGAAATCAAGAATAGTTATAAATGTGGAAAGAGCTAAGAATTAGCAATTAAGAAAAGGAACAGATTTTTCAATCTATACCTTTAAATAGTTCCTATCTAGAAATTGTCTAGAAGTAATAAGAAAAAAAAGTAATAAAAAAACTAATTTAAAACAAAAAATCACTAAGGAGCCAGAGCGGTGGCACAGGCAGTAGGACATTTGCCTTACACACACTAAGAGGGACCAAGGTTCTATCCCTCGGTGTCTCACATGGTCCCCCGAGCCAGGGTGATTTCTGAACACAAGTAACCCCTAAGCATCACCAGGTGTGACCCAAAAACTTAAACAAACAAACAAAAAACCCACTAAAAAATTTATGAGCTGAAATGGGAAGTTGTATCATCACAAGAGAGACATTAACATCACTATCTACAGACAACTGACCCATCCATGCCATCAGTCAACAATTTTCTCTTCGTGAGGAAAAGACGAAAGACTATAAGAGCCTCAAGGGTCAAAACAAAGTTTTTAAATAATAAATTTAAAAAATCAACTGGGGGGAATAAAAATATCTGTTTCTGATTCCAAGTAGCACAAAAGAAACCATAATGCCCACAAAAAGTCTTCAAGTGGGGAGACCTAGAAAGGAAGAGGAGTGTTGTTTTAACATAATCTTGTAGAAGAAAATCTACAATGAAGGTGCAGGAAGCTGCATGAAAATCAAAGAAATAAAATAATTAAGGGATAGAACATAAATAATTTGAGAAAAAGAAAATCAGAGATAAAAAAGCATAGCAAAATAAATATTTTGGCATAAAACAAGAACTTAAATCACACCTAGATATATTAGACATTACACAAAATTTTTCAAAAAGAAAAGAGAAACAAAACATAGATCTATTATCTAAACAGGAAAGCAGCAGTCAATACAACGTTGTCCCACAGGAGGCTGAAAAAGAAATCCAATCCATGTTCACCAAATTCTCTTCTGGAATGGCATGAAAATGGACTAAATTAAAAGTTCGACAAAGAACTTAATCCATAAATTTTATTCAACAATCTCCATTCTCCTTTTTCATTGAATATTACCAGTATTCCTTAAAACCAATACCCTGAAGAACATATTTTGGAATATATTAAAATATATGAATAGAAAATAAAGATTTTTTTCCAAAATACTTGACACATTCTTATTTTACTAATGTAGAAAAGAAGTTGTTTTAAAATATTACTGCTGCATGGGGCCTGAGAGACGGAGAGATAGCATAGTGGCGTTTGCCTTGCAAGCAGCCGATCCAGAACCTAAGGTGGTTGGTTCAAATCGAGGCATCCCATATGATCCCCCGTGCCTGCCAGGAGCCATTTCTGAGCAGATAGCCAGAAGTAACCCCTGAGCACCGCCGGGTGTGGCCCCAAAACAAAAACAAACAAACAAAAATAGTGCAAATTAGTGCTGCCAATAAAAAGTCAGTATTATAATTAACTATTTGTTATAGTTTCACAAAACTATAGAGAATTGTTGAAAATGGCTGATTATTAAATTAGTGATTTTAATCATAAAATCATAAAAAAGAAAGTGGTAGTAATTCTGAAACTAAAACTTATAGCAAAATATTTAAATGAAGTAAAGATAATTTCAAGTGACTAAAAAGTAATTTTTCAGAAAAGCAACACTTTTATTTATAGAAAAGAATCTTTAAAATTAAAACTTAAAGACTAGAGCTTAAAAATATAATACCCAGGGGCTGGAGCTATAGCACAGTGGTAGGTCCATCTGCCTTGCACATAGCCAACCCTGACAGACCTCGATTCGATTCTTGGCAACCCATAAAGTGCCCTGAGCCTGCCAGAGGCAATTTCTGAGGACAGAGCCAGGAGGAACCTCTGAGAACCACCAGGTGTGACCAAAAAAAACCCATATCTATATCTATATCTATATATGATAATAATATTTATTTCTTTAAGTTATTGGACAGAGCCAGGAGGAACCTCTGAGAACCACCAGGTGTGACCAAAAAAAACCCATATCTATATCTATATCTATATCTATATATATGATAATAATATTTATTTCTTTAAGTTATTGAGTATATCAAATGAGCTGGGTTTTTTGAACTGTGCCCATCACAAGGCTGGCAATTTAATGAGCATTAGTATAAATAAGTAAGATATCACACATTGCAATATATAAATGTTCATTTAGATAACATAAGAAGAAAGACAAAATAATTCAAGAAAACTATAATAAACTTTTTAAAATAAAAGCACAAACTAAATGTAGTAGTATATTCTAATAGTAACTAAATCTAGCTAGTTCTAGAAAGATGATGATATAAAGTAGGAGGCAATCCCTTTAGGGGACAAAAAGATATCTAAGTAACTATAATCACTCAATATGAAACTCTTATAAATTGAGAATAGACAGAAGGGCAATGAATTCACTATGTCCAGACACTATCCATCTTAAATCAGCAGTCAGCAGATTACATAAAGGTTGAACATCAGACACATTTCTCTTAACACTATATACAAAACAGGGTTATGGCTGCCATCAGAATGATCTAAGACCATACTGAGAAATCTTCCCCATGCAAAGAAACAGAAGCAAAATATTTATCTATTAGAAAAAAGACAGAATCATTACTGCTTGCAGATGACTATACAATTAGGAAGCTATACAAGTAAGAATACATACAATAAGAATAATTTAGGAGCAGGAATGGCATTCACGCTCAGGAGGATGTGACTCTGATGAAACAGTACATGCTTTGCTTGTGTAATACTCTCATCAGTGTGAGCACAACTGTTGTGCCTGTCACCACCCTACATCATAAATGGGCACCCCATAAAAAGAGTTCAGAAGACAAAACAAAAAAGCCCAAACCCCAGTGCTTTTCTAGTAAAAGCAAATAATCAATTTTCAAGAAATTTATTTATGCTAGGTATGGGCAAGAAAAGTAAGAGCCATAAATTAGGTTAGAAAGTTCAAATGTTAAAAATAAATATTCTTACACAATGGAATACTATGCAGCTGTTAGGAAAAATTAGTTCACAAAATTTACTTATACTTGGATAGCTATGGAGAGTATTATGCTGAATGATATGAGTCAGAAAGAGAGGGGTAGGGCAGAAGCAATAGCACAGCGGCTGATCCAGGAAGGACCTCGATTCAATCCCTGGGGTTTCATATGGTCCCCCAAGCCAGCAGTCATTTCTGAGCTCAAAGCCAGGAGTAACCCCTGAGCATTACCAGGTGTCCTCCCCCCAAAAAAGAGAGAAAGAAACATAAAATGATCACACTCATCTATGGAATATTAAAAAAGGATCATATAAAATATAAGAATAATACCCAGATAATAAAAATAAAAACACAGGGGGCTGCAGTCAGGACAGAAGAAGGATCACTATAAAAATATCAGTTCGAAATAATCACCTAGACAAGAACTAGGAACTAGAAGAAGGTAACAGAGATATGTATGCTATTTCTTCAATAGCAGGACTGAAAACTACAGTGTAAGGGGGTGATGTCTGTCTGCCATAGAGGTAGGCTGGGGGGGGGGGTGGAATTGGTTGGGGAGAGAAAGGAGACTGGAGAAATTGTTGATAGGCACCAGTGAAGGGATGGGTGTTGGAACATTAAATTAAACTCAACTGTGAATAACTTTTTAACTCTGTATCTCACAGTGATTTAGAAATTCCATTCATGGGCCTGGAGAGATAGCACAGCGGCATTTGCCTTGCAAGCAGCCGATCCAGGACCAAAGGTAGTTGGTTCGAATCCCGGTGTCCCATATGGTCCCCCGTGCCTAGCAGGAGCTATTTCTGAGCAGACAGCCAGGAGTAACCCCTGAGCACCACCAGGTGTGGCCCAAAACCAAAAAAAAAAAAAAAAAAGAAAGAAAGAAAGAAATTCCATTCATATATGGGAAAACTGAAGTTTTCCACAATATATTTTTTTCTACTAAATTGTTTAACAAAATTCAAGGTAAAATCTCAAAGATATATATAAAGTCAAACTCTAAACTTGTTTTAAAGGTTATATATGAAGAAACAGTAGAGATTGGAAAGAATAAAACTATGTAAATATTAATAATAATGATAGTAATTATCATCATTTTTTCTTTGATAATTGGAAAGATAATGGCAAAACCCTAACTGCCAAACATTGATTGTTACTGTGATAAAAGCAATATACAAAACACAAATTTATATACCAGCACATTTAGTATATTCTCAACTTCAATAACTACATTAATGGCCAGAAACATGACTTGTAGGGCTGTCTTATGCAGATCATTATAGAATTTGCTATATCTTATCTCTGAAGTCTATTTCAGGTGGATGGTAGAAAAATGGACAAAGTGTCACAAAATGCTTAACTGATTAAGACTATTTTTCATAAGCCCACATTCATACACAAATAGATTTCTCTAGCTACTGTGCTGAACAACTAAATTATTAATGAATAAATTAATAAGTTTATTCAATACTATGCATAGAAAACCTACATATAATGTGCCAGATTATCTTGGTCCTGAAAGTACATCACTGGAGAAACAAGGCCCTAAATTTACAGAGCTTTGCTGTGAAAGGCAGATTATATAATAACAACACAAAACTAATCTTTTAGACTATAGATATGAAAAATGTAAAGAGAGACCAAGTGGAATGATGAAGGAAACATAAGTATCCTTTTCTATCAGTTGGTCAGAAAAGGCCACTCAGATATGATGAGAACTTTGACAAACACCTGAAAAAAAGTCTGTGAATCCTATGGGAGTATTGATCCAAAGAGAAGAACCAAATGCAATGGTCCAACCCAGGATATAGTCCTGGTTGTCTGGGTAAAAATTAAGGGGAACTAGTAGGCTGAAAAGGATATGGGAAGAAAGCAGTAACAGGACTATGGAAATTAAAAGGAAGGACCATTATGCACCACATTAATTGCATATGTTTAATTATCTTCCCCCACACATACACACACAAATCCCTCTTAAATTTTATACTGCATTGCAATTTAAAAAACTTGGAAAGAAATTTCCAGCATGTTGGAACCAACTAACTCTTTTGAGTTTAAATGGATATATAGAAGCCAGAGTTTTATAGCACTTTATGAGCACAGACAAAGCAGTTAATCCCAAGAGCCAAATTACAGGTTTGAAAATATCACAAGTATGCCAGAGTTCCAGGGAAGCAGAATGCTTTGAAAACAAAATAAAATGCTGGAGCCCCAAGCTCTTGTTGTCCTCTGTAATCAGTCAGGACGTTAACAAGCACTTCGAGGAGAACCATCATACTTAAGCCTGCCCTGCCCTGGTTATTTCTGTGGAAAGCAATTGCCCAAGGTGTCTGGTGTCTATGAGGCCTCACCAGAGAATCGTTTAAACTTCTCTTGATTTCAGTCTGGGTCCCAGTAGTAAGGATAGTCAGGCCTGGTGCAGTTGGCCAGGATGTAATTATTTGCTGGTGAATAAGATTCTGAATATACAGTGCCTGGATACATCGTGGGACTCTTCATTAACAAAAATCATACCATTACCTTAAATATTCCTGTCCCAGAACTAAGGTCTAGTTGTTGGGCAGAGAGAGAGGAATTTGTCCAGTGCCAGGAGAGAGTAAGATATAAGTGGGAGGAGAGACAAGTGCCCCTAATGCCCACGGTCTGGAAAGGACCTCTATGTCAAAGAACTTTCTACCAAAGCTAATCAAGTTATTATAAAGCCTATCCATAGAATATTTAACAGCTTGCTATGCAGCCTCTAAACTAAATACTTGGAAATACAATATGTTTTCTTTCATTTGTAGTCCTGCGGATGGGAACTAGGGGACAGATGAAAAGTGTTTCAGGAGGTCTGGAGTGAAAGAATGGCAATGAGGACATTTGCATTGCACAGGTGGGTTCAGGTATTATCACATGCACACCATATGGTCCCCAAAGCCTGCTAAGAGTGATTCCTGTGAGCCAGAGAGATAGTTCAGTGGGTAGAGCACTTCTCTTAGGTGCAATCCCCAGCACTCCATATAGTACTCTGAGCACCTCAAGCAGTGACTCCTGAGTGCAGAGCCAGGAGTATGCAAATACTCAGGGCAGAATGGGCGATCCCTGAGGTGCAGCGACAGGAGTAAGCCCTGAGCAATGCTGGGTGTAGCACAACCAAAACAAACCAAAATCAAAACAGTATTTCCATAATAACTAACAGGCCAGATATAAATGGTAAAGACCTCCTAGGCATATTTCCAATACAAGAATGCATTAGTCCTAAGGAAATATGAACCTCTTTAAGTAGATCAGGCAGATGGTCCCCAAGACCCCAAAGGAAGATGATCTGACACTGATAAGAGCCACAAAGAAGAAGGCCACAGCAAGCATGCTTCAGGAAGTACTTCCTTTGGAAAGAATTGTGTATAGTTCTTGTTACTCATTTCTCAGTTTCTTAACACTTTCCAGGACTTTCTAATGATACAAGTACACTGAAGGCTTCTGCCTTCAGTGCCTGGGCAAGCAGATCATTTTCCTGGAACAGAATGGCCAGTGGCACAGAAGTTTCTGAGCTGAGCTGAGGAACCTAGCACAAAGCTCACTCAGTCTTATTCCAGAATGCATCAAAAAAAAAAAAAATGTGTGACAAGAAGGGGCCAGTTAGCAAGTAAGGGACAAAAACTCACCCCATGTAGCTCAGCTCTATTCAGAATGTAGAGCAAAATAAAGTATCAAGATAATATGGCTAAGCAAGGACTTTAAAAAGAAGAAAGGAAAAGTCAACTGGAGCCACTAGTTGCTGCTATACAAAAGAGAGGACATACCAAATAACAAAGTCATTTACGGAGTAGTTACTAAAATATCTGAAATAAAAACAAGAATAGGTATGGGAATTACTTTGATCAGAACTTCACTCGGGACAAATAAACACAATTAGCAACAGGAGGCTAGAGCAGTAGTACAGTTAGCTGGAAGACACTTGCCTTGTACGCTCCAAACTACTTTTGATACCCAGCATCCCAGGTGGACCCCCGAGCCCACCAGGAGCCAAGAGTAAGTGCTGAGTACCACCAGGTATGGCCCAAAATGAAACAACAATAACAGCAGCAGCAACAAAATAGCATCAGGCTGTCTTCAGAAAGTGAAACAAGTAAGGATTGGGAATTTTACTTGAAACTTTTGGAGTTTCCAAAACTTTCAAGTAAAATTCTCAATCCAAAACTAAGTGAGAACTGAAGTAACTTTTCAGGAAATTATTCATTTTCTAGTATTCATGAAGTGTTTGGTTATTTACCTTTCAGAGCCTTACTACTAACACTTTTACCTGAAAGGACCTCCATGAATTACATGAGACAAAAAGAGATCAGCCTGTAAACAGAAGAAAAGTACTGAAAAAAAGTGTCAATATGGTGGGGAGGTGCTGGCCTTGCTGCAATCAACCAAGGATTAATCCCTGGAACCATCTATGGCCCACCAGAAGTTATCCCTGAGAGAAGAACTAGGTGTAAGCCCTGAACATTACTAGGTGTGACCCTCAAACAAAAATAATATTGATAATGATAATAATAAATAAATAAATATTAAAATGTAAAGTACATATTTTATAGACAACCACAGTAGGACTAGTAAAACTGAAAAAATAAGAACATAAAAGAAAAAATAAAATACAAGAATGTTTTGGATGCTCCAGCATAACAAATAACTCTGGCCTCAAGCCCTTTAGTGTATTAGTTTACCTGAGAAACTCAGGTAAACTCAGGTAAAGTTCAAATTTTCAAAACATGCTCAGTCTGATTCACCTTATTAATTAGCACTATGCTTAATAATCTTTTAATAAGTAAAGGAAAAGAGTGTCCAAAGCTGAGAAAGACTGTTGGAACTATTATGAAATGATGATGATTTAATTAGTCTTATTTAAGAACAAATGATAAGCTGCTGCACAGAGCTCCTCTGACTTGGAGAATCACTGTGAGGTCTGAGAGAGCTAAAGCACATATAATGGAGAAACTTTAGGGAGCATACAGTGTCCTGGTAATATCCCACCCATGCAAGTCCCATTTAAGCATTCCACCTAAGGTCAATCCATCTTCCAAAAGACTGTCAACTTACTATCAAATATCTCAAGGCATTTATCAGGCCCCCAGCTCTTTCTACCCACCAGAAGTCTGATTTTGCCAACCATTCTTAACAAGGCATGCCTGGGACTTCTTTCCACTTGACACAGTGACTATAAATCAGTATCTCTAGAATGTGGGTGTAGGGGTAAATGCTATTTTTCAGAAACAGTTTGAGCATACCTCTAAAAAAAAGTGGGCTTCACAATCCCATTAGTTAAAGCAGCTAATCTCAGTGCCTAGTAAAAGTCAATTTATAGTTAATTAAAGGCCCTATGTTATTTATCATAATTTTAATCTCCTTGGAGCTATTCCAGCATTTTGATTTTTCCAGATCTATAAGAACGCTGATTTAGTAATTAACTGGATTTAAAAAATTCTTTATAAACAACTTTGATGATAATTACACTCTGTGACTTTGTTCCGGAAACAAACACCAAATTGTTAAGTAAAACAGGGCAGGGTGCCAAGCCCAACAAACTGCTTCTAGAAAGAGTTTTCTCTAGGCTGATGCCACGTCATCCCTTATCATCCAGCCAATGACTACAAGCCCTAACTGCTGTTTAAACCATCACTCTCTCCTGGCCAAAGCTGATTTTTAAAAGTTTTGCTGAAATCCCCACACATATTTACTAGCTTTTCCTAATCAATCAATCTGAATATATTTTCAGAGAAATTAGTTACACAAATATCATGAGTTGTTGAGTCCAAGGATCCCAGTAATTACTATTTCAGACTCTCAATAATATAAATATAAATATAAATATATAAATTCTGGTGTTGGTTCAATAGCACGGTCTTCCATGCAGCTGACCCGGGTTCAATCCCTCATCCCATATGGTCCGCCGAGCTTGTGAGAAGTGATTTCTGGTTACAGAGGCAGAGTAGCCCCTGAGTGCAGCCAGGGGTTATATATGTGTGTGTATGTATATTTGTGTATATAACTTATATTTTATAAGATTTATATATAATTTATATGGTATTTATATAAATTATGTATAATTTATATACATATAGGTACTTATGTATCTATATAATTTATCCACAATCGCAATGTAGAAAAGAATTCACTCAACTGATTAAAATTCTCAGCTATAACTTAGAATTTTCCTATTTTTTTTCTTTTTTGCAGGGAGTATACCTGGCTCTGCACTCAGGAATCACTCCTGGTGGCACTCAAGGGTCACATGGGGTCCCGGGAATTAAACCTATTTCAGACATGCAAGGCAAGTGCCCTAGACACAGTACTATTTTTCTGGCGCTTAGAATTTATTTTCTTGCAGAATGCCATTTCTTTAATGGTCCATAATCACTGTTTATGACTGCTCAAATGCATCTGACATTGGATCACATTTATATTTGAAAGGGATCTCAGTTTTCTGAGAACAGAGACATTTATCTTTGAGAGACTTTGCCTCTCATTTGGTCTCTAATCCCCTTCTCAACCATAATCCTCATTTCAGGACATGAGCCTTTCTTTGTTCACTTCATATCCACTTGAGGGACTCGATGAAAGTCCTCGAAGGACAGACCTCAGAGGAATCATTGTGGCCAGCTCCATTCCATGTCCCAAGAAAAGGAAGATGAAGGCCAGCATCAACTAGGACTCATGTAGCTTTGCTTTCACTGCTGCAAAACCTTTTGAACCTCTTTTCCTGATTTCACAGCAGCCTTTATGTGACCAGGATCAGGGGTCCTCAAACTTTTTAAACAGGGGGCCAGTTCACTGTCCCTCAGACCATTGGAGGATCTGACTATAGTAAAAACAAAACTTATGAACGAATTCTTATGCACACTGCATAGATCATATTTTGCAATGAAGAAACAAAACAGATACAAATACACTATGTGGCCCGCGGGCCATAGTTGGAGGACCACTGGACCAGGTGGATCCATCAGTCAGTGGATAGGTCACTTGAATCTGGTCCATACCTCTTTCCAGGAATTGTTTTCCAACCGCTCTCTATAAGATATGAAATCCAATTTTATCTTAGGATTCTAATATTAGAATCTAATAATCTGTGTTATCTTTCTCCTCTAAGTATGACCCCAACTTTTCTGTGGCAGCTTCCTATTCAGATGGTTATGGTTTACAGATACAATACCAGAGCTTATACTATGAGTGCAGAAGACACCAAGGAGGATCCTGCCACTTATTTCCACCCTCAAGAAGATTTATATTTGCTTCTCTCCTTTGTAAGAGGCATATAGTTTAAAGCAGAAAATAAAAGCAGGGGACGAGCAGTGGCGCAAGCGGTAGGGCCTTGCTATGCGCTAACCTAGGACGAACCTTGGTTCGATCCCCAGGCGTCTCATATGGTCCCCCAAGCCAGGAGTGATTTCTGAGCGTATAGCCAAGAGTAACCCCTGAGCGTCACTGGATGTGGCCCAAATACCAAAAAAAAAAAAAAAAAGGAATGAAAAAAAGGAAAAGCACAAAGTACAGTGATATGGGTTGAAAGCTTAAAGTTTCAAATTCCAAATATCCTGCCTTCTTTTGGTGAACTTTCTGTCATAAGTTTCATGTGGAAATAATATATATATTTTGTAAAATAAAATACAAATAAATGCACAATACAGATGGAGCCATGAATTTTATCCTGAGACAAGAATTCTGCTTTTAAATGAGTGTGTTTTTGCTGTTTTGATCAAGAGATCTGAAATTTGTGACACACCTCTATTTACTTCCAGCAGTATCTTATGTCCAGTTGCATAAAATGTGAGGAATAAGGCAAACAGGAGAGAAGTTCCCCTAGTACCAGAAATACATATGGAGAGACAGAGAGATCTAGTTGAGGCTATACATGATGAAAGAAGGCAGATGGACTAGAGGGTTTTAGAAAGCATAAATTAACAGCTACAGGACTTGAAATATCAGCTGGAGTATGAACACCAGGAAACTTTTATGCATGGCAGGTAGGAATGTAAATTGAGACAGTAATTATAAGAAGCCATACAGAGATTCCCTCCAAAACTAAAAGTAAGATCTGCTCTGGGTAAGAAAATTATGATCTCTTTACCCTTAATGTTAACTGCAAAATTAATTATAATGGTCAAGATAAAGAAATAGAAACAACCTAAGTACCTGCTGTCAACAGATACATTAATTTAAAAATTACCATAGAAAACATACACAGGAGAATATTACTTAGCTATAAGAGAGAAGAAATTTCATTTGTGACAGCATCAATGAAATTGGAGGGTGCTGTGCTCAATGGAACATGCCACATGAAGGTAAAGGCAGCAATTATCACTTATATATGGGGAAAAGCACCATAAATCAGATCCATTCAAATCAGAGCAGAATGGTGATTATGAAGGGGAGAAGAGAAAGGGAAAAGTGGGCAGATTCAGGGTAAAAGAGAGAGAGAGAGAGAGAGAGAGAGAGAGAGAGAGAGAGAGAGAGAGAGAGAGAGCAAGGAGTTGCCTTGAACATAACTAACTCTAGTCTATCCCACTGCCACAGACCCTTCCCTGAGTATTGTCAAAAGTGACCCCTGAGCATATAGCCAGGAAGGAGTAAGCAACACATACAGTCTGGAGCGGCCTCCCTTAAAATAGTTAAGATGAGCAATTTATTTTTTTTCATAATAATAAGATGAGAAATTTCAAAGGAGCCAATGTATAGTTGGCTAAAGTAAGTATGTGAGAAGATAGACATGTAAATGTGTTCACATTGCCTATGCATATCAAATCATATCATACATTAAAAGATGTATATATAGATTTCTCATCAATTATGTCTCAATAAAGTAGGACAAAATGCAACAGTAAGTTTTATGTTATGTGTATTTTACCATAATTTTTAAAAAAAGAGATATAAAACATAAGATCTCTAACTGGCTTGGGTGGAAGACTTTATTTCTATTTACTGTTAGTTTCTTTGTTTTGCTATAGCCCAAGTGACACAGATCACAGCAGTGTTGCACTCATGCTCCTGACATACCAAGCTGCAACTCCAGCTCCTTTTGCCCTGCCGTCGTCTTCAGCCAGTCTATGCCAGTCCCGAGCGCTTTCCTGGCTCCCAGCAGTAAGGATCACCCTAATGAGCTCAGTGTCATCGCAATATAAATTATAACAAAGGGGGAAAAAGGAACAATTTGATGCATGGGCTGGCATCTGAAAGAGGAATGTCCACCATTGTTTGTGATTATGGATCACATCACAATCTAATAGCAATTCTTATTTAATCAATAATTTCCATGCTGAACAGACAGCCCTGTTACCGAGAATCGACAAGCGGGTACTGATAGCGACAAGCTTCCTTATTAATCTTTCCTTTGCCGGCTTATCAGCCAAACTACTGAAAAAGCACCACCAAGATGGATTTTAGACCCCTCTTTCTCCCTCCTCTCTTTCCCATCACCGAGCTTGTAATGGAGACTACATTTATTTGCGTAACCTGGAGCTGAAATGGCATAAAAAAGCAGTTATGTTAAGCGATTTTACAAATCAGGCAGGCCTAGTCCTCGACCATCTCTCAGAACTGGTTAGTCATTATAGGTTAATAAATCATACTTTCTCTTTGAGTTGCCAATCACCAGAAAGCTTTGTATAAACCTTGGTGTCGGTAATTCCATAAAGGCCTTTCATCTGAAAATAAGATGCTCTAGACTGATAACAAGAATAATCCTCTCTTGATCAAGAAAATTTAAAAAAAAAAAAAGGAAGAAAAATCTGCATTTTAGCAATTAAAGCTCCTGCCAGAAGCTGAATGGCTCAGTGCTGTGGCTCGGTGAAGTTTATCTCTGCTGAACATTAGGAGGATGCAGGGAAGGATGTATTTTATTTGGAGTCTGACCGCTTTATCTTGGGGTAGGAGCTGTGCCATCTCTCAGCCTGCGGCACTGCAGAACATGGTGTCAGCATTTGTGCATGGTGCCTACTGAGAAGTCCCCAGAAAGACCTGTCCTTTAGATACCAGAGTCATACCTGTCTCACTGCTGCAGACACAGCCCAGGTGCTAAAGTAAAGTGGCATAGGAAGACATTTTCAAAGATTTGTTTTTGAAATTTTCATGTGCTTACTCAATGTTACCAAACAAGGCACCTCCACAAATCAAGATAATAATAACAAAAAGAAGAAAAAACAATTGCAAAGAAAACATCCTGAGTGTGGGGCCCTCAGAATGTGGCTATCACTCCAGCAAGCATTTTATACACATGACTAGACAGATTGTATCAACAACCTCAATTGTCCTACTATAAAACATGGACATCACAAATCTCAGAAGTGATGTAAATGCAGAACCGGAGCAGTGGCACAGCAGTAGGGCGTTTGCCTTGCATGTGGCTGACCTAGGGCGGACCGTGGTTCAATCCACTGGTGTCCCATATGGTCCCCCAAAGCCAGGAGCAATTTCTGAGCGTATAGCCAAGAATAACCCCTGAGCATCACCACACCGAAAACCCAAACCCCCCCCCAAAAAAAAGTGATGTAAATGGGAGTCTCAGACACAAGAGACACAGAACCCATGTGCAAAATCATCTTCTGAGCACAGAGTGGGCATTCTGGAATCCAGGTTACTCCTTGCAATGCCCATCACAGTCATGTGGACTTGTGAAATAAATCTAAAAGATCCTTCCAAATTTAAAATGAAATAACTAAAAATAACACCTAATTTGGAGTCTCAGTTCTGCTTTGCTCCACATTGTCCCTGTCCTCTAAAGTACATTAATGGTGTCTAGCTTTCAGCCCTTTGCAAAGTTCAGTCCAGGGGTTTCAGCAACTTATGTTGGGACAGGACATACTCCTCTCAATGGAAGCACAGCCCTCCTACTCCAACCGAACGAAAGTTCCAACTGTCCATCTAACAGTCCTGGCACCTGGGAAAGCATGCACTCTGGGCTTCAGCCTTCCTTTCCAGACTCCTCCAGACACACTTGGATTCAATCATAACTACATTACTTACCAGAAAGCATGCAATGAATCATTTGATAATTATATATGGGAATCAATGGAAGTGCCCAAACCCAGCCTTTTACTACATTAGCCACTATCATAGATAAAATCCTCCTGCTCTTTTTGTATTCATTAGTTTTTTTCCTGCTATCTGACCCATGTGGACGCCCCATACCTCACAACAATGGCTTTCTCTATTTCAATCCACTTGCTTTTGTCAAGGTCATGCTCAAATTCCATCAGCAACATATCTTTCTCTCATCTCTCCTGCGTTTTCATCTTCTCCACTTTTCTACCACTTTGCCTTTTCAGCTGTAGTATTCCCAATAGCCTTCTCTAAATCTATTCCACACGACTTACCTGGGTTCAATCCCCGGCCTCCCAGACAGTCCTCATAGCACTACAAGGAGTGATTCCTGAGTGCTGAGCCAGGAATATCCCTTAAGTATCCCTGGGTGTGATCCAAAAACAGAAAAAGAGGGTACAGTATGCATCGGGTCGTCTTCCTCCCTAGCGTAGAACCCAATTCCACACCCAAACAAAAAGATTGCTTCTCAGCATTATGCCTGCAATTTCTGTAGTGACCACCAGGTGGTGGCGATATGTTGTGGCAAATAAACCAACAACCACTCTAGAAGCAAGTTCATTGTTTCATTTTAAGTTTCTTTATATCTCCGTCCTTCAGTTAATAAGGTTTGGGAGTGTTCGTTCTCCTGAATCATATTTTTCCTTATATGTCATTATCGGTTTATAGGTTACAAGCATTGCCATTATATGATCTCATTCTTTCTTACAAACAAAAAGTTAAAAAAAATAGTAATGAAAATAAAGTGGCTATCCTATCTTCACCCTAGAGAAGAGATATTGAAGCTGAAGTTGCATGGTGACTTACTAAAAGTCACAAAGTGTTTTTTGGCACATGTTAGAATAAAAGTTAAAATTCCAACAGCCCCCTTCCATGGTCTTTTCATGCCCCATTCATGGATTAATGTCTAATGTTGGTAATAGGTGGATGGGTAGAGGGGTTGCAGCATAAGGTCTTGACTAAAGATAGTCTTGAGGTTATGGCACGCAACAATTTTCTTGTTAACATTAATTGCCAGAGGTTTAAAAAAAAAGAGCCTCAGAGATAGTACATTGGTTAAAAAAAAAGTGCTTGCTTTGCACATGGCTAAATCTGGTCCAGTTCCCAGTATTGAACATCAATGTACAAACAAAAGAAAGAAAGGAAAAACAAATTTAAAAAATAACCCGCTGGCAGAATTATTTAGCTAACTTCAGATAAGACTCAACATGCCTAAATTTTCAAAAGTCCTTGCATTAGAAAATTTCTTTCTGTTCCTAGAGGTTGGCTTTTTGTCCAAATAGAAATATGACCTTCAGTCATCTTTGGCATGATCTTAGAAGCTGAGGTGACTAGCCTTGCTTCAGAAAAGTAGAAGTACAAAAAACAAAGTAAAGCATATCACCAAGATGGAATTTCTCCATCAAGACTAAGGTTTGGTGAGTTATAGATCCTACTGAGAAGTGAGTGTGCCTAAAATTAGCAAACGAGATGTTTCAGACTGTATACGTATGTGCAAACACATGTGGGCATGCCAAAAATTAAACTGCATATGCATTAAATGGTCATCTTTTCCTTTTAACCTGAACTTTCCAAGCATATTCAAACAACAGGAAATTTATCTTTATAACTAAAATTCCTTTGGCTTCTTGGGGTACTTTTCACCATGCCAAAAGAAAAAATATTTGGGGCAGATGCGGGAATAATTTGTCCTTTGACAGTGTCCGGAGATCTTTTTAGTGCCACAACAAAAGTGATGAAAGAAACTCCTGGTATCTACTAGGGAGAGGCCAGCAGCTGCTAACTGTTCTACACCATCGAGCACAATTCCTATAACAAGAAATTCTCTGCCTTACTGGGCCCAGTTGCAAAGTTCTGATTTAGGGTCACCAGCATGGAGAACTTTCCAATGTCAGTTCCTTGTCAGCACAAGGAACACAAGATAAAAAACATGGCTCTGAATCTCTACATAACACAAGCAAAAAAGGGATCTGTGGGATAAGAAACAGATCAGGAAACTTACCCAATCTTCCTTTTTTCTTTATAAAGGGGGTCACACTCTGCTGTGCCCGGGGCTTACTCCTTGCTTTGAGCCCAAGGATCACTCCTGGCAGGCTTGGGGACTATATGGGAATCTGGGGGTAAAACTGGGGTTCATCACATGTAAGGCAAGTGCTCTATCTGCTTTACCTGGCCAACTCTGGCCAACTTTCCCAATACTGTTTCAGGCTCATAAAAGGGATCTTATCGGCACATGCCAGCCCAAACACAGCCCTAACAACAATCTAAACACATCTCTCTAGGCTACATGCAACACATGAACTTAAAGGCAATAAATATATTCTTTGTATATATAAAATGAAGAATATTTTATTGAGTGTATTCCCCAATTTCTCCTGTCCATTTATGAAGCCAGAACTTCTTTATCTTATCTCCCAGAGAGGACTGGAACATGCTCAGGAAGAACGAGTCTTAAAGTTGTATGTGTCCATTTAATGCACACACATACACTCACAGAAGAGTGGCAAGTCAAAGGATTCTTTTGGATTGACTGACACTTCCTCTTTCCAAAATCATCATCATCAACATCATCATCATCATCATCATCATCATCAGTTGCCTCAAAAGTCGATCTGAATGCTGGGCTTTGATTTTAACCATATTTGTCATCGGCTTCCTAGAAGCCTTTTCTGAGTTCCCATGTATTTTATTTGAAAGTTCCTAGGTTCAACTATATAATTAGTGCTTTTACCATGCTGTTATATTTCCTGCCTTCCCTACAAACAAGGACTTATAGTGGAAGGTCTTTCTAGGCCATGCTGCTGGTGTGTCTACTACCAATGTGGAGCAGTGAGTTGAGCATGTGCTGCTTCCAGACCTTCTCCTAAGAGAAGAGGCTGAGGCATGGCTGATCCGTTATTAATGTTGGCTCATACTTTGCCTCAAAAACAAAATATATCATATGAACAATAGATACTACAATATATATCAGTGACATATCCAGTCTAGCACAAAAAGATAATCTTCCCCTCTGATATAAAGTGGGTCTATACAGATTATTACAATGAATAATCATTGGATATCATTCAGAAATCAATCAACGAATTGACAGCTGGTAGAAACAATTACTTTGATGTTATATATACACAAATATATGTGTATAGAGAGTATATATACATACATACATACATACATACATACATACATACATACACACATACATACATACAGAGTTTTTTTGTTTGGTTCTTGGGCTACATTTGGCTGTGCTCAGGCTCACTCCTGATTCTACACTCACTGCTGGCATGCATGCCTAGGAGATCATAAATGGTGCTGGGGACCAAACATGGCTGTGTGCAACACAGTGGCCAACTTGCTATACTGTTGCTTTGGCTCCCAATTTGAACATATTTTTCTTCTTTCAAAGGTTTAGTCAAAATATCAGATGTCAGATGTGCAATTTTAATCATTCAATAATATTTACATAATTAATAAACCTAAAATAGTCAACCACAATAACCCTGGAGGGTTCCTGGAATGCATGGAGAACCCTGGAAAAGACAAGGCAGGTCCTCAGTATCTCTGAAAGCCCCACTTGTGGCTGTCCAACAATCTGCCTGCACTGCATCAACTCTGCACAGTTTACCTGGCAGCTCTCAGCAATTTTCTGGCTCCTGAAATGAAACCTGTTCATCTTCTCTACCCTAACAACTGCTGCATCAAATTCTTCCTTTCCTACCACTAAAATCAAGGTCCAAGTTCTTGGCTAAATCCTACTCATAAAATCTCAATAGAGTAAAGAACAAGGTCTTGGCTTCCTTCATTCAAATGTACATCCTAGCTCAGCGACAAGAAAATGAACTCTGAGCTCCACCCAGTAGCCACAGACCTGAAGAGAATGGTCAAACCCCACTTCCAACTCTTCCCAGCAAAACACAACCCCACAAAAACAAAGACAAAGACTGACTGGTCGCCTCTTGGAGAGCCTCTGTTTCTCATTAGGCCTCCTGCAAGTGATCTCTGTTTGGCCTTGGACGTTGGGGGCGGCATTTATTTTTACTACTCTTTTACAGTGTGATAAGTGAGGAAAATAGCATTCTTAAGGGTCAGATGGTACCAGAGAGGTCATCACAATGGTCAGGCCAGCCTGCCACTCAGAACCCCACTGCCCTGTAAGGCTGTCCCTGGTGGACCACATATCCCTATTTACCCCCACACAGCCTAGTCTCCTGAGTGTCTTTAGGGAAGAAATTTCTGCAGGTGCAATTTAGGGGGTAACTTTCAGAAGAATGTAAGCCTTGAGGCACAATCGTCAAAGGATGCCTTTGAAGTTGGTAGTTCTTGGTCTCTATTTTACATGCAATATTTCCAAATAATTAGAGTAACGAAATTAACTAGCAAATCCAAGTAGGAAAAATAAGATCAAAATCTCCACTCATTCATTTAGATTTTATGTGCACACAAAACTAATTTCTGCCTCATATCTGACACCCTTATCATATGTTAAAAACAATTTTATCTTAGGTAAGGATATTATTTTAGCAAAAAGACAAAATTAGATGGAGAACATTTAAAATGCAAATGCAGGATCATGGTTTTAATATGAAAATAATGTCTTCCCCACCTTCCCACTCTTCCTGGCAGTTAGATGCATCGATTTTTCACAGATTAGATGCGCTTTCTTTACATCTAAATCTCTAAGATATTAAAAAGAAAGCCCTTCCTTTTCCTGCTGCTCTCATATAGAGTTTGTTTTCAAAAGGCAGCAAAGGTGATTACAACTGTATTCCTCTGATAAAGGAAACTTCCGCATGCTTTTTAGTGATCAAAATTTGTAGCATATCAACGCCAAGTAGGTGGCTAATCACTCTACAAAAGGTGGATTTTTGACACCAGGCTTAAAATGGAGAACAAGCAACTTAAATGCTACCCAGCCAATGCTCAAGCTAATGTAAATACAATGCACGTTCTGTAGTGGTCAGGCCTCCCTGTCAGAAGAAAATATCCCCCACAGTGAAGCTGCCAAGGGCTGCTCTGCAGGGCCATACCACTGGGAATTCGGGTGGGGAATAAAACTATCAAAAGGTGATTAGGCTTTTGAAAGATCTTTGGAAAGACAACACAACCATGTGTGTGCTGTCTTTGAAACAGACATCCCACTGAAATAAATAATTGTTCGAATAGAGGGAAGTTTCTAGAAGTAGGACATTAGGTATGGTGATTATCCTGTTTATTCTTTCAGATACCCCGAGTGAGGCTCTGAGCCCAACGAGTCACTAGCTCACATTCTTCTACCTTGATTCCTTTCTCTATTTCTTTTAAAGCTTTTCTAAACATTGGTGACCTCCATGGGGTCATTCAGAAGCAAAATGTGCTTGATTCAAAAAAACTGACATTAACTTGTGCACACACAGTGTAAGTCTCCAATGTGCCTGTCATGGAAAAGCCAAAGGTGGGCTTGTTTCCAGGAGAAAAGAAATACAAGTACAAGAAATGGGCCTCAAGGCTCCTTGCATGTGAGAAATTGGGCTAGAAGGTTGACATGTGCTTGTTTTACATAACAATAAAAAGTAAATCTAATATATCAATGAACCAAAAACAAGCCCTTGAACACTAAGATTACTTAGTGTTCAGAAACCAATTCCTGGAACTGGAGTGATAGCATAGCAGTAGGGTCTTTGCCTTGCATGTAGCCAAACTGGACAGACCTGGGTTCGATTTCCAGCATCCCATATTGTCCCCCAAGCCTGTCAGGAGAGATTTCTGAGCACAGAGCCAGGAGTAACCCCTGAGTACCGCCACCAGGTGTGCTTCCAAAGCAAAACAATAAAAAAAAAAAAGAGAGAAACAAAAAACAGAAACCAATTCCCATTTAAGATTCACATAATTTGTAACATAAAAAGCACAATAACAGAGACTCTCATTCATTCAGATGGAAAGAATATAAATTTTCAACTTATTTTGAAATGTTAAATTATTTATTTCAGGTGTCAAAGGAGAGTAAAAACATGTGCACCATGTCATATCAAACAAACTTATTATTCATCAAAAGTACTTTAAAATTAAATGTTTGTACTACAGATTCTTCTGATTCTCTTTACTCTGCTTTGAACAGCAATAAGAAAGGGACGAAATACAACAAAAACCTGATTATATATAGCTTCCTCTTAGCTTCCAGCAGAGAAGTAAATTTATGACAAATTTAATCCTAGCCTAAGAGTAAGTAAGCCAAATTATAATTATCTTCCTGGGAAGATAAATTAATTAAATGTCAGTGATAAAGACCCCACAGCAAACTCAGAATACATACACAGTTAAGAAATACCAGGGCAAGGAGAAGGGAAAGGCAGTATTTAAGCCATGTGTTGGAACAGTAATGGGACGAGGTGATCTTTTCAAGAGAACGCAGAGTGCATTACACTGGAAATGAAACTGCCTGGCAGGCAAAACTCAGTGGAGTTCCTAATTCTCCTCTTCAACTTTGTGATTTGCTAATGTGAAACACATGTCTCTCTTTTGCACCAAGTTCAAATGACTCTGGAATTCCAACCGTGCAGCTCAGCGACTGAACCAGAACAAGGGGAGAACTTGTCAGGATTTAAGAGCTTTCAGCAAAGCCCTTCAATTGCAGCCAGCACCCTATTCCACGGAGGATATCAATTATAGATAGTGACTAGCTTTAGCAGGTAGTCGGGACTGTCAGACACGAGATAGACAGCCATGAAGAATCATGAATCTTTCTATTAACTGTAAGAGGGAGCAAAAGAATGGGTCTTGGCTATAAATAAGGCAGAGCATCAAAATGCTTTAACACCTTGCCTCTTGGTTGGAGGTAGCACTAAAAAATTCAACTAATTCACAAAATGTCCCATAGTAACAGAAATAGTTACAACTTCTCTCTAACTCTTAAAAGCATAGATGCTATAACTGGTTCACCCCTATGCCCCAATCTACCACCAAAGTAATCAGGTAGACTTGAAGTAGATATTCATTTAATAAAATATATATATATATCAAGTCTCTATTCTAAACCAAGTTCCTGACACTGTGGCCAGATATACCACTGATTATGAATGCACCTATGCTTCCTAGAGTAAATAAGTTTAAACACACAAATATGGAATTCCTATACTTAATACAGTAATGGAAAGGGTAGAAAACAAGTGACATAAACTATTATCTTTACTTATGTTGTTGTAAGTTAGAATTTTAATGTACTTAGTAAGTTACACATAGACTTTATCTCCGACTAAAACTAGTATCATAAAGGCAACATGCAGATTTTCTTCCAGTTGCGACATAAATTTCTCCCAGCTAATTTGAGCATACTTTTTTCAGCTCTGTATTATAAACTTTCTTACTTTCTAAAGACTGGATAAAAAAGAAAACAGTAGTCTTTTAGTTTAGTGTTTCTTATCTTTTTTCCATCCACGACCCCTTCTGACCTTGCTTACTTCCTGTGGTCCCTCTTTCCCAGATTGTCCCCTAGATGCATGCCCCTATTTTCCATTTTTACATGTAGACTCCTTAGAATATAGTGTTGTCTCCTGGGCTGGAAAAACAACAACACTGATCTAGTTGACCATGTAAGCAATTCTATCTTATGAAAACTCAAATCTCTCCATTAAAACATAACCACTATGAACAATCTTTTGAAAAAGAAATTTTGTATAAATACCTTTGATATTCACTGCCCTTCCAATGTGTCCACATTAAACAGTTTCTAAAAAGGTTATTAGTGTCACCCACACTATAATGTTCCCTCAAACCAGTCTTCTAATGAGCACAAATCATTTCACATGTAGGTTTAGAATAAAGAACTTCTTTCATTCCTTGTCTGTAATGGATGAGTCATAATCACAAAAGTCCTAGAAACTACAGTTACTTATCTATAGAAACCATCTACAGACTGTTTAACTTCTCAGAGGAAGGAATCTGAATTGATCCAGGTATTGGATATTCCATAACCTATTTAAAATAGAAATTCCACACAACCCAGTTACCCACTTCTATGTATTTATTTCCCAAAATACAAAAACACACCTGTTAAGAAATAGAAATACCTCCATGTTTATCACAGCATCCTTTATAAATGCAAAGCACAGCAAACTGCCTAAATACCCAATGACAGATAATTATATAAAAAAGATGAGATATATGTATACAAAAGAACACTATTCAGCAATTAAACGGAATTCTACCATTTGCCACAACACATGTGGACCTAAACCAGACAGAAAAAGTCAAACACCATATGATTTTACTCAAATGTAACATATATGGAAGAAAAGAATCATCTTAACAAAAAATAATGTTTAGACTATAAGATCAGTGACCAAAAGGGAAAGAGTGGGTAAATTAGGTAAGAAAAGTATATGACGAAGGATGAATAATTTTAGAGGTGATCTTGATCCATTATATATACATATTCATATGATGTACACCCAAAATATAAACACTATGAAACATTAATTCAATTGTTTAAAGGACATATAGTACTTCCACCATGTCCTTTAGGACAGAAGCTTTTATACAAACATAAATTCTCCTAATTCATGTTGTTTTCTCATTATATCACTAAAGGGTAATCCTGGCTTGCTCTACTCCATTTCCCTGCATACAAAGAAAAACTCCAAACTTTTTTCCTTCTTAGTATTACAATGCCTGTGGTTTCTATTAAAACAGCCAGCAAGAATAAAGAACCATTAAGTCAAGCTTGGCTCAAAAATAACACTTGCATCAAATTAAAAAGAATCAAATTAAGTTCATGGAAATATACCTTAATTAAAAACATTAAACTTTCTAGTTCCTTGCTGTGCTGAGAAATCTAGAAATCTTCCTCAAAAATTATAAGACATGATTAAAAAAAGAAATAGCAATGGAAAAACTCTGTCATGCTAAATCCCCCAAACATTTGTCATATAATGAATCTCAAAACCTGGCAAAACAAATATTTCACACAAGAACATACAGAAAATGGGCAATGCTGCAGATGAAAGAAAACTCCTGTAGCCTCTGAAATACTTGAGATGAATATTCTCATTTTATAATGATAGAATTGGATAGTGTTTAAATATAGGATGGTTATCATGAAATGTGGATCATCTAAAAACAATAAGCATCACTGGGCCAGGATCGCAGTGGGTGTATTTGCATGTATGTGCTTGTATGAGTCAGTGTATATGGTGGGACTAAGAGAAGGATGGGGGAAGGTAACAAAAGCTTCTTTGTCAGATTTCCCATCATATTAAAAGCTTATGAAACTGCTACATTCAGTAAAGTATTCTGAATGCCTTAATGGGCCTCAGCCTTCTATCCAGAGAAGAGGGAGCCTCTGTCTCTTTATTATCTAAATGCCTCCACCTCAGCGGTTCTTGGTGCCATTTACTGGCGAGACTCTCCTGGCCTGCAAGTAAGTGCTGAATGAAATGAAGCACTGACAAAGGAAAAATGTCTCATCAGGGATGTGGGGGCTGGGAGGGCACTGCATGGTTTTTAATAACAGGCAGAGAGTAGGGCATGACTTCTGGACCTGGTAGGGTTCTAACCTGACCGTGCTGTAGTTTTCAAAAATACTCATTAATCACACTTTGAAATACATGCAACTTCACTTGTAAAAGAATTAGCCTGGTGAGGGCTGGCCCTTGGTCAGAAAACTGTGGAAATGGTTACTCACTACCCATCTTCATATAGGCTAACAACTGTGTAAAGCAGTGGGACATTCCTTAGCTGTGGAGGGTGTGAGAGAATAAGACCGAATGGAAAAAAAAGAAAGAGAAAAAACAACTAAAGGAACCTCCCACATCTAATTTTTTTCTGTCATTATAGGCTCTGGAAAAGGAGAATCAAACTTGGTTAAAAGGTTAATAATAATTCATGTCCAGCTTACTATTACTCAATAACCATCAAAGTCGCTAACTCAAAATAGTGTTTTCTGGCTTACAGGATCAGAGTCATTACACTCTCTATTGAAGACTTTATTGAATTTTACACTAAGCTTTAGCTGACTGAACAGGTCAAGCACTGTGGTCTGCGTTTTCTTTATTCTCAGAGAGTCATAAAGCCCTCTCCAGCTTGCCATGCTGCTAGCTAAGAAACTTGACTCAGTGCAGGGTCACAGAAGCCGACCCCATGAAAAAGGTCACATAGTTGGATAGCCCAGTTCCCGGCACCATTCACTTACGTGCACCAGCTGCTCCTGCGTGTCAAACTCCCGAGAGCAGCCTTCCCACTGGCAGTTGGTCTCGTAGATGACTTCAGGCTCCTGCTTGCTTTCATCTTTGTCCCCTTCTTCTTTGACCAGCGTTGTTCCTTCTGGCTGTTCCTAGAAGGCAAGAGCAGAGAGGAGGGGAAAAAAGAGGATAAATTCAGATATACAAGGAACGAGATAATACAGAGAATGTCAAAACCCGAGGTAGCTTTGTCTTCTTAATGCCATTTTTTTCCAGGAAAAATTAAAAAGAACTCAGGTCTATCAATGGAGTTAGGCATATAGAATCATTTGTAATACCTTTCTTATTTCAAAAATTTCAAATAAATGTTCAAAGATTTTTTTTTAACTTGTGAAGAAAGGTAACAGATGAAACCTTAATAATAACAAGAAGTTAAGGTCATATTCTGCTGCACAAATCTGAAGTGCGAGGAGCAAGTAATATAAGTCATTTTATTCTACCCAATAGATAATAGCTTCTCTCTCAGTTAGTTTCCTCAGTCCATTAGCTGGTTGTTCTCCGTAGTTTGGGGAATGGCTTGCTAGACCTTATAATTCTGTTTTTCTTATACTGAAGGTGGTGAGAGGCCATAGGAATAATGTTTTCTTTATTTTTTTTATAGGCCAGATCCAATGGTGTTCAGGGATTACTCGTGGCTCTACACTTAGGCATCACTCCTGATGGGGTTAAGGAGATCATTTGGAATATTAGGGATCCAACTCCAATGGGCTGCCTTTTTTTTTTTGTTTGTTTTGGGGCCACACCAGGTGATGCTCAGGTGATACTCCTGGCTATGATCTCAGAAATAGCTCCTAGCTTGGGGGACCATACAGGATGTTGGGGGATTGAACCATGGTCAGTCCCAGGTCAGCTGCATGCAAGGCAAACCCCCTACCACTGTGCCACTGCTTCGGCCCCAGTAGGCTACTTTTTTTTTTGTTTGTTTGTTTGTTTTTTGTTTTTGGGCCACACCCGGCAATGCTCAGGGGTTACTCCTGGCTCTCTGCTCAGAAATAGCTCCTGGCAGGCACGGGGGACCATATGGGACACCGGGATTCGAACCAACCACCTTTGGTCCTGGATCGGCTGCTTGCAAGGCAAACGCTGCTGTGCTATCTCTCCGGGCCCACCAGTAGGCTACTTTTAAGGCAAATGCCTTTCATTGTAGTATCACTCTGGCTCTAGATGATGTTTGCATTCAATATCTGTTCTCTAAGAAAATGCTCTACAGGGCTCAACACTTAAAACTGGGTAATACCAGTCATTGGAAGTCTTTTATGAAACTTGAAAACAACAAAAATACAAAGAACTTCCAGAACTCTGGAAATAAATCTGATCTGGAGTGTCAGAATAAAGCCTTGATGTCAACAGCAATTTGTTGAGTAGAAAAAGGCTAGAAGAAGTAACTTAAGAATCTAGTACACCCTTTCCTTCCGGCCTCCAAGTAGCTAGGATGAAAATTTGAGCTAAAGTGGCCTGGAGTTTGCATCCAAACAACCTGATTGTAACAAAGTCCTAATTCTGTAGCTGTCTGAACTTTTGCCCAATACTTAAAACTGAGGATTCCTATCATTGAGTTCCTTCTCATATCATTCACAGGAACTCTGGAAGATGGTCTGTCCAAGTTATCTCTAGACAACTAAAACCAGAGGTAAATGGGACTGTGAGGACTGGGTAAAGGATCAACATATAAGTAGGCTTCAGGTTGGCTAGTAGCACCCTGACAGTGAGTGAGTGAGTGAGTGAGTGAGTGAGTGAGAGAGAGAGAGAGAGAGAGAGAGAGAGAGAGAGAGAGAGAGAGAGAGAGAGAGAGAGAGAGAGACATAAACACAGACCCAGAGAGAGAACTTTACTAAAAGTGTTGACATTTTGCCCATTCAGGTTTGAGGAAAAAAACAGGCTTGAGACCTAATTAAAATGGCAGCATTAGCAACTTAAACTTTTTATTCTCTAAACTATCATTTGCAGCCTACAGAGCTTTCTGCATGCTATTTGCAGATGAACTGGAGAGACACATCTGCTGAACCGCTGGCTGGCATTGTGATGAAAACCTGAGCATGGCTGGACCAAGGAAGACACCTCACCTGTTGGCCCCGAGGTCCCGGGCTTGGGAGATCCTCATCAGGTTTAATCTTGGACCGTTTGTTGTGCATCAGGTCCCCACTGCTGCTCACTGCTGACTCACTCGTTGGCTTGTTCTGCCAATGGCATTCACAGAGACAGAGATAAGAATGAGGTGCTGGTCAATAACTGGGACCATTGCCAAAACACCATTCCAGACAAGTGGCCTTATATGGTCCACAACACTCTGATGTCACAGCAGCAGAATTCAGAAAATGTGCTTAAAGCCGGAGGATAGAGTCCACAGAATAGCCAGTTGCTACTTCCACAGGACTGTTCACTCCTCACAGCTTTTAAAAGAAGACAGAGCTGGGAGCCTGGGTGTGAACAATCCCCTGGGGAGTATTCCGAAGAACCAACCTATAAGGTGGTAGGAAACTAGTATCACGTCAACGTTTCTCACTGACACCATTCAGATTCTTCTCTGAGTATAATCAGTGTGGAGATGAAGACGAAGTGCTGTGTGCTTCATCCTTGCTCTGGGGGTTCTGTGTCCTCCTATTATACGACTTGGGTTTTGTTGTTGATTTTGATCATTTGTTTTGGGTTGCACCTGATGGTGCTCAGGGCTTACACCTGCACTAGGTTCTGCACCAGGAGTCACTGCAGGTGTTAAGTTTGAGGGATCCTATGGGGTGCTGCGAATCAAATCCACATATGCAAGACAGGCACCCTACCCAATATGCTATCACTCTACCCTTCTTTTTCACAGAATCCCCAGCTTTAATTAGTACAAAGGCTCTCAGAAAAGCAGTAGATTGTAGAGGTAGAGGTAGAGAGCCAGAAACTGCAGAAATGGCCTTTTTCCATCCCTGGGGTCTCCAATAGAATGGGACAATGAATGAACAGTGAAAAAGTTGGACCCTTGCACTAGCTGCTTCCAGGGAAGCTTTCAGCACACGTAAGTGAGACCTGGGGATGGCAGTGAGGGCAGGGGCCCTAATTCCCACTCTGGGCCCAGAATAACGCCTGGAGGGAGGATTCACCAGGGAGATGGAGAGGGGGACACATTCTGTGTTGAGTCTCAAAAGGACCCACAGAGGTCAGGGCAGAAGGTAGGCATCAGTGGTCAACAAATAGCAACTTTCAAGCCAGCTCTTCTGTTGAGGGACTCACAGACACAAGTGGGGGGGGGCAAAGCTCCATCCACATGCCCACTTTCCCATTAAGCTTGAAATGACTGCAGTGTAAGAAGCTTTTGCAAATGAGCATCACATAGAGGGCAGGAATATCAAAACTAAAGATGGCACCCTGGTTAGAGAGGATGATGGGAGGGTGAGGGAAGGAGCAACGAGAATCCCAAGGTATTGGCCTCAAGTAAGCCAGTGGTAGCCATGGCTCTGCTCAGCACCAGGCCAGACCCGCTCACCAATAGTCTCACCTGCGAGGTCTCGGAAGGGCCAGAGCTGACCTGGACAGGATTCAGAACTGCAGGGATCCCTGGAATCGGCCTCTGGGTTGGGAAAGTTGGGGCAGGGTGGATGAGCGGAGGGCTATGTCCAAAAGCTGATCCTAAGCTTGGCTGACGGCTCAAAATCTGTTGATGCATGTGGAGAGATACAGGTGCGGAAGGGTAGGTGAAGCTCAAGGCAGGGCTGCGTGAAGAGACAACGAGTGGACATGAGTAGATCGTTGCGAATACTTCAAAGCACAAAACATTTGCACCTTTTCCCGGGCATCACCATCCCAAGCTGATTCTCATTGGTCTGCTTCAATTACAAGTTCAAAAAGTTATTAACAAAAGCTTAAAAACTCCAAAAGAAAGAAGGCTACACCAAGACATGCACATATCTGCACACACGGAGAGAAAGAAAGACCTGATAAAATTCAGTAAAATGGAAACCAAAAGCATCAGCTCAATAACTGCTATTTATTGCAAT
The DNA here is from genome assembly GCF_024139225.1 of Suncus etruscus. NCBI lineage: Eukaryota > Metazoa > Chordata > Mammalia > Eulipotyphla > Soricidae > Suncus > Suncus etruscus. The sequence continues at coordinate 104,380,827 of NC_064857.1, read as the reverse complement.
AACAAACTTTAGATAAAATAGAGAATGAGTGACTACATGCTTTATAGTACTTTTACTGGCTCTCGGCTCCATATGATCCTGTGCATGGAGCAATTCCTTTAATCTCAGTTCCCACTGCACACTTTCATATGTCTCCAGATCTTATTACAAGAGGAAAGAAAATCAATTGGTTAAATGTGTTTTGAACACCATGCTTGTCATATCACTCATTTGTTTGTAAAGATGGAAAGCTCGGTTCATCCAGAATGCCACCTAAAGAATTTCCATCAGTGCCGTCTGGTTACAGAAGCTGATGGATTAACCTCTCCCAGCTGAAATCGGTGATCAATGGGCTTCGATGGAGCAATATTCCAATGGGAGAACAGAGCTCCCTCTCCTAGCTAAACAGAATTAAATGTCTAATAAAGCCCATTAGACATGCTAATGCCTGTCACCACTTCATTATGCCACAGTACTTCCCAGGCTACTGGGAAATTCTGAGGAATCCACTCGACTACCTTAATTTTAAGATGGTAGTGTCATCTTATTCTTTGTGCCAGCAAAGTTGAGAAACCAAATCCTTTTAAAAGAATGAGGTATTCTTGAAAATTTTGCCAAGACTTGAATTTATTGAACTTAGTGAATATATAAAATTTCTTTCTTAAAAAAAAAAGCAGTCAAAAATTGTATATAGTTTGCTTCCATTCCTGCTCTGTAATATCCAGAAAAAATCAATGGATTGTTTTGCAATGTCAACTGCAGAATTCTTGCATATTTCCACTATGGTGAGTTAATTACTATTACTGTTAAGTACATTAAGTGAGAATATAATAATTTTTGGGGGTTTTGGGCCACACCCATTTGATGTGCAGGGGTTACTCCTGGCTACACACTCAGAAATTGCCCCTGGCTCGGGAGGACCATATGGGACGCCGGGGGATCAAACCGCGGTCCTTCCTTGGCTAACGTTTGCAAGGCAGACACCTTACCTCTAGCGCCACCTCACTGACCCCTATAATAATTTATTTTCAAAATTTAAACCTTTCAATAACTTTAAACACTAATTCTAAAGACAAATTTGACATTTTGCCTTTCTGACTATAATCTATAAAAATTTACAAGAAGATTACAATACTATTGTCCCTCCAGACAACCTTCTATTACAATCATTTGTCCATTTAAAACTGAATATAACAATGTGCTTGCTTTGGCAGCACATATACTAAAATTGGAATGATACAGAGAAGATTAGCAGGCCCCTGTGCAAGGATGACACGCAAATTCTTAAAACCGAATATCACTAAGAATTTCTTAGGAAAATTCCACCAGGTGCAGAAAAACTCCTTTCATTCTGATTGTATTTCTTTAATAAAGGAAAGCAAAGAAGCATGGTGAAAATAGTCATTGTTCACAGTTAAGTTAGAGAGAAATCAGTACTAATATTCTGCTTCTGCAATGCTCTACTTTCTGCCAGTGTTTCCGAAAGCAGCCATGAATGATTACAGTAAGCCTTAGCGAAGGTAGCTGTGTGGATGATTGATAGGGCATTAATCAAAAGATGCATATCTGCCTCAGAATTTGTTCACAAGCTTTCTTCTAATAGCTGATTTCATGTTCACTGAGCTCTATGCCAGTTTGTCCAATTTATTTTTCAGTGTACAAGTCATTCATCAAAAAAACACAATGATTTAATGTGCAACCCCCCCTTTTCTTTTTTGGTGAATGGGTACTACTGTGTAACTAACTCACTTATTTGATTAAAAATAAAGTCCCATTACACACATCTTTACAATGTAACAAAGGATGCACCTTTCTGAGGCTGCAAGATCCCACAAGACATACAGGAACCTTAAATGGATACCTCTGATTCTGGAGAGCACAGAAGAAGACTGAAGAAGTCCCAGCTTAAGTCAGAGTTAAGACAATTAGAAAACAGTCCATAACTCAGACACCACCTTCCTTTGAGCTTACAAGCAATTTACAAATGTTAATAGCAGGAAGTTAGTCCATATTTCCATTTTTTGATGTAAGGACCACACCTGCTGCTCAGGAACCATTCCTGGTTCAGTACTCAGAAGTGAGTTCCTAGATGTGTTCCGAGGTCCAAATGTGGTGATAAGGATCAGACTAGGGTCCACTGCTTGCAAGGCAAGTGCCCTACCCCTATATTATCTTTCCTACTTCTCTGTTTATATTCCAGTAATTGTTTCTCCTGTTTCCAATGATATCGGGTGGGAGTGGGTAGCCCACACACAGCTGGTTTGTTGTCATGCTTGCCCAGAGGTCTCTCTCTCTCTCTCTCTCTCTCTCTCTCTCTCTCTCTCTCTCTCTCTCACACACACACACACACACACACACACACACACACACACACAAACGGCTGAGTGTGCCATCCTTAGTTTTGTCCCTAGAGATCACAAACATCAGTGTCACCAGGATAGCTACAAATGTGTGAATGTGACAAGACTGAAACATTGCTGGGAGCAGAGAGCTCAGCAATGCAGGGCATGCCCTCGGGCTTACCAGGATCCTGTCACCGAATAACTCCTGAAAAAATCTAGGGATAACCCTGGAGAACCCCCCTTTTCCTGGACCACAATTATAGATCTGGAGCCACCCAAGTACCATTAGATTGTTCTGCTACTTCCCCAGCTTTCATAAACTCTGCACAGCACCTGAGCATTGAGCTAGCTGTCTGGCTGTCTGAGTACTGCTTAGTAGTGCACTGGGCCACCAGGACAGTGTGGGAGGTCCCATTCAGAAAACAAAACAAAGCTCTGGCCTCACCCCTGAGGATGAGACACTTTTCCACATTCCAGGCTCACTGAGTATCAGGGATGCAATGATCCAATTCCCATTCCTTCTGTCCACCAATGTCCCCAGTTTCGTTCTTACCCTTTACTCATCTGTGAAAGATAATTTTTTCTTTTTTCCTCTCAATCACTGTGGTTTTAAAGAAAAGATAACATACAAGGGATGTGGCTAAGTGACAGCACATTCCCCGTATGTATGTTGGTTAGAATCCCAGCACCAATAAGAAACAAAGAAAAATAAAACATGGTGAAGGCAAGAAACTGAAAACAAAGCCCAGAATCATACCATCTACAGCTATGTTCTTTCTTCCTCGAGCATCTCCAGGACAGGACCATGCAAACTTTCAACACTTCAGAGATGAGGCCCTTTTTGCTGGTAAAACCTTGGACATGAAAGAACCTTCTCTAAGATACTTGCCAACTGCTGAACTGCAAGTTATCAGAATAAACAAAATGAGAGTCTATCTAGAGTGATAGGACAAAGGCACTTGCCTTACAAGTAGCAGTCCAAGTTGCATGCTCAGCACCCCATATGGTACCTTGAACCCTCCAAGAGAGTTCGTTGAGTGCAGAGCCAGCAGAGGGGACAAATTATTAACCTAATTTATATATGTGTGCATAAACATATGCATATATATGCGTGTGTGTGTGGATTTCTGGGCCACAATAGGCGATGCTCAGGGTTTAGTCTTGGCCCTGCACTCAGGGATCAATCCTGTACTGTACTATTTCTAAGGTCTATCAAAAGTTTTTCAGGGGACCAGGGAGATAGCTCAGTGTCTGTGCTATGTTGTGTATGTGTGGGAGACCTGGATCTGGCTATGGCACCACATTACCTGAATACCACCACATTGTGAACACCAAGTTACCAAGGACCAAATAGAGTACATCCTTGAACACTTATGAGTATGGCCTAAAAGAAACCCAACTAAGTTCTCCCCACCCCCCAAAAAAAACAAGAGTCTCAAGAAAAGAGCAGAAGATGAACAATGGAAACTGCACAGAATGTCAGGGAGGGTGAGTGGAAGTGTCATTCCCTCTAGGTCACTGTGCACATTGGAACCAGTTGCATTGCCTTGAGCTTAGCACAGCTGCTTTCTTCTCCATGCAGATTCCAGATGAAACATCACATCATAACAAAGAGGTTGAGACTCTTTGGAGTACCCCACCCAACAAGTACCTCTCATGGATGCCAGCTGCTCCCCTGCCATCTTCTCTTGTTTTACAACCTTACTCTCACTCAGCACAAGATACTCTGAAATCCTATTTGCTCTTTTCCTCTAGAAAGGCAGGTCAAGGTGAGCTGGACCCTGTTCTGCCTTGTTCCTTGGCACATGCAGGCACTCAGTACTGAATCCACGTAGAGATTCAGCTCCTCTGTGTATTGAGTTCCTATTGCCACTATAGTGATGTATAAAATGGCAGCTCAACTTTGAGTTTAGCAAATTTGGACCAGGTTGCAATCCCACAAGCAGTAAATGAAAGAAAGTACTTTTCTTATTACATACCCACCAACAGAGATTGTTCCCATTATTTTTGATATGTGCCATCTCATTGGTATAAGATGATATCTCATTGTCATCTTAATTTGGACTGCCCTAATGATAAGCTATTATTAGCATTTTTTCATGCGTCTGTTGGCCATCAGTTGATCTTCCTCAGAGAAGTGTCTGTTCATTTTTGATGTGTAAAAACTCATTTTTAAGTAGACTTTTGGGGGGAGTAAAATTGAGCTGAGATGTGTGAGACCAGCAAAAGCAGCTATAAGTGGTGGCCATAATTTTGACTTAAAAATACAGTTTTGAATCAATCTAAGAAAGATGAACTCAATCACAGCTGCTACCAGTTGTAGGCAGAGTTTGAGAAAAAAGTTCCACTTTGAAACAAGCAGATGTGTGTGAGACCAGCAAAAGCATAGCAATTTAGCTTCATTCTGTGGTTATGCATTTCTTCCAGTCAAGAAGCTGCATTACAATATTTAATAAAACTACCAAACAATAAGTTCAGAGTGGGAAAACTATGCAGAACTCCACCACACCTTGTAATTGAAGATGTTAGTTCTGCAGACCAGCCAACACCAGCCATACATAACATTTCTGATCAGGACTTCAGAGAGGATATGTTAAGGATGTTCAAAGAACTTATAGAAATGATAAAACAGACCATCAAGAGGATATGAAATAAAAATGAGAAAATTTCAAACTAAAATATCAAAACTGAAAAACATGGTAGGTGAAACAAAAAGCCTCACCAGCAGAATAATAGCTGCTGAAGACAGAATCAGTGAGCTAGAAGATGAGCTGCAGAGCACCTCCATATAACAGAAGAAGCTGGAAAAACTCCTTAAAGAAAGTGAAGAGATGACAATAGAACTTTTTTATATAAACTGAATAAAAACAAAATAAGGAACATTTGGGTTCCAGAGATACAGGTAGAAAACCCTGATGAAGAATCAACAGTCAAATATATCATTGCTGAGAGATTCTCTTAACTAAAGAGTGCATGCAACCATATCCTAGATGCCCAAAGAGTATCAGCTAAAAGAGATCCAGAGAAAAGCACCCCGAGGCACATACTAGACACAATGATGAAAACCACAGTTAAGCAAAAATACTAAAAACAAGATCAAAAAAGAAAATTACATAAAAAGAAGCATCCTTAAGATTTACAGCAGAGTTATCACAAGCAACTCTCAAGGCCTGAAGGCAGTGGTGGATATAGTGACAGCATTCAACAAAATAAATGCTTTGCCAAGGATACTTCACCCAACCGTATTTTCATTCAGGTCTGAAGAAAGGATACATAGCTTCATGGATAAATAACAGCTCAGAAACTTCACAAACTCAAATCCAACCTTGAAAGAAGAGCTGAAAGATCTACTTTCAGGCAAGGCAGACACAGGGAATACACCAAGCTATTACAAAAAAAGATGATATTTAATCCCATGACAATTGTCTCTCTCATTGTCAATGGATAAAAAGCACCAGTTAAGAGACACAGAGTAGCAAATTGGATCAAAATGTTGAATCCAATATTTTGCTGCCTGCAAGAAATACATCTGAATAGTCAGAGCAAACAGACTAAAAATCAAATTTTGGAGGACAATAATTCAAGCAAAAAGTTCTCTTATAAAGGATGGGGTGGCTATAATTGGATAAAAAAAAACACAGACTTTAAGCTTTAAAAGGTTATAAAAGACAGAGAAGGACATTTCTAATAATCAAGGAATATGTACAAGAAAAATAACACTCCTAAACATATATGCACCCAATGAGAGCCAACAAAATATTTAAAACAATTGCTGATAGATGTAAAGAAAGACATCAATTATAACATATATATACAAATATATATGTATATATATATGTAGTAACAAGATTAGTAGAAAAAATATTAAATAGTTTAGATCTTCCCAAACAATGCATTGAGTAAGTTAGTGATCTCCTAAGAAAAAAGCCTAAAAGTAAGCTTTCCAGAGAAAAGAAAATAAAAATTAAAGGCCATTAAAAGTTCAAGAGTTCAGATCTTGAAGTTGTTCATATGTAAATGTGAGTCTCAAGGGCCTAGCTGCAGAAGCACTTTGCAGGAGTATTTGGAGATGCTGATAAAGAGGATTGCTCCTCCAAAAACACTTGAGAAGCAGTTATCCAGGAAAATAGTTTAAAAGGCTAAATTAGTTTAGTGTTAATTTGTCCTTTTTTTTTCTTTCTTTTTTTTTTTTTTTTTTTTTTTTTTGGTTTTTGGGCCACGCCCAGCGGCCCTCAGGGGTTACTCCTGGCTGTCTGCTCAGAAATAGCTCCTGGCAGGCACAGGGGACCCTATGGGACTCCGGGGATTCGAACCAACCACCTTTGGTCCTGGATCGGCTGCTTGCAAGGCAAACACCGCTGTGCTATCTCTCCGGGCCCTGTTTGTCCTTTATTTTTCTAAGCAGCAGAAAAAAGGGAAATTTGAGTATATGTCAATTTTCCTAAATATGGATGTACTTGGAAACTATTACTTTCAGTGAAATAAGTCAGAGGGAGAGAGATAGACACAGAATAGACTCACTCATCTATGGGCATTAAGAAAAATTAAGGACATTGTAATAATGCCCAGAGACAATAGAGATGAGAGTCAGAAGGATAGGCTCACAATATGAAGTCCACCACAAAGAGTAGTGGTGCAGTTAGGGAAATAACTACACTAACAACTATCATGACAATCTTAATGAGTGAGAGAAGTATAATGCCAGTCTCAAATACAGGCAGGGGTTGGGAAAGAGGGAGGGGGCACCAATGATGGGAATGTTGCACTGCTGAAGGGGGGGGGGTGTTTTGTTTATGACTAAAACCCAACTACAATCATGATTGTAACCATGGTGCTTAAAGATTATATAAAGATTATATTAAAAAAAAAAGAAAAATGAAAGATGTAAAGCACTTTAAATTCTGTCTGGCATATAGAATACTTTGATTCAAAAAAAAAAAATCTCTGACCCTACTGTATATGGTAACTTCATACATCACATGTACTTTCTACCCAGATAAACAGACTTACAGTTCATTTTGTGGTTTATAAAGAATATGAAAGGAGCATATTACTATATGCAGTAACTTGGGAGCAAAATTGTGAGCACACCTTTTACTAGGTAGAGTATATTACTTCTTTGGGGGGGGGGGGGTTGGGGTCACACCGACAGTGCTCAGAGGTTACTCCTGGCTCCATGCTCAGAAATCACTCCTGGCAGACTCAGGGGACCATATGGGATGCCGGGATTCGAACCAATGACTTTCTGCATGAAAAGCAAACACCTTACCTCCATGCTATCTCTCCAGCCCTGAATATATTACTTCTATCTTCACTTTTACCTTAGCCGAATTAGCTAAACCTGAGGAGCAAATCATTGTCTATCTGAGTGGGAATCAGTTTCTCCTATTTTGAAAACATTTAAAATAAATAATAACATTTAAAATAAATAATTTAAAGTCTGAATATTTTAAAGATGGTAATTTATTCTCTATAAAAATCAAATTTTGCCAACTCTTGCAAAATATGGTTAAATTTAGCAAACGATCTTATTTCTAAAACTACAGAGAATCAGATTAATTATATCGCGCTTTTGTTGTTTTTGGGGGGTGCTACACCCGGTGACACTCAGGTCTTGCTCCTGGCTATGCACTCAGAAATTGCTCCTGCTTGAGGAACCATATAGGATGCCAGGGGATCAAACTGTGGTCCATACTAGGTTAGCAGTGCAAGGCAGATGCCCTATTGCTTGTGCCACCGCTCTAGCCCCTATGTCTAGGAAGCTTAATCTCTATTTCCAGTTTAGTTACATTTTTGGCTACAGTGGAAAGAAAGATGCCAAGTAACTAACATAAAATTTTACACTACATCAACCATTAACTAGCCAAGTTTTAACCCAGTATTTTCTACACATGCCATGTAGTTCCAAAGAACAAAGCAATTATGTGTAACTAGAATCTTATATTTTATATGTAGTCAGTACATAAAACATGAAAATCAACTATTCGATTTTCACACCAAGGAAATAAGTCAACATTTACACAAAGTCCTTATCAATCTGTAAATCACATTTATATTTAATTCTTGTAATGATGATATAAGTGGGAACACTCTATATCTATATTGTAGAAAATCATTGATTAAACATTTGTTTAATCTTGTTATACAAAAATTAATTATTCAAGTCAAATGCATAAAAACCAATCAAAATAGCACATAAAACAAATCTCTAATATGTTTTTAAAATACTATAGAAATTCTATATACGGGGCCTGGAGAGATAGCACAGCGGCGTTTGCCTTGCAAGCAGCTGATCCAGGACCAAAGGTGGTTGGTTCGAATCCTGGTGTCCCACATGGTCCCCGTGCCTGCCAGGAGTTATTTCTGAGCAGCAGACAGCCAAGAGTAACCCCTGAGCACTGCCGGGTGTGGCCCAAAAACCAAAAAAAGAAAAAAAAAAGAAATTCTATATACGGGACTGGAGTAGTGACACAAGAGGTAGGGAGTCTGTCTTGCACACACTGACCTAGGATAGACCATGGTTGAATCCCCTGGCATCCCATATGGTCCCCCGAGCCTGCCAGGAGCGATTTATTTATTCATTTATGTATGTATTTATTTATTTATATATGTTTGGTTTTGGGGTCACACACAGCAGCGCTCAGGGTTATTTCTGGCTCTACACTCAGAACTCGCTCCTGGCAGGCTCGGGGGACCATATGGGATGCCAGGATTCGAACCACCATCCTTCTGCATGTGAGGCAACAACCTACCTCCATGCTATCTCTCCGGCCACGCAGGAGCAATTTCTAAGCACAGAGCCAAGAGTAAGCCCTGAGCATCACCTGGTGTGCCCCACTCTTCAAAAAAAGAAATTGTATATATGGCAGAGGAACAGGCTGAATAATAACACTGCCATAATAAATGAAATAGCATAATTTGACTTGCTGCAGCCCTTCATCATTGAAGACTATAATGCTGATTATTGTAATGGAGATTTGTTTTTAAATAAAAATGAAGGAGGAGAGAGATCATATAGCAGTTAGCTAGCTGACCTGGGTTTGATCCTGGCAATACATGACTTTCAGATCACTAGTGGGAGACACTCTGATGACCCCAAATATTGTTCCTGGCTTTGGAGGTCCAGGAACTCCCCCCATCACTTCACTAGAGGGAGCACTCCGTGGCAATAAGGCCTGCATTCTAGAGCCCTAGCACTGAACTTCTGGTTTAAGGCAGAGAGTATTGTTGAGACTGGGCCTCCAATCTATCTGAGCACTGTTTGAGAGGGCCCCCCAATAAATCAATAAATAAGGATGCAAATTTGAGTTTTTTGGGGGGGGCATACCAGACTGTACTCTGGGCTTATTTTTGATTATGCACTGAGAGATTACTCTTGGGGGGCCCAAATGACCATCTGACTGAGCCATTGCAAGGCAGGCCCCCTACCTGCTGTACTATTTATGCAGCCCCCAAGGATGCACATTTTTGAGGAACTACAGAAGGGTCAAGAAGCTATATTAATAAAAAAAAAAAGAAGAAGCTATATTAATACCCAAGGAACACAAATATACAATACAATAATCCCTTCCTTACACCTATATTCATTGCAGCGCTATTTACAATAGCCAGACTCTGGAAACAACCAAGATGCCCTTCAACAGATGAGTGGCTAAAGAAACTGTGGTACATATACTCAATGGAATACTATGCAGCCGTCAGGAGAGATGAAGTCATAAAATTTTCCCATACATGGATGTACATGGAATCTATTATGCTGAGTGAAATAAGTCAGAGGGAGAGAGAAAAACACAGAATGGTTTCACTCATCTATGGGCTTTAAGAAAAATGAAATACATTTTTAACAGTGTCTCAGAGACAAGAGAGATGAGGGCTGGTAGGGGCAGCTCATGACATGAAGCCCATTACATAGAGTGATGAGTGCAGTTGGAGAGATGACTACACTGAAAACTATCATAACAATGTGAATGAATAAGGAAAGTAGAAAGCCTGTCTCGAGTACAGGTGGTGGGGGGGTGGGGAGGAGGGAGATCTGGGAAATTGGTGGTGGGAATGTTGCACTGGTGAAGGGGGGTGTTCTTTACATGACGGTAATCATACAACTATAATCATATTTGTAATCACGGTGTTTAAATAAAGATAATTATAACAAAAAAGAAGCTATATTACCTGATGGTCACTTAGAGGTTAAAGTTTCTATTTCATTGTTTCATAATTTCAATTTACATGGTAGCTTTAACCTTCTCTTAAAATAAAAATGAAAAGGGTGGGGCTAGAGAGATAGCAATGGATAGGGCATTTGCTTTGAATGCAGTCAACCTAGGTAGGATTCCTGGCCTCCCATATGGTTCCCTGAGCACTGCCAGGAAAAATTCCGTGTAGAGCTAGAAGTACACCAGGTGTAGTCCAAAAACTAAAAACTTTTGTAAATAAAAAAGATTTTCATTAGGATTGTTGTAAAGAACTCTCTACTACTGAATGGCAGCCTGAGGTTCCTGTTCTCTACCAACACACATGTGCAAAGGCTCAAGTGGTAGAGAGCTGAGCAATACCCCACACACTTCACAGAAAGTTTTATCTGTTTCAGCTTGATCTGTGGACTTGCTCCATGATATGAAGCACCTTCCAGGGAGCTATCATGGCTCCTGATTCATCAGAGCTTGGTGTGGAGCATACAGGTGAATAGCAAAGGCTGGATAGGATTCTATCTTAAATATAACAAAACAATGTGTCAAAGCTGACTTTTTCCAATTATCCTGTTATCCTTCATACAGATATGAATGTTCATAAGTTTCTCAGTAGAAATCCATCTGATATTTTTATAATGTATTATTCTGACTTAGGGCATTAAGGTTAGGGACTGGAAAGATAGTAAGTACTGTTAGCAGGGTGCTTACCTTGCATGCACAATCAATCCCCAACATCCCCTACGACTCCCTAAGCTAGTCAGGAGTGGTCCCTGAAACTAGAGACAGGAGTAAACCCTGAGCACAGCAGGTGTGATCCAAAAACAAAACAAAGCAAAGCAAAACCAAAGCAAAAAGCATTTCTTCATGCTGAAGATTACAATTTTTGCTTGTTTCGGGTTTTGGATCACACCTGGCTATGCTCAGGGCTTACTCCTATGTGTATTCAGAAATCACTTCGGGGGTGGGGGGGTCAGGAAACTATGTGGGATACAGGACATTGAACCTAGGTCACATGCATGCAAGGCAAGTGCTCTATCTGCGGTACTATTGCTCTGTCTCCAATATTTACTTTTGTGTGTGTGTGTGTGTATTTTGGGGTCACACTCGGCAGTGCTCAGGGGTTACTCCTGGCTTCATGCTCAGAAATTGCTCCTGGCAGGCATGGGGGGCCATATGGGACGCCGGGATTCGAACCGATGACCTCCTGCATGAAAGGCAAATGCTTACATTCTTGCTATCTCTCCAGCCCCCAATATTTACTTTTAATTAGCGTATCTTTTCCAGCCCTTCACAGGCGAGATTAAGCAATGCCCAGCGATGCTGAACTATTCCTGACTCTATACTCAAGGATCACTTCTTGAAGTGGTCCAGTGACCATATTTGGTGGCAGAAATTGAGCAAAGGTTGGCAGGGCCATGTACCTTATTTTCAGTGCTACCTCTTTCTCTCTCTCAAACTTTGCTAATAAAAATAGTCACAGAGGTAAAATCAGGCAAGAATCACCATTTCCATAATATGTGTCCCATAATTTGAGAAACTGGCTCTACTGCTTTTGTTGTGCAGAATCTTCTTAATTTGAAATTCCCTAAGTCCATTTGTTTACTTTTCCCTTTGGTTTGTCTGGCCAATAGCAAACATTGAAGATGCCTTATTCTGCAAGGCAAGCGCCCTCCTGAAAGTATTAGCTTGCCAAACTCTTGCACCAATAAAAGGGGGTGTTCTTTTTATGACTGAAACCCAACTACAAGCATGTTTGTGGTCATGGTGCTTAAATAAACATATTATTTAAGACATAAAAACTGAGATTTACAAATTTATTGATAGTTGTTTCTCTTTTAAAATTTCATTTTATTGAAACCATTGTGATTTACAAAGTCCTTCATAGTTGAGTTTCAGACATACAATGAGTCAGGACCAATCCTACCACCAGTGTCAACTTCCCTCCATCAATGATCCCAGAGTGCATCCCATGACACCACCCCATACCACTCAACCTGCCAGTATAACAGGTCCATTTAAAGTTTAGAACTCTTGATTCTACTGTTTGAGTCTTTGATTCTACTGTTGTTGACTTTTACTTGAATATTTAGTTCTGTTCTTTTTATGTCACCACCAATGTCCCTGGCCCCCATCTTTTTATAGTTGAGTTTCCCCTCTTCCACTCAGTTTCTATCCTTCTTGCTATACTCTAAGGGCCAAGGGTGTTCGAGACAACTCCCATTAGGTCATTGCATTTCTTCATGCAGTTATTCTAAATACCACATATAAGTGATACCATTTTGTATTGCTAGTTGTTTCTTTTCTTAAAACATATTTTATGGGACTGGAGAAATAGCACAGCGGTGTTTGCAAGCAGTTGATCCAGGGCCTAAGGTGGCTGGTTTGAATCCCGGCATCCCATATGGTCCCCCGTGCCTGCCAGGAGCTATTTCTGAGCAGATAGCCAGGAGCAACCCTTGAATGCCGCTGGGTGTGGCCAACCCCCCCCCCAAAAAAAAACAAAAAAAAAAACATATTTTATGATTGAAGTACTGTGATTAGACTCTATTACTGTTAGTTTCACATCTACATGTCTTTATGTAGTACTGTTCCCATTTTTCTCTCAATGTAAGTTATGCATTCAGATATGTCAAGTCTTTTAATCTATTCTGATTTAACTTTTGGGAAAGGTGTGAGAACCAAATTTATTTTTTGCATGTGACTAAGTTTTCCCAGTAGCATTTATTGATGACACTTTTCTTGCTCCACTTAGATCCTTTCCTGAGTATTATCAGTCCATACACCAAACGGTACATCTCCGGACTTACTCATCTCTCAGTTTTATCCCACTGGTTTGAGAGACTGCCTTTATTCCTCCACCACATTGCTTCATAACCACAACTTTTATAGTTAAATTTAAATTGGGGAGATAAATGCTTCCCATTTGTTTTTGATAATTCAAAAAAATTGTTTTTACTCTATAAAAATTTTGCATTTGTATGTTCCTTTTAAAAATGCCATAAAATTTTTATGAAGAATTCACTAAATCTTTCTTTTTCTTTTCTTGTTTGTTTGTTTGTTTTGGGGGCTATGCCTAATTGTTCTAGATCTTACTCTTGCTGTGTGCTCCCCAGCAGAGATCAAGTGGCATGTGCCATGCTGGGGATCAAACCTGAGGTGGTAGTATGAAAGGCAAGTGTCCTACCTGGTCTCCTATTTCTCCCCTTCCCGGTTCTGTACAATGTTTTCGGTAGGATGATCATAACCCATGCATTACAGAGTGTGTTTTCATTTTCTTGCATTGTTGATTTTTAAAAAAATGACAAATTCTTTTTATGCATGTCTTTCACCTCCTTTATCAAGTTTATTCAAGGAATCTGATTCTGGGATGGTAGTGATCATGAATCAATTGTTTTATTTCCCTCTCTTCTACTTCATTTTTAGCATATAGAAATTGCACAGATTTTTTACAATTAAAATTTCTCTATGTTACTAAAAAAGTTTATTGTTTCAAAGAAATTATTTTTACGTGTACAGTTTCCAAGTATATTGTAATGCCATCCACAATAGTGATAGTGTACCTTTCCCTTTCTGAAACTGCATCTCCTTTATATCTCTCTCTTGTCTAACAACTTAAGCAAGGGCATCCAAAATCTTGTTGAGTAATAGTGGTGAGAGTGGATGTCCTTATCTTTTGCCCAATCTGAAAGATTTTCACCACTAATCTTTCAATTTTTACCACTGAGAATGAGGTTAACTATGGTTTTTTGGTAAATAACTTTCATTGTCTTGAGTGAAGTTCCCTTTTGTTTTGGATATGCTCATTTTGTTGTGAATTTGTCTCTTTTATGGGTGTTCTGCATCTATGTTCTTTAGTACTACTGGTGTGTAACTTTAAATTTTTAGTGTTGTCTATTTTTGGTATCAAGGTAATAACTCATAGAAACTGGAGAATCCCTCTTTCTTCTTTGCCTGTAAGAGCCAGAGCAGGAGACAAAGTAGGTCTCTAAAGGACCTGAATATTCATTTTTAGGAAAATTTTGTTATAACTCTTTACATTTCTATATTAGTAATTAATGTATACAGGTATTTTGCTCCTCTCTGACTCAATTTAGGGAGGTGAAAGGCAACAAAGATGTTTTATCTATTTCTTCTAGTTTTTCCAATTTTATGGCGCAAAGGTTTTCATAGTCGTCTTAGATATCCTGTTGTATTCCTGTTTCTTTTGTAACTTTTCTCATTTCTGATCTGGTTTATTAAAGTTTTCTCTTTTGTATTGCAGGGTTTTTCAACCTTATGCTTTCAAAATGTCAGTTATTAGTTTCTTGGATCATTGGAATGGGCTTAGGGATTTTGACTTCATTAATTTCCACTCTAAAATTTATTTCCCTCTTTCTGCTTTCTTTAGACTATTTTTGTTTATCTGCTAGTAACTTGAGATGCATAAATTGGTTATCTACTGGGGATTTTTGGCTTTTCTGCTGAACACTTGCATTGCTATAAGCTTTCCTCTTAGACAGCTTTTGCTAGTTCTACATGTCTGCTGTCTTATATCTTAATTCTCATTTGTTTTCAGGATAAGTAATTTGTTCAGCAACAATCAGCAGTGTTAGGTAATATTTAGTAGTGCACAGAAATAAGTTGTTTAGTTTTCAAGTATTTGTATTTTCCCTACTTCTGTTTGTGATTAATTTCTACTCTTAAAGCATAATAGTATGAGAAGACAGCTGATATGATTTCTATGATTTTTATTTTATGGCAGCATATTTTTGTGATCTGTTGGAGAAGAATTTATACTCAGCTTTCCTGGGGTGGAGAGATCTATGTGTCTTTTGAGGTCATCTCTTCCACTGGGGACAATGCTTCCTTTTGATCATTTTGGGCCAAGTTTCTAAGATCCAATGTGTATGTGTGTTTGTGTGTGTATGTCTATGTGTGCATGTGTTTGTGTGTGTATATACACAGAGGCTGAAGGAAAGTAGAAGCAATATAACCTGGACATTAGAAAGAGGAAGTTAGTATCAGAACCAAAATTTCTGCCTCTTCAATAACTGAATTCTTTGATTCAAACTACTAAATTCCCTGTGTATCAGACCTTTCATCCCTTAGACAATGGAGCTGTATTGGAACTCTCATGGGATTCATATTGGCCTAAGACTAGTGGTCTTAGATACCATGTATAAAGTGATTAATGCATTAGTTCATAATCCTATGCCTAATACTCTCTGATATTCTGGTTTGCTGAAAATTCTTCAACCACCCTGATCTTCTCCCACCCAGGATCTTTGTCTCTACTACCCAAAATTTTCTTATCCTCCTTTCTTAGGAGTCCCTGAAAGCAGGACTCCTGTCTCATTCAGTTTTTAAGCTCATACTACGCACTGTGAGTATACAAGTTAAATAGCAGTTATGTCTTCAGGCAATGAGTAAGTAAATGATTAAATGAAAACCAATGTACAAGATTTATGACCACATGTAGAAGGACATGAAAACTCTGTTTTATTTATTATTTTTATTGACACTATCAGAAAAAAGTTTTAGAATAATCATGTTTTTCAATGTTTCCTGACCAGCTCATTCTTGTGTCATTTCTTCAATATATACAAAGACTTGGTTACCTCACAGCACAGAGCTAAACTATTATGGAGATCAAGATGACTCAAACCCTATCCCAGTCCGAAGAGGCAGTAGACCTACCAGATACATCCTTTCCTTGGCTTGTTTGTGCAAAAGGACAGTGGTTCTACAAAGTATATTCTTTCCTGTGCTTGCTTGAGCAAAGGCAGTTGCTGTGTAAAGCAGAAATTCTTCTGATCCTCTCAGCAATTTAGCTGTTAAAATTATTTATTTTTAGATTGTTATTTTCTTCCAGTGGCCCTCAAACTATGGCCCACGGGCCACATATTATATTTGTATCTGTTTTGTTTCTTCATTGCAAAATAAGATATATGCAGTGTGCATAAGAATTGTTCATAAGTTTTGTGTTTACTATAGTCAGACCCTCCAATGGTCTGAGGGACAGTGAACTGGCCCCCTGTTTAAAAAGTTTGAGAACCCCTGTTCCTCATGTACATGACTGTTCATGTCAGCCACTAGTTGCTAACTATTCTTCAAGTAAATATCTATATTTCACAAAACAAATCTTTAAGGTCAGATAGTAAGGTGGTTAGGGGCATTTATTTGCCTTGCATTTGGCTTACTCAGGTTCAATCCCCTGCAGAAGTAATTCCTGAGAGCTAAGCCAGAATTAACCCCTGAGCATCACCAAATGTGGCCCCAAAACTCCTTCCTCTAGATAAATAAAACTGTGTACATGTTTTTCTAGATAAGAAAAACTGCCAAGAGCTGCCAATGATGTTGTAATTAATCTAACTATATCATATGACATTAAGATTTCATCTTAAGTTATTTGTATTCTTTTGCTCTTACTGCTCTATTTTTTCATAACTCTGGTGTATATATATTTAAAAATGAGAGAAGGGAAAGAAAGACATATGAAGGAGCAAAAGACAAAGAAGGCCAGTAATAGGTTCTCCTGGAAGCTGAGTAGTCTTCAATAGGAATTCCCCTTCCAGACCAAAACAGGCTCCTGGGGTTCTTGAAGTGTTTCAAGTCCTGATAGTGATGGTCTTTCTAGTACTTTGGCTTGCTGATTTTAGTAAAGTAAGGCAAACAAAAGAAGGTAGTGATGCGGGGCCAGAGAGATAGTACCGTAGGTAGGATATTTGCCTGGCATACAGTCAACCCCATTTAAATCCCTGGTATACCATAAAGTTACCTAGAGCCAGCCTGAAGTAAGATCAGAGCCAGGAGTAAGCCTTGAGCATTATCATGTATGACTTCAAAGCAAAATAAAACACAACAACAACAGCAACAACAACAGATAGAAGGCAGTGTCATTCTGGGGTGAACATAAATAGAAAACAGTAACTACTCATACTCCACTTTCTAATCTAAATCCTTTAGATGCTGCAAGCAGTCAAGACAGGTGGACAAAGAGCAGGAGGGAAGCAAAGTTAAGGAGAAGCAAGATAAAGGAATGCTCACAAAGCATTTCTCAGAGCAAACAGCACCGTGTGCCCTAGTCTATGTCCCAGTGAGTCCTTGTCAAGTCACAGGATAATGATATCAGGAATTGGTGATACAGTCGATGGCACTGTATGATTCCAGAATATTTATACTAAAGCTCAGACATATTTCAGAGAAAGTTCCACATCCTCAGAGGCTGATTAGAATAACCATACTGTCAGCATAGACAAGATTATTGTGGTAGTTCGGTTCCTGATCCCAAGGGTGGTGGTTTTAAGATTTCTCTCCTATGTATTTAATATGGCTCTTCAGTTTCACTTTGGTGGAATGGGTATAGAATGTGTCTCATGTGAAGTTTACACATGTGGAGACATAAGAGAACAAAAGTACAAGGTTCATACTGGTGAGTGGTAACAAAAGTAAAAGTCTGGCTTCGAAGTTCACATTTGTGAATACAGTGGATGATCTCTTTATATACTCACTGCTATGGCATGAGCAGTTTCTTTCATGTTTCCATACTTTATTTATTGACCATATTAAAAAAAAAAACAAGGAAATAGCATAGCAGACATCATTTCAATTTGCAAATTTATGATATTTAAAGACAAATGTGCCAGCCAAGAATTACTGCTGCAAATAACCAAGAAAGGAATTATAACTGAATAAAAGCATCATGGAGGAATTCCCCACAATAGTAAACTTCATCAATATCTCTCATACTTAAAAAGTGTTATACTGTTAACACCTCCCACTTGAAAGAAATAAAGAAAGGAAGGAAGGAAGGAAGGAAGGAAGGAAGGAAGGAAGGAAGGAAGGAAGGAAGGAAGGAAGGAAGGAAGGAAGGAAGGAAGGGAGGGAGGGAAAGAGGGAGGGAGGGAGGGGGAAAGAGTGAGAGAGGAGGGAGGGAAGAAGGAAGGAAGAAAAGAAAGAAAGAAAGAAAGAAAGAAAGAAAGAAAGAAAGAAAGAAAGAAAGAAAGAAAGAAAGAAAGAAAGAAAGAAAGAAAGAAAGAAAGAAAGAAAGAAAGAAAGAAAGAAAGAAAGAAAGAAGAGAGAGAGAAAGAGAAAGAGAGAAAGAAAGAGAAAGAAAGAGAGAGAAAGAAAGAGAGAAAGAAAGAAAGAAAGAAAGAAAGAAAGAAAGAAAGAAAGAAAGAAAGAAAGAAAGAAAGAAAGAAAGAAAGAAAGAAAGAAAGAAAGAAAGAAAGAAAGAAAGAAAGAAGAAAGAAAGAAAAGAAAGAAAGAGAGAGAGAAAGAGAGAAAGAAAGAGAGAGAGAAAGAGAGAAAGAGAGAAAGAAAGAGAGAAAGAAAGAAAGAAAGAAAGAGAGAGAAAGAGAAAGAAAGAGAGAGAAAGAAAGAGAGAAAGAAAGAAAGAGAGAGAAAGAAAGAAAGAAAGAAAGAAAGAAAGAAAGAAAGAAAGAAAGAAAGAAAGAAAGAAAGAAAGAAAGAAAGATAGAAGAAAACAGGGAGAGAGAAAAGAGGAAGGGATGGAGGATGGATGGATGGATGGATGGAAGAAAGAAGGGAGAGAGGAATGAAAGAAAGAAACGGAGGAAGGGAGGGAGGGAACAGGGAGGTAAGATGGGAGGAGGGAAGGAAGGAGGGGTGGAGGGAGGAAGGGAGGGAGAGAGAAAGAAAAGGGAGGAAGGGAAGAAGGGAGGGAGGAAGGAAGGAAGGAAAGGAGGGAAGAGGGAGAAAGAGAAGGAAGGAAGGGAAGAAGGGAGGGAGGAAGGAAGGAAGTTAGGAAGGAAGGAAGGGAGGGAGGGAGGGAGGGAGGGAGGGAGGGAGGAAGGGAGAGGGAAAGAGTGAGAGAGGAGGGAGGGAAGAAGGAAGGAAGGAAAGAAAGAAAGAGAAAGAAAGAAAGAAGAAAGAAAGAAAGAAAGAAAGAAAGAAAGAAAGAAAGAAAGAAAGAAAGAAAGAAAGAAAGAAAGAAGAAAGAAAGAAAAGAAAGAAAGAAAGAAAGAAAGAAAGAAAGAAAGAAAGAAGAAAGAAAGAAAGAAAGAAAGAAAGAAGAAAGAAAGAAAGAAAGAGAAGAAAGAAAGAAAGAAAGAAAGAAAGAAAGAAAGAAAGAAAGAAAGAAAGAGAAAGAAGAAAGAAAAAAGAAAGAGAGAGAAAGAAAGAAAGAGAGAAAGAAAGAAAGAAAGTAAGAAAGAAAGAGAAAGAAAGAAAGAAAGAAAGAAAGAAAGAAAGAGAAAGAAAGAAAGAAAGAAAGAAAGAAAGAAAGAAAGAAAGAAAGAAAGAAAGAAAGAAAGAAAGAAAGAAAGAGAAAGAAAGAAAGAGAGAAAGAAGGAAGGAGGGAAGGAAGGATAGAAGAAAACAGGGAGAGAGAAAAGAAAGGAAGGGATGGAGGAAGGAAGGATGGATGGATGGATGGATGGAAGAAAGGAGGGAGAGAGGAATGAAAGAAAGAAACGGAGGAAGGGAGGGAACAGGGAGGTAAGATGGGAGGAGGGAAGGAAGGAGGGGCATAGGGCGGGAGGGAGGGAGGGAGAGAGGGAGAGAGAAAGAAAAGAAAGGAAGGGAAGAAGGGAGGGAGGAAGGAAAGAAGGAAAGGAGGGAAGAGGGAGAAAGAGAAGGAAGGAAGGGAAGAAGGGAGGGAGGAAGGAAGGAAGGAAGGAAGGAAGGAAGGAAGGAAGGAAGGAAGGAAGGAAGGGAGGGAGGGAGGGAGGGAGGGAGGGAGGGAGGGAGGGAGGGAGGGAGGGAGGGAGGGAGGAAAGGAAAGATCAGGAAAGAAAGAAGGAATACATATGTAAACATCTATTAAGCAAGGCTAGTGATAACAAAAATGTACTTTATAAAGCAATGAGTCATCATGGTTAAGAAAAGCTACAGTTAAACAACTGCAAATAAGTGAATTCTTTTAATTTACTAGTGGAAAATGCAAAAAAAATGAAGGCTAATGTTTATATAATAACCTGTTTATTAATTAGATTATGTTAACGCTATATCTAAAATAACCACATTTTAGTTAGCGTAGCTCAAAACATCAGTGATTTTCTGATAAAAAAAGCAGTTTCAACACCTCAAATATAAATAAATTGGCTCATTTATATACTGTATTTATTTACAGAGGCACAAGTTTAATCATTAGCTTTGAGAAATATCCTGCATTGTTTATATTTCTGAAGTACGGATTTTTACCTTCCCAAGCAAGCACCAATTCCTTAACCCAAGAGATGTCAAAACGCTTTCACTGTCCAGCAAAGGAAGGTGGTCAAAACAGACCTTTCAAATGAAGCTGAAGTTTTTTTTATAGAAAACAGCAAAATATTTTCTTGGCAGATTTCTTCACAAAGTCACATCTTTAAATGCCATCCACATTTATTTTGTATTAGGCTAAATATCCCTTTGTCCCTAGTATCCTACTCCTCCCAGTAGTAACCACGAGATAGAAATTATGCCATGACTGGGAGTTGATTTTTTTGCTCCTGTTCTTACATAAATCACAATACCAGGTAGTAAATCGGGTCTTCCTTTAAATAAGTATAATTAGTAAGAGGAACCCAGATAAAAAGATACAAAATTCTTTTGACAATCTCTTAGAAATACAAAAGCTTTCCATGTCCCCCATATTTTGCTGTGCCTATGCAAACAACAATGGCCACTCTAATAATGTTTTTGCTGTACTTCTTTAACTCTCATTCTTAAAAAAAAAAAAAAAAAAAGAGAAGAAAAGCTTATTAAACCTTCTACTAGGCCTTTAATGAGTTAGTTGGTGATTCAATGATTTTCAAAAATATACTTGCTACTGAAACTTTTCTTTCTCTTCCATCTTGTTAGATTTTTTTTTAATTTTTTAAATAACTTTGCCTTTGTTCTTCCTGAAATAAAAGTATTATGATCAATTGTGTCAACTATGTGATATATTTCTTTTAAATAAATTTAAAAAAAAAAGAAATACAAATCATAACAACTGAGTGAGTTTTTATATATGTGCTAGGGACTAGAGTCTATAGGACACTAATTTAGACCCAATAGTAGGGAATTCTAGAGAATTCAATATCATGGTTCTTGACTTATACCCCAGGTGAGAGGCACCACCATGTTGTCAGCTCCTGCTTCATAGTCAGACAGTATTGAAATTGCCTCTTGATTCAGTTTAGACATTTTATTAAGGAAAAGTACCATGCATCCAGAAAAATACATACCTGATTGCACTTGCAGATAAGTGACCATAGGAGCCACTTGCTGAAGAGCTGCTACGGGAATTATTTAGAATTGTGACCAAGGAGTTGGGAGACGTCCTTATCATGGTCTGAAGGTCAAAACTATGATCGGACAGTGGTGATATGGACAGAGTGCGTTTTCGGCTTGGCCTGGCTGACAGCCGGGGGCTGGGGAATCTGGTACCTGTTATATAACAAAACAAAACCTGATTACCTGAGGTTGCACTTAGTACCTGTTATTTATTACCACCTGCCTGTAAGCAAGTCATGAAGGAGAAGAAACTAGAAGCTTGTGATGACAAGTCCCGTTCCTCCCACTTGTGATGAACTGGCTACAATTGAGGAAATTCGGGAGAAATATTTATCTTCCAGGGACTTACCTCAGGGGAGCTCTGTTTATTAATGTGGAGGCAAAATGATAAATTGCTAAACAAAAGGGAGAGACTTTTATGTGTTATCCTTCTTATTTCTAGTGATTTATGAATCTGATGGTTGCTTAGATATTCCCATCATTAATTCACCACAAGCAACAAAGACAGTGCTTCCTCTATCACATGCACACCACCCTCCCCACTGCAATGCATAGTATTTTAAGGCAATGAGCCAAAGGGAAAAAAATGAATTAAAGTATCCTAAGACAAAATAACTCGACTTAGTTATGCCCTCATTTCCTGTAGTCATTTGATCCATGGAATACTTAATGCTTCTCTAAAACAATTGATAAAAATACATTTTCCTAAATTAATAAATCTCAATTGAGGGGTTAAAGGGACAATTTTCCCTGTAGGGGACACATGGTGACATCTGGAAATTTTTCCAGGCTCTTAATTCCAAGGGTAAAGGCCAGAAACGCTGCTAAACACCCTGTGGAGTGCAGAGCAGCTCTCCACCATGAAGTATATCTGGCCCCAGGAGCACCATGGTTGTGGAAGCTTACCCTGAATTCTCTATAGTCTAAGAGTGTAAGTTCCAAGAAACATTAAAAAGTGGGGACTGGGGCTGGAGAGATAGCATGGAGGTAAGGTGTTTGCCTTTCAGGCAAGAGGTCATCGGTTCAAATCCCAGCGTCCCATATGGTCCCCCGTGCCTGCCAGGAGCAATTTCTGAGCATGGAGCCAGGAGTAACCCCTGAGCACTGCCGGGTGTGACCCAAAAACCACAAAAAAAAAAAAAAAAAAAAAAAAGTGGGGACTAAGGGCTATCAGATGAGCAGCGGAGCCCTGACTGACTTTGCATGTATAAATCAAGGTTCAATTCCCAACACCACAATAAAACATAATAAAATTTGGGGATGTGGTTTATTTACAGATTTTCAAATTTCATGAAAGTGAAGAATGGGAACTTGTACACACTTAGTTTGTTTTAAATTTTTAGACCTTGCCTATCTATTCAAAAATAAGGGAAAATAGTGCATTCATTAAAACTTCACCAAAACCCCAAGAGCAAATTCTAAACTGGAGCTTAGTAACACAAACTTGCCAATTTAATACCATGCTTTTTCCCTAAGAGTTTAAATTTCCATCTGCCGTCAACCGATAAATTATAGACTTGTGGGCCCGGAGAGATAGCATGGAGGTAAGGTGTTTGCCTTTCATGCAGGAGGTCATCAGTTCGAATCCCGGTGTCCCATATGGTCCCCCGTGCCTGCCAGGAGAATTTCTGAGCATGGAGCCAGGAATAACCCCTGAGCGCTGCCGGGTGTGACCCAAAAACCACAAAAAAAAAAAAAAATATAGACTTGTGTTTCGTAAAATAGCTGTGAACAGAGCCCATGGGACATCATCCACTCTTTCCTCTCCATTTTTGTTTGTTTTTATATGTTTTTGGGTCACGCCTGATGATGTTCAGGGGTTAATCCTAACTCTGCACACAAGAATTACTCCTGGCAGTGCTCAGAGGACCTATTAGGTGCTGAGGATTGAGGCAGGGTCTTTCATAAAAAAGGCAAATTTCCTATCCCCTGTACTATCTCTCTAATCTCAATCCTGCTTTTACTAAGGTCACATTTTCATCACATAATCATCACGCCAGAGTTTATGAGAGATTGAAATTATCTACTTGGTAAAAGCTGAATCTGGCATGCTTCTTTTCTGGCAATAATGGGGAGTTTCTACTTAGTAGCATACTTATGCTTGTTTACAATAATATGGGAGATTTTTGGTACCCAGATTAGAAGTAGAAGATAGGATTTTTTTTTATAGATATAGATAGACCTGCACAATATAACACTCCAACATGCTTTGAGATAATTTATATATGCTATTTATTAAATTAAAAAGGACTGCAAATATTATTCTAGAAATATATAGGGATAATTTATCATTAATAACTATGAATCAAAATCTTGAACTTAGCCATCATCTGTAAAACTGGAAAAGGAAGCCCGAGAGATAATCCAGCAGGTAGAGTGTTTGCCTTGCACACGAATCCAGGCTTAATCCCCGGGCCCATATGGTTCCTGAACCCAGTTAGGAGTGATTATTGAGTGCAGAATCATAGTAGACCTGTACAGCACTGGATATGGCCCCCAAATCAAAACAAAACAAAATCGGAAAACAAAACAAAACCAGAAAGCCAATTTGAGTGACGAATGTATACCTACTAAATTTTCATTTTAAGGACATTTTTTAATCAGCTTCTTTATTGATTTTAATGAAAGATGCATTGCCAGACAGATTTGGAATGGTAGTATGAAAATAAAACACCTAATCTATGGATGTATCTTTCAGCACTCAGCTCAGCATTTTACCTTTATTATGAAATCTATCCAATACATAATTTTTCGCAGTTCTTCACTGAGAGACTTAACTCAGTTACAGTTACTTAAGTCAGTTATTATCCTCCACAATAATCTCTCCCCATGGTGTCTCTAATCATTGACAGAGTGGAAAGTTACAGCATTGTCTGCACAGATCCTTGATATATCCACATAATTTTTGTTGCTGCCTTCTCTCTCTTTTGGGGGGGGGGTATTTTAGGGCCACACCTAACAATGCAAGAGGCAATGCAGACTCTGCAATCAGAAATTACACCTAGCAATACTTGGGGGACAATATAAGATTCTGAGAATCCAACTTCAAGTTGGCTGTATGCAAGGCAAGTATACTACCTGCTGTACTAATTTTCTAGACCCTCCCCACAAGTCTTATGAAGGCAATAAGGAGATAAAGAGGCTGTCTATTCCTATTGTTCAGCACTACTGTATGTTCCATGTATGAGGTATAGAGTTTTTGTCCTTAGTACACAAAAAATAAAAATCTCCCCATGTTTTCAAAGTTAAGAGCTAGAAAGTTGGGGCTGGAGTGGTGGCACAGTGGTAGGACATTTGCCTTGCGTGCCACTGACCTAGGACTGATCTAGGTTCAATCCCCCAGTGTTCCCTATGGTTCCCATGCCAGGAGCGATTTCTGAGTGCATAGCCAGGAGTAAACCCTGAGCATCACTGGATGTGACCCCAAAACAAAACAAAACAAACAAAAAAAGAGCTAGGAAGTTGGTATGCTTCATCTGTTTTTCTCTTCAAGATGGGAGTTGTTATTAATATAATTAGCATGGCTTTTGGGGGGGTCATTCCTTTATGACAATGTTTCTTACAGGCATTATTGGCTTTCTTGTTCTTTAAGGACTCTTATATTCTTTTTTTTTTTTTTTGGTTTTTGGGTTACACCCGGCGGTGCTCAGGGGTTACTCCTGGCTGTCTGCTCAGAAATAGCTCCTGGCAGGCACGGGGGACCATATGGGACACCGGGATTCGAACCAACCACCTTTGGTCCTGGATCGGCTGCTTGCAAGGCAAACACCGCTGTGCTATCTCTCCGGGCCCAGGGCTCTTATATTCTGAAAGGAGGAGCAAGTGTCATAAGATAGATTCATCTCTTCTAATGTGCAATATATATTCTTATCCCATAGTAAGCTATAAACAGGATATGCCTATATGGCTCATGACAACATAGGGGTTCATCTGAAATCAACTGATGATGGTCTTTAATAGAAAGCTCTGAAATAGATTTACCAAGTTATCAGGACCCACCAGATCTTAATCTGGCTTAGGCACTGCATGATGCCTCTTCTGTAGAACTTTGCATTGTTTTGTTTCTTGGTACTTTTCTTATGTTACTGAATTCACTGTTACTTCAAATTTTTAAATTTGTCCAATCCTTCATATACTCTTGCCAACCTTCAATAACCAAAGAGAATGTCAGTCCTTTGTGTCTGTGATTGGGATCTTACACTGAAAAGGAAGTACTAAAAATTAAGCTGAATATTTTCAAAATAGCCCAAAGAAAACCAACTCAGTTTTTCACCAATCACATTGCTTTAAATATAAGCCAAGGTGTTTTATTTAAATGACTTTGGAAAGGAGAAAAGACCCTGAGATGCCCAGGGTCCCTAGCAAGAGGTATACACAGCGAGTGAAAGGAACTGATTACATGGGGCTTTAGGTCACACTCCATACTTGGGCTCTCACATATTCAATATGGACCTCCATTACTTTAGCCATGCCTCCAGTCCAAGCCAAATATTTTTATCATACCAACACAGATTTTTAACATTTGAGGTACTGTTTATTGTTTTATCCTCTGCTCTAATAAAAGAAAACAAAGAAAACAGAGGTTTCTTTTTCTGGATGAATGATAGGACACCTAAATTCCCACCAAATGACAATCAATTCACCATATATTCATGCAAATTTAAAATAATTTAATTAGTGTTTTTACAAAGTAAAAGGAGGTTCATCTTTCATTTAGACAAAATCCACCACAGCCCAACTAAAAACAGTCTTATCAAGAAAACATAGACTAACCTTCCAAGGTTTCTCTCTAATTTTAATTCTGTATTTGCACGTTTTAAAGAACAAATCTGCATAATAAGACTGAACTTTTTCCCAAATAATTGCTTATTGAACTGTGTTTGAATGAATCAGAAATTTAAGCTATTTACT
This sequence comes from Suncus etruscus, assembly GCF_024139225.1. Classification (NCBI taxonomy): domain Eukaryota; kingdom Metazoa; phylum Chordata; class Mammalia; order Eulipotyphla; family Soricidae; genus Suncus; species Suncus etruscus. The sequence continues at coordinate 104,354,207 of NC_064857.1, read as the reverse complement.
TCCCAAAAGAGGCAGAGAACCCTGTGCAGAAGAGAAGCAACACACACCTTCTACTTTGTGCTTGGTGATGAACTCGCCCAGAAAATCATCATGAGCTACATTCCTGTGTAATGTAACTACCACTTTATGTGACAGCCATAGATTTTTACTCTGAATAAACCAATCATCTCTTCTCTATCCCACACCTAAGGGTTGAATTACCAACCACTGCCATTTCCCCCAATGTCATGAATTAGCTTTTTCTACACCAAAGACTCTAGAAAAGAGCTCTGGCACTTACTCTCCATGGCATGCAGGTACTCCATGTGAATGGCCCCAGCACCTGCGGTGGCAGGGGAGGGGATGATATCTGCGTAGGGGCTGCGCTGGCCGGCTAGCAGAGCCATCTGATGGTAGTACTCAGCCGGGCTGACTCCAGCATGCGGGGCTGCGAGAGGAGACAGAGAGTGTGTGGTGACTAGTTGTCTGAAGTTCAACAAACATGATTTGCAATCTCCCAAAGCCCATTTGTTATGTAGGCACATTAGCAGTTCATTCCACAGTTCATTCCAGAAAAGATGTCCTTCATTCAAATTATTGAATCTTTCTTCTGAAATTTCTTTAATTTGAAAAGCAAGCTAAAGGAAAAGAAGAGCTCAAAGAAATAAATCAGAAAGATTTTGAAGAGAGAGAAATTGTTGAGAATTAAAATGATTACTATATGTTCATGTATATATCTCATTTTCATATTTGCATTCCCAAATAAGATCAGTTGGTAATCAAATCACTCCATGTTTACATGTCTCATAGAAGCAGACAACTGAGACAACTGTAAATATCTTTCTGGACACACTTAAAATATTCCCCTAAGCTTTCCACAGGAGCACTGCTCTACCTACCTCAAAGACTGGATGGGACTTATAAGTGGAAAAGGCAACACAGTTTAATAACAAAGAACTGTATTATAAGCTGCAATTTCATGTTCATGTTCATATATATATGAGCAATTTTGAGTGTGGTCTCAAGATTCATTAAGTTCTGGATACAAATCCCAGCTTCCCTAATTACTGTGAGTTTAAGTTTGTTGGTAGCAATGAACCCAATGATGCATGTAAATTGTTTAACACATAATGTTCAATCAAAAAAGTTAGTTAAACAATTATTAAGTGTTGGAATTCTATCAATAAGCCTGTGTATTTTTACATTTGTATCCACAATCTTCTTAAAAATGAGGTAAATGGATGGATGACTAACTAGAGAGATAGATGCATAGAGCAATACAAAGAACTCAAACCACAAGGGAGAAATATGGCTGAGCTGACTGAATTAGATCAAGTGTTAATTGGATTCCACAAAAAGAAAGGAAGGCAAAAAAAGAGAGAGAATGTTTTAAATTCATTCATAAATGCCTATGGAAAGTAGGCCAAATGTTGATATGATGCTTGAACTGAGATTGCACTCTACATGGTCCAACTAAATTTCTTCAAGTCAGACATGATTCTGTTGCCCACTGCTTGCTGACCTTCCTGATTCCCTGTAAGTAACTTCCATGAACTCTCAAAAACTCTATGGAGACAAAGCTCCATTTCCTTGTGATAAAATAAACTCCAAAATATCAGTGTCATTCAAATGATAACACAAAATTTACATATCTTACAGCACAGATATTCACTATGTTGCCTCAGAAAGGACAAAATGAATTTGTTAGTAAAACTGAGTTGATGTTTACTGAGAAAGTCTGTGATTTTCACTTCCTGTTTCTACCATGTGTAGCCAGTGTCTCTGAAGTAAGTGAACAGTTTGGGGCCACATCAAACACTGCTCAGTAAGATAAAAGGCAGGTGGTTTCCTTATTTTCTAACATAAATATAAGAGAAATTACAAACCGATTTTTCCCCCTACCACATGGTCTACTAGTTCATCTGTTATGGTTAAGGAAGAGGGTATGGTTCACATGTCTGGACCAACATATTTTGTAAGTCCTTGCTACACAGGGCTCAGGCTGTGACCAATAGCACTGATATCACTGGATGTTTTCCCAGAGTGCCGATTTTCAGGCACCATGAAGACAAGCATTTTCTCATTATCTACAGGTAATGTGTTTTGCACAATGGAGTTTAAGAAAGAGCTTCTACAGTAGATGTACGTGCTGAGTGTCTTTCAAACATGCAGAACAAAAATGTGTTGATAAGAAGGTGAAGAAGCATACATTATGTGGATGGCTACAGAAAATGTGTAAATGTTTCCATGGAGCTCCAGAAGAGTGAAAACACTTCACATCAATGAAATTTTGTGTCTGGGATTCCACCTCTTCACTACTGTTGATAACACTTCCAGTTTCTTGGCCCATTTGTACATTGCTATTTTCCCCAGTTTAAAAAAAAAATAGAGGCAAAAGCACTACCCTCCTGGAGAGACAGTTAAATGAAGGCATACACTCAAAGCACACAACACAGTTTTATCACATGGAAAAAAAAATCACAAGACACCACAGCTACTCCAACCCTTGACTTGGAGAGGGATGGGGAGCAGACAGTGGCATGACAAACAGAAACAAACTGGTGTGACACTTACCATCGGTGGGGCTCAAGCCCCGGGCTGCTGAGATCATGGAAAGGGATGGGCTGCTGTGTAGAGACCTAATGTAGTCCATGTAGGGATTGATGTAGGGATGTGGAGGGCTAAAAGGGGACTCGGAAGCTGCAGCAGGGTTTCTGTGTGGGGAGATCCGAATGAAGGGAAGATCTGAATACGTTGGGCTGCTGGATAAGGCAGAAGGCCTGGGTGAAAAGAAAACAAGACAGAGGTGTGCATAAGACAATCGTCTCCATAGGCAGAGGCTTTCTGTGAAAGAAATTAGTACTCCGAATGAATTCCAAGTGCCTAAGGTAAGGAACTGAGAGACAGTACCACGGGAAGGACATTGGCCTTCCACACAGCCAAGCTAGGTCTATTCCTCAATACACTCCCTGGTTCCTTGGGTCTCGCCAGGAGTAACCCCGGAGCCAGGTGTGGCCAAAAATGTGTCTCAGATGGAAAAAATGATTATAAGTATATACACATATTTCTTATGCTAATACTTTAAAGTCATGGTGACATAATGCAAGGAGACCACTTTTACCATTATTTGGGCAAAGAAAATCTAAGAAATTTCATGGCACTCCAAATACTGGAAAATCAAGGTCAGCCTTTGGCATCTCTCATGAAAAGAAATTCTAAACAATGGGCATCCCAGTTCAAAGAAGTCACTGTGATTCTATTTTCAATTGGATCCTAAATACTAATGTCACATCGAACTTACTGCTCATCATCATAGTGCTGCATGAAGGGGACAAAAAAGAAAGAATGCGAATTTGTCTGGCCTGGCAGTCTGAGTAGTTTCCCCCAAATCAGAAAAGTCTGCCCATGTGAAATCAGACACTGCCTCTGCACACAGCTATGCTGCTATGTCTCCAGCTTTGAACAACAAGTTTCACAAAATCTCGTCTCAGTGGTCTGGAGGTCGCTCTGTCTGTGAGGCAGCCTAAGAGCAGCCTGTCTCACATTCATGTTTCCATGGTATTGGTGAGCAGTAGTTGGCATTGATGGCATTGGTGGGCTGAGAAAGTTGTAAAAGGATGGAGTTTGGCTCAATCTAGGTGTAAGCTAACGGTAGGCTGGAAGGCATTGGTTGAATAAAATGAATTGTTCACCACACCTGGCTGCTTACCACCCCCACTCCATGCCAATTCCCCTTTAGGACAACTATTTCCAGAAGGGTCTATCTGGGTCAACCCTCTGCACACCTTACTCCTTCTTCAACAGAAAATGTTTTGTGTGGCTAATCCAGTGAACTGCCTTTGACAGGCTCAACACTTGTGCTTTCCATGTTCCTATTCAAGGAAAGAATGGCCTCAAAAAAGGATAGTCCATGATAGAGAGAGCTCTACAGAGAAAGGTGAATTTCTCTTATGCCACTGGCTTTAGGAGTGAAATGAAAGGGAAGTGAAACCCATTTTCTTATCATGCCTCCCCAAGCAAACGCAGGCTGGCGGGCAGACACTGGCCCCATCACCCTGTCAGAATATAATCGGGGGAGAAGCCAGTCCACCAAGCACATAGAGCAGGCCCTAAAATAAATGAAACTAAAGATCAGATAATGAATTTTCTCTCAGTGGAGGAGGTTGAAATATGGAAGTATGGAAGGGGATTTTTTTTTACTTAATTCCTCTTCTTACTCTTCATTTTAAATGAAAACATGTGATATTTATTTTTTCATTTGTTATTCAGATGCCATGTCTGGTAAAGTAGAATAAAAATTCAGAGTTTTAAAAATTTCTATGTGGAAGAAAAAAAATGACCACCAGAAAATAGCTCTATCTTTGCAAGACAATCTGAGGTTTTCCATACCTGGCCAGAAATGAATGAAAATTGTTTAAATAGAAATAGGCATAACCTATTAGTCTATTCCGTTTTAGCTCTTTATTGCAAAACTTGTTAGCCCTGAGACCTTGTTTCTCTCATGGGCTTTGTCTGAATATGTGATTAATTCAGAGCACTAAGGATGCTCAGTCCCACATTCCTTTTCTACCAGTAAAGAAATTTTTCCAATCAGATTCAAAAGTAATTCTTATGAAACTTAAATCACATTACAATACGTATCACATAATTTACAAACTGCCTGCCAACCGAAGAGGGAGCAGAGCAACAGAAATATAGAGCGCAGACATTTCAATGACAGCTAGAAAACAAGCTGCTGTGAGTCATGAGGACCTTTTCTGATTACGAAGGGAAAAAAATCAGTAGATGTCAGTGAAATTTCTTTCATCTCTTTTTTTCAACGTAAATAAGAAGTGAAACCTACATGTTCCTGAAATTCCAGAGTTGGCATATGTAGGAGGAATAGAGGCCTGGATTCTATATAGAAGCACATGGTGGGTGGTGGGAAAACCAGCATTACAGAACATGGCCCGAGAGAGATCTCTGCTCAGATACTCACTAGTACATAAAACTGGGGACTCAGGCACAGGGGACACTCTATGCTGCCCACAGTATGTGCAGCAGTCCAGCTCTCACTTACCTGTTCTTAGAAGACTGACCATATCCATCAGCTAAGTCCACATCTTCCCTGGCAGGAGGGCCAGGTCCCTCTTTTCCCTTTGCACTCCAGTAAGAAGCAATACTAGCAGATACAGTTCAATTCTGGAGACCTCACCCATTCTGGTGACTATCCCTTCCAGAGAGATTATACTAAGACATGGACTTGCTTATTTGCAATCAAGGTAGCTGGGACTTCCCTTTAGCCAAGAAAGGTTCCTATCAGGAAGCTTGCCACAGGGGAAGTGGGGTATAGTTTGAACAGAGAAGGGGCCACTATGACAATGAGAGTTGGAAATGATAATCCTGGACAAAAATTAAGTCCTAAAAAGTGATACGCACAATACCCTTTCAGTAGTAGTATTGTCAACCACAGTGCCTAAAAGAAAAAAAGGGGGTGGTGGGAATGTTTGCCATAGAAACAGAGTGGGGCAGGAGAGTGAAAGAAAAATGAGGATAGTGGTAGCAGAAAGTGTACACTGGTGAAAGGTTGTTTGTTGGACATTGTGTGACTGAAACTCAACCATGAACAACTTTCTAACTGTATATCTCACAGTGATTCGATAAAGAAACAAATAAGCACACACACATATTTGGGAGGGGCCAGAACAATAGCACAGAGGGTAGGGCATTTGCCTTCCATAGAACCCAGCCAGGTCAATCTTCAGCATCCCATATGGTCCCCTGACCCTGCTAAAAGTAATTTCTGAGTATAGAGCCAGGAATAATATGAGTGCAATCAGGTGAGCCACTCCCCCAAAATTAAATAATAAAATATAAACTTTTTTATGTATGCAAGAAAGAAAGCTGAGAGGTAACTAAGTGCCCTGAATAAAGTCACCAGAGGGTACAGCAGGGATCTTAATAGTAAAATGTTGAATGAATAGGTGTACTCAGTTAGGGAACCATACAAGATCATACATAGTTGAGAGTGTCCGTGCATCAGAGATATAATTGCTTTTCTTTTTCATACTTAATAGGTGAATGTATAATATGTATATAGCATGTAAGGTGTATCTACATGATTCACAATGCTATTATATTCTACTCCTAATATGTTTATTCAAGATTCAGGCATGTGTATATCACACATCTAAATACATACAATCACATATGTTTGGGGGTGACAAAGAGATCATGTTATGAGATTTTCAAAATCTGTAACATTGAATCCTCTTTTCAAGGCAAATCTCCTGATGTGACATATTTGTTTTATTTTCCACAAAATAATGTCACAGAATCATCTCACTGAATTTTTCAGGAACCCATCTCAGAAATATAAAACCACATTCAGGAAGAACTTAAGCTCAGTAATTAGATGTAAGAGCTCTAGAGGAACTAGATTTGACTTCTGTCACTGACCTTATCATTTATGCATAAATTTTCCTTTGCAGAAAATGAAGCAATACTCCCCTCCCAGAGTTGTATCTCTGGACCACACTGGGCACTCAGTCAATGACAGTGGTCACTGATATTTTCCGCCAGAATCATGCAAAAATATGTGTGTGCAGAATCATGCAACAAAATGTGCATGTATGTGTGCTTATAAAAAATTAGCAAAGCTTTTGATGACTGGTGCTCCGGTTTACTTGTTCCAAATTCTTGATATTTCAATTATATGTATGTTGTTATTGTACATATATGTTGTTAATTGTAAAGCAAATATGAAAGGTAGGTTAAGCTCTTTAAACTTACTATCCAAATGTATGTGAATTATGTAAAAAAAGTCATTCATGATTATGAGGAGAAGTAGTCTACTTAAGGAAAAAGTAGAGAGAAATATAAGGAAGGTAAACACAGCCTTTTTCATATATACATTTCATAAGTTATCATAATTTGTTTTTTGGTTTTGGGGTCATACCCAGCAGCATTCAGGGGTCACTCCTGGCTCTATGCTCAGAAATCGCTCCTGGCAGGCTTGGGAGACCATATGGGATGCCGGGATTCAAACCACCGTTCTGCATGCAAGGTAAGTGCCTTTCCTCCATGCTATCTCTCCGGCCCCAGTTATCATAAATTTAATCTGGCAAATATTCATAAACATTTCTAAAATTTCTCATTTTAAGATAAATAGTAGCATGAGGAAAAAATTACAGGTATCTCTTATCTTATATTTTCAAAAACACAAAGGTTATTACTTCCCATAACTTTCTCTATCTTTGTAGTCTTCAGTTTTGTCTGTTTGGGGCATATTGCGGCTCACTCATTAAAGGTAGATATAAAAAGGGAAAACAAACAAAAATAATATTTGGGAAAGAAAACACACACAATTAAAACTGTTCCAAAAAAGAGACATTTTATGCTATTTATGATATATTCAAAAGTGTACAGAAATAGTTAGACCAAACAGATAAAACAGTGGGTTAGTCACTTGCATTGCATTCAGCACAACTGGGTTCAATTCTCAACACCCCTTCAATTTTTGCTCTTTCAAGGCCTACCAGGAGTAATCCCAGAGGGGCAGAGTCAGGAGTAAGCCCAGAGTACTATCACGCATGGTCCCCAACAAACAAGTAAAACCAAGAGAAAGTGATAGGCTCCTGGAGATAGCATAGCAGTGCAAGCCTAGCTGGTCCCCAGAGCACCATCAGATACAATCTTGGAAGTCTTTTAGCACCTCCAGGGGCTCCAGAGTCCCTCAGCACCTCTGGGATAGTCCAGGTATCCTCAGAATTTCAGGTCTGAGAAGCACTGCATCCTTATTTTTGCATTGACCCACATGCTGATTGAGCAACAATGACAAGTAGGAGTCCAGATCTCTTGAGTACTACTTGGGAGCACCCCAACCTTTTCCCTACCAAAGGAAAAGTCTACAATCTTCAAAATATTACACAAATCTTTGGAAACCAGTTAGGTCCAGACAGTAGAGGACTATCTAAGGTCATGGTTTAAGAGAAAAATGTAGAAAAAACCGGCTAACCTTTGCAAAAGCTGGCTCCCTGTGTGTGACACCAGGCGGGGAAAATCCGCAAAAGTACACCGGCCCATTGGGGCTCAGCTGTGAAAGACTGTGAGTGTGACCTGTCTATGTCTGTCTACTGTCCTCTTGCGTGAAACTCTTGTGAGTGGGGCAAAAAGAGGCTCAGAGGAGCACGGCCGCTCCGCTTCGCTACGCGGCCGTGCACTCTTTCTAAGGAAAGAACTCCATTGCAACAAGAAGGAAAATCACACTAAGAACGGCGCTATATCACAGAAGCAAACATTTCTCTCTGGACTGTCTTCTCTGTTGCATGCTCGGGCCTAAGATTTGACCCAGTGTGAGGCTTCATCCACGGAGGACTCCCCTCCCTTAGAGGCAAGTCAGCCCATCCAGAAAGGGAGGAGCCAGAGGAGTGTGCTGCCTACATCATATAGACAATGAATACCACCACAACACGTAGAAAAACCCACAATACAAGTGTGACAATGGGGAAACAACGCAGGCCAGCATCAGACATAGAGAATGAAGATGACAATTCTGAGGACCAGATAATGACTGAACAACTAATCAACCTCTCAGATAAGGACTTTAGACTAGCAATATGGAAGGTGCTCAACAGACTCCAAGAAACCATGGATCGAGTTGAACAGAACACTAATAAGAACCAAGAAAATATGAAGGCAGAAATGACAAAACTCCAAACTGAAATAACATGTCAACTAACAGGACTGAAAAAGTCAGTAAACGAAGTGAATGACAAAATGGATAAGCTCTGGGACAGGGTATCAGAAGCTGAGAATAGACTTGGTGCTGTGGAAGATGAGATACATAACAATCCCATACAGCAGGAGAGATTGGACAAAAAACTTAAAGCAAATGAGCAGACAATGGAAAAATTAGTCAAAGAATGGGAACAGACGAAAATAGAAGTCTATGATAAGATCAACAGAAACAACTTAAGAATCATTGGAGTCCCAGAGACCCAGGAAGAAAATTTCCAGGAAGAATCAACTGTCAAGAACATCATGAAAGAGAAACTTCCAGAGCTAAAGAATATATGTGATCAAATCCTGCATGCCCGAAGAGTACCAACCAAAAGAGACCCCAGAAAAACCACCCCAAGACACATCCTAGTCACAATGACAAATCCCACAGATAGAGACAGAATTCTGAAAACAGCAAGATCAAAAGGGGAAATCATGTTCAAGCAAGCTTCCCTGAGATTTACAGCAGACCTGTCACCAGAAACGCTCAATGCCAGAAAGCAGTGGTGGGATATTGTGACAAGACTGAATGAAATGAATGCTTCACCCAGAATACTATACCCAGCAAAACTCACTTTCCGGTTTGATGGAAGAATACATGGTTTCACAGACAAAAAACAGCTCAGAAACTTCACAGACACAAAACCAGTCTTAAGAGAAAAACTGAAAGACCTAATCTAAGACAAGACTACCCAAAAGACACACCAAATTTTGAAATAAAGATGGCGTTATATCCCAGGACAATTCTTTCTCTCAACGTCAATGGACTAAATGCACCAGTTAAGAGACACAGAGTGGCTAAATGGATCAAAAAACTCAATCCAACCTTCTGCTGCCTACAAGAAACGCACCTGAATAGTCAGAACAAACATAGACTCAAAATAAAAGGCTGGAGAAAAGTTATCCAAGCAAACAACACCCATAAAAAAGCTGGAGTGGCCATACTAATATCAGATAATGCAAACTTTATACTCAGGAAGGTTGTAAGGGACAAAGACGGACATTTTATATTAATCAAGGGGTACGTAGAGCAGGAAGAATTCACTCTCCTAAACATATATGCACCGAATGAGGGGCCAGCAAAATATTTAATACAACTGTTGACAAATCTGAAAAATAATATCAACAACAACACAATAATTGTGGGGGACCTTAACACGGCTTTGTCAACACAGGACAGGTCAACCAGACTGAAACCCAACAAGAATATACTAGACCTGAGGAGAGAAATGGAAGAAAGAGGCCTAGTGGATATATATAGGACACTCCATCCCCAGAAACCTGGATACACATTCTTCTCCAATGTACATGGGACATTCTCCAGGATAGACTACATGCTGGCACATAAAACATACCTCCAAAAGATCAAGAGGATAGAAATTTTGCAGACTACCTTCGCTGACCACAAGGCTCTGAAATTATTTGTGAACTCCAAAGGGACTCAGAAGAAACACTTTAACACCTGGAAGTTAAACAGCCTCATGCTCAATAACCAGTGGGTCCCAGATGAAATCAAGGAGGAAATAAAAAGGTTCCTGGAAACAAATGACAATAAAGACACAAACTCTCAGAACTTATGGGACACAGCAAAAGCAGTACTGAGAGGAAAATTTATAGCTTTGCAAGCACACATCAGGAAGGAAGAAGGAGCTTACCTGAGTAGCTTAATGACACAGCTAATAGAACTAGAAAAAGCTCAACAAAAGGACCCAAGAATATGAAGACAGAAGGAAATAACAAAGCTGAGAGCAGAAATCAACGAAGTGGAAACTCAAAAAACAATTCGAAAGATCAACGAAAGCAGAAGTTGGTTCTTTGAAAAAATAAACAAGATTGATAGACCACTGGCAAACCTAACAAAGAAAGAGAGAGAGAGAAACTTGATAACTCGTATCAGGAATGAAAAAGGAGAGATCACTACTGATATGACAGAGATTCAAAGGGTAATCAGAAACTACTTTGAAATACTCTACGCCACTAAAAATGAGAACCTGGAAGAAATGGATAAATTCTTGGACTCTTATAATCTTCCACGGTTGAAGGAAGAGGATGTAGCATATCTAAACACCCCCATCACCATTGATGAAATTAAAACAGTAATCAAATGTCTGCCGAAAAACAAAACCCCAGGTCCAGATGGATTCACTAATGAATTCTATCAAACTTTCCAAGAGGAACTACTGCCAATCTTGGCAAGACTCTTTCATGAAATTGAACAAACAGAAACACTTCCAAATAGCTTTTATGAAGCCAACATCACCTTGATACCTAAACCAGACAGAGACGCTACCAAAAAAGAAAATTACAGACCAATATCACTGATGAATGCAGATGCAAAGATCCTCAACAAAATCCTGGCAAATAGGATTCAATGCCTCGTTAAGAAGATCATCCACTACGATCAAGTAGGTTTCATCCCAGGAATGCAAGGCTGGTTTAACATCCGTAAATCTATCAACATAATACACAACATCAATAACAAGAAAAATAAAAACCACATGATCATATCAATAGATGCAGAGAAAGCATTTGATAAGGTCCAACACCCATTCTTGATCAAAACTCTCAGCAAGATGGGAATGGAGGGAACCTTTCTCAATATAGTGAAGGCCATCTACCACAAGCCAGTGGCAAATATTATCCTCAATGGAGAAAAACTGAAAGCCTTCCCTCTAAATTCTGGCACAAGACAAGGCTGTCCTCTCTCACCACTCCTATTCAACATAGCACTGGAAGTACTTGCTATAGCGATTAGGCAAGAAAAGGATATCAAGGGAATCCAGATAGGAAAGGAAGAAGTCAAGCTCTCACTGATTGCAGATGACATGATACTCTACTTAGAAAACCCTAAAGACTCTATCAAAAAGCTTCTAGAAACAATAGACTCATATAGCAAGGTGGCAGGCTACAAAATTAACACACAAAAATCAATGGCCTTTCTATATACCAATAGTAATAAGGATGAAATGGACATTAAGAAAACAACCCCATTCACAATAGTACCACACAAACTCAAATATCTTGGAATCAACTTGACTAAATATGTGAAGGACCTATACAAAGAAAACTATAAAACTCTGCTCCAAGAAATAAGAGAGGACACACGGAAATGGAAACACATACCCTGCTCATGGATTGGCAGGATTAACATCATCAAAATGTCAATACTCCCCAAGGCATTTTACAGATTTAATGCCATCCCTCTAAAGATACCCATGACATTCTTCAAAGAAGTGGATCAGACACTTTTGAAATTCATTTGGAACAATAAACACCCTCGAATAGCTAAAGCAATCATTGGGAAAAAGAATATGGGAGGAATTACTTTTCCCAACTTTAAACTGTACTACAAAGCAACAGTTATCAAAACAGCATGGTATTGGAATAAGGATAGGTCCTCAGATCAGTGGAATAGGCTTGAATACTCAGAAAATGTTCCCCAGAGATACAACCATCTAATTTTTGATAAAGGAGCAGGAAATCCTAAATGGAGCAGGGAAAGCCTCTTCAACAAGTGGTGTTGGCACAATTGGATAGCCACTTGCAAAAAATTAAACTTAGACCCCCAGCTAACATCATGTACAAAGGTAAAATCCAAATGGATTAAAGACCTCGATATCAGCCCCAAAACCATAAGATATATAGAACAGCACATAGGCAAAACACTCCAGGACATTACAGGCATCTTCAAGGAGGAAACTGCACTCTCCAAGCAAGTGAAAGCAGAGATTAACAGATGGGAATATATTAAGCTGAGAAGCTTCTGCACCTCAAAGGAAATAGTGCCCAGGATACAAGAGCCACCCACTGAGTGGGAGAAACTATTCACCCAATACCCATCAGATAAGGGGCTAATCTCCAAAATATACAAGGCACTGACAGAACTTTACAAGAAAAAAATATCTAACCCCATCAAAAAATGGGGAGAAGAAATGAACAGACACTTTGACAAAGAAGAAATACGCATGGCCAAAAGACACATGAAAAAATGTTCCACATCACTAATCATCAGGGAGATGCAAATCAAAACAACGATGAGATACCACCTCACACCCCAGAGAATGGCACACATCACAAAGAATGAGAATAAACAGTGTTGGCGGGGATGTGGAGAGAAAGGAACTCTTATCCACTGCTGGTGGGAATGCTGTCTAGTTCAACCTTTATGGAAAGCGATATGGAGATTCCTCCAAAAACTGGAAATCGAGCTCCCATACGATCCAGCTATACCACTCCTAGGAATATACCCTAGGAACACAAAAATACAATACAAAAACCCCTTCCTTACACCTATATTCATTGCAGCTCTATTTACCATAGCAAGACTCTGGAAACAACCAAGATGCCCTTCAACAGACGAATGGCTAAAGAAACTGTGGTACATATACACAATGGAATATTATGCAGCTGTCAGGAGAGATGAAGTCATGAAATTTTCCTATACATGGATGTACATGGAATCTATTATGCTGAGTGAAATAAGTCAGAGAGAGAGAGAAAAACGCAGAATGGTCTCACTCATCTATGGGTTTTAAGAAAAATGAAAGACACCCTTGTAATAATAATTTTCAGACACAAAAGAGAAAAGAGCTGGAAGTTCCAGCTCACCTCAGGAAGCTCACCACAAAGAGTGATGAGTTTAGTTAGAGAAATAACTACATTTTGAACTGTCCTAATATTGAGAATGTATGAGGGAAATGTAGAGCCTGTTTAGGGTACAGGCGGGGGTTGGGTGGGGAGGAGGGAGATTTGGGACTTGGGTGATGGGAATGTTGCACTGGTGATGGGTGGTGTTCCTTTTATGACTGAAACCCAAACACAATCATGTATGTAATCAAGGTGTTTAAATAAAAAAAAAATTATGCATTAAAAAAAAAAAAAGAGAAAAATGTAGATGCAAGCCTCTACTTCTACTTTGTGCATAATGTGAGCTCTATTTCTTCTGCTTGACTTTCTTTCTTTCCTTTTTTTGGTTTTGTTTTGGGGCCACACCCAATGGTGCCCAGGAATTACTTCTGGCTCAGTGCTCAGAAATCACACCTGGTAGGCAGGGGACCATATGGGACGCTGATAATTAAACCAGGGTCATCCCTGGTCAGCCGTGCACCCTACCAACCACTGTGCTATCACTCCAGACAATGTTTGCCTTTCTAAGACCACCAAGTACTTGCTAATGAGAATCTCTCATTTTGTTTTCGTACCACCCAATGGTCAAATAAACAGTTCCAGATAAGAAAAATGGTGTTGGTATATTCTAATCTTCTTCCAAAAGATGTGTGTTCATCTACAGAATAATATGACTTCAAATTAACTTTGTTATAAAATCATGAAATAGTAATGGAAAGAAAGAGCAGGTATTCTCGCTAGAACATTCTGAATAGTAACTGTACAAGAAAGAAAGGCACATTACAGATAATAACTGTTCTTAGTTAAAAAAAATATCATTGTATAATCTAATGTGTTACAGCCTTTTCATCTATCTTATTGGGTAACTAACATGCCAAGATTAAAAATCACAGTATTTAACCACTTGCATTACCCATTATGCGAGCACAAAATGAGGTTTATATATGCTGGATCACTACTATTTGATTTTTTGAAACTCCAAAAATGTATATATTCACTTTGACTTTTTTTTTTTACTGGAGACCTCCAACAACCAGAAAACTAAATGAAAAACTAAAGTGTATTTTTCTTAATACTGCACATTTATTTTGGGTTAATTTTTTTCTTTATATAATATATAAGAACTCTTCATATTCAACCAATAGTGTTAAGAAATGACAAAAGAAGTTAATCTTATAATTTTTTTATTTTATTTTATTTTATTTTGCTTTTTTGGTCACACCCAGCAGCGCTCTGGGGTTACTCCTGGCTCTATGCTAAGAAATTACTCCTAGCAGGCATGGGGGGACCATATGGGACGCCGGAATTCGAACCACCGACCTTCTGCACGCAAGGCAAACATCTTATCTCCATGCGCTCTCCAGTCCCCCCCCAATTTTTTTTTTTTTTTTGGTTTTTGGGTCACACCTGGCAGCACTCCTCGATCTATGCTCGGAAATCACTCCTAACAGGCTCGGGGGAACCATATGGGATGCCAGGATTTGAACCACTGACCTTCTGCATGAAAGGCAAATGCCTTACCTCCATGTTATCTCTCCAGCACCATAATGTATTTTTTTTTTTTTTTTGGTTTTTGGGCCACACCCGGCGGTGCTCAGGGGTTACTCCTGGCTGTCTGCTCAGAAATAGCTCCTGGCAGGCACGAGGAACCATATGGGACACTGGGATTCGAACCAACCACCTTTGGTCCTGGATCGGCTGCTTGCAAGGCAAACGCCGCTGTGCTATCTCTCCGGCACCATAATGTATTTTTTAACCAACTAGTAAATCACCTCCTGGGCCCAGACAGGAGTGGTCCATGAGCACAGAACCAGGAGTAACCAGTGAACACTGCCAGATGTGTTCCTCCTCTCCCCCCAAAATAAGTACTGCCATGAATTTGCAAATGACATGGGCCTTTAATCAGTATATAACTATACAGATAGATATTTCAATTTCTTAATTTGCTATACATCTTATTGAAAACACCTTTTCTAAGATTTCTTTAAGATTTCGGCAGTTGGAGAATCTTCAAGAAATGTACTGTCATTTAGTCCCTGCTTATGGAGGGACTTAGTTTACAACTAAACGTTGTAAAATGTAACTAAGAATGTGTTCCCTAGAGCAGTGCCCTTCAGCAGTCTGACATCTGTCCACTGACTGGGATTTATTACCAAGGAGAAAGACCAGCGGTTTTCACGTTTTTTAGTTCTGTGTACCAGCATCCATCCATGACTCAGCGATTGAAGACCACTGATCTAAAGAGTGACACAGACAAAGGCATGAACAGCTTCTAAGGTGTACCTTGCTCACAAAACACATGGAGCATACAGAATGCTGCAAAATGTACATATAACTAGGATATATGCAAAAAAGATGCTTGTTAGAGAGTGCTCTTTAGAGGAATTTATGGAAAATTATGGACAGAATATCAAGGTTATAATTCATTTTATTTAGTAACCAAAATGAATTCTTTATTACAATCTGAAATATAATTTTCAATGACTTTGAGAATGACACTTATTTTGATTTTTATATTTATATCTGAATATAAAATAAGTTAACATTCACCTATAAAAAGATTATTGTGTGCTGATAAAAAAAACAGAAAACACTTCTGTCAAATAGAGATGATAAAAACAATGAATAATAGGCAGAAGACTTGGAACTAGAAATAAATAAAAGACCATCTAATTAAATAGATACAAGACTTCTATACAATGTTAAATACATGTTAAATCCAAATGCCAGCAATTCTTTGACTATCTCTATACTTCCTAAATATAGAATATCAGAATTTATTTTTGCTTTCCATAAAAAATATTGCAAATTTTGGCCAGAACAATATATCACAGAGGAAAAGGTTCTTGACTTGCATGCACCCAATATAGACTTAACCCTCAGTATCCATAAGATTCCTGAACATGAGAGGAGTGGTCCCTGAGTGCAAAGCCAGGAGCAAAATTTGAGATTTAAGCAACAGTAGGTGTATAAGCAGAGAGAGAGAGAGAGAGAGAGAGAGAGAGAGAGAGAGAGGAAGAAGAAGAAGAAGAAGAAGAAGAAGAAGAAGAAGAAGAAGAAGAAGAAGAAGAAGAAGAAGAAGAAGAAGAAGAAGAAGAAGGAGGAGGAGGAGGAGGAGGAGGAGGAGGAGGAGGAGAAGGAGGAGGAGGAGAAGAAGGAGGAGAAAGAAAGAAAGAAAGAAAGAAAGAAAGAAAGAAAGAAAGAAAGAAAGAAAGAAAGAAAGAAAGAAAGAAAGAAAGAAAGAAAGAAAGAAAGAAAGAAAGAAAGAAAGAAAGAAAGAAAGAAAGAAAGAAAGAAAATTATTGTACAAGAAGGAAATGTTTGGTTTTTCATAACTTTTATATAATGCTTTCCCCCACCCCCTATAGAATGCTTTTAATAACCTATTTTAAACACTCCTATATCTAAGTTTTCCAGACCTGTCCCTTGTCAATATTCGAACATATTTATTCCTAGCATTTTTTCAAGTATTTTGTACTTTTTAATAGGCAAGGTAAATATATAGAGCAAATTATTCTTTCCCTTTTGGTGCTATTTCTCTAATAACTTCTATCAAAGTGTGCATTATCATATCTAATTGCACTACAAAGTAAAGCCATAATGAGTTAAACATCTACTAGTACAGGTAGGACAAAAATGGATGGTACCAACAACAATGCATGCACACAAGTACTAAAATATTCACAGCAGTATTTTATACATATTATTTTATTTTGGTTTTTGGGTCACATCTGGCAGTATTCAGGACTTACCTAGAAATCAGGACTTTACCTAGAAATCACTTCCAGTAGTGCTCAAGAGACCTTAGATGGGGCCGGGCGGTGGCGCTAGAGGTAAGGTGCCTGCCTTGCCTGCGCTAGCCTTGGATGGACCGCGGTTCGATCCCCTGGCATCCCATATGGTCCCCCAAGCCAGGAGCGACTTCTGAGTGCATAGCCAGGAGTAACCCCTGAGTGTCACCGGGTGTGGCCCAAAAACCAAAAAAAAAAAAAAAAAAAAAAAAAAAAAAGAGAGACCTTAGATACCGGGAATCAAAACTTGGTCTTTCTGTCTGTAAGCAAGTGACTTACCTGCTGTACTCTTTTTAATCCCTAAACACACATTTTAAAATTGGAAACAATCAGTTTTGGAACATCAAAAGTGGTATTGGTCATTCATATGATGAAATAGTAAATAATTTTAAAAATGAGCCAACTACAGTGTTTTGCATACAGTAAGTTGCACTCCCCTTCTCCCAAAGTGCATTTTATGGAGTGAATGCCACCTGGAGCTGAAGTCTCAGTGGAGGGGAGGAGTCTTATAGGGCGAAAAATACCATATGAAGTGGACAAATTCACAATCCACACTTAAATGAAAGATGTATGGCAAAAGAGAATGCAATGTGTCTGTCTCATGATCACAGTTACATAAAATTGCGTAGCATACAAATCTAAATTGGCATCAGGACAGTCAGGATTAATATTATGTTTACATTGATGGGGATCCAGGAGGGCTTCCAGGATGCTGGTAATTGTCCTACCTGGTGCAACAAGTTACCGATTTTCACTCAGCAAATTGCACTAAACTCATTGTGCTTTATATGTCTATTTTGTGTACTTTCTTTGTGTTATCACCATTTATACATATATATATATACACTAAATATGTTGATACGTTTTCTCTGTGCTACAACATTTCTTTGGTTTGGGGGTACATACACAGAGGTACACAGAGGAAAAATATTCAAAGGAAAGTTTCTGTTAAGACTATCAAAGGCAGATAATAAATGCTAGTGGTATGCTCATACAGTAATGTTTTATAAACATTACAAGAGTAATGCCACTGTTTTGACTGATTTTATTCCTTTTGAACATCTTAGAAAGTTAGTTTGCCAAATTATATCTCTAGTGTGGTGTTGTAACTCATTCCATATCAACAGATTAAGACTATAGGGTCAGGGGAGGAGGGAGATTTGGGACTTGGGTGATGGGAATGTTGCACTGGTGATGGGTGGTGTTCCTTTTATGACTGAAACCCAAACACAATCATGTATGTAATCAAGGTGTTTAAATAAAAAAAAATTAAAAAAAAAAAAGACTATAGGGTCAGAATAATTGTTTAAAAATTTTAAAAGAAAATTAAGAAACTGCAATGTGCAATGAACTACTAAAGAGCTATTTTTGTTTTTGTTTGGGGGCCACACTGGGTGTTCCTCAAGGGTTACACCTGGCTCTGCTCTAGTGAATTACTCACAGTAATGCTCAGGGGACGATATGGGATGCCAGACTCGTAGAACCCAGGTCAGTCACATGCTATACAAGTGCCCTATCTGTTGTAAAACTGTTCTGGCCTCAACTAAAGAATTCTTAACAATGACACTATTGGTTCACATGAGCACTTTGGAACTAAATGGACTTTTTTTTTCATGGTGCAGATTCCCTGTGCCTTTGATTGGTGTAAAGATGAGCCAAATTTTGTCTCCGGCACTGTAGGGAAAAGGGTAGAAGTGGAATATATTGGCTCAAATAAACAACGAAAAAGACTGCCAAAATAATAACTTAAAATATGCCCTGTGTTGGGACTGAAGTGATAGTGCAGCAGTAGGGCGTTTGCCTTGCATGCAGCTGACCCAGGACGATCTGGGTTCAATTCCTGGCATTCCATATGGTCCCCCAAGCCAGGATCAATTTCTGAGCACATAGCCAGGAGTAACCCCTGAGCTTCATTCACCAGGTGTGGCTCCCAAACAAAAAACAAAAATAATAATAATAACAACAAATGTCCTGTGTTTATGAAAAATACATATTCAAAACTAATGACACAATTAGAAATTGGTTTGCCAATTGCATTCAGATCAGGAATACTCTCTTCCCCACCCATAGTGTCTCCTCCACCCCCATATATTTTTTAATTTGGCATTCATAGTTGGTGATGCTCGGGGCTTTATCCTGCTTCCTCCCTCAGGAGTTACTCCTGGCATTGATCAGGGGAGAATATGATGCTGGGGATTGAACCAGGTTTGAAGGTAGCCTTCTTTTACGCAATGGATAATAAATGAACGTTTTTCTCTTCCTACTAGTAATAAAGTAAAAAATTAAAAATAAGAATTAATACAGGCCTAACTAATGTATTTTTATGTCTCTAATATCTAAATTGCTAGCTATACTTTTCATATAGCAATATAAGGACTAAGCCTGAGAAGAAAAACTGTGTATTTTTTGTCTTTCTTTACAAGGTCAACAGAAACACCACCGTGAAATAACTAGAAATAAACTTAAGAGAGTTAGCTACATGATGATTAAAAAGCACATGCACTTAATATTCCAGATTTTAGCTTCTTTGAAGATGTCAAACTTTGTTAAAAATAATCTAGATAGGAGCTGGAGTGGTGGCACAGTGGTAGGGCATTTGCCTTGCACACGCTAACCTAGGACAGACCATGGTTCGATCTCCTGGGGTTCCATATAGTCCCCCAAGCCATGAGCAATTTCTAAGCACACAGCCAGGAATAAACCCTGAGTGTCACTGGGTGTGGTCCACAAACCAAAAAAAAAAAAAAAAAAAAAAAAAAAAAAAACAAACAGAAACAAACAAAACAAAACAAAAAGAACCTAGTCATAGGCTAGAGAGATACTTCAGTGGGTAAGGTGCCTTGTATATGGTCAACTTGAGTTACATCCCCAGCACTGCATAATGATTTCCCGAAGCCTACTAGAGTGATCCTGAGCATAGACCCAAAGAGATCCCTGAGCACAGGTGGGTGTGGATCAAAAAGAACAGCATTAGATGTGGAAAAGAGCTATACCTACTGCACAAAAGAATAATTTGTTCATGTTATTTAAAAGAATTGCTAACTTTCATATAAGCAGATTATTTCCTTAGAATTCATATCATCATGGCTTCAATCACTTCGTCCAGAACATGAAGAATAACTTGAAAATTCAACTTGAAGACAGAAAGTAAATTTGAACATTTACAAGTGAACCAGAGTTAGGGCATGAAAGATAATATAGTGGGCAGGATGCTTCCCTTGCTTGCACATGGCCAACCACGGCCAACCCCAATCCCATGCTCAGCATGGTCCCCCAGATACCACCAGACGTGATCCCTGAGAACAGAGATAGGAAGAAGTAAGACCTGATTGCCAATGGATGTAGACACAAAATAAAACAACAACGACAAATGAATCAGTTTTCAATTATACTTTCTGCTTCACAGTGAAAATCTGTCCCAAATGGAGAATAATTCTAAATGATCAACAAGTCTACATGACTTTCTGTGTTAGAATTAGACTTGCCACTCTGTGACAGAACCACAGAAGTACTTTCTGAACTTTCACATTCTCAAATGTGTGCATTTTACCACCATTTCACTTTGCAAAGTTAATGATCCCTTGGGCCCCAAACTCAGTACTTCTTTTAAATTTGAACCATTTGTCCTTGTCAGCCATTGATTAACTTCAGCAGGTATGCATTGTAAAGTTGGAAAATACCTTCTGCTTACTATTTAGTGGGACTTTTTACTTAGTATCATACAAACAAGTTATCTTTTCCTTGCCTTTCTTCCTCATCTTTCAATAGCACCATCATCACAGGGACTCTGATGTCCTCCCAGGGGACACACTCTGGTCTCCAACTTATATTACTCCCCAGAGAAATGAAGAGATTGTCTTGGTGCTGATTGGGTTTGGGTGGTGACCTATTAGAAAGAAAATAGATCACATAGCCAAAAGAAAGGTTCAGAACTGAGCTACAGCTTAAACACTAAAGGAGCTTTTCCCATTGAGTTCACAGCTATTAGATGTTTTTATATTAACAGCCTTTCCCATCCAAGTTTATGCATTTTATCTTTTTTTTTCAAATCCTGGAATTGCTTGGATAAGAGACTGAGTTTATATATTATACACACACACACACACACACACACACACACACAGATATAAATACACACACACATTTCTAAGAGCAACCTGAACTTTTAGGGGAAATTGAAGAGGCTTTGTGTCAAGTACAGCTAAATCCAGCCTTTCCATATCAAACCTCTGCTAGGAAATTACTGTGCAGATGATAAGGCAGAAAGATATAATAAAAAGTGACTCTACTCAATTTACACTGCAATATTGGTATGACTGAATATTTTTCATTCAGGAGTCTGATAAAATCACTAAACTGTATTGCAGATAAATAAAGGAGGCTACTGTCAAGAATAAACACCATTAATCATGAAGTCTTACCCTCGGAGAGCCGCAGCCCTGTGTGTGCGCCAACACACCGACACAGGCAACCTGCCATTTGCCTCCCCCTTGATCCTGCTCCAGGCTGAAGTTGTCCTCCTTTGCCTTTTGTGTGATTTAGGCTCTAATAACATTTTTGGGGAAAAAATAATCCCTGCATATTTTAACTTGACGGTTCTATTATCATAAAATTTAAGAAAAGTTGACTTGATTTTTGGGGGGAAATTTGATAATGAAATACTATTTTTTTCTGATTACATACATATACAAAATACATATGCTATTTACTTGGTTTCATCTGTTGATAGGAAGAAGCCAGCAATTTTTTAGGCAGCACCGATAACAAGACTTATCATATTCAATGTTTACTTTATACTTATTCCAAGTGCTATTTTAGACATATTTAAAAACAAAACCATTTTGCTCAACTGTCTCTGAAGCGACCATATTTTTGGCCACTTCACTGAATAGCAACAGTGAAAAACTGCAAGTTTTACCATATATTGATTGCATCCAGAGACACTGAAAGATATACATGAAACCAACAATACTTTAAGAAAAAAATTTTTAAAAAGATACATTTTTTTTAAAGGTAACACAAAGGGTTGGTGTGGGTATAGTGGATAGAGCATTTATTTGCCTTGTAGGCAGCCAACCCAAATTCAATCCTTAGTAGTCAATATGGTTCCAGGAGCCAGCCAGGCATAATCCCTGAGTGCAGAGCCAGAATTCAACCACGAGTGAGCACCATTGGATGTGACCTCAAAAGAAATAAACAAAGGTGACAAAAGGATGCACAACTTAGATGACTTATATGTGGTAATATTATAGATTTACTCAGTTAATTGACATTTGCCAAATAGCTATGATGTGACAGAGTTTGTGTTAGCAATAAACCCATTCTTTGCATTTTTGATATGGGATTTAATAATGAAATTAGGCTCAGAGTAAACAATTTGTTTGTTTGTTTGTTTTTTGGGTCAGACCCGGCAGTACTCAGGGGTTAGTTACTCCTAACTGTAAGCTCAGAAATCGCTCCTGCCCGACTCGGGGGACCATATGGAATGCCGGGACTTGAACCACTGCATGCAAGCAAACACCTTACCTCCATGCTATCTCTCCAGCCCCTCAGGGGTTACTCCTGGCTATGCACTCAGAAATCACTCCTCTCTTGGGAGACCGTATGGGATGCTGAGGGATCAAACCATGATTTTTTCTAAGTCATCGCATGCAAGGCAAACACCCTACTGCTGCGCCACCACTCAGGCCCCAAAATCCTCAGCTTCGTTCACTCAAAGCCTACCAAGAGAAGATCATAAGAAACCAGAGCCAAGAAATAATTAAAGAACTAAAAGATTGCCTTTTGTTTCCAGAAGGAAAAATTATTAAAATTAAAACATTAAATTGATTTATTTAAAAATTAAATGATTTCAGAAAACAATTTGTGGGGTAAGGAACTTGCCTGGCTTCCTGCCTGCTTGGGTTCAATCCCTGGCATACTGGAGGGTCCCCTGAGCCTATACTCAGAGTGATCCCTGAATGCAGAGCCAGAAGTAAGACCTGAGCACTACCAGGAAGCTCCAAAACAAATAAGAAGTATGTCTGAAACGTAACAATTAAGGTATTGAATAGTTTCTTTTTTTTTTTTTTCTGTACAGATGGAAATACAATTTTTGAAAATGACTTCAAAATAACTTTAAAATGTAAATCTAACTTACAGGGACACAGTGGACACTAAGCCCTCCTCCACCCTGTCCAGGAGGATTTACATTGCTGAACTGGGCAGAGTGTAATAATCTAAACTATTTCCTTCAATAGCCTATTCACAGGGAAAGAAAAACAGATGATATGTAGCCTACTTCAGTGATTTTAAGGCTAGTGATGATTCAACGCAGCTGGAATAAGGCACTCACTGCTCTGCTCTCTAATGAGGCTACAAAATGTCTTTAGGTCTCCACGTTAGGGGCACTTAGCAAGGGCTCTGCTCGGCAAAGACCTATGGCAGACTGGAGCTAATCACACAGGCCAGCTTCAAATGTGCTGGAAAAATGCAGAGACTTGTGGCTCTGAGGAATGTAATTCATGAAGAAAAGCGTTGTCAGAGCAAGGCCAGGGAACCTCGTGGGAAGAAAGCAAAATAAACAGTTCAACAAAGACGAGCCAATAGCCTTTTTAAAGCTTGAGTATACTGAACTTTCAGCGGGGGCCTCAGACAAAGACCTCATCAAAGAACACCAAAGCAAAGCAAACAGACCAAGAAGGATGTTTCTCTCTGATACACTAGGGGGGAAGGGACTGGACTCTATTTTTCATTCCTTTCCATTCAACTTGTACATACCTTCCTCCTCCCAACAGCAAAATAGCAAACAACAATAAGCAGAGTAGCCAAAAAGTTTTGCATCTATTTTGTTCAGTTCAAACATAGGTAATGTTAAAGGAAGCTAACCTAGTTCAAATATAGTACAATTTATCTTGATGGTTCTTTATTTAGTTCCTGGGAAGAGCTTAAAGAGCACACAGGGCCTGCAGAAGTCAGATCCACACAGCCTATGATTCACATCTGGACAGCGAAAGGGGTTCAGAAATGCTAAAGCTCTTACCCCCTGGGATTCCCTTTAACAAATTGACTTTGACATTCCAACCAGGTAAATATCCATGTGAGCAAAAACCCCAGCCCCTACTCCATAATTTTCTGATTTCCAAGGAAATCTCAAGTCAGACTCCTCATGACTCAATGACTCTTAATCGCTGCAGACTTGAAATCCAAAGCCTGAGGTATATAGATTTTGATCATTAAAACAAGATACTAACTCTTCAGGCTGACCTCCTTTCCCCCCCCCCCCACCTTGGACAGCTTCCATTAAGATGGAGGATCATGCAATCTTTAATTTACTAATTCCAAGGACAGGAAGTGATGGCCAAGAGTAAAATGAACAGGATATAAGCACTAAGTGTTTTATACAGCTTTATTATTTTTACTTAAATGTTTGCAGATAGTGCAAAATAAAATATAATGAAGTAAAATGACAAGGATATTGAAAATAACACAACACTTTAAAGAAATCCAACAGATTAGGGGACATAAATCTGCATAGATTCTAATATAATTCTAACATTAGTCTACTCAAATCCCTAGCAAACATGATATAAGAAAATAGTTTCCTTCTGAAACCGATTGCCTTTGTTTCTGACTTAAATTTCCAATTTTTCCTGAAAACTTTTATGAGTGCATAGTTTATGTTGAACAAACACAATACAGGTTTGGAATGTTCTAAGGGGGAGCCAGAGATTATTTTGAAGAGAGACAAGAAACACTTTAGTAAACCAGACGTTTTTTGTTGACTCTGTCTTAAAAATGTAAATCATATTCATACAACTTCGTTTGGCAATTTGCTGTGCAAATGAGGCAAATTATTTAACTGCTTGTAGCCTCTCTAGGCTCCAAGGCACCCACAACCCCTAATGTAAAAAGAGTCTTGTTCACTTCTGATGAAGTTGGCAGTATTGAAACACTATCTGAATGTATCTGGAAGACGACGGTCACATAGGTCAGTGCCTAGCTCAGACAATAAGAGATATGCAATCACCTTGTCAGCCCTGGGATCACCAAATGTGCTTGCAGAGTTAATATAACTCTCTCAAGCAGAGAGCTGACTACCTAGGCATAACTAGGAAAGGTCAGAATCCAAGAAACAACTCATGGGTAGAGACTATCATTGGGGCAATCTCAAATGAACCTGTAGTAGAACACCTTTGGTGGCTACATGTACACAATTCACTTGGAATTAGTTTAGATTTTAGGGACAAGTCAAAGCCTCCCTGTCCCTCTAATTGTACCATGTGAAACCTAGAAGCTTTGTTGTACAAATGTATCACCAAAAAGGCAAAAGAATTCTAAAAGTGAGCAAGTAGATTCTTGGGAGAAAAAATTATCTATGACTTTTTTTTTTTGATGTATGAATTTTGCTGGGGACAGGGGAGGGGACAATGACAACAGCAAATAGGAATTGGGTAACAGGCAATCCTATGACATCAGCATTCGATCCCCTGGGAAAGGTCTAAAATGAAATCAGCCTGCTGTGCAGCTATAGGAAATGGCATGTCTTTGTTTAGGTAAAAAAAAAAAAAAAAAAAGTGGGTTCTGTTACCTAAGGGGGAGAAGAGATGGCCATGGATGAAGGGCTGTAGGCAGATTTGATTCCGGCAGCATTCATCTCATAAAATGAGCCTAAAAGTGTCTTCCCACTGGGACAAATTCTGTTCAAGTTCAATTTTCTCAAACACATATTTTGAAAAATAAATAAAATGATGGCAGTAAAATTCTGTTCTTGAAGCCAGGCTCAACATGAATGGAAGTACTGTACTCAAGAAAAAGTCTGTTACAAACTCAATACCCTTTGCCCTGGTCCCACAACAGGTCTAACCCAACTCTATAGATATAGAGGCTGCTGGTTCAGTGCCCATAAATACCTTCAGTCAACCCTGCACCAATCAGACTGCTGAATCAAGCACAAGAAACATGGGAATCTCACCCAAGATCCTCAGATTCTTAATAGAAAATATAATTAGGGTCCACTACTCTACAAGTGAATGCCCAATTTCATTACGTCAGTCATTAGAAATACTTCAAAAGTGAAATAAGTGTTTCAAATTCATTTCTTTCTTTTTATTATTTTGCATCAAAGCATCATTTATAAGGAGTCCGAGGATCATACAGCAGGTAAGATGTTTGCCTTGCACACGGAAGACTCGGGTTCACCCTCTGGCATTCCATACAGTTCCTAGCACATCAGGAATGATCTGAGAGCAGAACCATGAATAACCCAAGCACCTCCGAGTGTGCCTCCCACCCAAGAAAGGCAGCAGTGGGGAAGGCTCTTGCCTTCAACTCGGCTTTGATCCCAAGAACCACATATGGTCCCCTAAGTCCTGCCAGGTGTGATCCCTGTGTGCAAAGCCAGGATTAGCCCCAAGCATGTGAGCTGTAGCCCCAAACAAACAAAACACATATATATTGATTCCTGAAGGAGTTTGCAGCTCTTCTCCTCAGATGCTGCACCCAGTTCAGTAATTCATTCTATTCAGCCCCATGGGCAAACATGGGCATCTGGCTCTTCCCTCACATCTAGGACAAGCCACTCCTCCCATTTCCTCACCTACATTATGGAGAGGGCATGAAGTGGGAGAAAAGAGCATCTAGCCAGACACACCTCGAGATGTTCGAAAGGAGACCTCAGATTCATTTCTTAATACAAACTTGTGTATTGGTTGACCTGGAAATTTTTCCACTCTGCTGCCAGCTCATACAATTTTTGACAGTTTATGAACTGAAACTCACCCATATTTTCCAAGTACACGTGCATGTTAATGTATATCTATATGAATGCAAATATATAAGGAGATTTAAAAGTTAGGCACTATTCACCTTTTCCTGTTCATCATAAAAAATGACCAGCAACAATGAGGATTTTTTTTTTGGTTTTGTTTTTGAGCCACATCTAGTGGTGTTCTAGACTTACTCCTAGATCTGAACTCAGAAATTACTCCTGGCAATACTTAGGGGATGATATGGAATGCCAGGGATCAACCCGACTCAGCCACTTGCAAAGCAAGTACCTTACCTGCTGTCCTGTCACCCCAATCATGGAATCAAAGATTTTTAGCAGCTAACTTTGATGTCTAAAATTTTCTTACTGTTCACATGCTTGAGGAGTCTAGGAGAAGCTCCAAAGGCTACTGCACATGCTTTGACACAGGACCTACAAGTTCAGTCCACAGAATTGCATGGCCCCAAGCACAGAGATGGGAGTAGCCCTGAACATAACCAGATGTGGTCCCCAAACCAAAAGTATCAAAAGTTTTCTTATGCATCTTTTTCACTGTGGGTGATGCTCCTAACTTGGAAAGCTACAAAGATGATGAGAATCTATGACAATGCAATTCCCAGAGTCCAAAGCCTGTGGGACCAGAGTGATAGCGTAGTGGTAAGGCATTTGCCTTGCACGTGGCTGACCCAGGACATATCTGGATTGAATTCCTGGCGTCCCATTTGGTTCCCCAAGCCAGGAGTGATTTCTGAGCACATAGCCAGGAGTAACCCCTGAGCGTCACTGAGTGTGGCCCAAAAACCAAAAAAAAAAAAAGATTGCTAAGTTTTAGGATTGTATTTCCAGAGAAAGAACCTGTTGTGAAGCAGCAACTGATAGACATGGTATGATGGCCATTAATAGAAGGGAACTCTAGGTCATTATATGTAAGCAGTGATTGAATAACAGAGAATCTATTTGGTGCTGGAGAGACTGAACACTGCAATAACTTTAAGTATGCTGCTGCTGTTAAGGGGTCTGAGAGATAGTAGACTGGGTAGGATATTTGCCTTGCATGCAGTTGGCCCATGTTTAATCCCTGGCACCTCATATGGTCCCTGGATCACTCTCGCAGTGATCTCTGAATACAGAGTCAGGAGTAAAACCTAAGCACTGGTAGTTTGGCCCCAAAATAAAACAAAAGCAAAAAAATAAAGTAAACATATGACAGTCCACAGTAATTAAACCTTTGATTTTAGGGTCTAAATATACTATTCATGAGACAATAGAGTGATATAAAAGTGAACAACCAGGGACTTGGAATGTGGCTCCAGTGGTAGAGCATATGCAAGACCCGCTCTGCAAGGCCCCAAGTACAGTCTGAGTGGCCCTGTAAACAGGCAAGCAAAAAGGCAGGAAAGACAGACAGAGGGTGTCCGTAACCTCAGAGCAGCCTAAGAAGAAACAGCTCATCAGCAAAACTGTGGATCATGTTTATTTAGAAATTACTAGATACTGGGCATGAGCTTGGCCTACCAAATACAGCATTTTCTACCAAGTAATTGTAATCCCTTCATTTTCTTGCTTCCTTTCTGGTAGCATAAGCTGCAAATGTTCCTACACTATACCACTCTTAACAGTGGTACTAGTAGAATACAGATCAGGGGAGAATGGCTAATTGAAGGCTATTTACGGGCTGCCAAAAATCATAGTTCCAACAGAGATTTTTTTTTTAAAGGAGGGCGGGCCCGGAGAGATAGCACAGCGGCGTTTGCCTTGCAAGCAGCTGATCCAGGACCAAAGGTGGTTGGTTCGAATCCCAGTGTCCCATCTGGTCCCCCGTGCCTGCCAGGAACTATTTCTGAGCAGACAGCCAGGAGTGACCCCTGAGCAACGCCGGGTGAGGCCCAAAAACCAAAAAAAAAAAAAAAAAAAAAACAAAAAGGAGGGCATGATGGGAAGCAAGGAGAGAACAAAGAAAGGAGGAACACAGAGTATTTTCTGCTCCCTTTTCTATCTTAGCTACAACCAATCATGCTGATCATCTCCTGCTCTTATTCCAAGGAGATAGACATAATCATGATGCAATACCTACTTACTGCCAATGCACTCGGTCTTCTCCCAAGGACCAGGATGTGTAAAGAACAATTTTTATTTCAGTGAAGAAATTTCAGTGAGTCACTAATGAAAAAAAAAAAAAAGTCCACTCTCCCTGAGAGAGAGAGAGGGAGAGGGAGAGAGAATCTTCAAGTAGAAAAGAACAAGAATGAACATGTTTTTCCCAAGAGGAAAGAAGAATCTCATTTTATTAAACAGACTAATAAAGGGAGGGAGTAAAAAGTGGTACCCTCTGAGAAGCAGTTTGGGCTGGGACTGGGGCATGGAACCACAGACCAATCAAGAGCTACAGTCAGTCCAATAACACGTCTATCAAAATTTTAATTACTGCAGTGGGTTCAAGACTAAAGATCCTGGTCTAGAAAATGAAATGCAGAAGAGCCAGAAGGATAGTACAGCAGGTGAGCCTCTTGCCGTACATGCAGCTGACCTGGCACGAATTTAATCCCTGATATCCCATATGGTATCCCAGGACTGTTTGAGTGCAGAGTCAGGAGAAAACCCTGATTATCTCTGAGTCCAACCAGAGATATATGTGAAGAAACAGTTTGAAATTTTGTTCCTATTGATCCATAAACACAATAACTTTACATCAGATCAATGTATGCAAGAAGTATTATACATAGCAGTGGGGATTAACTCAACAGTTAGGGATTCATGCCCACGGCATAGTCATAGAGACCCCCCAGGCACCGCCAGGTGTGTTTAGTTGGCCCTTGAGACATATGTCCCTGCAGGACATAAGCAGTATGCACACCAAGTCTGAGCACTGAATTGTCCAGTCCAACTGGCTTAATAGCACCATTACTCAGCACCACAGAATAGTGCTCCTATATGCCACTGGAGCACAGCTTGGGGACTTTATTACCTGCAAGGATTATCTGTCCTCAAGTTAAAATGAAAAATTTTATCTTGGATCTTTACAAAGACACGTAGGTCTATTTTTCAAAGGAAAAAATGATTTGATAATTCTTAACATTTTTAAACAACATAGAACAAAAAGTACTTTGTTCATTTGTGTGAGTTATTATAATTATACTCTGACAAAACTGACTGATAACTGAGGTTATCTGAGGTGTGGAGTGAAAGGAAATAATGTGATAGAAGAATATTGACACTTTGGTGATATACAGAGTGTGGTAACTCTGCAACCCCAAAATATAAAATCATTCACATTTTTATAAGTCAATACTATCTTAATAAATACAAACACACACACTGTATTCCCATGGGAGGGGCTGTGATATTCCAATAGTCTAAGTTTCTGTTCAAAATTTTGAAACATTAGATATATTCCAGGAAGCTTGATCTAGTTCCATAAAATTTAACAGTGCCTTCCCCAGAATTATGCAAAGCCACATAAAGTGATGTAAACTATGTGAGGCATAAAATGGAGAGAAAACCAAGAAGTAAAATCATATACCAAATTCACTGTCTTCATTTAGCTTCCATCATTTTAGCAGATTTTAGCATCAATGCTTCAAGTAACAACAGTACTATAGTAAAATGTTCTGATATTTTTTCCAGAGCACTGTATATTATTCTACTTAGCATGGAAACATGTCAACATTCTAGTTAACATGGAAGCTGTGCTCAGGCAGAACAAATGACTGAGCCTTAAATTCTGAAAATTTGGTGGAGAAGAATTTTAAGAATAAAGGGATTCCCCCATACCCAGCATTACTGCTGTAACTAAAAAATGCTGGAAACAAATATTTAATTTACTTATTTGGGAAAAGTGGGCTTGGGTCACATCCAGAGGTGCTCAGGAGCTATACATGTAGTTATGTTAGGAGAAAACCCTAGTACTGTGTAGTGCATCAGATGGTGTCAGGATTAAACTGGGTAAGCCACACTTGAGGCAAGGACCTCTGAACTCTCTCTTAGCCTCTTTATACTTAGGAGCAGGGCATCTCCCAAGCATTGCTCAGAAGGATAGAGGCTTCCTCCAGGTCACTATCAAGCACTTGGGCTCTAGTTCTTTTTTTTTTAATTAAATATAATTTTTATTTTAATCATAGTGGCTTACATATCATTGACAATAATATTTTAGGTGCATATTAACATAAAATCAGGGAATTCCCATCACCGAATTGTCCTCCCTCTACCTCCGTTCCCGGGTTTCTTCCCATATCCTCTTCCCTTACTCCCGGGGCTGCTAGAATAAGTGGTCCCCTCTGTGCCTAGCTTACTACTTAGTGGTCTTACACCTATTTGGTCTTGGTACCTCCCTTATTCCCCCGCCCCAATTGGGAGGCGGGACTAGATAGTTCAAGTTATGTGGTTTTGTTTGAAGAAGAGAAAAGTAGTAACCTGGAGAACAAAAAGAAAAAAAGAATCAGATACTCCGGAAATGGGCTTTCTTCCTTGGTTTGAGAGACGAAGGGGAAAAAGAAGGTGAAATACCACAACAGTACATAAAGAAGTGTCAAAAAAAATATCCAGTGAGCATTCCAAAAAAACAAACAAACAAACAAAACAAAACAAAACAAAACAAAAGGGTAAGCATCATATAAAGCCATGGTATTGAAATAAAAAATGTGGCAGAGCACCTAAGAAAAAAAAAAAGAAGAAAATAAATAAATAAATATAAATGGAGACATCCACTTCAATAGCCAAACCACAACAATGCAATCAACAAAAAAATAGATAAGTAAATAATAATAAAAATTGGTTTGTGCTTTTTTTTTTTCCCTCCTGCAGATGCACAGTAAATATTGGGGTCATTCAAAAAGGAATTTCCTTTGCCTAAGAGATACAAGGTTTCTCCACCCTTGAAGTATATTGTCATGGGATTAACTATAGACTCCTTTCAGGTTCATTTACTCTCCCTGTGGTGCTTTTGTGGTGTATGGAAGACTTCTGCTCCATCCTGGGTGATAACATCAAACCTCTGTATCTAAAGGTCTCGGTATCTGCACTAGCCAAGGAGTTGAACTTATGATTATGTCTTTCTTTGTGGGTCTAGAAATTCTGTTCCCTCAGTGTCATTTTAATCCGTCTTCTGTGGTTGGCACTCCTGGTCTTTGCACTGATCCTAAGATGGGCCTGGGATAGCGTCTTCCGTTATGTTTCCAGAGGTCCCCTTCCGTTGCAATAGTCTCAGACAGACCTCTGGAACTAGGGATCATAGTTGTTATGCAGGTTGTAGCTCACACCCTAGACTAGGGCTTTTTTATTGGTCCCTGGATACATACAGTCTGGCCATGGTTCTGTCAGCCAGTCATCTGTAAATCGCGATCTTGGCATTTGGACAGACCAAAGGGTGACAAGTCTTCTGATTTTGTCTTATCGTTAGCTGGTGAGGTAGGATAACTTGCTCTTAGGTCAAGTTGTTCCCTTTTTCCTCGTTGTCAGGGTATCATATTAGGGCTGGCACTTGTTGGTGTCTGAGCACTGTTAAGGATGTCCTGGTTGGGATCTGTTTCCTGTGGCTGTTGTGAAGAAGTGTGTCGTTTCTATGTCTGTGGTCCAGGGTTCAAGGCTGGACGGTTGGTGTCTAATCACCTGGGGTCTAAGTTGGGTCCACATGACATATTTTCAAGGTGGAGATACCCCTGTATTGTAAACAAGTATGAGTTCTTATCCCTAATAAATAAGAGCTCGTTTTTATATGTAAGATTTCCCCTTTTTTTAGTGTGCCTTTGCAGGGAGAAATGGTGCTACATTATATTGCCAGTGCATTTGAGGGTGGAGAGAGAAGAAAACAAAAACATGTCACACACCCAAAAAAGATAAAAATAGAAATAAAAAAAATATGTGCTCACGTATATATATGACAAGAAAAAAGATTTTTAAGAAATGAAGTAAAAAATTAATTAAAGGAACAAGGTGATGCAAGAAAGTATCTTGCCTTTGGGGAAAAGCAGGCAAAGAGGTAGTGTAATACAGGTCTTATACTTATGATGGGCTCTAGTTCTTAGGGACTCATTTCTCCAGCCCTCAGAATGAGTCATTGCGTGTCACTCTGTGACAATTTGAGAAAATTGACGCTTACATTCCTCACCACATATTAAATGCTGCAATTTGAAATGTGTGGCTTTGAAACAGAAAGGAAAGGAGTAGTGTCAAATGTTATTTCAAGTACTGTATGAATTTGGAGTCACTGAAGTTTCTGCACCTCCTTTTCACTGACTAACCATAAACTGTGAGTAACATTAAGAGCAAGCAAGCTGGGTGAACAAGAAAGCATTTAGCAAGCAGGGTTCTTTAACCCAAACTGACAGGTTTCAGTACATATTTATAAGGCTCAGTAGTTATTATTAGGCTGTAATTGCAGTTGTTCTAACACCTAATAAGCTCTGGTTGGAAAAACAAAGGCAGGTTAATTTGTGATTTCCTCTACTCATTCAGAGGCAAATTAAGTGTCAAACAGCTAATACGAAACATATTTCATTTTATGAGATTTTCATTTAATTCTGCACCATATCATTGATGCCTTAATATAGGGTGGTTTATCTAAAAAGAGGAGCAATTTATAAAGCTCTTTCAATAGAATCTTTAATGATAGGATATGATAGCATAATTATCACAATGCCACGATCTTTCTAACAGAGATCTGTCAGCATTTCCATCATCAACCAAATCCTGTTTTCAAGAGACAATTTTAAGGTTGACAAAGAAAAACAATTATGTGTACAAAATAATGAAAATATCTGGAAATTCCATCTTCTTATAATTAAAATATTTATTCCAAAAATCAAGTAATCTCACTAATTTTCTAGAAGAAAATTATTAGCACGCCTTCTAGAATTCGAATTGGTGATAATATCTTTTACTTTTCCAAGTTACCACTGCCTCCTCAGTAAAGATTTGCTTTTAAGATCTCAATAACCATCACATTCACCCACCAATCACCCAATCAGTATCATTACTTAGAGCAGAGATCTTCAGCCATTTACACCTAGGGCCCAGCACAGCCTGAAAAAGCCAGCAGTTAGAACATTTCAGAACATCACAGAGCAGTCCAGCGATTTTTCATTGAGCCAGATCAGAACAAAATCTCAGGATTCTTTCTGCAAACCTCCAGTTGCCTCTGATGCAAATTCTCAGCACTTTCTTAGAGATGTTTGCTATTAAAAGTACTCAGATGTTTCATTGACGTTTCCTACAATTAGGATTAGAAAGATTTCCTAATTATCCTATAATGAATCCAAAACAGTTGATCATCAAACCATGAGGAATTTTGGAATGGAGATAATAGCAGGTAGGGTGCTTGCCTTGCATGCAGACGACCTGGGTTAAATTCAATTCAATTAAACTACGCTGCTTAACTCAGGAGTTTAGCTCAAGAATCTGAGTTCCCATTATAGATTAGTAGCTGAGAGAATAGCACTCATCTGCTTTTTGCTGGTTCTAAGACTGGTCCAAAGACCATCTTTCACAAAGGGCCATCTTTCGCAAGGGCTACTATCAAAAATACTAGCAGGAGGTAGCATCCATTAAACATTAAATGATCTTGAGAGGGTAAATACTCCAAAGAAAGCAAACATGCGGGGCTACAAGGAACAGCCTTTGTGAGAGACATTGAATATGAAACCTATTCTCTTGCTCTTGTTCTTGTTGGGGATTTTTCACTTGTTGGTTTACAGGGGGTTAGGGCTGGTGCAAAGTCTGAGTTTACAAATGAGTATGCTCAGGGCTTACTTCCAACTCTTGGCTCAAGGATTATTCTTAGCAGGGACTAAGAACCATATGAGATGCCAGGAATTGAGCTCAGGTTTGTTGTGTGTGTGCAAGACAAAAACCTTCCCATTGTACTATCTATCTAGTTCCTGAAAGTAATATCTGAATCAGACCTTGAAAGTAAGGAGTTGAAGCAGGAGTTGGCCCCACATGATGGGAAGGGAAGGGAGGGTAATGCTAAAATCACATCAGGTTTCCATGGCATAGAGGCACAGAGCTGCCTTAGTTTCCAGCAAGAGAGCTAAGACCACAAACCGTATACCAATAGCAATGGCATTTCCTCTCAGAAGCTTCTATAAGACATCACAGACTTTGAATAGAAATAGTCCATCACTAAACCCTAAGCCAGGTAAATAACAGTAGAGTCTATTACTGCAGGAAGTTCCAGAATCTGCAAAAAATCCCAGCTCAACAGTCAGAACTGCAATTTCTCCCTAGGATTCTCCAAGCTGGACTTTCCTTAAATCTTGAGATGTTCCATTACTGAGAGCTACTGCTGGCCAGGACAGAAAACACAGGAGTGCTCTCTCTACCATGAGAATTCACTCTGGTTATTCGGCCAAGGAACCAAGTTGGGATTTTCAGTGATGAATACAGAGTTGAATTTAACTAGAAGCCAAACTATAATGAAGCCAGGGGCACTGATGCAGTCTATCAAATAAATTCCTATTTTAAAATTTCTCAATTATATGATTTTGGAAAATCCATGAACAAATCTGATTTAAATGACTGCAGGGACTGAAGTTCAGAAGAAATTCAACACCTACCTCTGAGAGCTGCTTGGTTCCGTCTTGCCTCTTCAAAAAACCTGTGTTATAGGGTGGCTACATAGCAGGTCTCAGCCTGCCCCCTGGAATGTCCTTCCTTTGTATGGGGTCTTCCATATTGCCTCTGAGTTTTATCCAAGTTTATTTTTATTGGGCGTTAGCAGCTTGGAAATATTTATGTTCCAGTGAAAAGAAGTAAAAGTCACAAGTTTCTGTATTCTCTCTCTAAATATCCACTTCTCCTTTAATGCTTATAGAAGTCTGCAACACAAATTTATGACTTACCTCCAGGCAAATCTGCTCTGAAATTACAATTCAGTAATGGAGGATGGATCCAAAACTCTGTTAGTAAAATATTATGTGTGTACTTGGGCATGTAGTTAGGGTTGTTAATATCAATTAATTCTGTTCACAGAGGAGGACTTGTTTTAAAACAACTTCATTTTTCTTTGGCATATATGTAATTACATAGCTGTAACTAATAGCTACAGCAATGCAATCTACCATCTAAATAACCAGTATTATTCTTCAAAGTAGTATTTGTGCTTTTCTAACTTGACTGTCTCAGAAATGGAGAGTTGTCACCAGATTTGACTAAATGTATGTGCCAATGCTATTAGAAAAGATCCCAGTGATGATGGTACATGAGAGTTTGTGGAGAGGTCCATAAAAAAAACACCATTTTAGCTTCCGAGCCCATTATATTTTTTTCCCCTCCAAACTCATTAAGATGAAATTTATTTCCAAGTAACCTTCTTCCTTTTCTAACTTGGGTTCACACCACCATTCTTTCCTTTTATCTTTGTATAAACCAAGTGCTCAAACATATTTGCCATTTTGTTTGGGTGACATTTCCATCAATCAAGTGATTTTGGTATATGTGCCATAGGGCTATGAAAATTTCATTACAATTCTCTGTGGTTTCTGGGACAGGACTTTGACAGAACAGAAATTTGGGCAGGCAAAACTTCAAATCTAATCGCTACCAAATCCATATATTATATAGTCACTATCCATGAGGCCGCTGTATTAACAGTGTATTAATAGCTCACAGAATACACATCAGGAACATATGCAACAGACACTTGGCAGACACCTGGCATGACAGGCATTTCTCAGGAAACATAGAAATTTGTTTGCCTCGATCATACCTTCAAAGTCCAGTAACCAGTTGTTGGAATATTGGAAGACATCCAATATTCCAGTATCTTTTAGTGGGTATAGTGGGATACTTACACATGCAGTGGAGGAATTGGAGATGGATCATAATGGTAACGCCCTTCATGATGTCTTGCATCAATTGGTACAGGAGGATGAAATGCAGGGAAAAGATGAGGAGGGTCTGAAAAAGAAAGCCAGTTATAAACAGTGTGAAATAGAATTCCAATCCATAAGCAGCAATCTTTGCATCGTATATGAAATCTACCTTTAAGAATATGCAAAGAGGGGTCAAAGAGATAACATAGCCAATAGGGCATTTGTTTTGAACTTGATTGACCAGGGTTCGATTTTTCTGGCATCCCATATGATCCCCTGAGCCGTCCATGAATGCAGAGACAAAAATAACACCTGAGTACTACAGATGTGGCCCCACAAAAAAACCCAAAATTAAAAAATAATATGTAAAAGTAGCCTTGAAAATTCACATGAAGGCTATCTTAAGGACTGCTAAGTATGACTAGTTAATGCCTGCTCCCAGAAAAGCATTACCCATGCATGCCACTAAAACTCTGAGAAAAAAAATCAAGAGGAATATCACATAATCCTATCAGGAAGAAAGGCCAGTGGCAGAACTGAGGAACAACAGAAGCAAGTAATGAAATGCTTCCTGAATATTTTGCATAAAATATAAAAAAATTATGTTTGTCAGGGGACAGAGAGATATAGCAGGTAGGTTGACTTGCAGACAGCTAACTCAGGATTGATCCCAGCATCTCATATCATCCTCCAAACTCCACTAGGAGTGATCTCTGGGTGCAGAACAAGGAGAAATAAGCCCTTAGCACTGCTGGTATGATCCAAAAATAAAGAAAAAATATAAATTGTCATGAAATTCTACAGTTGCATTTAAGTTGCAGCATATTGTATGATATTATGATTCCTTGCAGCTGCATAGTATTTCATTAGGTATATATACCACATCATCATTATCCAAATAGTAGTAACCAAACTTCAAAATGTACTTGCCAGAGAAGCAAGCTGGGGGGTGGGAGAGAACCTGAGGACAGTTGCTCACAGAAGTTGACACTGGTGGTGGGACTAATGTTGGAACACTGTATGCCTGAAATTCTCCTTTGAATAATTTTGTAAATTATAGTGTCTTTTTAAAAATTTAATTTTATTATCCAAATAAAGATCAAAATGTAAAATAGATACCAATACTATCTCTTCTATACCAAAGTTGTTTTTTTTTTTGTGTTGTTTTGGTTTGGTTTTTGGTTTTGGGGCCACACCCAGTGATGCTCAGGGGTTACTCCTGGCTATGTGCAGAGAAATTGCTCCTGGCTTGGGGAATCATATGGGACACCAGGGA
Source organism: Suncus etruscus (assembly GCF_024139225.1). NCBI lineage: Eukaryota > Metazoa > Chordata > Mammalia > Eulipotyphla > Soricidae > Suncus > Suncus etruscus. The sequence continues at coordinate 104,316,221 of NC_064857.1, read as the reverse complement.
ATAGAACAGCAGTCTGTCCTAAGTCAGCCGCTTTGGTCCCTTTTTTTTTCCCCCTTTTTAAATCTATTTATTCAATAGAATCACAATGAGATAGTTACAAAGTTGTTCATGATTAGTTTCAATCATAGAATATCTAATACCCTTCACCAGTGCATATTTTCCACTACTAATGTCCCAAGTTTCCTTCCTCTCCTTCCCCCTACCTACCTCTGTGGCAGACATTTAATTTCTCTCTCTTTCTCTTCCTCTTAACACTGTGGTTTGTACTATATTTAATGAAGGGGTACCATGCATATTATTTTATTCCCCTTCAGCACCCAGTTATTGTTCAGAGTGGGCAGTTCCAACAGTCATTGTCGCAGTGGACCTTTCTTCGCTCTAACTGTACTCACTGCTTTTTATGGCAAGTTTCCTACCATGGACTGATGCCCCTGGCCTTCTATTGTCTCTAGATATTATTACTATATTATCTTCTAATCTTCTTATAAACCACAAATGAGTTAGATTATTCTATGTCTACCCCTCTCCCTCTGGCTAATTTCACTCAGCATAATCCTCTCTATAATAAACACAATTTTTAATAATTAAAAATTCTTCTCCACAGGCAGTTCTACAAGACAAACACAACATCAGCAAGACATTGTTGGATTCAGGGAATACAAAGAACAGTGCACCATACATGGGGTCTGTCCCTGGCATGGTCCCTATAATCCTGAGTATCACAGAGCCTGACCAATAACATGGTAAGGCCCTTGCATTGAATTGCTAACATGACACTTAGAATTTTCAAAGGGGTCCCCATTGAGCATTTGCAAAACACCATCCCTACCCCCAGAAAGAAAAAGTCACTGCTATCAGTTTATTTTTAAGAAATTATTGGAGTTGGAGAGAGAGTATAGTAGCTAGTATGTAGCAGAGCCAAGTCCCATTCTGTGCACCTCATATGGTCTTCTGAATCAATTCCTGAGTACAGAGCCAGGAATAATCCCCAAGTATTACCAGATGTGCCCCCCCAAATATATATACATATATATATCATACATATATAAATAAATAAGTCTTCTGACAGAATTTTGGGGTAAAGTGGGTTTTGAGTCACACCAAGCTGTACTCAGGACTTATTCCTGGTTCTATACTCGAAAATTACTGCTGACAGGACATCAGGTACCATATGGGATGTCAGGGATCTACCCACTTTACCGTCCCTCAATACCTCTTCTGACAAAAGTTTGTTTCTTATTTTCTTTGTTGTTCTTTCTCTCACTCCCTCTCTTGTTTCAGCATAAAGAGAAAATGACTGAGAAATGTTGAGCTATTATTTTCTATTTGATGAGTTTAGGTGTTATATTTGGTGCGTTTGATGAGTTGAGGGGAGAGGGTAGCTCCACATTAGGTTTGTGGCAAAAGTGAGTCCCCAAGTTCAATTTTTGTGAATGACCCCAGTAGCACTGCTATTTGAGATTTCAGGTATCACATGAAGTATGCAATCTTTTAAATCAAAGGTATCCAACCTTTAGCCATTGCAATAATAAAAAATAAAGTAAGTTCTGATTGAAAGTATGTGGTGTGTCTTGCAACACTGGGGGAATAAAAGCCCCAAAGATACGTATAAATTCTGCATATAGGAATTAGGTTAAATAAAGAAAACATAAATTAATGAGGATGATTTCAGATTTGGCCAAAGAATCTGGTTTTAGTCTAAGTATTCTACAGTTTTTATTTGTTTCCCTCTTAATTTAACTTAAAAAATTCTCTGGACTAATGAGATCTGTGTGAACATACCTGTGCCACTTATTGATTAGAAAAATCACATCTCTTCATCTATTTGGTGAGGAAATGAAGTGGCTACCTCCATTCTAATTTGTCCATAGTTCAATTTATCCAACTTGTCCATAGTTCAACAGTATTACACAAGAGATGAAATATATGGTAAATGTCACCAGTATATACAGATGTGAATTTATCACAATATTTACCTGAAAGTTATGCACTATCCCTTCAATAGTTTTAAGTATAAATCAGAGCCAGTATCTCCTTTGAGATCCCTGGCACACCTGCCATTAATGTTAAATACACCTATTAAGAAATAAGGAAAGCTCACTCATCTTTACAAGTTGAGCACTTCCCTGTATCTCAGCTTCTAGTTTCTATCTGGAAGAGCAGCAGCATATTCCATCACAGCCCCAAGAAGCTGTCCAAGGAAACCCATATGACATGAACAGGCCTGCATGGCCAGCAGCCACCATAATTATCCACCTCAAGGCTTATCATTTACACATGAGCAGCACAGCTGTGGTGCATCGTAACTCAAGTGTATGTGTAACAAGTTCCCGCACTGCAGCCATCTCCTGTTCTGGCCCTTGACAAAGCACCACAAGATGACTTTTCCAAAGTCAGGGGAAAACTGCTGAAGCAGAAGGAAGTGCCACTAAACCTGGCTACCTCCTATTTATCATACAATTTCCTGAGTGATGGTTCCACAAACCAGCTGTTAAGTGCTGTGTACTCTACTGTCAGCAAACTAACAGGCTAAATGGAAGACAGGGAGAATAATGTGCAGAACTGGTGGAATCAATTTTACTGAGGGAATTAAAATTCTACCAGGTGGGGGTGAGTGTGTGGAGCAATGGTAAGCAGTCAACTGTACATGCTTATGGCTACAGAGATGATTTATTACAGACTTGCAAGAGGTTTGACTACTGGACCAAATTCCTCTTAGAATAAACTGAGATTTGAAGAGTGTGTCTTATCCGAGGCACGAGCTGAATAGTCTTTAAACACCATAAATATGTAATTGGCTTGACACGTGTTTAAATTGAAATGCATAGTAAAAATATTTGTGCTGGGTACAGTTGTCAGTATTCAATTTCACGCTGGCTGTTGTCATGCTACATATTAAGGGTCTCATTAAGAATGAAATGCATTGATTTTTAGGCCCTTGCACAACAGCCTAAGTTGATCATAAAACCTGTATCTAGACAGTCACCTGGAGATTTATCTTCAATTGTATTGTTTTCCCCAGAAATAGTTTTAATACCCTCAGGCTATAACAGCTCTTGGATGCAATTCTGGGAGACTGTCTTTTAAGGTTGAAAATTTACATACAAAAATGGTAGATTAAAAAAGAGAGATCAAAGTCAGCTCAGTTAGTGCCCTAAAGGAGCAACTCTCTAAATGATACTTCAGTAGCCTCAAAGTGCCCAAGAAATGGCATGGGAGTATCCGTAAGAATAAACTGCCCAGGGCATAAATTTTTCTGGCTTAAATATTAAAGTTGGTGTACACCAATTTAAGGCTCTATTTTAGATTAGATATGAGGTTATTTTTCTTTCTTTATGTTAAGACCTGCCTGTACCATGGCCAATTCCTTCAGATGTCCTCAGTTTCCTAGCTCAAGTTGAAATATTACTTTTTTGTGTGAAAGTCACACAAAGTCAATGGCCAAAGTCAATCTGATCCTCCATAATTGCCAAATAAAAGGTAGTGAAAGGGAGAAGGGGTGTATAGTCCACTCTAACAGGGATTTAAAAGGGGCTCCTCCGCCACACAACTGCTTCTCCTGACTAAGGCATCCCAAGTCAACAACCACACCTGCGCAATACCAACCTGCAGAGGGGTCTTCACGATTGAGATAGGTTCCATGCCAGATATTACCCACACTCAGTCACCCTTCGGTTCCCAAGGGTTGGCTGGTAATATACATGTGGAAATGTGGCATTAAGAAGCTGGCTGGTCACTCAAGAGAACCCTAGGATGCTTGATGTCTAGTGATCCCGAGTAACACCAGGTACAGCTAAAAGTCCAAAACAAAATAAACCAACCAACTCCATCAAAAAATAAAAGAGATGAACAGAACTTTCTTAAAGAAGATATGCCATAAGCAGTGGTCCTCAAACTATGGTCTGCGGGCCACATATTGTATTTGTGTCTGTTTTGTTTCTTCATTGCAAAATAGGATATATGCAGTGTGCATAAGAATTCGTTCATAAATTTTGTTTTTACTATAGTCAGACTCTCCAATGGTCTGAGGGACAGTGAACTGGCCCCCTTTATAAAAATTTTGAGGACCCTTGCCATAAGGGATGTGAAAAAAGTGCTTTTGTTTCCCTTATTACCAGAGAAATGCAAATTAAGGCAACAATGAGATATCATCTCACATCAATGAGACTGGGACACATCACAAAAATACAAAAAACAAGCAGTGTTGGTGTGGATGTGAAGAAATGGGCACTTTCACTGTTGGTGGGACTGTTCTCTGGTATGTTCTTCTTGGAAAATAACATACACAATATACACACCTCAAATAACAAGCAAATGAGCTTCTATTTGTCCCAGTGATTCTACATTTTTGTTTTCTACCCCAAAGACCAAGAAAATTATTCAGAAAAAGACATTTGAAGTCTCACGTTCAATGAAATGCTATATCCACAATAGCCAAAATCTGGAAACAATCCAAGTGTCTAAAAACAGATGACTGGATAAAGGAACGATGGCCCATATACATAATAGAATACTACTTGGCTATAAAAGAAGATAAAATCAAACCATTTGTTGCAACATGAATGGATCTTGAGAGTATCATGCTAAGTGACGTTAATCAGGAGTGGAACAGACACAAAATGAGCTTTCTCGTGTATGTGGTATAAAGAAACATAGTTTGGCAATCACAGACATCCAAGGAGGCAGAAAATGAGAACTGGTCATTAGTAGAACATTTACCATAGAGGAGTAATAGGGACACTGGGATAGTGGTAGAGGGAAGCAGAAACTCTGGTGAAGGGTGCAGTGCTGAAATGTTTTACATATAAAACCCTACCAATAACAGTTGTTTAATCTACAGTGTTTAAACTTTAACAAGTAAAATAAAAAAATGTAGTTTCAGAAATAAAAAGATTTCTCTTTGTGATTTTAGAAAAATCTAGATTAAATTCTAAAAATAATGGATGAAACTGACTATAGCAATGGTCATTTAAAATTGACAATCTTGGGCCCAGAGAGATAGCACAGCATCATTTGCCTTGCAAGCAGCTGATCCAGGACCAAAGGTGGTTGGTTCAAATCCCGGTGTCCTATAGCCAGGAGCTATTTCTGAGCAGACAGTCAGGAGTAACCCCTGAGCACCACTGGGTGTGGCCCAAAAACCAAATAAATAGATAAATAAATAAATAAAGTAAATTACCTTTCTTATAAGAAACATCTAGTTTGGCTACACAAAGCCCAGAGTATCTATGGGGCTGCAGCTTATCTCTTGCTTTCATTTATTCCAACCACCACTCCAAGGGTATTAGGTCTAGTCTCTTGCATCACCTGCACTGACCAGGAAATTTTAATGATGGGAAACTTACAGGATTCATACAGAGAAGGAGAACGTTCTGGACTCAAAGTCCACTGCTACTGCAACCAAACCAACCAGGAGAACCTCTAAACAGGATGGTGCCTGCTGGTTTCTGCCAGGAGTCAAAAGGGTGCAGAGACTGGATTTCATCAACGTTCCTGCCAGTGATCCTGCCTGCTTCAGAGGTGGGTCTAGACGTACACACACTGATTCCTGCTGATTTCTGACGGGAGTCAGAAGGGCGCAGAAGCCATCTTGGGCCACGCGATTTCCACGCAATTTCCAGCTGTCGGAGACTAGATTTCATCAGCATTACTGCCAGTGATCCTGCCTGCTTCAGAGCTGCTTGAGACTAGATTTCATCTGCTTTCCTGCCGGTGATCCTGCCTGCTTCAGAGTTGGGTTGGGACATACACACACTGGTTCCTGCTGGTTTCTGCCAGGAGTCAGAAAGGTGCAGAAGCCATCTTGGGTCATACTGTTTTCAGCTGCCTGAGACAGGATTTCATCAGCGTTCCTGCCGGTGATCCTGCCTGCTTCAGAGGTGAATGTCAATTTTCTGGGTGACCCTGGAGACTACAGTGAAGGTTTTAGAGGCTTCAAACTCTTTCACGTTTGTCAGTAAGAGGATGGGAAGCCCCAACCATCTAGGGGATTACCCATTTCAGACTAGGATTAAACTTCTAAAAGATTTCTGTGAACTCAGATGCCAGCAACCCTATCTGCCTGTCTTCTGTGCTGTTCTGCATTTTCGGCCTGATTTCATCCTGTGTGTGGCTCATCTGTGGAAGGCTTGCCTTCCCTAGAGCCTTCCCTGGAGGTGAGTTTACACACCCAGAAAGGGAGGAGCCAGAGGAGCGCGGCTGGGATCCGCATTGCTTCCCAGCCGTACACATCATTTAGCCAATGAATACAACCACAACACATAGAAAAACCCACAATACAAGTGTGATAATGGGGAAACAATGCTGGCCAGCACCAGACATAGAGAATGATGATGGCCCTCTGATGATTTGAACATGACAAACCAACTAGTCAGTCTCTCAGATAAGGAGTTTAGAGTCAAAACATGGAAGATGTTCAAAGAACTCAAAGAAAGTATGGAAGAGAACACTAATAAGAATCAAGAGAATATGAAGATAGGAATCAGAAAACTCCAAACTAAAATTTCAGGTCAAATGTCAGGTCTGAAAAACTCAGTAGATGAATTAAAGAAAAACATGGTTGAGTTTTCCCATGGGTTAACAGCAGCTGAGTACAGAATTAGTACACTGGAAGATGAGATGAATAACAATTCCATACAGCATAAGAAATTGGAAAAAAGGCTTAAAGCAAATGATCAAACAAAGGAAAAATTACTCAAAGAATGGGAACAAATAAAAATAGAAGTCTATGATAAGCACAACAGAAACGAGTTAAGAATCATTGGAATCATAAAGAGCCAGGAAGAAAATCTACAGGAAGAATTAACGGTCAAGAACATCATTAAAGAGAAACTACCAGAGCTAAAGAATACATGCGATAAAATCCTGCATACCCGAAGAGTACCAACTAAATGAGACCCCAGAAAAAACACCCCAAGACACATCCTAGTCACAATGACAAATCCCACAGATAGAGACAATTCTGAAAGCAGCAAGATAGAAAAGAGAAATTACATTCAAAGGAACATCCTTGAGATTTACTGCAGACCTGTCAAAACATTCAAGGCCAGAAGGCAGTGGTGGGACATAGTGAGAAAACTCAATGAAATAAATACATCGCCTAGAATACTGCACCCAGCAAAACTCACTTTCAAGTTTGGAGGAACAATACATGGTTTCACAGACAAAAAAACAGCTCAGAAACTTTACAGTCTCAAAACCATTCTTAAAAGAAAAACTAAACGGCCTACTTTAAGACAAGATTGACCAACAGACACACCAAATTCGATATAAAGATGGCACTAACTACCAGAACAATTCTTTCTCTCGATATCAATGGACTAAATGCACCAGTTAAGAGACACAGAGTGGCTTAATGGATCAAAAAACTCAATCCAACCTTCTGTTGCCTACAAGAAACGCACCTGAATAGTCAGAACAAACATAGACTCAAAATAAAAGGCTGGAGAAAAATCATCCAAGCAAACAACACCCATAAAAAAGCTGAAGTGGCCATACTAATATCAGATGATGCAAACTTTATACTTAGGAAAGTTGTAAGGGACAAAGATGGATATTTTGTATTAATCAAGGAATATGTAGAGCAGGAAGAAATCACTCTCCTAAACATATATGCACCGAAGGAGGGGCCAGCAAAATATTTAATACAATTGTTGACAAACCTGAATAATAATATCAATAACAACACAATAATTGTGGGGGACCTCAACACGGCATTGTCAACACTTGACAGGTCAACCAGACTGAAACCCAACAAGAATATACTAGACCTGAAAAAAATGGAAGAAAGAGGCCTAGTAGTTGTATATGGGACACTCCACCCCCAGAAGCCTGGATACAAATTCTTCTCTAATGTACATGGGACATTATCCAGGATAGACTACATGCTAGCACATAAAACATAACTCCATAATATCAAGAGGATAGAAATTTTGCAGGCAACCTTCGCAACAAGGCTCTGAAATTATATGTGAACTATAAAGGGACACAGAAGAAAAATTTTAATACCTGGAAATTAAACAGCCTACTACTGAATAACCAGTGGGTCCGAGATGAAATAAAAAAGGAAATCAAAACCTACCTGAAAACAAATGACAATGGAAACACAAACTATCAGAACCTATAGGACACAGCAAAAGCAGTACTGAGAGGAAAATTTATAGCTTTGCAAGCACACATCAGGCAAGAAGAAGGGGCATACCTGAATAGCTTAATGACACAGCTCATAGAATTATAAAGTACTCAACAAAAGGACCCAAAAATAGGGAGACAGAAGGAAATAACAAAACTGAGATCAGAATTCAATGAAGTGGAAACCCGAAAAACAATCCAAAAGATCAACAAAAGCAGAAGTTGGTTCTTTGAAAAAATAAACAAGATTGATAGACCACTGGCAAACCTAACAAAGAAAGAGAGAAACTTGATAACTCATATTAAAAATGAAAAAGGAGAGATCACTACTGATATGGTAGAGATTCAAAGGGTAATCAGAAACTACTTTGAGAAACTCTATGCCACTAAAAATGAAAACCTGGAAGAAATGGATAAATTCTTGGACTCTTATAATCTTTCACAGTTGAATGAAGAGGATGTAGTATATCTAAACACACCGATCACTATTGAGGAAATTAAGACAGTAATCAAATGTCTGCCCAAAAACAAAAGCCCAGGCCCAGATGGATTTACTAATGAATTCTTTCAAACCTTTCAAGAGGAACTACTACCAATCCTGGAAAGACTCTATCATGAAATTAAAAAAGCAGGAAAACTTCCAAATAGCTTTTGTAAAGCCAACATCACCGTGATACCTCAACCAGACAGAGATGCTACCAAAAAAAGAATTATAAACCAATATCGCTGATGAATACAGATGCAAAGATCCTCAACAAAATCTTGGCAAATAGGATTCAATGCCTCATTAAGAAGATCATCCACTATGACCAAGTAGATTTCATTCCAGGAATGCAAGGCTGGTTTAACATCCGTAAATCTATCAACATAATACACAACATCAACAACAAGCAAAATAGAAATCACATGATCGTATCAATAGACGCAGAGAAAGCATTTGATAAGGTCCAACACCCATTCTTGATCAAAACTCTCAGCAAGATGGGAATGGAAGGAACATTTCTCAATATAGTTAAGGCCATCTACCACAAGCCAGAGGCAAATATTGTCCTCAATGGAGAAAAACTGAAAGCCTTTCCTCTAAATTCTGGCACAAGACATGGTTGTCCTCTCTCACCACTTCTATTCAACGTAGCACTGGAAGTACTTGCTATAGCGATTAGGCAAGAAAAAAGATATCAAGGGAATTCAGATAGGAAAGGAAGAAGTCAAGCTCTCACTGTTTGCTGATGACATGATCTCTACTTAGAAAATCCTAAAGACTACCAAAAAGCTTCTAGAAACAATAGACTCATATAGCAAGGTGGCAGGCTACAAAATTAACACACAAAAATCAATGGCCTTTCAATACACCAATAGTAATAAGGAAGAAATGGCCATTAAGAAAACAACCCCATTCACATTAGTGCCACACAAACTCAAATATCTTGCAATCAACTTGACTAAAAATGTGAAGGACCTATACAAAGAAAACCATAAAACTCTGCTACAAGAAATAAGAGAGGACATGCGGAAATGAAAGCACATACCCTGCTCATGGATTGGCAGAATTAACATCATTAAAATGGCAATACTCCCCAAAGCATTGTACAGATTTAATGCAATCCCTCTAAAGAGACCCATGACATTCTTCAAAGAACTGGATCAGGCCTGTCTAGAGTACAGGCGGGGGTCAGGTGGAGAGGAGGGAGATTTGGGACATTGGTGATGGGAATGTTGCACTGGTGATGGGTGGTGTTCTTTACATGACTGAAACCCAAACACAATCATGTATGTAATGAAGTTGTTTAAATAAAATAAAAAAATAAAGCACATAATTTTCTAGGGGAAACTACAAGAAAACAATAGGAATCACTACTTTAAAAATATCATATCCTTTTACTTTAAAAACTGTTCACTAGTGAAAAAATGATCTTATCAATGACCATTTTTGTATTGCACAACTGAAAAAATCAAATTCCAATTCCAAAAGCTAGGGTCCTCGAGGATCAGCTACAGTGCTTAGAGGATCAAGTATTTCAAGGAAAGCTGGAAATTTTCCCTGTCAAACAACAGACACTTGGCGACACAATGGACCTGCAAGGTTTATTAGTAAGGCAATAATCAAGAAAGGTGGGGGCTAGAAATCCTATCAGAACAAAATAAATCTTCTCATGGAATGTACAAACATGCCTCCAATGTAGCAAAATGAGAAGAAGCAGAGAGTGAAAAGTGAAAAAAGTACAATTCGGCATGTCAATATATTAATAATACTCATATAGGTTTTTTTACAGAAACCTTCTGGTGACCTTAAGTATTTCAACAATTTGGACTACAGAGAGAGTTCAGCATGTACAGTGCACATAGGTTCCATCCCCAACACCCTATAAGGTCACCTAACAATGCCAGGAGTGATCCCTGAGCTCAGTGTCAAAAGTAAGGAGCCTCAAAAGAAAACAAAGCTTTATTATTCCTCCTAAGTCATGTATGTCTTTATTTCTTATTATCAGGACAATCTGAGAAGTAGAAAGAAAAAAAATCTCACTATCTATTCAGAAAAGCTAGATGATCAACCCAAAGTCAAATGAACCAAGCCTTGAGAAAGAAGTTGGTAACCCCTGAACACTGCACCTGAATTTCACTGTTGGGGGCAAGAAATGTTGGAGGTAAGATCTCTCAGACCATAATTATTTACTTTCCCCACATGCTCTTTGGGGCTGAAGGTAGAAGAAATTCACTTCTTCCTCTCTTATCTCAACAGGCTAACTCAACCAAGGATCGGCATATAAAAGAGGAAAGAAGGAAAAACAAGAAGGAAGGTGAGTGAGACCAGGCAAGGAAAGCAGGGGACCGCAAACTAAAAGAACCCCCAAGGCCTGGTCCACACTTCCCTTGGGATCTTTCCTGTGCAGATTTCCATGTGCTCTTCATGTCCATAGTAGGCTCAGGGTCTACTGCAGATAAGAGGCTTCCTGCGCTGAATGAAGTTCATCTTCTTGGCCTGCCTAGGCTTCTGCCTCCAGTTACCCCACCCAGTTAGCTTAAGAACAATTAGATGATGGTGTTCACTCAGCAAAAGACACCAGAAGGTCCTTCCCCACCAAGGGAAAATTGATGAGCCAGGGAATCCAGGATAAGGACCATGCTGATACCACTCAAAGGGAAAAGCTCTTTGACACAAAAGGTCGGAGGTCAAAAGTTTAAGAAAGCTCAGGACTGAAATGGCAGGGGCCCTTCACCCCACTCCTGCTTTTTTGTTATAACATCAAAGGCCTGGGTTGTTCTTAATGCTATTATTGTTATGTGCTCAGAAGCCATTGAAATTCCAGCAAGTTTATGCTTACTGGGAGCAATGAAAAGCTCTGCTTTCCTGTCCTTAAATTCTGAATTCTTGCAGTCTGTGAAGCAGTCCGGAGCAAGGACACACAAAGCTTGTGCACCAATTTTAAGTGCTTCTTTCACCCTGATTCTAAAATAATGAAAAACACACACACACACACACACACACACACACACACACACACACACAAAGATAAATCAAAATAAATGAGTGAATAAAAATTGTGATTTCCTCACAAGAAAGTCAGAGAGAGAATTACCCAATGCCAAAGGGGTGGGAGGAGAGTTCACATTTCTGGACTTATGTACCAAAACATTCACCATTCTTGCATTCCTCTTATGTAGGCAATACTATATTAGCCACTAATAAGAATACGATACGCAAGCAAAAAGACACTGGCAATATAATTCATATAAAACATTGCACATCAAATACACATCAAAAGTTAGCTTTTGTTTAAAAGTAGAGTCCAATTACCAATTGAACATTTCTTTTTAAATTAATTAAATTTCTTTATTTTAGACACTGGTTTACCAAGTGGTTCAGTTATTTCTGGCATTCAATATTCCAAAACTAATCCCCCACTAATGCAACATGTCTTGCCTTAATGACCAAGACAATACTGCTGAACTTCAAGAACTCTAATTATCAGAGACTTCATTTGATTTGTTAATAAAGCTGAGTTCATCAAAGCATTGTTCCAAATGTTTGGATCCAAAAAGATAAAAATCAAAGGAAAAAACCAATACCCATGTAATCTTGTTATAATTTCACATTGGAACCTTCTCTATTCCCATATGGGGCTATACGACTTCATGGTCTGTGGGAATGACTCTCAACAGAACTGTGGGGCCCATTTGTCTGAGGCAAGATGGCCAGGATGGGGTCTTATCAGGACCCTTCCACTTTAACCACATAAGCACAATCCTCACTGCATGGCAAAGAGATAGCACTCTCAAATCACCTAGTCACTCATCAGATCACCAAACAGGTTCCATGATCTGTATATTTGAACACACAGCTGCTTGCATGCAGGATCACAACTATCCAGCATTCTTTTCTCTCAATTCATACTTCTGATTTCATCTCATTGCACACACCATTACCCCAATTTAGCTGCTTCCCCATTGCAGCTTTCTATTTGGGTTCAGTCTCATTATATCAGAAATATTATATCTGAAGAAATTTGTGACTCCTTAGAGTACCAGCTTTCCTGGTAACAAATTTCAGGAGTGATAAACCTCACCCTGGTACCCCCAGTCAGTCCACACACCCATGGATAATGTCCAGACCAAGTAAAGTGCTCAGAATTTTCCACGAGGAACCCAAACTGTTAGTAGGCTGCATCAGCACTGTGGAGAAATGGAAAACTTGAAGGTATCTCAACAAACCTAATCAAAAATCGGGAAGGCACCACAAATCTTTCTGTAAAGGCCAAATGACCCTGAAATCACTTTCTCTATGCTTCCCAGTGGCCCAAGCTCTTCTCACCCAGGCCCTGGCATTTCCATCTCACTTTCCACTTCTACATCAATTCCTGCCTCCCTGGCTAAACTTGCTGCCAGGACTTTCTGAGACTTTGTATCAAGACTCAGTAGCTTCTTACCATGTGTAAAAAAAAAGTCAGACTCCATGAGCTCTTGTTGCTCTCTTTCTGGTCCTCTCCCCCTTCTCTCCAAAGTGATGCTTGTCTTCAGAACAATGGCATGGGACCCAAATGTGACACAGTAGATGAATGTTTATTTGCTCACCAAAGTCCATGAAAAGAGAAAACAAAATCTACTGCTGGGGTCCCTATCTATCTATACCTCTTTACTGATAGACTTTAGGAAGCCAATACCTGGATGGGCATATCCCTGATAGCAGTAATTACCCCATCCTGTATTTCTTTCAATACATTTCCACTGGCCAGAGAGTGAAGAGTAGAAAGCATAACTGCTTCTCACACTTCGCATTTTGCACCTGTTAATGAAAACTCAGAGTATCCGAGAAAAGAGAGTACAATGTATGCAGAAAACCTAGATTCCATCCCCAGCACAACATGTTCTTCCCCAAGAACTGCCTAGATTGATATTAAGTGCCTAAGCATCACCAGGAGTGAGCCCTGAGGCCCACTGGGGGTGGCTCTAAAACAACAATGGGGCTAGAGATACTGCAGGAGGTGAAACATTTGCCTCGAAAGTGGATGTAATGGCTGGAACCTAGTTTAATCCCAATACCACATATGTCCCCCATCACTACAATCCTGATAGATTCAGGAACAGTTCCTGGGATAGATACCACTGTGATTAAAACAACAACAAAAACAACAACAAAACAAACTCAAAGTAATCATTTGTACTGAAATGTACTTAAAGCAAAATATAGGTTCAATAACTAATAGAATACAAGAAACTAAATTGGTGGTAACAACCAGTCATCTTATAATTAATACTACTTGCACAAGTTTATCATCTTCTCAGTATGAGGAGGAAATCTTAGAAAAATCATCCCAAAATCATAATTGCATAATGCTGCAGTGTGAGATACTTGTAGAACTGTGTCTAGTGGGCATAACCTACCCATACCAACTGTCTGCTCACCTCTCATCCATGCAATTGAAAACACTTTCCATTTAAAACCATAATTCATAGATTTCCACAGAAAAAAAATGAAGACTACAATTATAATACAGATTTCCTGTAAACCCATAAATAACGCCAACAAGACCCAAACCCACTTATAAAGTTGTTATAAAGTCAAATGCTATTTGGAAGTAATTTGTAAATTCTAAGTACTTTGAAGGAACTATTGTTATTTTTACATTCTTCGCCCTTAATACAGATACCCAAGTGAAATTAATAGTTAATATCTTCAGCTATTCAGATTTCCACCCATATTTACCTGAACTCTCAGTTCTACACTGGTTTTGAGGCATGTGAGGATTCTTCCAACTTCTAGTTCTAAGTAATTCTACAGCAAAGAACCAACTCTGTCCCTTAATTTTCAGGTGAGCTATATACTATGGTCAGTCCAACTTAAAGAAGTGAGAAATAATTACAAACAAAAGCTCTAAAATAAAAAAGTAGCTATTAGTGACCATTCCATGTACTAGAGTATTCTTGATGCTTACTGAAATGAACAGTACCTACTATCCCTTCACAAATGAGAACACAAAGAGCAGAAAAGACAGGAAGTAACTCAGCTAAAGTGTGACAAAATATGGCCCTTGGGTTCAGCCCTCAGAGCTGAAATCGTTCAGAGCTCAGGAGGCTAACCATTTTCAAACCCCCAGCTCTCTTTCCAAAAACCTCATATTTGTTTTCATATTCTCTTACATTTTTGTTGGTTTGGTTGGTTGGTTGGTTGGGTTTCTGTTGTTGTTTGTTTGTTTTGGCTTGGCGTGTTCAGGGCTTTCTTCAGGCTCTGCACTCAGAAATCATTCCTGGAGGGCTCCAGGGACCAACTGGGTTTTGCTGTGAGCAAAGCAATCACCCTACCTATGGTACTCTCTCTGTCTTGCCATCTTGAACTCTTCTTAAATCCTGAACCAGGGCTCTACATTTTGGTTTTTGGGTCACACCTAGCAGTGCTCAGGGGTTCCTCCTGGCTCTACGCTCAGAAATCGCTCCTGGCAGGGTCAGGGGTTCATATGGGATGCCGGGATTTGAACCACTATCCTTCTGCATGCAAGGCAAACGCCTTACCTCCATGCTATCTCTCCGGCCCCTGCATTTTAGTTTTGCAATTGGCCCCACAAATTCCGTGGCTGACACTAAGAACCATTCTAATCTTTTCACAGATACCCACCTACCAAAGGCACCACCACCCCCCACATCCCTGTCTAGGGACCATGCACACCCTATCTTCATCTTGAAGTCCAGAAGCAGATTCAGGAAGTCCTTTTAGCAGGGGACCCCACGCATCTCAGACCCAGACCGAGCAGGGCGTCTTGCTTGCCTTCCCCATTGCTCACACTCGCTCTGCCATCTGCCTGCCGTCCTAAGGGCTAATTGGCTTGTTTTAATCAAGACTGAATGAAGCCGAAGTCCCTGGGCACATAAATAAATCACAATTACTAACTGCAAGGCTGCCACGGCCGGCTCCTCCCCAGTGGCCACAGCAGAGGAATTCCCAGGCCCGGAAGGCGAACACAAAAGCCCCAGCCTGGCGGGCAATATCCGCTGGCCCTACATTTATTATTTAAACAGTTCCTTAAGGACTCTTCCCCGGAGGTGAGTGTGGCCAAACTGTTTTCCTTTCCTTCACAAAGCAAGATATGCATGGCTTATTTGAATGTCTCCAACATTTACTTTAGTCCCCGGTTAAATACCTTCCTCCCGAGTCAAACAAACAGTGCACTTCATTAGAAAGACAAACAATTTAGCAAGAGAATAGCGGCACTTGAGGGAACGTGGGCAGGGCCCAGAGCACCCCCTGGCCTGGGAAACAGGCCTGGCCTAGGAGGCCGAGCAGCAGCGCGTGGAACCCTCTTCAAAAGCCCTTTCACAAATACTTCACACATTCACTGCTAATTAACAGATAACCCCAAAGAGATTATCTGCCTGGTGGCCAAGGGCCCTCCAGGATTATCCGCAGGGCCTAGTAGGCCATGCCAGAAGGCCACACTTTTCATTCTGGAAGCTTCAGTGAAGTCATAGCCCAAGGATGAACTCATTTGGGACAGGACAAAGTGAAGCTCCCAATTCTCCCTGTCTTTTAAAAGAGCAGGGCCACCTCTTCAGAAATGACTCTTGGGCCTCTAGAGATGAAGACATGGGCTGAAAATACTGGCCCAAGATCAGAAAGGGGAACCAAAGCTTGTGCTCCATTCTCAGACTCAAGTAGGAATTAACATTTTCCCCATCCAAGTTTCCTCCTCCAACCCCCACCATCCCCCGAAGTGGGCTGTCCTAAAAAAAATGGAGCACAGATGGTGAGCAGGTTAATCTCACATCACAAACAGCTTCAAGAGACCCCAAAGGGTGGCCAGGGACCCCACTGACATCTCAGGAATCTTGGGAATGCCAGCTTTGCAGAGAGAGAGAGAGAAACCTGCTTCCTGCTTCCTGCAGGCCACTGGACCTCAGAATCTTATGTCCCAATGATCTATGGAGCAGAGAAACCCTTTGAGGGTTATGCTTTTTAAAACAGAAAAGAGGGGCAGGAGTGATAGCACAACTGTAGGGCCCAGGTTTGATCCCTAGCTTTCCATATGGTCCCCAGAGCCTGCCAGGGGAAATTTCTGAGCTCAGAACAAGGAGTAACCCAAGTGCCACTGAGTGTGGCTCAAAAAAAAACAGAAAAGAAAATCCTCTCTTTCCCTTATATATATATATATATATATATATATATATATATATATATATATATATATATATATATATATAATTTTGGTTTTTGGCCACACCTGGTGATGCTCAGGGTTTACTCTGGCTATGAGCTCAGAAATAGCTCCTGGCTTGGGGAACAATATGGGACACCAGGGGATCAAACCACAGTCTGTCCTAGGATAGGGTTCGTCCTAGGCTAGCACGTGCAAGGCAGACGACTTATGACCTGTACCACCAGTCTGGCCTCATCCCTCTTATATTTTTAAAGCATGCATATGTCCCTACCACAACTCTCACTACCCTGTACACACACACACACACACACACACACACACACACACATACACAGACACACACCACAGCAATAGATGATAATAGCAAACAAAAGAGAGAGCATGCTTATGTCCCTACCACAACTCTCACTACCCTGTACACACACACACACACACACACACACACACACACACACACACACACACACACACACCACAGCAATAGATGATAATAGCAAACAAAAGAGAGAGCATGGTATAGGTGTGCCCATCACACTTGAAGTTGGGGTTCAGCACCAGGACATGGTGATGCTGAACAGGCTTTGATTCAGCAATTCCTGTATTCTTGGTTTTTAAGATTTGGGTAAACCTCAAGTGCCAATTGCAATAAATCATACCACTCTCTATTAAAACTATAAATCACTCATGAAATTTAATACTGTCATGAAGAGTAATTAAGTGCTAATGTAATAAATCTACAAAATAAAAAGGCACTACCATGTGAAATCTCAAAAATAAGAGAATGCTCATGTTTAGGAGCTTTAAGACAAATTTCCATGTCCCAAGGCTTGCCTTCTCGTAGTCAGTCGATTTCAAGAAAGGTTTAAAAAATATATTTTTTGACTAAAATGCCATGTTCCCAAAAACTCAGAATCAAGCACCAAAAATGACCTCATTCACTATGTTTTCTGTCATCCTGTTAATATATGTAGAAATGACAGAAACATAAAGCCAGTATCCAGAGGATATCAGACAGAAAGGACGATTCAGGTCTACCGTATTTGCTGGCATATAAGTCTTAAAAGTAAGTTACTTCTTAAAAGTTGGTGATGGGAATGTTGCACTGGTGATGGGTGGTGTTCTTTACATGACTGAAACCCATACACAATCATGTATGTAATAGTTGTTTAAATAAAAAATAAAAAGAAAAAAAGTAAGAGGGGTGCGGATCACTTGTCCCTGAAGCTGGAACAAGTTTCAGCATGCCGTATACAAGCATATAATATGACTCCCGACTTTTAGGAAGTTTTTCATGGGTTGAAGGGTCTTCTTATATGCCAGCAAGTATGGTAATTCATTTGTGATACCTTTCAATAAACTGCTTCATTGATATGCAGTCTGCTCAATTCTGAACTTGTAGGTTTAGATCACAGCATTAAAAACAGGAATTAGTTGCTGGGCTCCTACAGTTCCATCATCTCAGGACTTAAAAAGTGGTTGCTAAATCCAAAAATAAGTACAAATAGATCCACTGGACCATGCTTGATTCCCAAGCACGGTATGGAACCTGCAGATAGAGGATCCTGACAGGATGTGCTGGTCAAGAAAAGCGCAGGTAGCCCTAGGTTACAAAAACCTAAGAAAGACACATCGCTGTGGCCTCTGAATTAAGAATTGGGCCTCAATTAAGTAGTGAAACTCTCTCCAGGAGGAAAAGCTATGTTCTAAGGGTTCAGTGGGAGAATGGAAAGGGGCTTGTTGCTGCAGAGGGCAGGAAAGAGTAGATTGTGCCCAGGATATATTCAGAGCAGAGATCCTGAACATCAGTTTGCTGCCAGTTTCCCAAAGGAAACTGGGGAGGAAGACAAATTTAACTAAGTCACAGATGACGCTGCTACTGCTACAGGACAGCGAGCATGGCTGCCCTCTGACATTCCAAGTTCGACAGACCTGTGGGCATGAGGCAGGCAGGCTCATGCATGCCATGACAGAGAACTGAGAGATTGGTACCCAAGACTGAAATCATTAAGTATGCATCTCCAAAGCATTGCTTGGTGGTCATGCGGAGAAGAATGCTTGAGGCGGGTGAAATGAAGTGGAAAGTAAGAGCAGGGAAATGAAGCAGCAGAAGAGAAAGGCTGCTACAGGAGCAAAGAATATATATGGCCATGGAGAGAGAAGGCAGGCTCGACTCCCAGGGGCTCATTGCTGGTGCTGTTGTGAAACTCCCCCCACCACCACCAAAACAAAACATAGGAAAGGCAGATGTGAGGTCTAGCATAGGGCAGCAAGCAAACAGTGGGCAGGTTTTGAAGGGAGGGCCTTGAGCACCCATGTATCCATGAGGAATGCAGCATCCAGGAATCTGATGATGGGATGAGGAGGCATGTTTATAGACTCTCAGAGTCACAAGTGAGCTAAGCTGAATAAAGCTGCACAGAATAACAGAAGGAGAGGTGTATGGACGTGCAGAGGATGAAGGAATAGATCCTAACAAGCTACTTTCAGTGGGTTGGGAGAGGAGAAAGAAAAGCAGAAGGCACCAAAAGGAAGAGTAAAGGGACAGCACGAGAGATGAAGGGGGCAGGCAGCAAATTGAATATAGAGCACAGACCTCACCTATACCTCACTGGCAGTTTCACTGCAGAGTAGATGGCAAGAAACAGCAGCACTTAAAGAAGACCTGAGGGTTGAGAAGACGGTGAGTGTCCTACCTGTCCCCTTGGCACTGAATGAGATGCACAGACATCATGCAGGGGTAAATGAGAGAAATAAGAGAACATAGAGCCTTCGCTTCCTGGAAGCCATAATCTGAAGCAGGTTGGTACCACAACTGGCACAAAAGAAATTCAGATGTGTGGGGGCCAGAGCAATAATACAGAGGATAGGGCACTAGCCTTGCTTGTGGCCCACCCAGGTTCCATCCCTTGCATAACAAGCTACTGCCAGGAGTGATCCCTAAGCACAGAGCCAGGAGAAACTCTTGAGCACTGCCCCCCCCCTCAAACCAGTAAATAAAAATTCAGAGGTGGTTTCAATCTTTTAAAGAGCCAGCAAAATCTTTGGGAAGAAATTTTGTGTCTACCTTGCTCTAGTCCGGTTTTTGTTTACATCTGGGGAAAAAATGGCATAGTTCAGAGAACCAGCCCAGGAAAGAATTCATGGATCTCTCTGCCCCAACCCTTCCCATTTGTTTTTTCTATAAAAACATTCCTAAGAACTGTGCAGAGATCTTTCAGAACCCAGCACCAGGTCTCACTGGCCTGCCAGTAATGTGGAACCAGAGTTCTGAGTTACCACTGAAATCAGCTTAGGGGCTAGGTTTAGTGATGTCTACTTTCAGCTGAGTAGACTCATGGGAAAAGATCCCCACAGGGTGACACTGATGAGTCAGAAGCACTCTTTGGTTTGTTCTTGTTTTACTTTGTCAATAGTAGCCCCCATTCATTACTGTAATAAGTTTGAGTTTGGAGGATGCATTCACAACAATCACTTGCTTTCTTTCCTTTGACAAATGGGAGTCAAGCTGCAATCAGAAGCTAACCAGTTCCTGAACCACCCCTATATCTCCTTTAACTTCTGTGAAGTCAGGGCAACAGTGAATGACAGGAGGGGACATGCAGATATGAATAACTAGCAAGCCCAGAACAATAAACAAGTGCCAACAGCCCTCCATCCCCTTCTCCCCAAACAGTCTGTCTCCAAAGCTGTCTAGCAGTGTAATGTTGGTCCACAGTCCTTAGGCTCAGTGTTGTGCCTGGCATGGATACAGGGGCAGCAGGAATCAGTGCAATGACCAGGCCAAGGGAGGCTTTATGAAGTGGCTAGTGCTTGGAAGTCTGCAGAAGGATGTTGAATAGAAGCTGTGATCAGTTTAACTCTCTCACATCCCTGAACTTGATCATCCTCAGTGACAGCCCTGGACACACTGTGGGAAATGCAAGGGTCAGGAAAAAAGAAATAAAAAGAATGACAGAGAGAGAAAGAGTTAACAGATAACAGCTTTTTGAGGGTAAAGTGTTTCAAAAGCTGGCACTCCATGCAGCTTTTATTGCTTTCGCTCAACAGCTGGAGAAAATGTTTGATCAAAATATTTGTATTAGTGTGTTTAAGTGAAATGACATATGACAGCTCATTATCCCAAACTCTGAATCCCCACAGCATCTGCCACAACCACCCTCTTAGAGACAGTTGCCCCCTGCAAGGTGGGTTAGAAGATGCAAGAAAAAGCAGCAGGCAGCAGGCCCCAGACACTGCTGCCCCTTTGGCACTGCCTGGCATAGGCAAAACAGAAATCTGAGCAGGAGAAGCAGGTTATACAAAGAGTTTTGAAACAGGCTTCCCTATAACCACCAGTCCCAGGAAATGGCCAGGGCAGTTCCTTGAACACAGCACAGGGCAAAATAACTGAGAGAATATCAAACTGACCAAAATGTTAACAAATTATCTGTCCCAAATCTCTGTTTCCAAGCAAATTTTGGGTTTAAGTATTTTCTCCCAAGCAGATGCCTCCAGTTAGATTCTCAGCACCCATGTAGTTCCCTGAACTTTCCCAGGAGTGACACCTGAGCTTAGAACCAGGAATAAGTACTGAGCATCACCAGATAAGGACCTAGGGATACTTAAAGGCATGTATGGAGAGACACATGATCAAGTCTGTGCTAGAAAAGCACATCTCTTCAGTGGATGGAAGTTTCCTGAAAACTTCACCTAATTCTGTTCACATACTAGTCCATCCTAGGACACTCAAATTATTTTTTTCTCTTCAGAAATAAGGGATGCTCATACATCCTTAAGGAGCCTAGCAATAAACTCAAAGTCTCAGTGCTGACAAATGAGAAGATGTAAACCCGAAACTTTGGGGTGCTAAAGCACGTGCTTCCTGCTGTCCTCTTGGGGGCTATCCACCTCACAAAGAAACAGGCTGAATGGGAGCAGTCAGGAAGTTACACTCAACACTGGCCGGCCCTCTCAGTGAGCAAGCCACTGATCCAAATCCAAGGCCCCAAACACTTGCCTTACCTGGTTTCTCTGTCTCTGCCATGCACTACAAAATAACTCAAAGTTTTAAGTCCACTTCATCCAAAACACTTGGAGACCTCTCTCTTCTCTCAACTGTGGAGCCAGCTTGCTTTCCATGGTTTGTTTACCAATGCAATGCAGGACACAGAAATCCACGGTATGGGTTTTATTTTAGGGTAGTACATTTTCTTTGTTACAACCCCTGTTCAGGCTAACTATCGGTCACTTTAAGTATCCATACCAAAATGGGACAGTGAGTATGAAGTGCAGTGTTACCCTATCATTGGAACCACCATAATGCCTTGGCTGTAGCAATCTTTTCTCCAGAAATACAAAATGTCCTTTGTCCCTAAGAGGTCCAATTGCTTGATTATTCCAGGAGATGTCCTAGAAGAAACTAAAATCAACATCAGACATAATACAAATTTTTTTTTCTAAAATTTTGCCTAACTTTATAAAGGCCGGATTGCAAATGTCATCACTTCATTCCAACAAATGTTGTAGCATATCTTGAGACTGTGAACATGCACAGGTGGGACAGGGTGAAATGATGCACTGCAACCTTCCCATCCCCATAAGAGAGAATAGAACCAGGAGTGCGTTCTATAGAGGCTGAGAAAATGCAGCCTTCACCATCCACTTGTATGTCATTCACATAAGAAATCTGAAGGCATTTATTCCCTACAGCAGTATGATTTTGTTTTACTTTGCTTGGAGGCTATATCCAATGGTGCTCGGGGTTTACTTCTTGCTCTGTGCATATGGGTCATTCCTGGCAATGCTCAAGATCCATATGGGGTGCTGGGAATCAAACCAGGATTAGGCACATGCAAGACAAGTGCCTTAATCACTGTATGATCTCTCTAGCCCACTATGATAATCTTGTTTTACCAAGGCCACTGTACCTCAGTCACTTTTGTTGTGTTTTTATTTTTTTGTTGTATGTCTACAGACCTACCTAATATAGGACTTACTTGGTGCTCATAAATCAACAATGCTTGAGGATTGAATGCCAGGGTTCTTGCATGCATAGCACACACAGCACTCAAAAGTAAAAGATTACTTTTGAGCTATATCCTGGCCCCCTTAACAACTTTTTAGAGTGATATACAGAAGTCTTTCTTCTGTTGGTAAGTGTAATGGTGAATATTTACCAAAGTTAAACTAAAGAATATATAAAATGCTCAGAAAATCTGGGTGCCTGAGCAATTGTACAATAGGTAAGGCATTTTTCTTGCATGTAGCCGACCCAAGTTCTAGTCCCAGTACCCTCTATAGTCCCCTGAGCACCGTCAGTAGTAATTCCTACATTCAGAGCCAGGAGTAACCCCTGAACACCACCAGATGTAGCCAAAATACAATTCTCAGAACATATAAGAAGAGAAAAGCAGATAGAGGCTAGGTTTGGACTGAGAAGCATCCCATTTTTCTTCCCAAACAACTTAATCTTCCTTTGGGAAATTACTTTTTTAATTGTATTTAGGCTTTCTTTTTTTTGTTTTTGTTTTGGTTTTGGTTTTTGGGTCACACCCGGCGGTGCTCAGGGGTTACTCCTGGCTATCTGCTCAGAAATAGCTCCTGGCAGGCACGGGGGACTATATGGAATGCCGGGATTCGAACCAACCACCTTAGGTCTTGGATTGGCTGCTTGCAAGGCAAACGCCGCTGTGCTATCTCTCCAGCCCGTATTTAGGCTTTCTAAGAGAGTAAGTCAAATAATCATGCATTGCATCACCTGAGCCTGCCAAGACACCTGGTTCTGAACAGCTGGAGGTCAAGTCCTCCCAGAATCCAGCCTACCATTCCTCAAAAGCCACCTATTTCTCTACATTTCTGAGTTTTTTCAAGCTTTTGATGGCATGCCAAAAACCCTAATTCTGAATGAATCCTATTAGTTTTTGTTGCCACTAATCCTGCACCTCAAAGACAGCATTGACTAGTTGTAACAGCTCGAACAAATCACACAGGACCTAATAATAACTGACTAAAAGCAACCTCTCAATTAGAAAATCTCGTTTCCAACTTCCTCCTTGGATCAGTTTGTTTACAATGCTAGATGTTTCAGGGGCCTTGAGTGATAACACAGTGGTAGGGTGTTTGCCTTGCATGTAACAATCCAGGACGGACCTGGGTTCGATCCCTGGCATCCCATATGGTCACCCTGAGCCAGGAGAGATTTCTGGGCATATAGCCAGGACTAACTCTGAGGGTCACAGGGTGTACAATGCTAGATGTGTTCATCAAAGATTCAGCCACTAAAATCTGCATCATACAAAAGGACTTTTCACCTCTGTCTGGTTCCAAAGAAGCTCTATAGTCAATAGCTGTGTAATCATGCAAGCACACTAGTGTAGATTGTAATACGAACACCAAATGAAGAAGTCATGAAGCTTCAAACCCCATCCTACAGATTAGGTCCTGCATCTGTTATCCCCTAATTCATAACAAAGGACCTGACTCTTATCAGTTTAATACAACAAGCCAGTATTAGCTTGGTTCCTGTGGGAGAAAAACGGGGCTCCCTGATGACCTGGCTGGTCACAGCTATGGTTGCTTTGTAGCCTGGAACACCAGCTCCATCACATGCTGGCCTCTTCATTCTGTCCTCAGGACAGAGCTGTCTTCCCTCCAGAAGTAGTGAGCAAAGAGCCAGCCAGGACAGAAGCTGACCTCTTTTCAGAGATCCATATTGGAAGTGCTATCCCATGAATGCTGACTCCACCACATTGGATGGCAATCCCAGCCCTACTTCAGGTAGCCCATCAAAGGCTGCTGCTGGAAGCAGGTGATTATGAATCACCCAGTCAGGGAGTTGGTTCAGAAGGCTGCAGTGCACTTTTGGTCTACGGGAGACCAGGTTCAACCTCCAGCACTGAGAGCTGGTTCCTTATCCAATCTCTGACTTATCCTATAAACTATTTCAAAGATAAAGCAAAGTGAGGAGGCAGAAACCATGGGTTTAATCCCTGTGCTCCAGGATACTGTGCAGCCTTCGTGGCACCTTTCTTTAGCTGTTACACACTGGACAAACTCAGTGCTAGATGTGCAACACACACTCTCCCTAGCTTCATTCAACAGTCCAATGAAGTGCTATTTGAATCCTAATATTTCCACTGCACACAATGAGCCACAATGAGGTTAAGTAATTTGTCTGAGATTACAAAGAGCCAGGTTGGGAATATGAATCTGCTTCTTCAAAAGTTAAATGAAAATAATTAAGTCCAAAAAAAAAAAAAGAGTGGCCGGAGCAGTAGTGCAAAATGTAGGGCATTTGCCTTACACGTGCTAAACTAGGACGAACTGTGGTTTGATCCCTTAGACTCTAGGGCAGAGAGGGTCTCATATCGTCTAAGAGTGATTTCTGGTGCAAGTGGTAAGGCATCTGCCTTGCCTGAGCTAGCCTAGGACGGACCACGGTTGGATCCCCAGGCATCCCATATGGTCCCCCAACCTAAGAGCAATTTCTGAGTGCATAGCCAGGAGTAACCCCTGAGTGTCACTGGGTGTGGCCCCAAACCAAAAACAAACAAAATAAATAAATAAAAAAGAAAGACAAAGCCTCAGTTTGGTAAGAAATCATCAATAATCAAAATTAGCAGCAAAGCTGATGAGAGAAAAGGTGAAACAGTGATGATGGACAGGCTACACTATGATACTATCAGAGAAGCAAACACTGACTTGATGCTAGTTACTTTCCATCCTTTACTGTTCACTCTATCTGTAATGACCAAGCCTAGCATGCAAGGGACAGAAGATTAATTTTCTCCACTTAAAGAAAATAAGGCATTATATGATAAAAATAATACCTGAGTTAGGTCAGCAAATTAAGTATCTCTCAGATTAAAATCAAACAAATGAAACAAAACAAAACAAAGCAAATAAAGAACCCTAAGAGAGAACTCATGGGGGAGACCAGTGTATCAAAGCAGCAGAAGAGGGGCCGGAGCAGTGGCGGAAGTGGTAAGGCATCTGCCTTGCCTGAGCTAGCCTAGGATGGACCACGATTCAATCCCCCGGCTTCCCATATGGTCCCCCAGTCAGAAGCAATTTCTGAGTGCATGCCAGGAGTAACCCCTGAGCGTCACTTGGTGTGGCCCAAAAAGGAAAACAAAACAAAACAAAAAGCAGAAGAGTCGTCCTCAAGCACAGAGCTTGGAGTAGCCCCACGAATGTGGCTCAAAGACAAAAATATATCACATTTATTAAAAGCATGGACTCAACTTCGTTTGGAAGCAACATTTGGCAGTGCTCAGGGTTTACTTTTGTCTCTATGCTTTGGGATCAGTCCTAGTGGTACCCCAAGGTATCATGTACGGTGCCCGTAACCAAACCAGGGCCTGCCACATGCAAGGCAAGTAACAACTTCTACAGTGAGGCAAGAGCAAGGAAAACATCTTAGAAATTTTGAAAATTTACTGAATTAATGAGCCAGTCCCTTAGACTGCCACATGTCATGTACCATATACTGCTCTAAGTTCAGATTATTTCCACATGTTTAACTATAGATGCATTCAGGGAAACATTAAAGGTACAAGATGTTACCTGTGTTATCAACTGAATGACTGGTTTCTCCCCAAATTTTAAATTCATATATTGACGCTTTTATCCCTAAAACATGGTATTAGAAGGTGACACTTAGAGACATTAACTAGGACAGAGCTCTCTTTTATTTTGGGGGTAGGGCAGACCACATCTGGAGGCACTCAGGGGCGACTCCAAGCTCTTCGCTCAGAAAGTGCTCCCAGGTCAGCAGCGTGTAAGGTAAGTGGTAGGGTAAGCCCTACCACTATGCTATCACTCCGGCCCAGGTCAGAACTCTCTTAAAAAGAATCAACGACTTGGGAAAAGTCCAGAGAGTTTCCTGTCTGTGAGGACACTGAGAAAACAATGATTTGCGAAGGTGGGACTGCTCCTATTTGGCTCGCACCAAATACCAATGCTACCAGGCCCTCATCTCCCACTATCCAACCTCCAGAATCAGCAGAAATAAATATGGTTGTTCAGGAGCCACCTACTTCTTAGAAATTTCTTATAGCAATATGAAAAAAATAATTATAAGATTATTAGAAATAATGTAATATTCTGTGAACTTATGCCTATATTTTACAGCTGAGGAAACTTTAGTCTGGAGAAATATATTTGAGAATATATTTCAGAACCTGACCTAAGTGTTCCTAGCTCCCAGTCTAGCATGCTTCTGCCCAGTAGGCACTCAAGTAGACAGAAATAGCAGATTGATAATCAGATTCTTAATGATTGTTTGCATGTTCTGCCTCCTTTTTACATTGACAGAAGGAACTGGATTATTATTTTATCCCCTAACTTCTTTTCCAGGAAGAATCTAAGTTCTGACACGCATACATTTTAGTTTAAATATGTATAAAAATGACTGCACATGAAAGTGAAAATCCATGAAAAGAAGTATTGGCAAAAAATAAGAAGCTTTTGAAAAAGGAGTAGAAAGAAAATGAGGGGGGAGGAAATGAGTGAAAGATTACAAAGATGATGATATGTATTTAAGTAAATTACAGATGATCTTCTCAGGAAATGCTTGTCTGAATTTAAAACTAGTGTCCTTAGTTCCTCTTCACCAAGAAGCTTTGTAAACTGCAATCCTTTCTTCCATTTAGGTCTAGACCAGCCAGTGGCTAAGCTCTGTAGTAACAAGTTCTCAACTTCCATCTGTTAAAGGGAAATAAATTTCCCTCTAGCTAAGAGAAAGCTCTGCCTTATGTTTGCTCTTGCCATATATTTATTTATACGTCCATGGCTGAGTCACAAAAGAGTGATCCTCTTTCACTACTGGCAGGAATGTCAATTGGTACAGACTTTTTGAAAAATAATATGGAGGGGCCAGAGCGATAGCATAGTGGTAGGGTGTTTGCCTTGCATGCAGCTGACCCAGAACGGACCTGGGTTTGATCCCCGAGCGTCCCATATGGTCCCCTGAGCCAGGAGCGATTTTTGAGTGCAGAGCCAGGAGTAACCCCTGAGTGTCACCGGGTGTGGGCCAAAACCAAAAACAAATAAAAAATAATAATATGGATACACCTCAAATAAAGAAAAGAACTAGAGAAATGCAACTTCTTGAAATATGTCCACATGTAGAAAAGATATTTGCATTCTTATGTTCACTGTAGAGAGAACGTAAGATTTGGGTCACATAGCCAAATCTGGAAACAACTCAAGTGCCGAAGAACAGATGACTGAGTTAGAAAATTAAGGTACATATTCACAATGGAATATTAAGCAGCAATATAAAGAAAAGATAAAATCATACAATTTGTGACTACATGGCTCCATGGATGGCCCTAAAAATACCATGCTATATGAAGTTAGTCAGAAAGAAAGATACTAACACAGAATGATCTCCTTCATATGCAGGATATTTATAAAAGATGCTAGTGTAATAACAAATGTCCAAAGGCAATAGCAAATTAGTACATGAGAACAGATCTTCCATCAGAAACTTGCAAGTGTGAGAGGATGGTATGGGACAGGACAGAGAAGAAAGCACTATGATAATGGTAGTGGAAAAGTGGTGATTCTGAAATGAGGAGAGCAGTGTTGGGAGGTAGTAAAGTGTTTAGTATGAAACCATATCAGTAACAATACATAAATAAATCACAATGTCTACAATGTCATTTTTAAGTCCCTGTTACAGAGATAGAACAGTGGGTAGGAAGAAACCGGAGACTTTGGTGGAGGGATTGGTGTTGGAACATTCTAAGTCTGAAATCCAATCACGAAAAGGTCTGTAATTCAGGGACTAAATCAAAAAGTAGAAAAAAATTAAAAATCAGGCCGTGGCTGAGCAGCTGGGAAGCAAACAGACGCATATGTTTTTCTAGCCCCCGATTCCCAGAAGTTCTGGAGCATTTTGCAACTGGGTGGCTTGACTCCCAGAAAGCACCAGATCATGCTGTCATGTCTCCATACTGCTGTGTTTATGTTGTACATCTGCAATTCCCTGAGGGAAAAGAAAGTCCCCAGACTGGAAGACTCTTCCAGTCTACATGTAAGTGTCCCTATGCCTCTTGTTGTCCTTCAAGCTGCCAGCATTGAGGAGCTTGTGACAGAGCAACCTAGACATCACAGGGTTCTGTGTTAGAGGTGGAGTTAGGGTTAGTTTAAAGGAGTAGGAGCCATGGAAAATTCAAAACCAAGATCAGGATGGCAGACGAGAGGCATTAGATTTTTGGATGGGGGAAGGTTTAGATGAGCAACTGAGGGAAGTAAGGTTTAGGGGTTAAGGTGACACAGTTAAGAGGTTAGACTAAGCATTGGGGAGTTAAAAATTGGAGTTAGACATTAGCATTAAGGTTCCTAGGCCTAGTAACAGCAGGTATCATGGTTGTGTGCCTGGGACCAGACCTGCCCACACAGCTGGTGGCTTCCTACAAGAAAATACAGGTCTCCTGGCAGGTCTGTATTTGTTCTGCTGGTGGAAGGAAGAGCTTTTACTTTTCTTTTTTTAAAACAGTATTTACAGCAATTGCCTCCAATATTGGTATAAAACTATAATTATAATGGAGGTATGTAGTGAGAATAATTGGGATAAATTAGTTAATGTTTCAAATAGCTAAAATTAACTTCCAAATGGGCATATGTTTCTTTTAGTAATCCTTCCTCCCCCCCTCTCTTTATTTCACCATTCCTCCCTCCCTCTCCCCTTCTCTCTCCCTTTCTCTTTCTTTCCTTCTCTCTCCCCTTCTTTCTCTCTTTCTTTCTCTCTTTCTTTCTTCTCTCTCTCTCACATACACACACATAAACACACACACACACACACACACACATACACACACAGAATTTAGGCCTCACAGGCAGTGCCCAAAGGCTATCCATGGGTATATGTTTAACAATGACCCCTGGAAGTGTTCCAGGAACCCTAAGCAGTGCCAGAGATCAAAATAATGGAAGAAAATGTCTGATGACCTGTACCATTCTACCTCTCTAGCTCAGACTTTGTGTTTTCAAATGTTGGCAAGAGAAAAAAAAATGCTTGTTAGTGCTTTACATTTTCAAACATTTCCCAAATTACTCTGGTCCACGAGTCCTTAATTTGGATAAATAAATATTGGGGCATTCCTACTTTGGTCTTTCTCACAGAGTTTTGTTTAAAGAATAAGCCATTGCTAAAAACTGAGATCCCCTGACTTGTAGGAAGGGCCAGGTCAGGCAAGCTAGAAATCAATGGCATCAATTCATGAGTAAACTAGCACAGGGCAGTGTATTAAGTACAGGAGAGGGAGTTTGTGGGACTTAAGCAATAGGTCACAGTACAACAGTCCCCGCAGACCACTTCACTTGTGGAAGCCTGTAAAGGGCAGTGGGATGAGAGGATGAGAGGAAGACGGGAGTGGTCTTTGAATAGTACAGAAGCTGCCAGATGCAAAGCTGAGGGAAGTTGGCTCTCTTCCCAGGGTTTTGTGAATGAGAGGGTGTGGACTGCTTATTTTCCAATCTCAGGTTGGGGAAATGCTGAAGGATTGGTCTCTAGGGACACTTGGCATCTTTGGCTGTCTGATTCACTGTGCAGCAGCAACCCAATAGGTGTTTTGTTTCCATTTTGTTTACTGATGTTATTATTATTATTATTATTATTATTATTATTATTATTATTATTATTATTTCTAAAATAATCCTTCCTGATTGCAGTAACTTACTTTTTTTTTTTTTTCTTTTCTTCAGGGCAAACTAAAGTTGTTTTTTTTTTGTTTCTTTTTTTTTTTGTTTCTTTTAAGTAAGAATTCATTTAAAGGACAAAATTGATTAACATAATAAGGTAAACTAATATAACATAATATAGTGTCATAACATAAAATATAATATAATTAATATAATAATAATACATGTAAGTCAAAGAAATAATAATACATGTAAGTCTTTCCCTCTGGAAAGACAATTTAGGACAAATCCAAGAAGTAACTTACTTTTTTATTAACCATTCTTCCTCCACACAAGCACAAGTTTGTCTGAGGAAATTTTATTGCCTGTCATTTGTAAAAATGTTCACAGCTTTCAGGCCCCCACAAGTTGGAAGAGATGAAAATTACTGGACTCAATAGTACAACTCATAGTACTCTGTCATATAATCCAGGCACATAATCATATAATCAATGTCATAGAATCAGAAAAATGTGAGAAATCTAGGGGGCTGGAGTGATAATACAAGGGTAGGGAGTTTGCCTCACACACAGCTGACTCTGGTTCCATCTCCAGCATCACATACTGTCCCCTGAGCACCACCAGATGTGATCATTGAGCACAGAGCCAGGGGTAAGCCCTGAGCACAGCCGGGAGTGGTCCATCTCCACTTCACAAGAAAAGGTATAAAAGGAGTAAATCTTCCAGATACTTCCCAAAACCTAAATGCTTACTTACTAGAACCTGCCCTTGTTAGTGACAACAGAAAACCAATACTGTCACAGTTTGTTAATATGATGGACTAACTTTATGTCATACCTCCCTCCAGACCCAGCATCAACTCTATGAACATTATCTCCTACAGATAAGGAACTCTGTCCTTAGGGACATTGGTCTTGAAAGGTTTGACTTTCTGAAAATGAAAAAGTGAATAGAAACAGTTTTATTTTGGTTTTGTTTTTTTGGGAGGGTTTGGTTTTTTTGGCCACACCCAGTGATGCTCAGGGGTTACTCCTGGCTATGCACTCAAAAATTGCTCCTGGCTTGGGAGACCATATGGGGTGCGGGGAATCAAACTATGATCTGTCCTAGGCTAGCGCATGCTTGCACCACAGCTTTGGCCCCTAAAAACAGTTTTTATGTGTGCTCAGGGTGAGCCATCTAAGTTGAATCCTTTGGGGCAAGATTAGTCTGCACAACTGCATCTAGAGGTCCTGACTTTGTCTACAGCAATAGAACATGACTTGACTAAACTTCAACATTTCTAAGCATGAGGCCAGAATATTTTCCATGACACATTTTTTTTGAAGTTGGTAAGTTAAAAGAATCTGAGAGGCCAGAAAGATAGCACAGCGGTAGAGCATTTGCCTTGCAAGTGGCTGACCAATAGTGGTTTGAATCTAGGCATCCCATATGGTTTCCCATGCCTGCCCGGAGCTATTTCCGAGCACAGAGCCAAGGTGTAACCCCTGAGTGCTACCGGGTGTGGCCCAAAAACCAAAACAAAAAACAAAACAAAAAAAAAAAGAATCTGAATTTTGGGAAGGGAGGGAGGGAAGTAATGAAGGAAAGAATGAAGGAAAGAAGGAATGGAGGAAGAGAGGGAGAGAGGACAGAAAGAGAGATGGAGGGAAGGAGGGAGAGAAAAAAGTGAGAAAACACTCCAAAGTGGCTTACCCCAAACTCCTGTAAAAGACCATGAAAGTTTAGAACTGGGACACACATCTATTATTTATTACAATTCTGTCTTGTAAGAATCCCATAGAGAGTACCCCTTACTCAGCAAAATTTGTGGAATGTGTCTGAAAAAGTCATTCAGTCTGTTTGGGCAATACCCATTCCCTAATATTCCCCATCTATCACTTCTTGTTTCTGACACCACCTACAATTAGCATGCAATTGTTTTTCTCTGTGATGAACTTTTATTTATTTATTTATTTATTTTGGTTTTGGGGCCACACCCGGCAGTGCTCAGGGGTCACTCCTGGCTGTCTGCTCAGAAATAGCTCCTGGCAGGCACAGGGGACAATATGGGACACCAGGATTCGAACCAACCACCTTTGGTCCTGAATCGGCTGCTTGCAAGGCAAACGCTGCTTTGCTATCTCTCTGGGCCCTGTGATGAACTTTTAAATATACTAAAAACACCTAATCACTTTTGAAATCTTTTTGAAATTTCACTTCTAAGTTGGTAAAAAGCTTATTTTAATCCCACTCCTCCTTCCAAACAAAGGTAACTCATTATATCTGGTTTGTCACAGGAACTGCAAAGCTCAGAGTGAGATGGGGGGGGGGGGGGTTTAGCTTGTTTCCATAGAGAGATTGCTCCTGTATTTTAGATGGTAGTTTCTAGAAGTCAGGCACCAAAATTCCGTGGGCTATAACAAGCTGTAATTGATGTTTTAGTTGACATACAGTAGAGAACTAGGGAAAAGTGGTCATGATGAATAGCAGCATAATGTACTAGGTTGAAAACCATAGAGTAAAAACTGAGGTCACTATTTACAAAAATGGGTGGGTGGGTGGGTGGAGTGTGGAGACTGGCACTTTTCAGTTGCACTTTCTTAGCTGACATAAAAAACAACATCTAATCATGATTTTTGAAATGACTAAAAATGAGATACAGTGGTTTCTTGGCGGAAGTAAACACACTTGTACCAAAGGATTCAGAAAAGGAAGAGCCAACAAATCAAGTGAATAGATTCCTACTGATAAAGATATAGGCCTCAGAACCCAGAAGATGGAAGACATGACTTTTTAAAGACCAGAAACAGAGAGCTCTAAAAGGAGAGCAATTTACATCATTGTCAGCAAAACTTTCTTCACTTAAAGAGGGAAGATCATAACTTTACCTCCTTGACAGGCAAGAACATTGATCAAGAAAATAATAAATGAATATCAAAGAAAGCTAAGTGCTCTTATTTTGGTTAGTCCATCATAGAAAGCCAAGTTTTACTTCCCAGTTAATGGAATCAAATGTTAGTAATATGTGGATTTTTTCTTACAACAATTTTATTATAATAGAAGAGCAAGATTCATTTTTAATGCATAAACATAATTACCAATATTGTCAAAGAAATATATGAAAGGCTCATCTTATCCTGTATAGCATGTCCTATATAGGATGCCAAAACAAAGATGCATTCCCATTCGTTTATCCATTCACTGAAACATCAGCCCAAGCAGAGAACTGTATGTTGAACTTTGACCACATATCCTCTCCAGGGCAACAGTCTCCTTAGCCCTGCAACTATCAATGGGAAAATAAGGAAGGATGCTTTAATCCCTCATTCCAGTATTTACACAATTCCAAACTAGTCTAAATCTAATAAAATGAGGCTCAACATTTGAAGAGTGAGCTAGAAGAAACCAAAGTAATTGAAAACAAATACATCCAAAACATTTCCTTCAGAGTACCTGTAAAGCCCAGAAAACCAGTCACCAACTGTAAGCGATGTCAATTAAGTGATTTTGAAAACATTTTTTCTTTCTATTTTTTCCCCTTTTGTTTTCCTTTCCTAGTGGATGTTCTGGAATCCAGTGCTGGGAACCCATCTTCTGAGCAATATCCCCGACCCAAACACCACCTTTTGTTAATGGTACCAAGAATCAACCAAGATGTCACACATGCAAGGCTGTACAGCTAAGCCATATTCCAAACCTTTGGAAAATGACTGTCAAAATAAAATAATTTTTATTTAAAGATAAGCAAGCCATATAGATCGCATGGGGTAAGAAATGTTTTCAATTAAATAAATAAATTAGATAGCACAGATAGATTTTTGTTTCTGTTTTTAAACCACCCCCTAATGATGGCTCAAGACTTCTTTGCTCTGCTCAGAGATCACTCCTGGCAGTGATCAAATTCAGAGCTTGCCTACAAGACAAACACTTGAACCCACGTACTATATCTCAGGCCCTGAGGTTCTTTGGTTTTAATTGAGTTTTTTAGAGAATTTCCTAAAGAAGGACTCCAATGTATTCACTGAGTATTTTTAAACATATTTTATTGAGTTACCACTCACTGGTATACCATACTAGTAAAGTTCAGAGAGACAACTTTCAGTAGATGGTTTTTTTCTCATAAGCCAGGGTACTTCCCTCACAAACAGAGCCCAGTCTGATTAGCAGCAAGTGAAACCAAGCAGGGAGTCTGGTGGAGAATCCAAAATAGCACTAGCTTTAAAAATCAGTCAGATTTTAGCTTTGAGTCACACCTCACCTTAATGACTGCAAACTTGAGCAAGCCATTCATCTTTTCCAAGCCTCAATTTTCCTCTAATTACTATTAGTCATAGTAGGAAAAGGAATATTAAGGATTATTGAGGGCTTACTTACTTACTGCATGGTTGGCAGGAAGAAATACTATGTAATGATTTAAATAGTCTGAGTTATTATCAGGAAAAAAAAAAACAGTTTTGTAGGAAAAGCTTCTGAAAGGAGTAAAGCTAGACCAAAGACTAAGCAGGAGCCAAGTGTCCACATGTAGTGTAGACCAGAGGCCTGCCAAGTGGATCAAGCAGATTTGAGTATTGAGAGGCAGGCAATCAAATATTAGATGGAGTGAAAGTGTTGTTTGTTTTGTTGTTCTTGTTATAGTTGTTCTGATTTGGGGGCCACATCCACTTGGTGCTCAGGGTTTACTCTCAGCTCTCCACTCAGGAATCACTCCTGGCACTGCTTAGGGAATCAAATGCAGTAGTGGGGATCAAACCAAGGTGGCCACACGCAAGGCAGCTTCTTAACCACTGGACTGTCTCTCAAGTCTTGATCAAGGGGTTTTGGATGATACTATCAGTGGTAGTCGGGCCATCCACTGGGAAAGAAGCATGATCCTAGGGTGCTAGAACATTTAGAGACTCGTAAGAGTACGGCTGCCTGGGTAAGCCTCAGGAGAGTAGGAAGCCTGAAAGTTATGGCATAAGTGCACACAATGAGACATCAAGATCAAGGGGAAAATGATAATCTCAGGAGACGTTTTCATTTCTCTAAGGAAGAAAATGGAGAAAAGATGGCAGGGGAAGTAAAAATTGTTTCAAATAGTGAACATCAGCTGTATAGACAGCAAAAATGGGAGTCTGAGAGCACCACAATGCAGAGCTCAGGATCCACTCAGCCAGTTCACCTTACTCTTTGCTTATATAATCACCTTTAGGCCAGGAAAAGAAACACAAAAGGTAGGGAGGAGGGTGTCAGGTCTGAGCATAATCTTTGAAGTGACACACTGTGATACATCACCAGACATACCAGACAAACTGAAAGGGCTCTCTTGAGGACACCTATTAGGCAAAGATATCGCCAAGAGTCAACTGTGGTGTGGCCATCCTGTACCTCACCAGAGAACCGTAACGTGCAGGAAACATGAGCTGAGGGGAATAACTGGAAACAAGGTACCTGCACCTGAGATGAGAGCAAGCTTAAGAAGAAGAGTATGTTATAGAACAGGAGTTGATGGGAGCAACAGGAAACTAGGCACTTGGGATGAGAGCAGGACTAGAAAGAAGAGTATGTTCTAGAAGTTGTTGTGCCCACTAATACCAGGGAAAACTGACTCTCAAACCTGTGTGTGGCTGCTATTTTGTTTTGTGATGATGTATCATGAACTTGTTTCAGAAACGAAGTCCTTTTTCTCCAGAAATATTGTATTTATCTGGGAACCAAGAAACTATGATCACTATTGAGAGGTAATAAAGCCAAAGAGAGAGTATTACTTTTTGTCATGAAGAGACTTATTTGACTATGGGTCAACTCCTTACTTACACCTAATTGGATATTAGTTACATCAACACAGAACAATCCTCTGATCCCAACTGTCTCTTTCTTTTGACTAATAGTAATGTTGATGCCTAACAGTTTGGAGATGCTAGGATAGTCCAAAAGTTAGTAATAAATTTACTGCCTGCAATCTGTCTACTGCAATCTGGAAAAGGTACCATGTTAAAATGGGAGAGGGGTGGCTGATAACAGACACCTCAGAGTAAAGCACTATGAATAAATGGTCTAAGGTCAGCAGTGCATTCCGTACAGTAAGTATCTGCAGGACTGAATTGGTTATTAGGACAAAGAGGCTTAAAGAAGAAAGGTGGGCCCTGCCATATCCAAGTAGATCTTCTCTACAGTACTGATTTGCCCAGTAGGCCTTGCTTGAATATTATGGACACATGCAGAAATCTACTGGTGTTAATGGATGCTGAGCAAAACATAATTGAAAAAAAAATACTGACTTTTTAATACTGAAGAAAAAGAGAAAAGACTAAGAGAACAAAAAGTGCCTAAGATAAAAGACCAGACAATTGTATGAACATTAAGTAGAAATGAAAAAATGATCAGACTTAAACACAAAATCCAAAGCCAATGACAACAGAATCGACCCCCAATCTAAAACATGCTAGACACAGAGGGGACAACTTATACTAGCAACCCGGGTGGTAAAGGAGAGGTACATGGGATGCATGCTGGAAACAGGAGTGGAGGGAGGACAACATTGGTGGTGGAAATGCCCCTGATTCAATGTCACTATGTACCTAAAAAATTACTGTGAAAGATTTGTAATCTACTTTGGTCAAAATAAAAATTAAAAGAAAAATGTGACTCAGTGTTCTAGAAAAAGACCCAAATCATTTTCCAACAGTGTTGCCAATTTCAAACCACTCTGCCTTTTCATCACCCCAATAGCATGTGATATAATTCAAATCTCTTCTCTTCCCACACCGCCTGAAAAAGCAGGGAACCAAGAAAAGCATCAAGTCTTCACAAGGTGTCTATAGACTTTGTGACACAGAGTGTCTCCTCCCAGGCCTCCAGAGTGAAGATGTCCAAAGCAGCTAACCTTGAAGACAGGGACAGATGCGAGGGCCAATTAGATGTTAAGTAACCTGGCAAGAGAAAGAAAATGTATTCTTGAGGGGCCAGGACAAAAGACAATGATTAGGATGCTTGGGTCTGATTCCAGAGCCATGCAGTCTCCTGAGTTTTGCTGGGTGCAAATCCTGGGTTATCCTGGCACCAAGGAGATGCCCAGTGGGCAAGAATTAGAGGAACTTGATATATTGGTTATTAATTTTGTGGCATATTATATAATTAGTTTTGGACAGTAAGTACAAAGCCTCTGTCACACCGACCCACAGGTACATTACAACAGGATTTAAGGAGCTGGGGAGGCAGGTCAAAAAGCTGGTTCGATGTCTAGCACTCATAGGAGGTTGGCTTCAAACCTTGGCACCCCATGGGTTCCCCAGTACCACTGGCATAAACCTGGTGGCACCCAGTGTCATGAGAAAGACCTAAAAGTGAAACCAAAGAATCATGCTTAGAAACACAAACTATTGTGAGCTATCTTGTATTTCCCTCAAAAATTAGGACACCAGCAGTATTGGTAAACAGTGTTACCCCATATGGGTAGCCCAAGGAAAGAGGACTATAAAGTTATATTTTCCACCTAAGAGACCTCTTTTAAAATATTTTAAAAGAATTCCTTAGATCAGAAAACCAACAAACAAATAAAATCCCTTCTATTAACAGACACTTCAGCCAAACTTACCTTGGGAAAACTATTAGGTTCCAAAACTGAAATGAGAAAAATCTAATATGAGAAAATTTCCAATGCAAAGGAGAACAATGACTCTGCCACCCCTTTTCAGAGAAAGGTACCCTCTATAAGTGTCCAATTTAACATTTGGTAATTATTTAAATATCAACACATAAGCTTACAGAGATTAATTTGATATGATCAAAAGTAGGGGCAGGGTTTATGGAAACACTACAAGGGTTGAGATGCTTGACTTGCACTGCCAGGAGTGACCTCTAAACTCAGAGCAAATCCTGAACACCAACAAGAGTGAATCAAAGCCCCCTCCCCAAACCATCAAAAAGTGGGAGTTCATGTAAAACAAAGGAAAGGAAGGATAGGGGCAAAATGGACAACTTGGTAGTGACATTTACACTAGAAATGCTGAGTACTGGGAATTGGGTGAATGAGCTCATAAGCCAAAACATGTTCATTAATGCCCAGAGAAGCAAGATCAAGTTATAGATTTGTAAGAAATAAATAAAACCAAAGTTTTTCTACCCCTTTCCTAATAGTCAGGAACTTGTTAACCATTTGTAAACTTTACCCAGTTACTTTCATAGTTATATAAACCATGAGAACATGCCAGTGATCTGAGAAAGCAGGGACACCAACATAAGTCGCCCAGCTTGGAGAAAGCTTCTCAAGCAAATTAGGTTTTCTGTTATGTGGGTCATCATACCATATGATAATAGGAGCATTAATATAAAACATAGCAAAGAAGAAACATAAGAGAAGCCACATCGTTTAGCTTAGCTACATCCCCTAATTTAATTGTTCAGTCCAAAGTCCCATAATGCTCACTTTATAGGCCTCTATGTTTCTTAAAGTTTCCAATCCATCCTATCTTTTCTAGTGTCCTTCTCCTCTTTCACAAGTCAAGTAGGTTCAACCCCTGGGTCAACCAGACAGAAGTCATGTGTGAACCGATAAACTTTGCTTTAGGGGAGAGATAAATCTAAGGTGTAGACACATTCTCAAATTGCAGGCAATTGCTTTGCTATTTTATTGGTTATTTATTGGTTAACTAATTTTGGCTATTGGCACTTAAAAATCACTGTGTCAAACAATATGAGTTGCTTGGCTTTACTTGGTATATTGATGAGAACAGGAAGGATGGAGGGGGGAAAAAGACAATCAGTATTGAAAGCAGAGGAGAGAGAGAGAGAGAGAGAGAGAGAGAGAGAGAGAGAGAGAGAGAGAGAGAGAGAGAGAGAGAGAGAGAGAGAGAGAGAGAGAGAGAGAGAGAGAGAGAGAGAGAGAGAGAGAGAGAGAGAGAGAGAGAGAGAGAATGAGTTACAGAAGGCAGGGCACTTTGGACTCTAAGCAGGAATGCCTTTTTAAGCAACAGTTTTAGTCTCCCACCTAGGTACATCCTTATATGGTGGGAGTCCTTTACTTATAATGCCTCTGTCTGATAGGAAGTTTTACACATTGCAGTACTAAGTACCAAATGCCTTTTATTCACAGTTTTGAGAAGACAACTTACTTAAACACTAATGGCTGCAGCAAAGTTACGAGAAAAATGACGAACTGAGCATTTCCCCACAGGAAATGCTGGGTATTAGACAGGGAGGCAGCATATGGGTAGAGGAGAAGAGACATGTGAAACCCAACCTTTACAAAGACCAGAACTCATTATAGCAAATAGTTTTGACTTGCTCCAAGCCTGCTTTTGCAGACAAAAGGAAGAAATGATGTTGCAGGCTGGCATATCCAGATCCCATGAAAGTACATCTGGTGAAGTTAAGTTGTCAGAGGCCACACACGCTAATTTTCAGCTGCATTTAGATTAACATGATGAAAGTAAGACTAGTATATACTGAAATACCATTTTTAAAACAAAACCAAATTGGGGGTTTTTGGCCCTCGTACACTATCATGAGTTCAATACTTGGGATACTCCACAGGAACTCAGGCTGGCAGTCCCCAGAGAGGATGAATCTCATTCTTTAAATGTCCCCTCTCTAGGCAATCTCACATTTTGGCTCTGCAAGTGTAGTGCTATGAGCAAGGATATCAGGAGGACCTGCCAAAGACAGCAAAGGGGAAGATATATGTGTCTTCAATGAGACAATTACTTTTTGCTTCTTTTTTTTAAGGAACTCAGAAACAACCATCAGATTTGCAAATAAATTCATTCCCTCTAAACTTTAATAATATTAATGAAATACACTCCACCCACTTTGAATTATTCTGTACTTAATATTTTCACATGCCAGTTAGCTTTCTATCCTTGAGTTGTGCAGCCCTGTGAGTAAGAAACTTTTGTATTGATCTCATCGACCTCTTTATATTTGATCTAGGACACAATATACTTCTCCCCGATTGCTAGGTGATAAACCTAAGTCTTAGGAAAAACAAGTCAAAAGAGATCCAGGTGAAAAGTGGCAAAATCTGACTAATATGGGCCTAACATTTAAATGCTCTTGGAAGCCCTGGAGCACTGCCATGACCCACCTGGGTATGGCTCCATGAATTGTGGAATTAAGATGCCCACAGATTAATTTGGTCCTCTAACACTGGCACAGAAACACAGGCTGTAGTCATTGTGTGTAAGTTCCTAGAGTGACATGGGTGAATGCAGATCCAAGCCTGAATAGTGGCTTTGAAAGAGGAAGCTCCGAAATTTGGGAGGGAAGAACTGAAGAGATAGGTGACATTTTGCATGCAGCTGCCAGGCAGCCTTTCCATCTCCTCTCTCAGAAACTGACCATAGAAATGCAACTTTGGGGAAGGGGAGGTGAAGTTGAAGTCCTCGCCAGCAGTGCTCGGGACTGACTTTTGGCAATGCACTCAGGAATCACTCCTGGAAGTGCTCTGGGGCAAATATAGGGGTGCCAGGATTGAATAAGGATCTGCTGTGTGCAGGCAAGCACTAGCTCCATAGCATATATATATAGGGGGGGGGGGAGAAAGAGATATAGATATATATTTTTATATATATACATGTATATTTTTTTTGGTTTTTGTTTTTTGGCCCACTCTCGGTGATGCTCAGGGGTTACTCCTGGCACTCAGAAATTGCTCCTGGCTTGGGGGAACCATATGAGATGCCAGGGATTGAACCACAGTCCTTCCTAGGTCAGCTGCATGTGAGGCAAACATCCTACCACTGAACTACTTCTCTGGCTTTGTTGGTCTAGCTCAGGCGTCTCAAACTCAATTTACCTGGGGCCACAAGAGGCAAAATCGGGGTGAGGCAGGGGCACATAAGGGATTTCACTTACCTAATATTCGCAATAAAAAATCGCATTAGTAGCCGGCACAGACGGGCAGCTGGCAGGCCTCCCCATGTGCCAGCGGCCTCTTGGTCCGGCCTAGGGTAGGGGGGCCCGGATCTGGGTCTCCCGACCCCCCTCTCCCCCATTCCTCTGGATCTCCAGGTGGGTTCCTGGGAGGAGTTGACGGGGCACCCTGGGTTTTCCCCACTCCCAGGCTGGGCCCGGACACTGGCCTAGGGTGGGCCTCAAATCCCTGTCCTTCGGGCTTGGGAGGGTCTCTCTCCCTTCCTGGAGCAGGATTTTTAGCCAGCACGGACGGGCAGCTGGCAGGCCTCCCCATGTGCCAGCGGCCTCTTGGTCCGGCCTAGGGTAGGGGGGCCAGATCTGGGTCACCCGACCCCCCTCTCCCCCATTCCTCCGGATCTCCAGGTGGGTTCCTGGGAGGAGCTGACGGGGCACCCTGGGTTTTCCCCACTCCCAGGCCGGGCCCGGACACTGGCCTAGGGTGGGGCTTAGGGGGTGGAGTTTGATCTGGTGGGTGGCAGGTAGCTGCTCAGCTATACTCAGGCTGTCACTGGAAATTTCATACCAGTCTACATTTTGCAAACCGTGCGGGGGCGATATGCTCCTCCCAACCATCAGTACCCCAGATTTACCCTTCTTAACTTCAGTAACACATAGTTCTAATCTCTGACCTAAGACATACAGTAGATCTAACAAATCCCAGAACTATTTAGAAGGACACAAATTGAACACATATATCTTTTGAATATTTTATGGGTATTTTCTTTAACTGATGTAACTCTATATATATTCTTTTACCATAATGTTTCTATTCACTTTTCATCTTGTCTTTTCTTTGTAAGCTGTTCAGTAAGGATTGTTGTTGGAACTGTCCCTCAGTTTGATGCCTATGATTGAACTATGTCATGGAAATTGCTGGTCTTGTTCCTATTGCCTCCAGATGCACCAATAACGCTTCATGGCATTGATCCTTGTTTGCATAGACACATTAAAATGGGAAAACACCAAACATACAGATAAGTTCTTATCTAATAAATCTCAGTACAATGTACCTTACACCCTGAACATTGATATAATGACCTGGCACAGGCCTCAGAAGAATGGGCATCCTCCATTCACGCCAGAACCAGGCAAGCTATCTACGAAACATCCAAGGTCTTTTATAGCTACAGCTGGAAGCAGTCCTCTACCAGGAAAGACACTACCAAGGGTCTGACATCGACCTCCTAAAAAGAGACTTCCGTTTACACTGAGAAGACTTGACAGCAACAATGACCTGCTCTACAGGACATGGTTCTCTCTAGTGCCCCTTAAGTGGGAGGTGAAACGAGAGGATGCTCTGCACCATCCTGACTGCAATATGGGATATGCAGACTCCAGGATCTTTAATACAGAAGCATGATACCAACAACAGAGACTATGTGAGGAATGGAGGTGTATTGCCACTACAGACGATGACTTGAATTGGACAAACTAATTTGCCTGGAGCCTAGAGTCAGTCCTGTGCCAGGAAACTTCAGGGGTAGGGTCTCCTTGTATTTAGACCATAATTTGTCATTCCATGTCCCTTATGTTTTGGTGGGCCTATGCAAACAAATGCCACTTTAATACCATTTTTTACTATGTTCCCTTGACTCCAATCCTTAAGAAAAACAACCCACTAAAACTTTTGAGGTTAACTTAAACTAGTTAGCATGTGCATGGAACTAGAGAAATGTACTTTGCCCTCAATGTTTAAGGAGTTACATAAGTCTAACGTCTTTAGATTATATTGTGTGCTGCTAAGAAATAGTATGTACTACAACTGGGAATTTGAGGGACAAAGTAATTATATTGTACATGGGTTCAGTTTTGTTTTTCTTAATGTTCTTTGGCTGAAAGTTCAAGGCTGGGATATCATCGATGGGACTACCAAGAATTCTGTTTATGAGTGATTGGGCTTCCACTGTAACTTTACCCTGTCCTCTTTCTTTGCATCTTTGTTGTCATAATTAAAATAAAAAAAATCGCATTAGTAAGAAAAAAATCGCAAAAAATCGCATTAAACATTTGCATACCCCAAACGGAATGCAATTTTTTTCTTGCTAATGCGATTTTATTGTGATTATTCCGTAAGCGAATAATCGCAAATACTGCGATATTTGAAGGCCGGCCGCGGGCCACAAAATATTGTTCAGAGGGCCACAAGTTTGAGACCCCTGGTCTAACTGGAAATGACCCTTTAAACCCACCTGAAACAGAATGATTAGCATCACTGGTGATCATAGAAATGTGGGCTGCTAGAGGTAAGATGATTTCAAGTCACATTCACTCTCTTCTGGAGTTCGGTCCAACCTGATGGGAGGCTTTTCTCAGGAAGAAAAAACAGTAGGAGCACCTGGCTGGTTTTGGCTAACTGGGCCACTCCAACACGTTAGCGCACAGAGAATGAACGGCAGTAGGATGACTGCAGAACTGACAGAGCTTCAGATATCAAAACGCGTAATTATTTTCCTCAAAATGTCAGAAAAAGGGTGGGAGTTTGGCGTGAGCATCTCTCCTGCTCAGCAGAAATCTTCCAGATCCTCCCCCAAAAGGCCTGCACTGACCAAGCTACACAGTGCCACGGGGCCTGATTTTGATTTGTGAGTAATTTGACTAGGAGCACGTAAAATCACAACAACATTAAGTGCAATAACTTTCCACCCCCTTTTTGGCTCCCACCATGCGATCTGCCGAAATAAAAGCTGACAGCCCCACACTTTCTGGGACGTGTTCCAGGTGAATTGAGTCATCCACAGCTCACAGACACACACCAGGAACCCTTGCACGGACGGACAGAGGGAGGGCGCCACTTCCATATCCGCCTGATAACCCAAGGGACTGGGCCCGAAACCGAGGGCCGCTTATAAATGTAACCTAAAATTTAATTTGGGAAATGCTAATTGTGGCACCGTTGGGGGAAAGCCAGTCACATTTTGACTTTAGCAGCCCCACTGCCCTGATTAAAAAATATCAGCTTTCCATCTGCAAGA
The DNA here is from genome assembly GCF_024139225.1 of Suncus etruscus. Classification (NCBI taxonomy): domain Eukaryota; kingdom Metazoa; phylum Chordata; class Mammalia; order Eulipotyphla; family Soricidae; genus Suncus; species Suncus etruscus. The sequence goes on along the minus strand of NC_064857.1, from coordinate 104,271,970 downwards.
CATTTCTGAGGTAGACTCCTTACAAATTGTTAAGGTACAATTTGTGCACAGTTAGTTCTTTGTTTAATCGAGAAATCTGCCTGAATTCTGATTGGGCTGATTTCCCTAAGGCCGGGAATGAAGGTTTATTTCCTTATGCCTTTTGGGAGCAGCAATCTCTCTAATACGTTGCTGAATTATTCCAGACTGTGCCGAAGCTGAACGTGAGAACAAAGCCCTGGTTCCACAGCAGAAAGACTAACTGAACTCCCAGCTGGGAAGGTTTAGGCAGAGATTTATAAGTACAAACAGTGAAGAAATTTGCGAGTAATTGCATGTATTTACTTTCTGTTGTGGGATGCAGTAAACCAATATTTATTAAAATACAGCTCAAGGTACTCTTTATTATCCCCTCTCCTTGATGTCTGGTAGAAAAGAATAAAGTGCTTGCCTTTTCTCATTTCTTTAAATTAAGAGGCTGAAATGCGATTTCAAGAATATAAGCAAGAAGTTTGGGATTGGGCACATACCCTCAGTGGAGAATGCCCCTTAATTTGGAGTCAAGCATAAACATAGCTTAATTCTGTGGCTTTGCTTTAATCTTCTAATCTGAGCTTTAAGAAAAAAGTTTGTATGAATCTATCATCAGGAGATCACAATCGCCATTTCCCCCTAAGGAATTTCTGGTACTGTCTTGCATTATAGCCTGCAAACTCAGAGCTGAACACACTGCTTCTAGGATATAAACACATTGCTTCTAGGATATAAAAGGGCAGGAGATGAATAATGGAGTGGTTTAAACAAACACCACTGAGAGAGAGAGAGAGAAAGAGAGAGAGAGAGAGAGAGAGAGAGAGAGAGAGAGAGAGAGAGAGAGAGAGAGAGAAAGACAGAGACAGAGACAGAGACAGAGACAGAGAGACTGTTTAAAGTAGGCTCCCCTCTTTAAATTTCTCTCTCAACAATGACTGGGTTTTAATTTGACCGTGAGAAGAAGCTAGAAAAAAGCCTGACAGGAAACACTTCTGCATCTTCTCCCCCTCCACCTCACAGGATTGCTCTTTACCTGTGTCAGTTAATGGCTTCTAAGATGGGTCCAAACCATTCCACAGGACACTAGAACCACCCTCACTCAGAAGACTATGGAGAGTTTGGCACTAGCTGAGGACCTGCATTTTTAACAAGTTTTCCAGAAATAACACATGGCTGCTGGTCCTGTTTAAGAACTACGAGTTTAGTAAGTGGGCCCAAATGCACAAGGTGGGGGGGGGGGCAGTTGAGGGGCCCCTATCACATGAAAATAAGCCAGTAAGAACATCAGATCGTGGTTGGCTTGTTCGTTTGTTTTAATTTGGGATCATTTGGCCATGCTCAGGGTTTACTTATTTATTTATTTTTTTACTTAGGCTACATCCGGTAGCACTCAGAGATTACTCTTGGTTTTATGCTCAGAAATTACTTCTGGCAGGCTCAAGGGACCATATAGGATGCAGGGATCGAACCCCTTGGCCATGTTCAAGATAAAACTTGCCTTACCTAGCTATGCTATTGCTCTGGTCACAGGGTTTACATTTTATTCTGTATTCAGGAATCATTCCTGATGGGCTCAGGGACTATATGGTGTCTTGGGGATCAAGCCTGGGTCAGCCAAGTGCAAAGCAACTGCCCTACAACTGTACTACTGCTCCCGCCCAAGATCATCTTCTTTAAAAAAAATTCATAAACAGGGCCAGAGAGATAGTATAGTGAGCAGGATATTTGCCTTACATGCAACTGACCCAGTTTTGATCCCCAACAATCAGTATGGGCCCCTGAGCCTGCCAGGAGTGATCCCTGAGCTCAGAGCCAGTAGAAACACCAAGTATGGGCCCCAGAGAAAAATATAAGTAAAATAAAATATTTTATAGGAAATGTCCTGTCTTTTACACTCTTTTCCAATTACAAATCCTTACATCAAATCAGATTTTCTCTGTATTTTTTTGGGGGGAGGGGTCACATCCAGTGATGCTCAGCGTTAGTCCTGGCTATGTGCTCAGAAATCGCTCCTGGCTTGGGGGACCATTTGGGATGCTGGGCGATCAAACTACGGTCCATTCTGGATCAGCCAAGTGCAAGGAAAATGCCCTACTGCTACGCCATAACTCTGGTCCCATTTTTCTAATTTTTTTATATTTATGTTATTTCTTTCTTTTTTTAATTTTTATTTAAACACTGTGATTACAAATATGATTGTAGTTGTATGATTTCAGTCATGTAAAGAACAGCTCCCTTCACCAGTGCAACATTCCCACCACCAATGTCCCAAATCTCCCTCCTCCCCACCCCACCCACACCTGTACTCAAGACAGGCTTCCTACTTCCCTCATTCATTCACATTGTTAGGATAATTCTCAATGTAGTTATTTCTCTAATTTTTTAATAAAAGATATTATATGAAAAGTTTTGTATGTTTGATAATTAAACTGGCCAAAAGTGATACCACTGGTCAGAAATAAACCTGCTCTGTACATGGTATATTTTCTTTTCTTTTCTTTCTTTTCTTTCTTTCTTTTTTTTTTTTTTTTTTTTTTTTTTTTGTTTTTGGGTCACATCCAGCAGTGCTCAGGGGTTACTCCTGGCTCTAAGCTCAGAAATTACTCCTGGCAGGCTTGAGGGATCATATGGGATGCCAAGATTCAAACCACCGCCCTTCTACATGCAAGGCAAATGCCTACCTCCATTCTATCTCTCCAACCCTTTTTTTTTTCTTTTTGTAAAAATATTTTTATTTAGGTACCATGGTTACAAACATGTTTGTAGTTGGGTTTCAGTCATAAAAAGTACACCCCCTTCACCAATGCAACACTCCCACCACCAATGTCCCTTACTTCCCTCCTCCCCCACCCCCTGCCTATATTCAAAAGAGACATTCTATTTCTCTCATTCACTACCACTCACTACCATTGTCATGATCGTGTAGTTATTTTTCTAACTACACTCACCACTCTTTGTGGTAACCATCATATTGTGGGCTGGTCCTTTGAGACCGCATCTCTGGATATCATCACCATACTGTCTTTTATTTTCCTTAAATCTCACAGAGAAGTGAAATGATTTTGTGTCTATCTCCCTCCTTCTGATTTATTTCACTCAGCATAAGTTTCCATGTCAATTCATGTATAGGAAAATTTCATGACTTCATTTTCTGACAGCTGCATAGTATTCCATTGTGTGTATGTACAGTTTCTTTAGCTACTCATCTGTTGTCAGGCATCTGGGTTGTTGTCAGATTCTGGGTATTGTAAGTAAGTGGTATATTTTCTTTTTTATTTTTGTTCAATTTTATTACAATACAGTTAACATGTGGTCCAGTATAAAATTTAAAGTACAGTGCATAATAAATTGATATCCACATAGTGTGAAATGTTAATGATAAAAAATGTATCTATATTCTCAGACAGTGACAAAAAGTAAAATTTTTCTGGGTTGCTGAGAACCATTAGACTCTTATTCTCTTATTTCAAGTATACCATGAACAGTGTTAACTATAGTCATTGAGTTGAAATAACTCACAGCACCTAGGAAAGGTTGGTGTTCAGAACTACAGGGGCTCACACAACCATGTATAATTTCTTTGCCCAAGTGAGCACAGGCCAGTTCAAACCCTTATAAAAGAAGTCTCTGAAGGGGCTGGAACTATATAGCACAGCAGGGACCTTTACAAGCAGCAGACCTGGGTTCAATCCAGCATCCCATATGGTCCCAGAGACTGTCAGAATTCCCTAAGTATTGCAAACTGTGGTCCATAAACAAATAAGCAAACAAACAAAAAAAGAAGTCATTGAAACAGAGACTTGGTATCAGCAAAAAAACTCACCTACTCTTTGACAAGTTTTCTCAACAGTACTTTGCTGAGAATTGATACCTGTTTGTTCACCTGGTTCCAAATTCATAACAAATTTTCCTCTAAGCTATCAAGTCTTCAGTGCCCATGTTTCCTTTTTAAGAACAGGCACAAAAAACTTTAATAGATGATTGGCTATTAAAATTGAGAAAACCCAGACTTGCCAATCTTGTATGTACTAACTGACAAATCAGAAAAGACATCAGCCATTGTGATAACCGGAAAGCTTATATAACTGCATATAGTATTTTACTGAGGACAAACAATACTGACTTTTAGATCTTATAGTTAAAAAACCTACTGCTGTGCTATCTCTCTTGTCCCAATATTTTATTTCATTTGTGGGGGCAACACCCAGCTGTGCTAATTGCTTACTCCTTGCTCTGTGCTCAGGGATCACTGCTGGTATGCATGGGATCATATAAAATGCTGGGATCCAGTCAACATATTCAATGCAAACATTTTATTTTCTGGGCTTTCTGACCAGCCCCTACAATATTCTCATATTTAGTAGTATCTGTGATTTTAAGATAGTAAACATTCAAATTCATCAGGATTAAAACCATATAGAATTATATAGTCATACTCTGTAAACAAAAGCATAATTGTGCACGTTATCCTTAGTGGCTTTAATAACTCAGTTTAGGGTAATATTTGGGGAATTAATAAAATTATCTGTCAAATAAATAGCATCAAATAATTGATATCCTTGGGGCCGGAGCAGTGACACAAGGGGAAGGCATCTGCCTTGCCCACGATAGCCTAGGACAGACCAAGTTTCAATCCCCCTGCATTCCATATGGTCCCCCAAGCCAGGAGTGATTTCTGAGCACATAGCCAGGAGTAAACCTCTGAGTGTCACCAGGTGTGACCCAAAAACCAAAAAGAAAAAAAAAATGATATCCAAACCATATAGAAAAAAGTCAATTGATTTCATCTTACATGTTCAAATTTGTATTTAAATGGATAAAAACATGTAACAATCAGCTAAACACTTAATAAAAACAGAAAAATTAAAGGCTGGAGCAATAGCACAGCACTGGCCTTGCACGTGGCCAACCTGGGTTCAATCCCTGGCATCCCTTAGGGTCTTCTGAGCCTAATAGGAGTGCAGAGTCAGGAGTAACCACTGAGTCCCACAGGATGTGGCCCGCAAACAAACAAGTAGGTAACAACAACAAGAACAACAAACAACAGCAACAACAAAAACCTGCCATTGGCCTGAGCAATAGCACAGAGGGAAGGGCTTTTGCCTTGCAAGCAAGCAGCCAATCTGGTTTTCATTTCCAGCATCTCATACGGTCCCCCGAGCGTTTCAGAAATGATTTCCAAGTGCAGAGCCAGCAGTAACCCCTGAGCAACATCATGTGTGCCCCCGCACCCCCCCCCAAAAAAAAAAAAAACTAGAAGGAAAAATCTAAGTGTTAGCTTGGACAATTTGAAGCGACTGAGATGACATCTAGTCCTTAGCTCTAACAGGCAGGGTTCTCACACTCCATTGTAGAGAACCTTGTTGGCTCAGTGGTAGCATCTAGTATGTTCCAACCCCAGCAGAACACATACTGTTGCATTTCCCCTACACCAGTGGCCATGGCGATGATGCCCTGAACACCACCAAGGCTGAGCATAGTAACACTAGCTTGAGCCCTGCCCAGATATATCCCAGCACCACTAGGTATGGAGAGAAGGCAAGGAAAGGGGAGAGGAGGGGAAGGAAGGAAAAGAGAGGCAAGAGAGGGGAGAAAAGAGAATGAAGGGGAGGGAGGGAAGGGGATTAAAGGGAAGGATGGGAGGGGAGAAAGTCTCCAACTTGATTACCAGAATTCTAACTGAGGAAGTTTTGATGATGGTGAGGAAGTCTGAATTGCACATGACTATACATAAGTGCCAGCTCTATTCTGATGCTAGGTTTCAAAGGACACTCTCTCCAGGGTCAAGGTGCTTAAAGCCCACTGCACCATCATTGCCTGTGCTTGTGACAGTTCTGTAACCCCTAAAATCAACAACAAAGGCAGCTCTAACCTTCTTGAACTTAAACTTACTTGCGAGGGGAAACCAAGTCACATAGGGGATTACATATGTGATAGCTGGGTAAATTTTAATGAATATCGATAAAATGTCAATGAAATTCAACATATGTTTATTATAAATGAGGCCCATTCCATCAGGTCCACTGCATTGCTTTATGATTAGTCACTAAATTGAGCATGTGGACCATATGAACAGAGGGAACAGTAACCAGTAATTCTATTCAGGCCAGACCCTTCTCTCTCCTGATAAAACTGCTCCTTGGCTGCCAGCAACGGAATGAGTGAATGAACCTGAACACTGGTTAAAAAAAGAGATTCCCCCCCAAGTTCCACTTGCAACTCCCATAACTATGCCTATCCCCAATGTGACTACACAAGGGCCAGAAACTCAATTCTCCTCTGTTCCAACATTCAAGATCTCTATACTTTGGCCTGACCCCCGGGATGACACTTGAGTGTTTGGGATTTGCTTTCTTCAGCCAAAAGTTCAAAGTGTCACAGCCAACTCTATTTCTGAAATTTAGGAGCTGTTTGATTTAGTAGCTGTGATGGGTGTGAGAGTCAAACAAGTCAGAAATAAAATGTGTGTCTTTTCTAACTAATAGTGTTATTTAAAAATCACAAATCTGAGTAATAAGGCCATCTACTGAAAAGAATCAATTTGATTAGATAAATTCCCCTAATTATATGCATGTCCTGGCGCACCTCTGAATTCTTTCTTACATGTATGTTTATATGGGCACCGCATCAAATGAGCTCTCCAAACATTCAAGTCAGAGAAGGAAATTTCTTTCACTCTAAAAAGGGCTGGAGTAGACTGGCTGGAAAGGAAATGCATACTAAAACCCCTACAGAACTGGAGGGATGAGTAGCAGAAGCTGATAATCTCCTGAGACTGCTCAAACTGAGTGCAACAAAAACTCTGCAAAGACCACAAAGGAGAGTCAAGGGGGCTAAAGTTCACACTCGAAATATTAACAGCCTGGGGTAAGGGGAAAGGAAAAGGCCCATGCAAAGTGTCCAGTGCAAATGGCATCACTGTCCCTAGCTGGGCTCTGGACAAAACCATCCCATGTAAACCTTCCTAAGGATTAATCCTCAAGGAGAGCTGTAATGAGACCTTAAAAGATTGAACAACAGCAGCCTATCAGAGGGGAAGGCAGTCGCCTGCTCCCCAAAGTCTTGCTAGCAGAGTTACATCAAAGCAAACAGGCCCCAGATAGCAGCTTCTGCAGGAATCCCTTATCTCAGCTCTGGCGGATGCGGCCTGCGCTGTGATTGTCTTGAACTGCCACCTGTCCCAGGCATCTTTGAAGGCAAAGCTAAGCCTCTGATGGATCTGACCTCCTTGAGCTCAGCTCCTTTTATGTCTTTCTTCATTTTCTGCCCTGCTACATTCTTCCCCTGCCAAGCACAGGACATGAAACAAAGGGAGTTCTCACTTCTGACTCACTGTCCCCAGCCATTTGAAAGCAAAGAAAACAATGTGAAGAATTATATACTCTGCCCAGAATATGGAGCCGTCCTCAGGAGGTGAATCTTCAGCTATGGGGGCCAGGAGGGCAATGGGGTTCGAAGGTGCTGGGAGCAAATAAACAAAACTGCTGAGTATTTGGGATAATTTGGAAATAGAAAGGTTATACTGTGGAACTTGATTAAGAATATCAGTTTTGCACAGGAGAAACACAAATTCCAAAATATTAAAACAAGCTTACTTGGACCTTGTACACTGGCTCACTGAAAAAGGATGCTGAGAAAAAAGTGTTTAGAAACCAAATTCAACTTTCAGTGGTTAAAAAGAAAAAGGTAGCCGAGATAAATGTTAAAAACATACTGGATGGGGCCGGTGAGGTGGCACTAGAGTTAAGGTGTCTGCCTTAGTGCTAGCCAAGGAAGGAGAGGGTTCTATACCCATGGTCCCCCCATGCCAGGGGCAATTTCTGAGCGCTTAGCCAGGAGTAACCCCTGAGCATCAAACGGGTGTGGCCCGAAAAACCAAAACAAAAAACCAAAAGAAAAAAAAAAAAAAAAAACAACAACATACTTGAAACAACTGAGAAAAGTTTAAAAGCTAGACTAGCTCCCACTGGGTCCTTACTCAGAGGCTACATGCACCTGATCTGATCCCTTGCAAGAAGGGAACACCACTGGGAAACAAACTCCTTCAATCTCCTGCTCTCACACAAATCTGTCTCCTCATAGTCCTTATGTCCTTATGCGCTTAGTGCTCATGTCCTTCTGACTGATGAGAAGATGAATTATTTGAATACTTCGGCTCATCTCAATAAAGATTTCAGGTTGCATCAAAGACTTTTTGCAAAGGAAATATGGTAGAAAATGTTAACTAAATGGAAACCCAACCCGGAACAATCCACATGGTCCTGGAAAAGGCTGGCTGGGGAAGGTGAGCTGCAGTGCATGTTTCGCGTGCCAGGTGAGGTCTGGGTTTGAGTCTGGTGCAACTGGTCTCTGAGAACTATGCCCCAAGAGTCACTACATGTAGACCAAAGCAAAAAAAGTAAAAATAAAATAAAAATAAACTCGAGAAATTTAAATAGAAAATATGCAAAATACCTATCTAATAGAATAGAAACAACTGAGTTTCCTTGATATGCAAGAAGGTAAGAAAAGCCAGATAGGCTATTTGCTTCACAAAAAGTCATCAAACCTCTCAATTTCCTAAAAAAAAAAAAAAAAAAAAAAAAAAAAAAGGTGAGCATCCATCTGTAGAGTATTTTAAACTCCAGAAAAGTACCTTATCTGAATTTAACATACAGTTCTGCAATTGTCCCACAGCCTCCTTTGGGTCTGAACATTAAAGCCCAACCGATCGAGAAGAATCAGTATTGCCCACAGTGGCCCTCCAGGGTCCCTCAGCCCTGTCTAGGAGCCTTGTGTCCCAATAATGATACTACAGTCTTCAAAATAAGCTTAAATACAGGAGCAGCTACTATTCCATCCACAGATAAGAAAACAGGCTCAGAAAAACTGAGTAATTTGTTCATAATCACTTCCTCAGTGGCTGATTTGGGGTTTGAATCCTAGCACTTGAGCATATTCTCTTACAGCCATTAATGAAATCATTTAAATCAGAACCGATTTCTGGACGATGCTTTTTTTTTTATGATGCTTTTCATCATACCACACATCTCATCCTAACTGAGGCTAAAAGGAAGCAGCCTAGCACTGAGCAGCTTAAACTTTTCTTTCTCATAATCCCTTTCTGTCTGAGAAATGCAACAGGGGTAGAGCTGCCAGAAGCACCTCAAATTCATTATATGGTTGATTTTCAACTCAGTTTTGGTTGTTGCACATTCAAAAACCTTTTACTGTTGCCAAAATTTTACACAACCCTGAATGGGGAAGCAACCCAACATTTAAGAAGTGAAGTCCTAGCCAATTCATTCAAGAACTCTTGAACGTGCAAGTCATCAGCCTGTCTCATGCCCCCACCAGCAAAGGTAGTGGGCCTTTTCCCAAACAGCATTGTTATGAACTTGTTAAGAAAAAAATCACCTGAATAAATGTTCTTGGGAAAGAAAATTCACCATGGATTTGGAGACTCACGTCTCATATCCAAATGGACTCGCCACAAGAGTCACAGAGCTTTTGCCCCTCCTGTCAGTTCAACAGTTTGAGATGACCTGGTCATATGGATCCCCAATTAGGGCATTTGGAGGATCCCACCTTATTTCCCAAAGGAAATTAGCCAATTTTTTCCCAAACCTAAGGCTTTGTCATTCTCCCTATAGTTTTAACACATATGGGTAGTCAGCATCCCAAAGACTTATAAGGAGATAAACGGCATGCATGAATGACCAAGACAAACCAGGAAAACTAATCCTGGAGAAAACTTTAAGAGCACACTGAGAAAATACTACAGATTAAAATGCAAAGCAAGGGCCCGGAGAGATAGCACAGCAGCGTTTGCTTTGCAAGCAGCCGATCCAGGACCAAAGGTGGTTGGTTCAAATCCTGGTGTCCCATATGGTCCCCCGTGCCTGCCAGGAGCTATTTCTGAGCAGACAACCAGGAGTAACTCCTGAGCACCGCCGGGTGTGGCCAAAAACAAAACAAAACAAAACAAAACAAAAAAATTCAAAGCAAGATGCTTAGAAAAGTAATCCATGGAAGAACTTTTTTTTTTTAATTCTCCCAACCCCGGAAGAACTTTTCTTATAAATGAAAAATGTGACAGTTGAAATTAAAATATCACAAAAACTCTGAAAAGTGCATTGAAGTACATTTAGCAGAACATAGGACCAAAAGCAAATAAACAGAGAAAAGACACAGAGGATTAATTGAGGAAGTCTAACATTCAACTAGAGTCCCACCCCCCCAAAAAAAAGAAAAAAGAAAAAAGAAAAAACAGTACAAGGAAAGCAGATCTATTATAGAGTGTGATAGATTAAAGACCATCCACAAAGATCATCAATGAGTCTTCAGATAGTGCATCAAGAACAAATTAAAATAAATTCACACTGAACTTCAAATACCCAGACCAGAGAGCAAGTACAGAAGTTAGGGTGTACATCTTGCATGTAGTCAGCACTGGCTCTATCTCTATAACAGTTTGTTGCCTATGGTCCCCTGAGCACTGCCAAAGAGTAACCTCTGATCAGAGTCAGAAAACTAAGCACTGTGGGCATATCCACAATAAACCAAAACAACAAAAAGTGCATCTAGGAACCATGTTTTGAGACTCTTAGGGACAGAAAGATCTCAAAAGTTTCCAGAGACAAAAAAATGACCCGTTCCACAGTCACTAGACTTCTCATTTGAAGATAAGATAAGATAACAGAATAATTCCTGTGTCTTCAGAGATCTCAAAGAAGAAAGTTAGTTGTTGCTTTTTGTTTATTAGTTTTGTTTTGTTTTGATTTTGGCGATTGTTAAGAGAGGTGCAGGGTTCACTACTGGTGGGATTTGTGGGACCTAGGTTTACCATATGTAAGGTAATGCCTGACATGCTGTATTATCTCTCTCACCCCCAATGGGAAGATTAATATAGTTATAATTATACTTAAAGTACCAAAGAAGAATAAGGTCAGATATGCAAAAACACAGAAATTGTACCTCTTTTGCTGAGAAGTTAAAATAAACAAGTAAGAATGACACAATTGTGGCCAGAGAGATAGTATAGTGGGTAGAGCTCTTGCCTTGCATGCAGCCTACTTGATTTTGATTCCCAGCAGCAAGCAAAGTCCTCCAACTCCTGCCAAAAGTGATCCATAAGCAAAAACTGGTATATCCCCCTCATGCACACATACACAAAAAAAGTAAAATAAGTACAAAACAAAAAATAACAGTGTTCCAATTCATTCAAATGTATATACCCAGACTCTGTCTGAATTGCTGGGACACTGAGAAGTTAAAATAAACAAGAATGTCACAATTGTGGCCAGAGAGATAATATAGTAGAGCTCTTGCCTTGCATGCAGCCTACCTGGTTTTGATTCTCAGCAGCAAGTAAAGTCCCCCAACTCCTGCCAAAAGTAATCCCCAGGCACAAATTGGTATTGCCCCCCAAAACACACATACACAAATAAAAGTGAAATAAGCACAAAACAAAACAAAAAAAAAACAAAAAACAAACAAACAAACAAACCAGTGACCCAATCCATTCAAATGTATATACCCAGACTCTTTGTCTAAATTGCTGGGACAGTCAAGTACCCAGAAAAGAAGGGGTATTCTCCCTGACATAGAGACTGACAATAAGAGGACAACATGATACTACAAAGGTAAATAATAAATGAAAAGCAAATAAAACTCTTTTAAAAAGTTAATACAGCATGTATATAAGACAGACAAAATGCTCTTATTTAAAAATAGGAGCCACACCCAGCCATGCCCGGGCCTGCTTCTGTGGAATCCCTAGGGGTTACATGCTCAGTTCTGGAAAAACTCCTCAGGTTCTGCAATGTTGGGCTCCACCAGGCATGTCCTAGAGATCTTGGGGACATGCAAGTCAAGGACCTAATTCAGTGCCTCACCCTGCCATACAAATGTTCTACCTCTGAACTATATACCTGGCCCCAAGACAATTATTTTGTGCTGTTTGTTACATCTGGTTTTGGTTTTGAGTCATACCAGGAGTAAGCTTACGGCTTTCTGTTCTGGTATCACTCTTAGTGGGGCTCAAAGCACCATATGGGATGCCAGGTGTATGTATGTATACAAGATCAGGTGTATGCAAGGCAAGTACTTTATCTGCTGTGCTATCATTCTGGTCCCCCAAGCAACTGGGTCTTAATGCTAGACAAAGTCAGGTAATTTAAGGACTAGAACATGGCTTCACAGAGAATTAAGTATGGTCCTAATATTGTTCCACTACAGCACAGGGAAAACACCCACAGTCATAAGGAAGTGGATCAACAGTGCCTCATCACCCTGTAGTATCTGATTCTTCTCAGAAGTTGGGTTACTTAGGATGCTAATATTAAATTCCGCTTAACAAAATTTCTCAATGGGTTCTTAACACTCTGAATATAAAGAAGAAAAAGAAAAATTAGAAATCTGTCCTTAGAGTCGGGCTCACTCATTATGAGAGTGACACTAGAAAAGCTGAAGATTAACAGCAAGGAGAACTGAAGATTAACAGCAAGGACCACAGTTGAAAAAACCTTCAATAAGAAAGAACCTTCAATAAGGAATGCTCCTAAAGGAAACTAACTGTATGGTACCCCTTTCCCCCTTGAGACTCTTCCTCAGTGGGATCCAGAGGAAATGCTAAGCAATGTCTCCTACATCATTGGGTCATCTCAGAGCTCCAAACTGGGAATCATGCTCCCTGAGATAAGACTTGTAGCCAGCAACAGGAAATATAAAGTTCCAGTAACACTACAGGAAAAAAGACTCACTTTTAAGAAAAAAAAAAAAAAACTTTGTTTATGATTCAAAGCTGCTGCAGAATGTTTCAGACCCTTGCCAAAGCCCCCAGTCCTTCTTGATTCTGTTGATTGATTTTGGGGCCATACCCAGCAGTGCTCAGGACTCACTTCTAGCTGTGCTCTCAGGGATCACTCCTGGCTAGGCTTGGGGAACCAAATGGAGTGCCAGCTGGGTTAGACACATGTAAAATAAGCACCTTGTCCACTGTACTATCTCTCTGGCCCCAGAGCTCCATGTAACTGTGATGCATCGACAAAGAAAAGAGGAAAAGATCATTTTTAGGGAGCCTCTATTTGGGGGAAAAATGCCAGATAAAAGCATTACCTGCTTCAGATTAGAAAGTACAACTACCAACACCCAGAAAACCTATAGTTTATGAGCCTGAGAGTCTTTCAAAGCAAAACTAGGTGACAGCCCAGCTGTGCTTAGGATAATCAGGCTGGATCAGTAGGAAATAAGTCACAGTCAAGTGAGCATTGCCAACACTCAACTGGTCACCTCACTAGAAGGGTCGCAAGAGGTCCTGGATAGGTGGCTGTAGCCCAAAATATTTGGCTGAAATATTCACAAGGATCAGGAGCAACCTCTGTGGAAACTGTACTCCTAAGTCTAAAGTTCAGGGAAGCACTTCACACAAGAGGTCAGAATTCCCTCTAAGTCAGGGGTTTCAAACTGGCGGCCCACAGGTCAGCTCTCTGTACAACATTTTGTGGCCCTGCCCTAGAGGAATCTTTTTTTGTTTTGTTTTGTTTTAGTTGTTTGGGTCACACACCCCAATGTTCAAGGCTTACTACTGACTTTGCACTCAAGGATCACTCCGACTTTGCCTCCTGTGGCCCCCAGGTAAATTGAGTTTGAGACCCCTACTCTAAGTGAATGGAAATCAGACATGCAAGGTAATAACAGCTGGAATAAATCAGATGGAAAGAAAATGTAGCATCGGCATATGTGTTCTGTGACTGTCTTAGTCCATAAATTTGATATTTGGAAGGAAGAAGGGAAATGTTCATTAGAAGAAACTTCATCCTGGATTTAAATTTGCCTGGCGTCTGAGCCCGATTGTAAAAACCCCTTGGCATAAGAAAGCCACCTCCCTAGAGCCAGGTCCTGACTTTCATCTTGCTCATTTATACTTGCTGATTTGTAGCTTAATTGTTTTCATGTGTTCTATTCAGCCACAACCCAAAAACACAGAATCCAGAGGCAGGGCCCTACTCTGTATTCCTACCCCACATGGTACTGAATTTATGGCGGGGAATCAGTAAAAATATCTAAGAAATCATACCTCTGCCTTCTCAGATGGCTTAAAACAATTTTTCGTCAATTTTTTTGTTTCTTCTAGTTCTAATGTTTTGGGGGGAGCACAGTGAGTCTTAAGAGTTTTTACATGAACATTTCTTACTCTCTGACCACTGGCACACTGATACAAGTATGCTTTATTACAGACCCAGATAGGATTCAGATCAAATCAAGTTTCATCAAATATAACATTATGCAGATAAGTCTGATATGTCACATGCCAGCTATAATGCCTAAGAAAAAAGGGTTCAGCTGGTCTTCTTATTTCCACTTTTCTTCTGTCTTGTTCCTCTGTCTTCTTTTTGTTTTCTGTTGATCTGTTGAGAGTTTCTGAGGATCTCTTTCACCTTCTCAGTCCTTGTTAGAAATACTCAGTCATTTCCATCTTTCCTATGATTCCTCCAGACCCTTAATCAAATTTAATAGCCTTCCCCTGACATTCCAAAACCCCAGACTATGGAGTGGCCATATCTGTGTAAAGGACCATGTGTGTTGGCCTCTCTCTCTCTCTCTCTCTCTCTCTCTCTCTCTCTCTCTCTCTCTCTCTCTCTCTCTCTCTCTCTCTCTCTCTTTCTCTCTCTCTCTCTCTTTCTCTCTCTCTCTCTCTCTTTCTCTCTCTCATACACACAAATACACACACATACACACATACTCTTCTCTTCTTCTCTTTCACTCTCTCATACACACACACACACACACACATTCCAGGAATGCTAATAAACCACGATGGGACACTTTCTAACCAGCACCCCCTTCCCTAATAGTGTCGGGCTGCTCTACTGCCTATGGGAGTCACACAGGTCAGGGACAGACTCAGCCACAGTCTCAGAGCTATAGGAGCGGGCCCAAAGGCAGCTGAGATGGGCAAGACATGGCATTTTCCTGTTGACACATGAAAACTCCAGTAATTCCCATAGGCTATTCTTGAGAACCTCAAGATCACACTTTTGCATAGATCTTTGATCCAAATTACATTTGCAAAACAAGTATTGCTCCTTCCTTTCAACTTCCTGATCAGAGTCAAGAATCAAACCAGAAGGTCAGCAAGTAATACAATCCTCCTGGATCTCAATGAATTCAGGTACCAACTGACTGTGAAAAAACTGAAAGCTCATGTATGGATCCTTAGCAGAGAATAGTGTCTTTAGGAAGAATCAGAAGCTCTCCCATGATGCTCAGTGATAACTTCTAATTTGGGGTGAAGAGTTTCAATGGAAAATAAATTCTGCTGCCACAAATCAAGAGTGACTGCACAGTCATATCCATGCTCTCCAATGCTGAACTCCCTGCATCGAGGCCAGGAGACCTAAGAAGCAGAGCCTATAGCCAAGCGCAAGCCTTGACCTGTCCCTGCTGGCAATATCAACCCTCAGTTCCGGCATCATTCCCAATGCCCTTGCTAATGAGGCCAGGTTTGGATAGCAGCCCACCTGGCAGGCTCCTGCCCAGATATGAACTGCCATTTTGAAATTTCAACAGTTAGAGATCATGGAAAGATCATTGAAAGAATTTGAGCTCTGTAGCTTTGCAAAGTTGGTGGAATCAAACCTTGATTAGCTGCTTCTAACAAATCTAAAAATTCACAGTCACCTTAGCTGAGGGAAGGGAGCAGGGGCATGGGTGAGGGATGCTCTCAGTTTTCTCCTCTGTCAAAAAACAAAATCCAAAATCATGACGAATTCTCATACAGCTGTGTAAGGAATTAATAAATTCAAGAATAAATAATAAAGCATAATATGTTCAGATACAGGGTTCTATTCCTGTGGCCTACATAATTTCTGAAAGATGATCATTTCCTACTTTAGTACTATAATACCTGCTGCATCACCTTCCTGATTCTATATAATCCATCCCTTCATGTCAATCCTCACATACCAGTCAGAGTTACTGTTCTCAAATAAAAACTGAGGGCAAATAAAAATCACTCAATCACTGGCTTTCTACTGATCCCCAAGTCACTACCCATCTCATATTTTCCCCTACAGCACTCGCTCACCAGCCCACCACATTGGCCAACACTTACTTCCCAGGCATGACCTCAATAACTGCCTGTAAATTCAGTGCTTCTTCTTGTTTGTGTCTTAGTGGCAAAGACACCTCAGAGCAAAGATTCTGCTGACCTGCCTACTCTGTTTGAGGTCTGCCCCGCCAGTTTTAGTGAGCACTGGCACCAGCTGTGTTGTCTCAGTGTCAGCTCTTCCCCAGGTGTGTGTGGCTCTTCCAAAGCAAGGAGCGGATAGGCCCGAGCAAGCGTTCCTTGGAACATTGACAGTGTCTTGCTGAGAGCAAACGCTCAACAAAATGCACAGACTCTCTGAAAGGAGGATAGACAAATGCACTATATGCCAAAGGGGATGAGACTTAAAGCATGTCACAGAAGGTTTAGGATCAGAAGAATGGGAGACACTAGAGGCATGCAGGGGATCTCACTGCTCACAACTTTTCCTTTTATTATGCCTTAAATTTGTAGGCACTCATGCATAAACAACATCAAATTTATCTTAAAGATAAAAGGTTGAGGTTATGTAAAATTGTGTCCCAGAGTCATAGATACATTGAACACAGAACTGAACTGTCTGTTTTAATCAAAAGATGGCTAGATTCTTTTAGTCAAGCTGGACTTAGAGGAACTGGGTGGGAGCTACAAGGAGGCCCAGATCCTGGGGAGAGAGAAGGGACGGAAGGAGGACATTCTATCAAATCCCATACTTACAGGGAATAAACAGAGTTTAAGGGGGTAAATTTGAACCTTGCAAATTGGGAAAGCAAGTCTATTTTGAGAAGTCAGACCAAAAGAATCGGCGATGTCGGTTTTCTGGCTCCAGTCACTTATCCTGCCTTGCTCCTCCATGAATTAAGGAACAGGCACCTCCTTTCATTCCACAAGAGCACAATCAGGATGCAGATGAACCCCCTCACCCCACAGTGGACTAGCAAACACCCATCTTCCAAGAATGAGCTTCCTCTGACCTGCACAATGTCCCCTGATTAGCTCTGCTGCTCCCTATGGAGAGGAGGGCTTCAACTCCTCGGGGGTCCCACCATCTCCCCTAAGACTCTTTATGTCCAGGCCAGATTGCAGTCTTATCCCACCACTGGAAGTCTTTGTTCTCAATCCCCCCTTCCCAGTGGTATTAGCTACTGGATTTCCCAGCTGAATTTCACTTTGTTATTTCTGGCCCCAATCCCCAACCTTCCCATATGCCCTTTGCACAATTTCCCTAACATGACTGATAGAGCAGACTGAAGGGCTTGCAATAAAATGAAGCACCATTTTTGTTCGTCTGTTTTTGTATTTTGGTTGTGAACATAATTATTTTGAAGTTGAAACATGTCTTCATATAGAAAATTCTTGACTCACAAGAAACTAAAGCCTCATGCTTGCAAGATTGAAGCTAAATATTATGGTTAATACAGTTACCTGACATAAAAAAAGGCTGAGCAAAATCCAGCTAATAATGGATTCTTCTGTCCCCAAGGGACTGTACAGGGAAAGTTGTGGCAAGTATCTGAAAACTGGGGACTAAGCTACAGCATAACTTTCACACACTGGCAACAGTGACCCAAATTCTCTAAACAATGGAATTCAGGATTAATTAGGAACATAGATCCCTAAAGTGTTACTTCAATATTCAACAGTCAAGAAGTAAGTCTTGGAGGCTGCTCTTGACTAAAGCAGCAGAGAATCAGCCCACTCAGAAGTAGTGTCAGTTCAGCCTGCTCCTGGCAGTACACATAAGTTCCCACTTCAACCCCAAAGTTCTCTGAGAACAACAGACAGTGGGTTTTTCTTGGTCTTCCAGGACTCTGCCAAATGCCTGTTTGCCATAAAGAATAATTCTAAGATCACTCACTTCCCCCCTGGAAGCTTTCTTCTGGGTCTGTCATATTGGGCAAATGCCAATGCAGCCTCTGTTTCTTAGGACATGTTCCTTGGGCTGACTTTTTGCATGGGTTTATCACTTGTTTCAGTGCTCTACCCCTGTATTTGCACAGAAACCATTGTGCTCCCTCTTCCAACATTGGCTAGCACTTGGGAGACACTCAGGAGTTTAACAAGTGGCTGGTGGTTGAGCACAAAATGTAAATCAAATAGAATCTATCTTACCTGTGTTTGAAAAGGAAGAAACTCTTAGACAACTGAGGTTAATGGAATGGTTGCTCCCCGCAAAGAACAGAGGACTTTAGAAAAGAATTTCCCCATAGGAGTGAGGCAAAGTAGAGCAGAAAAAATGTAAAACCTGAAACAATTCTAAAAGTTGTATATTTCCAATGAATCTAACCTCCATCAGAATATAGGAAGGAGTAAAAAAGAGAAAGAGAAGGTAAGAAACTGAGTATGGGAGGAAGACAGGTGGGAAGCAGCAGAGGGCAGAGGCCAAGGGAACACAGGTCCGTGGGTAGTAGAGTGAGGTAGAGCTCAGCATGCAAAGCACAGAGTCAATAACACGACATCAAGAGATTCAAACCCCAATACTCCAACTGTCTGTCAAAAAGATGGGCTGAGGTTGGGAGGGAAACTGGGGACACTGATAGAGGGAAGCTGGCAAAGGTGGTGGGATTGGTGCTGAAACAATGTATGTCTAAAATCCAACTGTGACTGACATTGTAAGTTATGCTGCTTTAAAAAAAGAAAAAGAAAAAAGGGCATAGGAGGTGGGGCTGGAGTGATGGTACTGGGGTAGGGCATTTGCCTTGCACATGGCTGACCCAGGACGGACCAGACCCCGGCGTCTCATATGTCCCCAAGCCAAGAGCAATTTCTGAGTGCATAGCCAGGAGTAACCCCTGAGCATCACCAGGTGTGGCCCAAAATAATAATTAAAAAAAAAAGGACATAGGAAGGAGAATGCAATAAAATGTCAGATACTCTATATTAAACCCAAATGTGAAAGGCACAAAGAGAGAATATTCTGCCCTTTACAAAGAAGAATAAAGAGGTAGAACAAATTTATAGGTACAAGATCAAGAAAGCTAAAGCAGGACAGGAAAGGCAGGCAGCTTTCAAGAAACATCAAAGGTAACATTCTTTAATTATACAAGAAAAAAGGAGGAGGTCCAAAGATAGTGTTGCCTCCATTGGAAAATGGGACAGAAAGCTCTTAGATTTTTGGTTATGAAATGGTGGGAAGGAAGAGAAAGAGGAAGGAGAAAAACAAGAAATAAAGGTAAAACACTCAAGGTAAAACCTTAGTTCAACCTTAGTTCTACCCTAGGCATTGCATGGTCCTCCGAGCATCATTTAGTACAAACTTAGAAACACCTAGTCATTTCCAGGGATGGCGTGGAGTAATTTTGGCATTCAGGCACAAGTTGTATTAGAATCATTAGCTAGATTTGAATTTAGATTAGAGGCTGCAAACAATGAGGGACTGTACAAAGAAACAGAAGCTTCAATCTCTTCAAATTGCTAAGCACCCACTTCTAAACAAAACTTTATCTCTGGGTCGAATAGGGTTAAGCAACTTCAGAGTTGACCCCCACTCTGCCCTACAGATGAATAAAGTTCTCCTCATCATGCCTAGGAACTTGGTGGAAATAAGAGCAAAATACTACACACTTTTGAATAGGAGAAGTTTGGACCACACGGGGGCAATTGTGATATGCTTAAAAATAGGAATTCTGTGTATTCTTGCTGTGCAAGGCAGAGGTATGTCTTGTGAGATGGTACTTGCAGAAGACTGGGAAGAGAGTGGCTTGAATCAGAAGAAGGAACTGAAGACAAAGAAGAAAGAGGAAAAAAAAAAAAAACAATTCCAAGAAAAACAAAAGTTGGGAGTAGGGTGACCTGACTAGCAGGTCAGAGGGAGTCTGGTTTGCCTCATTTTATTCACTGACTTTTGGAAAGTCGTCCTAAGCAGGAATGAGACAGAGTGCGAGGTCAGAGCCCTAGTGGGCCATATAGGCTCCTCAAGAATCTGTGATTCCTGAGCCTTTTCTTTCAATTTCTCTCCTGGCTAGCCTTCAAGCTTCTCCGTGTCCCTTCTAATCAATAGACAACCCAAACTCAGTGTGCAAGATCAATCACTATTTTCCCAATGCAGTTTTTTCTCATGGTTTGTTCCTAGGTCACTCCTATTAATCCAGGACTGGTATATATAACCAAAGTCACACCAGATGCTAGAGTGGTCAGAATTCATAGCAAGAGTACTGCCTGGGTGCCTGGTAGTATCCCTACATTTCTGCTGCTTTCTGCAGTTAACCTTGCAGTCAGTGCAATACACTTTTAAAAAGTTTATGTGATGCCTCACTACTTCCAGTCTTAGCAGATTACTCTGGGCATTGAATGAAAGCAGTAGATCAAATCCTTGAGAGAGAAGAAGTGGGGAATGATTGTACCGCTCCCATGAAAATGAAACATGGCTTTGCACAGGTTCACAGACATGCCTACATTTCCCCACTCCAGTTCCCGCTACAATTCAAGACTAACAGATTAGGCAGCTAGATGCCTGGGAGAGCCTCAGGGTATGATCCAATATCAGTCTTACTGGTTAAACCATCTCATTTTCAACAGGAAAAAAAAATAGCACACACACCCCTTGATTGGCTTATCCGCTGTCTCCAAAGAGATACAAGGCAGCAGGGACAGGTGTGCTGGGGAACTGTCACTGCTTATGCAGTTTGGTCAACACTATACTGTACCTCTCTGCCTCATAGGCATTTTTGTCTCTCCCAGTCTCTAGCTGACATTCCAAATGTAAGAAAAATGTGAACAGGTGCACCTATTAAATATGTAAAATACAGATCTTCACTCTCTCAGAATATTTATTTCCAAGGAGTGTGGAAAGTCACCGAATATAAAGTCAGACAGGTAGAAAGGAAATTTAATGTGCAGTTTTTTTCTAGTGCACTGGAGTGCAAGTAGACTCAGCGCATCAACTTTCGGCAGAAAATAAATGCAAGCCAATTAAAAATTCCTCAGGTTTTCCTAATTAGCAACTAATAGTTCTGTCACTTGAGCTGGAAAGCATAAGGAAAAATATCAGTGGTATGTTTTTAATCAAAGCATTTGATTCAGTGAAAGAATGAATCATACTTTCCATGAGGAATTGTAGCTTGGGAGTACTTGGGGGCAGGAGGAAAGCAGGCTTTACACAACTACGAAACTAGGAGAGAGACCTGAAATGTCAGAAAAGGAGACATCGTCTCACCCCTTTGAACAAAAGCAGCAGGGGCCCTATATGGCATAAAACCAAGAAGCCCAGAAACTCCTCACAAGGACCCCAAGCAGTGTGTTTAGAAAACTAGCCTCTTCGTAGTAAAGCAAAAACAGCACATGCTTTCTGTAACTAGGAAGGGAATAAAAGTTAAGTGTCGGCCAGGGAACAGAATGCTTTAACTATTATGTCACCTGCCTTTATAAGTTTATAGAAAAATTAATGCATGACAAGGAGTGGCAGAGGTTAGAAATGTCTGGCTACAGAAGGAGCTGGAGCAGATAAATGTGCTGTGAAATCTCTGGGCAGGAGGTCTTAGCCTGCCTCTGATGCAAACAGTCCTGATCTTCAATTCTTTCCCCTCCCATGCTCTCCCCAATTACAAAGCACCAGCAACCCTGGATCTCCTATCAGCAGCCTGTCAGCAACACCCCATGTCCCATCTCAGCCCTCCAGTTTCAATATCTACTCTCTTCCCTTGATATACAGCCCCCGCAAGCCACCCAGCAGAGAATATCACTACTGAGAATATTACAAACATGAGTTGCAAATGTTTGATGAACTCTTGCTTGCCCTGGCATTCTATTTTCTTTCTCACGACACAAACCTACGTTGAAACCTAAACGATTTGGGATCTTGTCTAATTGTAATTTGAAAAGACACAACGTTGCATACCCGAGTATAATAAAGTCTTGTGTAATAGAAATTTTACAGATGTCCTTCTAAGAAGAAGAAGAAGAAGAAGAAAAAGATTTTCCCTTTTCCGGTCTTACAGGAAGCCTGCCCACACTTTAGAAATACAAAGTTAGTATATATAGAAGCACAAATTAAGCATCTTGGAAAGTCTACATTTTCCAACCACAAAAAAAATGAAGGAATTACTGCTCTGAGTATTCACATACACAGCTACACTGAATTGGAAGAATCTTTTTTCTCCAATAGCCTGGCCAAAAACTCTAAGGAAAAAGAAACACCAAAAATGCTGTTTCCTTTAAACCTCAAGTTACTGAAGATCAAAATGCAAAGATATAGTGCTTTAGGATGGAGACAAGACAAAGAAAAGAGAATCAAAAAAAAAAAAAATCAAATTTTGTCTCTGACATTAAAAATGCACCATGACACATCAATGTCTAAGACTTCCTCCAAAATTAAATAATATAATAGGTCTTATTACAAAATACTGTATTTTCCGGCCTATAAGACAACTTAAAACAAAAAAAGTCAACTGAAAATCGGGGGTCATCTTATATGCCGAGTATATCCCGAAAAATGTTTCAATATGCCGCTAAACAAAAATTGTCTGAATATTGCCACAAAACTAGTTTTCCAACTCGATCCTGTACCAATCACTGCAAGGCTGCTGGGACCACCTCTCTAACTCAGCCAATCCAAGCAGGCTTTTTATGTATGCAAATTAGACAATGTTCTGGACCCAAATCTACACTGTCAAAAGCCTCCTCAGATTGGCCAGAGTCAGAGAGGAAGTCTATTCCAGTAGAACCTTTGGACCTTTGCTTGTTGTGATTGGCTCACTGTGGTACATGAGCACAGGAACACATGCAGCACATGCAGCACAGGAACGTTCTGTTTGATACAGCGAATATAGGCCTAAACCTATGTTTTAACTGCAAAATTAGGGGGTCGTCTTATATGCCAGCAAATACTGTATCTAGAAATAGTCAAGTGATTAAGAAATAAATTCACTGAAAGAGCCCTGATTAAAGTAAATTCCTGTCCTACCTTTGATTCCCTTCTTTCAGACTTGTTTAGGACATCATTAAGATATTTAACATGACAGGGTGATGGGATGGTACAATGGGTATCATGCTTGCCTTATTCATGGCCAATCTTTAGTCAATCAATGGCACCCCATATGCTCTGCCAGGAGTGATTCCCAAGTGCAGAGCTAAAAAAAGCCCTGAGCACCGTTCAGTGTGGCCCAACCCACTATTCCCTCCAAAAACAAGTATTTAACAGGAATAAATATTTTTCCCACCCCATATTTATTGAATTTTATTATTAAACTCAATTCTGACAAAGATTGAAATGTTCAAATTCCTTAAACCTCATTTAAAGGTTTTAGGTACCTAAAACCTTTTACTTATAACAAATATAAAGATGCTCTAGTCAGTGCATTAAGATTTAGTAAGAATCATGTTCATGGGGCCACAACACAGATTCCTGGTCACACCAGTCTTCTTCCTAAGTTTATAATTTCTTAGATTCCTCATCTGTGCTTACAGAAGACAATGACCTCAGGGAGACAAATGAACAGAGTATGGCCAGCACACTAACACAAATATTAGTGGCAACAGGATGATGATGATGATGATGATGATGATGATGATGATAGTGAAACCAATAGAAAAAAGAGGCAGGAGGAGAAGACAGAGTAGTGTAAAACAGAGGAGAGCAACTGCCACAATAATTTTGAGGTATTCACCATGATCCATGAACCTTACTAAAAGATAATAAACTTTAATATTAGCATTGCACAACTTCATTCTCATGAAACACCAAAGAGCAGAGCATCCTATCACTGCCCCAATTCAACCCTTATAAAACTCTCATGCTTCTATTTGGCCACACAGGCTGTTCTCCTGGTTCTGTGCTCAGGATCACTCCCAGCATTACTTCAGGGGAACAAATGCAGTACCAGGAAGTCAAACTGGGATCAATAACATGCAAGGCAAGAGCCCTGCCCCTATGTTACCTCTTTGACACCTAGAAAAGTATTATTTATAAGGGTTGGGGACATATCCATCAGTGTTTGGGGGTTGGATGGAACTACATGGGCTGTATACAGGGCTTATTCCTGGCTCTGTACTTAGGATTCATTCCTGCTGGTGCTCAGGAAAACATATTGGATGTCAGGGATTTTGATCAAACACAAGTCAGCCATGAGTGACTTTAGTGCCATACAACCTTGGAGCCCCTAGAATACTCTTAAAGACATAAAAAGATTTAACTAAATTTACTCACTTGGTCAATATGTAAAAACCCTGAATATTGAATTGAATTCTCTGAGTCTTGAGTCAACTTATGTAATCTCTAGGGCGCCCTACCCTCAATATATAATGTCATGACATCATTTATTTATGACAATTCAATAAGTAGACTGGCGTGGGTGACAAAATACCTTGTGTTATTTGGTTCAAGCTTGTTTATAGTCTTATAAATTATTGTGCAATTCTAGTAGCAATCTGAGCAATACAACAAGAAATACTGAAAAATAACCAATCCATTGGTGCGATGTGTTGGTTTTTCTCTTTGTCACACACAAAGAGTGACAATGAAAGGCTAACAAGTCTCACTGAGAGCTCTCCAGTGTCCTGTGCTACAAAATATTCCTCTGTGCTCAGAAGATGGGCAACAAGCACAAAACATTAAGCAGAGATAAGGGCCCAAAGTGTGCAGAGAACCCCCCTCTCACATGACCAAAAGAATGAACAAGTAAGAATATATGGGTCATGACCAACCTTCAAGCTCAGCAGCAAAGCTTCAGTTAATGGTCATCTGGACACTTTCACTGACAAAATAGAGGCATTTCTCTGTTGTTATTACCAGTGAAAAAAAATCTCAGTACTTACTGGACAAGTGTAATAAATAATAAAGCACACATTTGAAATAGTTTTGTTTTTATAAATAAGGAGCAAAGAAGTCAAGAGAGTATAGCTAGTCATTGAAACACGAAGTTTTTAAGAAATTTAGCATCTCAGGTAATATTAATAAAGGCAGGTGTTTGGTAAAAATTACTCATGTTATCTTCTAAGATAAAAACTTGTAATACTTTTATTTAAAAAAGAATAGAATGTTCTCAAAGAAATGTGCACATTCTCAAAGGAATATATTCAGAGAAAAACCTACCAAGATTTAAAACTCATTTTTTCCTGAAAGCAAAGGCAAATAAAACAAAGTAAACCTTTAATGAGAGAAGAAAGGAAACATACATATAACAACCTCCTTATTTCTGAAGCTGAAAAACAATATTGCTTGTAGTAGCGCTTTGAAAACAAAAAAGCAATAGTCATTTCTGCAAAGGTTTAGAAGAGTCCTCGAAGCTTTTCCTTCCAAGCTCTTGACAACTTTTAAGAATTTTCAGTCCACTAAAAAATAAAGTTAACTTCTACCTTTACCAACAATATCATCTGGCTGGAGGCAGTAGGGGAGCAGTTTCTAAACTATAAGGTGTTCAGCGCTCTTTGATCTATACCCTGATGAGGGAACATTCCCCTCTGCTGCAAAGCAACTAATGAAGAGACTAAATGAGCTTTTATCCTGGGCACTTTCTTGAGTGAAAAAAACATGCACTAATCAGCTGTCCTCACCAATCAGTCATCTGGCTAATGACCTTTTGCCTTAAAACACTAACATTTCTGAATGATGTGGGAAAAGGGAAATACAAACCAGTCCTCCTCTCTGAAGTTCAATGGTTCATCTGGAATTGGATCTGGAAAGGTGAAATGCCAAGTCTGTATCCTGGCAAGGTGATAAATCTGTAATCAAGAGCTGCAAGGTTTGGCACCTCAAAATGAACTTCATTACCACACAATCAAACTATTATTTTAAACTAGAACCAGACCAGATCTTGTATCTCTTTATTTATATTTTGTCTTTAGACATCCAAGCTCAACCTTATATGTTTGTATTTACATTATGTCTTGAAAGAAAGCCATAATTTATTGGTTTTCAAACTCTAAGTTGTTTCTAAAACTTGATTAGTATTGGAAAAGAAACTGCTATTGGAAAGAAACCAACATGCTGGTTAAAGAAAGTAAAACACACAGAAAAATCTTCCATGTTGAAGAATTTAACACTGATTGGTCAAAAGGAGTTGGTTCTCCTTTAACAATTAAGGAAAAAAATCATTTAAAAGGGGAGTAGTTAAAGACTTTTGCTAATTGAGCCCACTTTAATAACTTCCCCCATTAGCCAATTTTCCTCCTGCTCCATTTGGGGGGAGCAAATCTGGTTTTAGTTTCCAGGAGAGATTCATATGGATTAGCCACAGATGGACACCTTCCTGAAGGCCTCAAGTTGCTTCAAGATGGACGGAAATGGATTTCTCTACAATGCAGAATGGACAGGACACAGGAAAAGTAAGAAGAAAAGCAAAAAGTAAATTAAACATTTGCATCCATTGAAACACAAAGGTTCATGTGTACTACACACTACACACACACACACACACACACACACACACAGTCTTGCTCCTGCAAAGATAACCAGGGGATAAGAACCACTTACGATAATGGGGCTCCATGTAACCATTCCTGGGGTCCATGGTGAACACAGCCCCACGATATGGCAGGGATGGCTCAGCCAGGTGTGGCAGGGACCCATGGATTTCCTTCTTGATCAGTGAGGCCCTCTCATCACTGGATGTCGAAGGCTCCTCGCTGATCTTGCTGAGCCCAGGGACATTTTGAGGCTGCATGGTGACCGCGTTCCTTCTCTCTCTGTGATAGGTCTGTCCAGGACTTTCATCCTCTGAAGAGAGAATGGAAAGGGAAGTCTGTTAACTACTGAGAAAGGCAAACAGTCAACAATTACATCCTTTAGCTAAGTCCCCTCCCTCAAAGAAGCCATTCCAACTTGAAAGTAACACCATGAGAGTCTCCAGTCAAAATTGCCTTTCAGAAATGAGAATCCAAAATATAAATCCAATGGCTAGGGGTGTGTGAGGACAAGCCTATTGCACTGAGATGTGGCGTGTCAGGACACCATCATCACCAGCCCAATCTAAACATGCCAAGTAGGCTCAGCAGTCAAACTTGCCAATATCCCCTCAGGATACAGGTCTGCTCTGTGCAATCTGTCATCTAAAAACTACAGAAGTACAGCATTCCTGGATTTGCCACTGAAAGTTGGGCCTCTGCAGCGAGGGAGCATTGCACATCCAAGATGAGACTCTGAGTGATTCAGGGGGGCACTGCGCCTCACTTTTATAGGACATCCGGTAAAAAAAGTGATCCCAGTGTTTTATTTTGTCTTGCTTAAGATACAAAATCTAGGTGGTATTTAAAAGAAAGAAAAGGAACAAAAGTTCACTTGTTATAAAGCTGTCTAGCATGGGAGCCTACAGCCCCTGGGGCATGAGTCGTGCTGGGCCTCAGCAGAAGATATGAATGGAAAGAAGAAAGCAGAGTGAAACTGAAGTCCCAGGTGAGGTGGCAATGTGGGTGGATAAAGCATCAGGGCACGCTCTGGTGGGGTCCAGACAGTGCTGCCTACCAGAAACATTGAAACGAAAGTCCAAAGGAATTATATTCTAGCTCCCTGATTCTGTTCCCTTCCATCTAAAGCTTTTCAGCAGCCACTAATGTTCTCTGCAGATATAACTACATGACCTTCCAGCAATCGATCGGAGAATCTGACACAAAAATTCAACCTAAGTGTAGAGCTGAAGCCTCAAGGAGTGGACTGCTTCATCTGCTGAAATCATACACATACATTAAACTGCATCATTCCAAA
Organism: Suncus etruscus; assembly: GCF_024139225.1. Classification (NCBI taxonomy): domain Eukaryota; kingdom Metazoa; phylum Chordata; class Mammalia; order Eulipotyphla; family Soricidae; genus Suncus; species Suncus etruscus. Next base: position 104,244,254 of record NC_064857.1, on the reverse strand, counting down.
CAAGCTCTGTAGACTGTGTTTAATCAACAGACTGTCCTGGCAGGTAAGTAAGTGCTGATGAAAACAAGTTGTTCAAGTACTGCTTAAACATCTCACTGAAAACTGTTTCCTATTACTAACTGCATATGTATGATACACTGTTGTATATAAATGAATTCGAAATGCATCTTCTCCTAATATACAAATTAATCTTCAAATTATTCCATACAGCAACTGTATCTGGTTGAGAGTTCCTTAAAAACAGTATGTGCATCAGCAGTTTCACAGTACTGGGTACCAATTCAGAAGAAAATATAAGGATAAATACTGACAAGTGTGAAAATACAAACTAAATGTTGACTGATGACTTGAGCAACTTAAAGCCAAGTAGCAACTTTATTTTTCTCCCTATATCTGAGACTTGAAGGAATACGCAATGTATTTCTTTTTCCAGCCTGGCAAATGACTTGCGAAATAGAACAGACAATGAGATACGTTTTGGTCTTTAGAGTAAACCTGCTGACTAGCACAGGGCATCTGTGGAACACTATTTTACTACTGTTTTATGCATATCCTCCCTCTGAAGCATTGTAATTATCAGCTAAATTATATGTTTCATCTATCAAGTGACTAATAAAAATACTGGTGTAATCTCACATCTCACACATTGATTTTTACCAAAGCAATTGAAATCATGCTTTCAGTCATTTAAAAACAAACTCTAAAAACAATCTTATGTTTTCATTTTCCTCTTTGACTAACACTTCAGGGCACTAGTTCATTAGCAGTAAACTTGCAGGCTATAGCATAAGCATTATGAAAGGGTTTGCTTGACGTAAAAGCCAAAGGGTGTCAAAATACTAAAACTGAACATCAGCGTTATAAAAATTCCTATAACCTACAAATGTTTCCAGCCATATTTTCCACTAATTTGCACTCTGTATGAAACCTTTATTTCAAACTTCAACCTGAAGTGAACTTGCAGCATTGAGGTGTAAATTCTGTAGAATGGACCTTCATTTAGCAAGCCAAAGCCTCCACCAAGGGGGCTGTGACACATAATTAGCTAGCTCTGGGAAAGATGAATAACCAAGCTCTGCTAATGTGTTCCAGGTTTCAAACAGGATTCCCTTGACTTAATCTTCCTAGAAGAAATTAACTTTTCTTCTCTTAAAAAAATGCATCCCTGTAATAGTTTCTTAGAAAATATGCCTTTATGAGGAGCATTCAAATCCAACTTCATGAATAATTGAATAACAGGCAAGTTCGTCTCAGAGCTCTCCCACCTCCCCAACATCCTTGAAAAAGGGCTATGTTGTAAGGGTGGGGGAGAGTGAGAGTGATGTCTTTTCAACGTAATGATTTCTTAATAAAAACTAATATCTTTTACTTTTCAAATGTTTATTTCCAAATAAATGTCAACCCAGATGATACAGATATGAAAATTGAAGCAAGAAGGAAAATAACTTGGTTAAGAAAAAAATGAACCCATCACTAATGGTAAATGCCAGTGCAAACCTATTTTAAATGTGAAACCTTGAATCGAAAGAAGACTTTTACAATGGCCAGTGCTATCACATCTTTTCTTCCCTGCCCTTCCTCTCCAAATAATTCTAGCAGACAAATATTGCATGAAGTTTACCGTTGTACTGTTACTTTTGATGGGCATTCAGATGAAAATTTGATAGGACATAGGATCCGAAATACAAACAGCTACAAAACTTAAAGCACACTTCAGTAAGAAGAGGAACCTTTCCAAACTATATTCCTGCCTGCTCTTATACATTTGGCAAGCACTTCAGCAAGCTAAAAGATGTAAAATGTCTGTTCTTGTACAGCAGAACCGAGTTGTTCAATAAAGTTTGAGAGTCAGTGAGGACAGGCTATGCCATGCCAAATTATTGACAGAAACATACTGCCCACCATGGCAACAAGCAGAAGCCTGCTGCAAAAATGTAAGCAAACAGCCCACTGCTCCAGAAGCATTTGCCAATGAACTCAAACGGCCAAACACAAGATGACTGGTTTGTGCTTCTCTGTGTTTAACAGCTGCAAGGTCTGGGATCAAACAAAAACACAGATTCACTAAGAAGTTTCAAGGCAAATGATTTTAAACATAGTCATCCTAATCCCACTGGTACCTCTTTTTTTCTGTACACCCAATCTGGACTGGAAATGAACTAAGTCCTACCTCCAACCCAGAACTTTGGCAAGCTTCCCATGTTCAATACTGTCCAGCTTTTTCCAAACGAATGCAAAGGCACCCAACTGCAAATCAGGATGTTGGTGCCACATACACCGAAAACTCAGAAGTTGCTTTCCTTGCAAAAGCTGTTTACAATCATGCCTGAAAGCAAGTGATGGTGGTACATGCAGCCGGACTCAATCACATGCCTGTGCTTTGCACACAAACTGTTGTACAGATTCTCACAGAGGTCAAGGGAAAGTTTTCCACCAAAGTTTCTGAGAATTCTTCCAAAATAATCATTAAAAAATAAAAACCACCGTGCACTGCAACACGAACTAGAACACTCACCCCAAAAGAACTGGTACGGAGCTCAGAGGACACGTGCTCCCCCATTTTTAGAATTCATATCAGTTTAACCTGTTTCCCCAAACCCACTGAAGTATCACTACTTCTCTGCTCCCCAAGATATCTGTTGAAGACCCAGCATGCAATGGAACAGGTCATACTCACAACTTGGTCCCCAGACTTTGCTACTTTCTTCAAACTTCTGGTGAGCTTCTCTAGCAGTGTAGACCCTCTAGGAACATTCTCGCTGTCTCCCTGCCTCGCTCTCTCTCCCTCGCTCGCTCCCTCTCCCTGGCAGAACTGCTCCCATTAGAGGAATTAAAAGTAGTTGGAGCCATGCTAAATTTAACAAGCTCATTAGTATTCTCTCCCAGTGCTTCCGAGTGAACTCTCCCTATTGAAGCCACTCTCTCCAGCAGAAGGGTCAGGCGGCTAATCATTAAATCAAACTAATGTCACCCTATCACAATCAACCCGAGAGAAGGAGGGTTTATTATTTCAGTTTATGCTAAATAAACGGTTTTACAAATGGTCTCTAGGCAAGGTCAACAGCAGCTTCAATTACAAGACAAACTTAACAAGAGTTGCTATAAACCAAGTACTCTGTATTGACTTAAGAACGGGCGCAACTCCACGGATTGCCACTAGCAGAGTTTTCCAGGAATGCATATTGTAAAATAAAGCCAGGGGGGTGCTTCTTTCTTTGCCAGAATTTGCGACTGCACAGCGACTCCTCATTCACCTCTCCCTAACCAGCGAGCCGCTCAGCTCGATTCACCCCACACAAAGGCTGGAGCCCAGACCTCAATGGACCGAGTGAAACATGTTCAAAACTAGGCTCTCTATTGTGACTGAATTTCTTAACATCTTTTCAAAAAGCGGAGAATGCCTTGAGGCTAAAGGAAGAAACAGGCTAATGGTGAATTGGGAATTCTGAGCAAATTTCAGAGCCCTTTCCTCCTAGCTTTTGAGGTTGAAAGCAAGCTCTTTCCTTTCAAGTTTCAAAGTCCTTTTTCCTCCCGCAGTGTCACAGAAGGATTTGAAAAGAAGGTAATTGTGCTCACAGTCTCCCTGATCAGAGCTTACGTCCTATTTCTGGTATTTCGGAATACTTCTTGCAATAATAGTGCATATAGCTCAATCCCTTAACCGGCCGGCACTCTGCAATTGCTCATTAAATGAACAATTGTGGGTATAAAATGCCTTTTATGTTCAAGGTCTGGATATAAGATAAGCATTCTAGGACTCTAAATTTGGTTTACTAAGGAAACTCTCCATCATTAAATTACAAAACTGAAGTCAGAATATCAGGCTTTCCCAGAAAAGTGGCACTCAGGTTTCAGAGCCAAAGTGAGGGGCGGTTTAGGGGTGGTGGGTGGGGCGGAGGCAACACAATGTTCAGGGTGGGGAAAAAGACGGGATACTCGGAATTCGGGCCGCATGGGACTCTGAAGAGAAAATAGAATTCCCATGTTTTCTGGTCGGAATATGTGAAGACTTAGGATGATAAAGTAATTTCAAATAGATTAAAATTCAGGTGTGAGATTCAAGCAATATGGTGAAGATTATTCCTCATCACTTTCACCTTTCGAGGCCTACTTAACCAAGAAAAAATTATTCTTTTCACCATAACATGCTCTATAGAACCTCACTGGACCCTCAGGACAACAACCCAAGGTGGCAGTAGGACGAGGTATTAAGTCCCAATTTCTAGATCTGAAACAGGATGCTAAGGAAAGAGCCAAACATTCCTTAGGGAAACCACACAATAGGTCTTTTCCTGGGCATGTATCTGGAATGACACCTGGAGTTTGAATGCACCCCAAATCTTCATACCAGTACCCCAAAAAAGAGAAAAATGTAATGACATTTCAAGGCAGAGACATTTTCAAATTTCCAATAGTCTTCCACTAAATTTTGGTTAGATTTTGTTAATCAGCATAAACCCACTTGTAGGAAGTATCGGATCGTTACAAAGTTCTGGTGAGACATTTGGCAACGAATCTTTGTGCAGTGTGAGACACAGGAGCTTGCTCAGGACTACACTGTGCCCCACCCCACTTTGTGCCCCACCACACTTCAGGGTGCAGCCAATGGCTTCTATGCTGCTGCAGCTTTTAATGGACTTCCCCAACCTGGGGCCATACCTTGTTGGGAACAACAATCAGAGCTCTCCTTGCAAAAAATTGTCTCACTATGTTTGCAAAGAACATTCTTCCATTTCTCTCCCCTCCCCTGTTATCCATTTGTTGAATCTTGTCAGCTTTTATTTCTTTTATTTAGGCTATTTGCATTCTGATGTTCTCTAAATAAAAACCAATGTATCCACGCTCTCCTCCTGTTTTGAAAATTTCCCCAGGAGTTTGCCCAAAGAGAGATTAGAAATGAGAAAAAAAAAAAAGAAGAAAAAGAAGAATCTTAGTGTATTTACAAGCATTGTAAAATTATGCTAGAAAGGAGGAATAAAGTTGAAGTTTTGAGAAACAGCATCTTGCCTCTTTCATTGCAGACTGCAGTTTCTGCTTTAGTCAGGGAATATTCTCTACAATGTCTAGAGCTTAGTTTCCAAAGGCAGCCAGCAAACAATGTCTTCACTAAGAACATTTCTAATGCCCTTGGGGTCAGACATCGCCCTTGTGCAGTAACACATACATCTCGCTTTGACAATGACGGATGATGGAGGGAGTGGCCCAGATGGATCAGGATGGGGACACCCGCTCTGCTGGCAACCTTTAAACCACACTGCGGGGTCTAAGACAAGGGGGCAGCAGCAGGGTGAGAAGCTTGGGACAAATCCAAGTGGCAGCCCTCCTTCAAAGCTTACAGGGTAGCCTTCTCTTCTTGACTTTTTCCTCAGCCTATCAACCCAGAGATGCCAAGGTCAAAGGAGAAAAAGTAATGTCATCCCCCAGAATCATAATAATACCGCCATTGCCTCCACATTCCTAGAGTTCTTTCTGTCAAAAAGAAAGAAAACATCTAGAACAGAGGCATCCAAATTTACTTACAAGTCTCCTGGAAATCTACCTTGTTTAAACAACTAAACAAAAATTGTCCCCCAATGGAAATTCATTTTGGGAAGTGAACACTAGTGAAGGATGGGTGTTGGAACATTGTATGACTAAAACTCAACCATCAACAACTTTCTAACTCTGTATCTCACAATGAATTAGTTGGAAAAATATGCCTTCCAATTACACCTGAAGCTACTCATGGTCCCCAACATTCCAGCACTAGAGTGCTGGTCACATTATGCATCCTATTTACTGGTCACATTATGCATCCTATTTAGCAGTGACCCATGATCAATGGCCCACGTTCCCTGCTCCACAGATGACTTCCTGCACAGAGCTGACCAGTGTTCAACACAAGGTTAAATTCTCATGTCACTTTGAGAGTGTTCAACCACAGGAGACCCATGGCAGAGAAAGCACTAAGCATGTGGAAAAACTAAAACACAAAACCCAAAAGCCTAGAAATGATCTGAAGCCCAATGCAGGCCAGCTCTGAGGGTAGGGAGAGCAAGCAGCCTCCTGCCCTTTTAAAAGAGCTGAGGACTCCACACCTATCTGGAAAACCAGCACTAACAACACTGTCAACCTGTTTGAGCACTTTTCCTCTAACTGTCTCTGAGCCTCAGAACCCTCACAAATCAGTCTCAATCACAACCTCACACCTCTGCAAAAAGAAGCTTTGGAGAAACCAATGTTATGGATGGCAAGGGTGTTTCTTCTGACTCACCCTTGGCTTGGTCCAATATTATCCAGCAGACTGGTGCTTGTAAGTCATACCCAAACCCAACGACACTAGCCAAATTTCAAAGTTCCTGACAAGCACTACAAACATTCTGTACCTGGAGAGGATGGGGGAACGACACAAGACTCTGATGACACCTGCAGACTTGACTGAGATGAAAAGATTGTCCTCAGAGTTCATAAGCTTGCAAACTGTGCCTTGAATGAAGAATTCTAGAATGTCATGGAATGCCTTCTAATAGCCTGCTATTTAGTTGCTAGTTGCTGCTTACACAGAGTGAGTTAATTAGTGACATCAAAGGCAGTACAATAAATTCTCAGGAGAGACCAAATTCTTTTCCTACTGCTTAATAGTGCATTTATTCCTATCTGTGAGGAACAGGCTCATGGCCACTAAAGTATTAGTCTTTTTTTTTTTTTTTTGGAGAAAAGAAGCTTTTAGTCTCTTATAAACAGAGAATGGAGAATCTCTGTCACTCTGCAAATCCAAGTCTTGAGCAGCTAAATTCCAAAATGAGAGCTTCATAGCAGGCAGTTTAATTTAAAGAATAAAATGCCTGTCACCAGGCCAGTATGTCCAGGTTGCTCCTCCACAGAAGTCTTCCACAGGGTCCAGGTCAGACCCTGTAGACCTACCCAGCCAATCTAGCAAGAGGATGGTCCTCCCCATAGAGGAGAGGCCTGTGGAACAGTGCTCTGTGTGGGATCTTTTCTCTGGCAGCACATGCAAGGAATGGTTCCCAGATTTCCACCACCCCCTCCCCAATATAAAAGTTGCCTTTCCTAACCTTACTAGTATTTCCATAATACAGAAATGAAACTTATCTGGCCTCATCTGGTATGTTTATGTTGCATTTTTTTTATTTTGTTTCATTAGACTGTATAATAAGAAAGACTGAACATATGGTGGGATTAAATTTTTAATAAAATTTTACAGGCCATACTTACTCCATTGCAGAAACCAGGCCCTTCTGGACAGCATGTTTAAATATCAAGGCAATATTACTCGAAGAAGTGAGCCGAAGGCTCCACCCCACCATAACATAATCATGGTTCATCTCTGCTGAATTTGCCTCTGGACAAAGGCCAGGTGCTGACCAGGTCAGATTTCTACCACAGACACTCCCTCCAGTCATCATCCACTTTGACCTCAATCATAAAACTGCATCTAAGAGACTTAAATGAAATCACCACCATTTAACTATTCACATTTTGCTATGCAAAAGGCATACTTACTTAAGAAGCCTACTTCTTGCTACTTGGCCACAAGAGCATGCAGTTCTGAAGTTAGTGGCTCAAGGACTCAAGGACAACTAGACCCAAAGCACTTCTCCGTGGTCACAGCCAAGACAGGATAATTTAGTAGCCCAATAAATCTCTTCTCCACTGGCCAACAGGCCATGAGGACATCAGTAACCCTTCCCAGTGAGTCTGGGAATCAGGACACAAGCCTGCTTTCCTATCTTGGTTTTGGTCCAGCTTCCAAGCACATTCAGGACAACCCAAAGTCCTCACACTGAGGGAACTCCTTTTTCTTTTCAAGAAATTCCATAAAAAGCCACCAAGAAAATAAAGAAGAGAGCACATTTATCAGTCTTGTTAAACTATAAGTAATTTTAGTCTCTCTTATCTTCCCATAAATTTCATTTTCTAAAATGTCTATCAAATCAAATCAATTAGCTGTGTGTATCCACCAATGAGAACTGATATTTTTCCTTTGATATTTTCTTTTTTTAAAATATAATTTTTATTTTGAACATAATGGCTTACATATTGTTGACAATAATATTTTAGGTACATATTTACATAAAATCAGGGGAATTTCCATAACCGATTTGTCCTCCCTATACCTCCGTTTTCCTCCTACCTCCCAAATCCTCCTCCCTCACCCCCGGGGCTGCTGGAAAATGTGGTCCCCTCTGTACCTAGTTTACTACTTAGTAGTCTTGCACCTGTTTGGTCTTGGTGCCTCCCTTATTTCCCCCTCTAACTGGGAGGCATCCTTTGATATTTTCTTTATTACTAGGTAGAAAGGGCTTTCACTGGCTTATTAAATCTTATAACTTTATTAGAAAGTAAGAAAACCATGGTATAGGAAAATTAAGATCATTTACATGGTCACAAAGCTGATTGTTAGACACATCTTAGAATGGAACTCCAAAGTCCACACTTCAATATTGGGCTATTATGCTTCCCCACTCAGGGATGAAAAAGATTTAAAAAATCTGAACTTGAATTTTGGCAAATGCCAAATTACAGCATCTCACAACTGCTTGATGCTGCATCTGTAGGATGAGCACAGTATGAAGACAACATAAACCACATGAGAGCATCTGTATTCAAATAAAGATTTATTAGTAGAGGGCCCGGAGAGATAGCACAGTGGTGTTTGCCTTGCAAGCAGCTGGTCCAGGACCAAAAGTGGTTGGTTCGAATCCCGGTGTCCCATATGGTTCCCCGTGCCTGCCAGGAGCTATTTCTGAGCAGACAGCCAGGAGTAACTCCTGAGCACCGCCAGGTGTGGCCCAACCCCCCCCCCCAAAAAAAAGATTTATTAGTAGAACCAGAAACCTGCATTAGGTACAATCTTCACATCTCATTCTAGTACCATTCTAGGACCCGAAGAGATAGCACAGTGGCGTTTGCCTTGCAAGCAGCCGATCCAAGGACCAAAGGTGGTAGATTCGAATCCAGGTGTCCCATATGGTCCCCCGTGCCTGCCAGGAGCTATTTCTGAGCAGACAGCCAGGAGTAACCCCTGAGCACCGCCGGGTGTGGCCCAAAAACCAAAACAAAAACAAAAAAAAAGTACCATTCTAAGTTCGTGAACTGGATAAAATCAAGTCACAAAGCTAGAATGGGCCACAATGGAGTTTTAATACCATCCTATAGAAACATATATAGTTTTCATATGTTGCTTGCACCTAGAAAATAATTAGGACCATTATAGGGAAATTGTGGTCATGTGGGAGACAAGCTGGGAACAGGAGTAGAGGGAAGACAACATTGGTGGTGGGAAAGCCCTTCATTCATTGTCACTATGTACTGTAAATAATTCTGTGTAATGAACTTTAGTCACAATAAAAAAAAAAGTAAAAAAAAAAAGAGTAAACATTAGGAGAATCAACAGAGTACAAGTAAACATTAGGAGAATTGACAGAGTACAGTTATATGTCAGGTATTTTAAATGATTCTACTTCTGGGATTTATAAGAAGGAAAAATTTAGCTTAGAAGATAATAATTTGGGGCTGGAGAGGTGGTGCAGGCCATATCTGCCTTGTGCGCACTAGCCTAGGACAGATCGTGGTTTGATCCCCCGGCATCCTATTTGGTCCCCCAAGTCAGGAGTGATTTCTGAGTGCATAGCCAGGAGTAGCCCCTGAGCATCACCAGGTGTGGCAGAAAAAAACAAAACAAAAATAATAATTTATTCAGAAGAAAGTTCATCACAGTGTTCTTGATAATAGTAACTAAACAAAATGAATGTCCATTGGACTAGAGCAATTGGATTTTGGATAGGGAACTTGCCTTACACGCGGCTGACCTTGCTTTGAGCTTCAGCATCCCATGTGGTCCCATCCCTCAAACCTGCCAGAAGTGATCCCTGAGTGTAGACCCAGGGACAAACCCTTAGCATAAATAGCTGTAGCTGCTCCCTGACCCTCCCCCACAAAAACAAACAAATGTCCCTTATCTTATGAAATGTTAGCATCCTATGCCATTAAAAATAATGCACTCAAGGATTTTAATAAATTTTTCTGAATACCAAGTACTGTTTGCCTGCCTTGCATGCCAACCCTACAATTATAATCTTCACTATACAGGAAACACAGAACTTGAGGCATGTTTGTCCAAGAAAAGACAGGCTGAATGTGACAGAACCTGGATAATTCAGAGTTTACCCACAAGTCTACATGCCTCAAAATCTTTTAAAGGTCCATGTTTCTGAAGAAATAAAATGTGTGAGAAAGAAAACATATTTATTTTTATACAAAACTCCTATGTAAAAGATATGTTTTAGGGGCTCAAAAGAGGACAGAGGACACTGCTCCTGGCTTGAATGCAGTGGATACAAGTTGGATCCCCAGAACCTCATGTGATACCAGAATCCCTCCAGAAATAATCTCTGAACTCCAAGCCAAATGTAAGCCCTGGGCACACAGCTAGGTACAGCCAAAAGACAAAATTAATTAAATAAATAAACTTACAGAAAATGCAATGAAATAGCATAAAAATACTTCTACAAATTATTTTGTTTATATCATTTCAACTATTTTAGAGTACAAAAAAAAGTTAATTTACATTCTATCAGAAATATAACCTTGAGGCCAGAGTGGTAGCACAAGGGGTAAGCCTTGCCCGCGCTAACCTAGGAGAGACTGTGTTTGGATCACCCGGCGTCCCATATGGTCCCCCAAGCCAGGAGCGATTTCTGAGCACATAGCCAGGAGTAACCCCTGAGCATCACAGGGTGTGGCCCAAAAACAAAAAAAAATAAATAAAAGGAAATATAACATTTACAATAATTCTCTACAATGCCCCATAATATATATATATATATATATATATATATATATATATATTTAAATTTTAAAAAGTATCCCAATGGGCTTGAATGATAGTACAGAAGGTATAGAGCTTGCCTTGCATGTAGTCTACCCAGATTCATTTTCTGGCATCCCATATGGTCCATAGAGTACCACTCTGAGCACTGCTGGGTATGGCCCCATAACAAAACTAAATAAAATAATGCCACTGTTTATCTCCTAAAAACTTATTTTTATTTTTTTTATTGTTTGTTTGCTCAGAGCTATACCCAATGATGCTCAAGTCTTGGTTCTGGCTTTGTTTTCAGGAATCACTCCTGGTAGAGCTCAAGAAACCATATGGAATGCTGAAGATTGAACCTTGGTTAACTGCATGCAAGGGAAGTATTTTGTCTTCGGTGCCAACTCTCTGACTCCTGAAATCTTATTTAAAATCTATCCATCTCACTCATTCTTTCAAGCCTGTGTTCTCCCTTGAACATGTATTTCTTTCTGCCTTTTCCACACTGGAAAATGCTATGTTCTTTCTTGAACACATATCTGTCCCTTCTCTCTTTTAATGTCTTTCTAAGTAAATTTTGTTCAATAAAAAACCACCCCCTGCTTCACTAAAACACAAACCTGTGTCATATCAGTCTGAGAGATAGCTTGCTTTGCTTACTGACTTACTGACAAGGTTCAAATCCTGACACGCCATCTGGTCCCCAGAGCCCCACCAAGAGTAACCCCTAAGCACAGAGCCAAAAAAAAAAAAGCCCTGAGCACCACCAAATATGGCCCATAAAACTAAGAGTTTTAAGAATTAAATAAATGAATAAATAAAACTAACACACTTCTCAAATGCCCAATAAGATATTCTTATACAGATGAATAAACTTGGCATTAAAATAAGGCTTTATGGAGATTTTAATGAGTATTTTAAAATACGATTACTTTTTTGCTTTATTTTGAGACCATGCCTGATCATGCTCAGGACTTACTCATGATTTCTTGCCCAGTAATCATTTCAGTCGATGCTGGGTGAGGGGAGGCGAAGGACAATGTATGTGGGTGTCCTGAACTGGGACCAGCTCTGAGCAAGGTGAAGTCTTTACCCCCTGGATCATCTCTCCAGCTTAAATATATGATTAGCTTAATGACTTCCTATCTATCGCAATCATCTTCTAGACAAGTAACACAAATGCTGAGCCTCCTTCTCTTCCCACACTTGGAATCTCAGCTTTCCTCTGCTATCCTATTAGAAATTGTATTAGAAACTCATTTTCTTACCACGGCTGCTGCTTGCCTTTACTGAGCATTTACAAAAGTCCAGGCCATGTGATAAGTACTCCTTGTACATAAACTCCATGGGCCGATCTGCTATGTAGTAGCATCATTCCAGTTGTTTCAATAAAAGTCCCAAAGCTTGATAAATCTGAGTAAGTTGCTTCAAGTTACAAATGATCATATCTGTAAGACTATCTCAACAACTCCTTAAAGGTGTCTGCTGCAGTCTCACTATCTGTATGACATCATTTTGCCTGTCATTTTTGTATATGCATACATTATAAAGTTAGTCTACCCCTTCCTTTAAAGGTAATCAGGAAGGATATTACAAATTAGTCACATGTATTTCACTGCTTTTTTTGGGAGGGTGGGCGGGTTGGGCCATACCTGATGTGCTCAGAAATCTCTCCTGGCTTGGGGGACCAAATGGGACGCCAGGGGATGGAACCACGGTCCGTCCTAGGCTAGCACGAGCAAGGCAGATGCCTTAACTTTTGCGCCACCTCTCAGGCCCCTTCATTACAAATTTTAGCAAGTTATGAAGTGTCTAACATTCTATTCCAGAATGTCTTTAGCTGATGTTACTGAGTCTAAAGTCTAGGATAAATTTAGCATATTGCAGTAGCAAAAGCATCTCTCATTCTCATGCTGAATTAATTTCTTGTCACTATATTTCTCCCCAACCCTATCTTTAGCCTTTCCGTTCCCCACAACTTGTTATCTCTCCATAATATATCCAGATTCTGACTACCAATTTTTCACAGTCACAATTAGCATGGTCTTCTAGGGAAATGTGTTGCTGGCATAGGTTCATAGACAGTCATTTGTGGTCAGACAGATAGCATAGCGGTAGGGTGTTTGCCTTGCATGTGGCAGACCCAGGATGGACCAGGGTTCTATTCATGGCATCCCATATGGTCCCCCAGCCTACTAGGGGCAATTTCTGAGTCCAGAGCCATGAGTAGTCCCTGAATACCACTGGGTGTGGCCCAAAAACCAATCAATCGGTAAATTTTTAAAAAGTCATTTTTTTTTGTTCAACTTAACAATAGTTCTGACAAATAAAGTCAGTCGGCTGTTTGTTTTTTTTTTTAGTTGTATGAGTGTGATATTTTAAATTATTTACAGATATTATTTACAGAAAAATGTGAGAATTTGTGCCTCAAAGAACTTTTGTTAGGATTATGTATTAAAAAAAAAAGACTTTCAGACCTTTTTCTTGTTTCCAGCAACTTTGTTCTGCACTTGCTGGAAAAGCATACTCAAGAGTCAATAAAATCATAGGAGCACCAAGCACAGCCCTTCCACCCAGCAAAAAATAATTACTAAATTATTGAAAATTTTCAAAAGTCTTTTTAAATGAAAACCAAAACCAAACTACTACTTAAAATTTACTATTAGGTATTGTAATGTCTCCTAAAAATGCCAGCTATATTTCCATCCATACAATATTAAAACTAACAAGTGGTTTTTCAATTTATTTTAATGATTGGGTATGCAATGAAAAATATGCAGTGCTTCATTTAGCCAATAAAGCTGAAGAAAAAAATATAAATAATAAACTTACATAGGCCACTTACCAAAAATAAAATAGTTTGATTCAACCTTTTATAGGAGGTGCATGTAGCATTTGAAAGCAAAAATTCCTATAACATAAACCTTCGCTTAAAAATCATTGCCAGAGGCTGGAACCAGAGAAGAATGTTATTTCTTTCCCAATTTATTTTTAATGTTTGGCTATTAATGATATCAACTGCCATGTTGAATAACAGGACAACCTAGTACAATAAAGGTTGGGAATCTTAGGTTCAGAAATTCAGAACTTAGTACGTATGCTGTAATTGCTTCTCTCTCTTTCTCTCCTCTCTCTCTTCTCTCTCTCTCCTCTCTCTCTCCCTCTCTCTCTCTCTGTCTCTCTCACTTTCTCCCTCCCTCCCTCCTTCCCTCCCTCCCCTCTGTTTTTCTCTTCCTGAGTCCTTCAGCAAAGTGAAATTTCTCTGGGCTAGTTCACCCTTATGTAAAAGATGACATCACAAATCTAGTCCACCGCTACTTTATAGAAGTCCTAGAAAATAAAGGACAAAGAAGTGCCCTGAAGCTCTAAGGGAACCTAAGTGTGTGCTTTCACTAGGAACCCAGATGGACAGCTAAAAGGGAATAACCTCTGGTTTCAACCACAAAGAGGATCCAATGCGGAAATGTACTGTAGTAAAGGGGTAGGGATGTGTGTGTCTAGATCATCCTTAACCCCAGACCCAAGGGAGGAGGATAGAAAAGGAAAGACATCAAGGAGAAGGAAAAGTATGAGAAAGGGAATAGGGGAACAGGAAGCAGGGCTTTGGTTATGACAATGATATGGTAGAGTAGTAGAGCTGTATTTCCAAAGTACAAATGCAACAACACTGAAAACATGAGATCTAAGCGGCAAGATCCAAACTTTATCATGTGCCTGCCATGGTAGCAGGCAGAGTGAAGGGGAGATGACTGAGTGTAGTGACACTGGTGATGGGAGTTGAGACTGGTGGTGGAATTGGTGTTAAAATAGTATATGCCTAAAATCCATCAATAACTTTGTAAACCACAATTCTTTAAATTAAAAAAAAATTGAAGGAAAAAATCCAAGTTTATGATCTATGTCTATCCACTGTCTTGATGGGTCTTGGATCACATAATTCAACATCTGCCTTGATTAGGCAAGTAAGCCAACTGGAAATTGTTTTGCGGGGCTGAGTAGGGTCATTTGGGCCACACCACACAGTGCTGTGGAACGATTCCTGTCTCTTAATTTCAGGAATCACTTCTAGCACTGCTGATGAACCAAACAGGTACTAGAGATTAAATTTGGGTCAGCCATATGCAAGGCAAGAAGGCATCTTACCCACTACATTATCTCCTCAATCCCCATATTTGAAATTTATTTCAAAAATACCAATCTTGGGATGGAAAGTTAGCATAGTAGTAGAGTGTTTGCCTTGCACGTGGCTAACCCAGGATGTATCATTTAAATAGCTCTTTTTTTTTTTTTTTGCTTTGTTTTTTTTTTGGGCCACACCTGTTTAATGCTCAGGGGTTACTCCTGGTTAAGCGCTCAGAAATTGCCCCTGGCTTGAGAGGACCATATGGGACGCCTGGGGATCGAACCGTGGTCCTTCTTTGGCTAGCGCTTGCAAGGCAGACACCTTACCTCTAGCACCACCTCGCCGGCCCCAAATAACTCTTATTTTAATTAAGCCAATATATCAACTTCTATTAGAAACGTGCAGATAGAATGCTATGAATGTTTTGCTACAGTAAGAAATGGGGACGTTGGAGCCAGAGAGATAGTACAGTGGCAGGGCATTTACCCTGCACACAGCTGATCCAGGATTGATGGTGGTTCGAATTCCGGTATCCCATATGGTCCCCCGAGCCTGCCAGGAGTGATTTCTGAGTGCAGAGCCAGGAGTAATACCTGAGCACTGCCGGGTGTAGCCCAAAAACCAAACCAAAACAAAACATAACAATCTCTACTGCCTTATTTTAATTAATTGAGACATTTGAGTATTCCCAATAAATTTCATTTATATTTCTCAATAAACAATATTTACTAAAAACAAAAATCAAGCAAATTCTTTTTTGGGGGGAGGGGGGATGTCACACCCAGCAGCTCTCAGGGTTTACTCCTGGCTCTATGCTCAGAAATCGCTCCTGGCAGGCTCAGGGGACGATATAGGATGCCGGGATTTGAATTACCGACGTTCTGCATGAAAGGCAAACGCCTTACCTCCATGCTATCTCTCCGGCTTAAATTCTTAAGGCAACTAAGATGTAAACCTTTTTTATATATAACCTGTTAGTTGAGTGGAATTTACATTTTTAAATAAATAAAAAAAGAAATAATATGACACATAAAAATATCTAAATTTCAAATTTCATTTGTACAGTTTTTATTGGAAACGAGTCAGGCTCCTCATTATTGCTTCTGCATTGTAAGAGCATTGCATTCTGCTTCTTCATTGTAAGAGCAGAGTTGGGTAATAAGAGTAACTAAAAGACATGTGGAGATCCAAAAATATTATTAGTTGGTTATAGAAAATAATTCCTGACTAGTCTGTAAGCAAGCTTCACACATATTCCACATAAGCACCGGGAAATATACATACACAAACAAAATGTCAATAAAATATTAGTTATTGAGGTATCCAAACTTTTAGATAACTATGAGGTGGTTACTTATATCTTCCCACTAGTATCAAGTGTGAATGTATCAAGATGTGGTTGTGTTACTTTTATCAACATGTGATTAAGTCTATCCTTTTGTTTTGTTTTGTTTTGTTTTGGGAGGGTCACATCCGGTGACACTCAGGGGTTACTCCTGGTTATGGGTTCAGAAATGACTCCTGGCACGGGCCACCATAGGAGATGCCGGGGGATTGAATCGCAGTCCATCTCAGCTGCGTGCAAGGTAAACACTCTACTGCTGCGCCACCTTTCCAGCCCCTTGTCTGTCTTTTTTATTTCCAGCTGAGGGTATGTATGCAGTTGTGTAGGTTTTTGGTTGCCTCAGTGGTCGGCAACCTTTTTTTTTCAACTGAGCCAAATCTCGCCAAAACCACGATTGAAATTTATTTTGAGAGCCACACAGGGCACGCACTGACAGAGGCTAGGAGCAGAGTCCTGACTCCTGGAGCGGCCGCCCGGCACACAGAAGAGCCAAATTAAAAGTGGAAAGAGCCACGTGTGGCTTGCGAGCCGCAAGTTGCCAACCACTGGCCTAGTTTATTACTATTGTTGGTTTGTTTTCTTTTGTTCTGGACAGAATAACAAAACAAGTTCACATTTCTGTCGAAAGTGCCAGCCAATCTCTGCCTGGAAGTTGAAGGTGATAGAGGCCATCTCACACACCAAGCTACTGAATGCATCCTTTTCAAAGTACAAGACAGGGTTCTCTGATGAGCAGACATACACACTGAGGATGTGCTTTTGAATGCAGATTTATCTAGATCGGCATATATTTGTATTAACATGGTTGGAACGACTTCTGTTTTCATCAGTTGGAGAATTCTCCAGACTGAACGCAGAAGCAAATACAGCCAGAGTTGAGACGTCAGTGTTGCTACAAAAAACTTTGATTAAAATGAGGGTGGAGCTTGGAGGGTCTGTTAGGATCTTAGATTTGGTTGAGTTAACACACACTGGCCAGAGGCCCTTCAGCATGCTTGGTCCATATGGATAGTGCAATGCCCAGGTTTCAGTGTGCTCCAGCACAAAACCTGCTCTGCTGAGAAGAGTGGAATTTATTTTAGATCTGGAAGTACTGATAAAAGCAGCAGACTTGCAGGACAGTTCAGAGGAACGGCTGACGAAGTAATGGGAGAAGTAGTCTACCAGAAAAGAAAGGGCTTTATAGGTGCAGAACATGGGAATTCAAATTTTTGTTTATAATTGTTGTTTCGGCCACAGGAAGAACATGCCTCAGTTTTGGGGGACCCTATTGTTGGGAGTCAAACCAGAGCCAGTAGGATGAAAGGGCAGCACCTTATCCCCTGAACTGTTTCTCCAGCCGATGGGGATTCGGCTCTTCAGTGAGGCTCATGAACACTTTAATGACCATTAATGATGATTTAGAATCTGGTGCTCAGACATTTATATTTGTTTGGGTACTTTGATTTAGTTTTTGTTTGGGGGCCACACCTGCTGGTGCTTAGAGCTTACTCAAGGCTCTCAACTCAGGAATGCAATTGGTGGGGCTTGAGAGGTGCCAGGGATCAAACCCATGTTGGTCATGTGCAAGGTGCCATTTTAACACTTTATTTAACTCACGTCATACTGATACGAAGAGACATTGATTACTTCTTAGCACAAAACATTTGAAGTTTAAGGCAGTGCTTCTTAATTATTTTCTGTCATGCCCCCCTAGGAAGAAGAAAACATTTTTGTGCCCCCCCACGCGACTGTAAATAGTATCTTTATTAAAAAAAAAGTTTAACCTGCAAAACAAAAATACATAAAATAATTTGAGCTTATTTTTTAATCAGAAGTGATGTCTGGATTAATTACTACAATGAGCACATTTTGCAATGCATAGCTTTTCGAAGCTTTTTCGTTACAGGCACCACTATTTCAGAACCACTGGTTTAAGGAAAGAACAAAATATTTTTTAACACTATGCTGTCAAACCTTAAGTCCATCCATCTTAATATGACTGTCTGGCCCAACTGGCCCAACTTAATAGAACTCTATTAAGGTCTTCAAGAAGGGCTGGTAAAGAGAGCATCCAAATTCATGATTTATTATGTTTGACAAGTTAGATCTTAGTGTAGTATAGCTAGTGAATTTAACAGTCCCTTCCATAAAGGGAATGTTTACCATATTTTTTAATCCCCATTCCACCAGCTCACCAAGAGAATACAAGCACCATTGCAACTTAGATCCTGCTGACCCAGGCAGAAGCTGCCTCCACTCCACTCTCAAGTAGCCCACCCTAGGAAAAGAATGAATAAAGGAAGTCTGTCCTCATCTGTCTTCCTTCTTCTTTATCATTAAAGCAGGGGACTTCAGGGGAGGGAGTGCTACATGAGAGAAAAATACATTTCTGTATTTCTAAACTAATCTTCAATCTATACCAGAAACCTATCTTTTCCTTTCAAGAAGCCAAAGTTCTCAAAGTTTAGGTCGTGATTATATTCTAATACTATTTGCAAAATCTTCCTTGCAAGAACCTCAGAAATTACTAGGGCTAAAAACGAGACAGCCATTCTCTCTCTATGAACCTACCTTCCTTTTGTTCTGCTCCTGCTTCCCTTCACCTTAAGGAGAGCTCTTAGCTCAATTCTTCTTTTTCTTTCTTTCTTTCTTTCTTTCTTTCTTTCTTTCTTTCTTTCTTTCTTTCTTTCTTTCTGAATTCTTTCTTCTTTCTTTCTTTCTTTTCTTTTCTTTCTTTTTCTTTCTTTCTCTTTCTTTCTTTCTTTCTTTTCTTTCTTTCTCTCTTTCTCTCTCTCCTTTCTTTCTCTTTCTTTCTTTCTCTTTCTTTCTTTCTTCTTTCTCTTTCTTTCTTTCTTTCTTTTTCTTTCTTTCTCTTTCTTTCTTTCTCTTTCTTTCTTTCTTTTCTTTCTTCTTTCTCTCTTTCTCTTTATCTCTTTCCTTTCTTTCTTTCTCTCTCTCTTTCTCTCTCCTTTCTTTCTTTCTTTTTCTTTCTCTTTCTTTTTCTTTCTCCTTTCTCTTTCTCTTTCTCTCTCTTTTCTTTCTTTCTTTCTTTCTTTCTTTCTTTCTTTCTTTCTTTCTTTCTTTCTTTCTTTCTTTCTTTCTTTCTCTCTCTCTCTCTCTCTCTCTCTCTCTCTCTCTCTCTCTCTCTCTTTCTAGTTTTGGGGCCACACCCATTGAAGCTCAAGAATTATTCCTGGCTATGCGCACAGAAATCACTCCTGGCTTGGGGAACTATAATGGACGCTGGGGGAAATCGAACCGCGTTCCATTCTAGGTTAGCATGTGCAAGGCAAACGAATACCCTACTGCTTGTGCTACTGCTCTGGCCCCTCATAGATCGGTTCTAATGGTGAACCTCCACCATGCCAGCAAACAATGCCCTCTCAAGTCACCAACTAGCATTAGCCTTGCTGTGCCACTTTTAGTCTTTCAAACCTACCTTTATCTAAGTGATGGTTTCTTTATAAGTTTGTTCACTATAAGGTTCTTTGGGACAATCTCTCATCAGATTTATTAAAACCATCGAGCAAATTCCAAGATTTCCTGACTTTGTATCTCTTCTTGTCCTTCTATGAGACTTTTGTGGCTGGGAGGACAGAAATAGATCATCAATTCATAGCCATTTGTGGCCTCCTGAGAATGAGTATAGCTGGAGGTCCCCAACCACTATCAGGATGACCCTGATGGTCCCCATTAGCCTAAGGCTTAGCACTATGAACATTTTCCTAATGCTGAAGCCAGGACCGTTAGCTGAATATCACCAAGGAGTGACCTCCAAGTCCCTTGGAAGGCCCTCACCTCTTTCCCCCCCTAGAAGGTCTGTGACATTTCCCAAAACTATGATTAATAAATTTACAGGCACCAACATTGCCTTCAGTCTCCTGTCAAGTCACCTTTAAATATCAGTCTTTTACTATGACTTAAATTTAAACAAGGCTAAAATATCAAAACCTAGGCATCTGTACTCATTTAACTCACTTATGCTTTTATTTTATTTTTTTATTTTGGGTTGTGGCCACAACTGCTGATGTTCAGGGGTTACTCATGGCTCTTTGCTCAGGAACTATTCCTGACAAGGTTCAGAGCATCATATGAGAAACCAGGGATTGAACTCAGGTCAGCTCCATGAAAGAAAGCACCA
Source organism: Suncus etruscus (assembly GCF_024139225.1). Lineage (NCBI taxonomy): Eukaryota > Metazoa > Chordata > Mammalia > Eulipotyphla > Soricidae > Suncus > Suncus etruscus. Next base: position 104,223,847 of record NC_064857.1, on the reverse strand, counting down.
TACTCAGTGTGTTATTGACCCAGCATCTTAATTTAATTTTTGTTTTGTTGGGTTTGGGTTTGGGCTTTGGTTTTTGAGCCACACCCAGTAGTGCTCAAGATTTATTTCTGATTATGTGCTCAGAGATCACTCAGATAGTGCTCAAGCAACCATGCAGTTCATACCATGGTTCACACCAAAGTACACACTCCAGCCTTTGAACTGTCTCCTAGCCAATCACTCAACTTTTCAATGAATCTACAAATAGCAGGATTAAAAAAAATCAAAATTTAGTGTGAAAATGTAAGTCCTAAATTAAGTAACATAAGTAGAAAATAATCACTAAATAAATCTTAAACATATCCATTACACTTACAAGGTGGTATTTTTATAGCCTCTTATAATTCAATATATTTAAGGAATCTAAAAAGTGGTTTAGTTTTAATGTAATGAAACTGCACATTCTTGGAGCATTTTATTAATGCAAGAGAAAACAATAATGAGGGTTATAAAATAATTAAAAATATATTCAAGAGGTTCCACTCCTTAGAGATCAATAAATCTACTGCAAAGTTTGGCTTCAGAGTAACCCCCAATAAAATACTGCTGGCACTATATAATCTTGAATTTCTATTGAGCTCTGCTAGGTTGCCTACAGAAAGAAACATCTTGAAAATAAAAAGTAGGGCCCGGAGAGATAGCACAGCGGCGTTTGCCTTGCAAGCAGCCGATCCAGGACCAAAAGTGGTTGGTTCGAATCCCAGTGTCCCATATGGTCCCCGGTGCCTGCCAGGAGCTATTTCTGAGCGGACAGCCATGAGTAACCCCTGAGCACTGCCGGGTGTGCTTCCCAAAAAAAAGAAAAGAAAAGAAAAAGTAGGTTCCATGGGGGCCAGAGAGATAGTACAGTAGTAGGGTGTTTGCCTTGCACACAGCCAACCCAGGACAGATGGTGGTTCGAATCCCAGCATCCCATATGCCCCCTCCCTTGTCTTCCAGGAGCAATTTCTGAGTGCAGATCTAGGAGTAACCCTAGAGCACCACCAGGTGCGACCCCCCCCCAAAAAAAAAGTAGATTCCATGAGATCCCTAAGCAAATTAATGTTCTGTAAAGGTCAACAAAGCTGTAGACACCAATATTGCAAAGAAGCTTCAAATCACAAAAGAAACACACATAAACTCACATAAACTTACATCAGTAACTAATGAGTCTTAAATGTGCATATATTTAAATTTAACTCCAAGAGTAGAAACACAAACCTTTCATAAGTATTCAAACCAGAAGCACTGTTGAAAATTCTAATGATTCCCCCACCAAAGCCTATGGAGGATAAAAATGGATCCACTGAAACTGCACGGCTTAAATAACAACACTGAAAGGAAGCACCTTCAAATGCCCTTTTCTTCCTTCTAGTGGTGGTTGCTCCACTGTCCAGTGTTTCCAGAACATCTCCCAAGTTGTTTCCTTGACCATCTCCATCATTAAAAATATAAGCTCTGGGGCCAGAATGATAGAACAGCAGGTAGGGTGTTTGCCTTGCATGTTCGTTTCCAACATTCCATATAGTTCTCTGAGCCTCTGCTAGAAGTAACCCCTGGGCACAGAGCCAGGAGTAACTAACCCCTAAGCACTACCAGGTGTGGATCCAAAACCAAATAGAATAAAAATCAGAGGATTTTTATATGAAGTATAAATCCTAAGATCAGAAAACAAGTAATATTTGAAATATGTAAAATAAGCAGGAAAATATATCAATAAGGCTGATGTTTGTGTATCGTATGTACTATAGTTTCTAGGCTCAAGTTAAAAATTCAACTTAAAGTTTTAGTTTCTAAGATCTGATGACTATAAAATATAACTCCTATTCTCCCTAATGTATTTTTCAACGCATTTTAACTAAATTCCTTTTACAAATCCTATAGTAAAAGCAATATACAATAGTTTAAATGTTAAAATTATTTTTTTTATTTCAATAGACATACATGGTTGAATAATTTGGTATATAGCTAGGAACTCTCTATTTCATTCATCACCCAGAGTATAAACAGCACTACAATCAAAATGGCACAACAGTGTAATCTTGGGTAAGAAGCTAAAAGAATATATATATATATATACACACACACACACACTAAGTTTATATCCTGTATGTATTATGGGAAAAATTATTTTACTGAAATTTGGGAAGCTAAGCTCAAAATTATATATATATATATATATATATATATATATATATATATATATATATATATTTTTTTTTTTTTTTTGGTTTTTCGGGCCATACCCGTTTGATGTTCAGGGGTTACTCCTGGCTAAGTGCTCAGAAATTGCCCCTGGCTTGGGGGGACCATATGGGGCGCCTGGGGATCGAACCTTGACTAGCGCTTGCAAGGCAGACACCTTACCTCTAGCGCCACCTCGCCGGCCCCTAAGCTCAAAATTTTAACTTAATTTTGATATTTCATACTTTGGCCAAGATATCATTATGTAAAGAACTCAGGTTTTATGTTCTGGTGATCTTTCAGGCTGTCATTTAGGGATTATATATATATATATATATATATATATATATATATATATATATATATATATTTGGTTTTGGGGCCACACCTGGTGGTGCTTAGGAGTTACTCCTGGCTGTCTGCTCAGAAATAGCTCCTGGCAGGCATGGGGGACCATATGGGACACCGGGATTCGAACCAACCACCTTTGGTCCTGAATCGGCTGCTTGCAAGGCAAATGCCGCTGTGCTATCTCTCCGGGCCCTAGGGATTACATTTTTTAAGAATGTTGGCATACAATATGACATTATGGCTTATTTATAACTAAGTATAGTTGTCGATATTAAATTGTGTTGTTGTAGGGAGAGAGGCTGGAAAATAAGAAGATTTCTGCTAGCTGGCCTTGAATATAAGAGAAAGTCTCTATTTAGAGACTGTGTCCCTGCTGGTTTGAGTGCAGGAGAAAGTCTCCAGGTCAAACAATATTTCTAGGCTGATAGTGCCATAAGCATTGCAACCGCTATCTTTACATGAGTCCTGATTTAATGATGCCATGGGCATTGCTATGCTATCTTTACTTGCTTCCTGATTTACTGATGCCATAGGCATTGTAACTGTTATCTTTGCATACCATCCAAATCGATGATGCCATGTACCTCGTGGCTGTTGTCTATGCATATATCATCTTGTTGCTGTCATGTCAGAGTAAACTGTATTACCCACATTCTGTTTCCCATCTAACGTTTCCCCTTCAAAGCCTTGTCCCTGCCTTCAATAAATGCAGTCCATTGTTCTGACAATGCTTGCCTGTGACTGGTGTGTGGCTTAGTCTTCCCTCTCTTTCCTGCGTCTGGCCTGGAGGCCATGGGCTGGAAGAGACCCAACTTACCTACCCTTGCATCAGCCTCGTCGGGGGACCTGGTGCCAGACCCTACATTTTCACAAAATTTTCTTTTAATTATTTAGGAACAGTTGAATGTTTTTAAATGTCCTATCTAAAGATAACATGTCTAAATTTGTGAATTTCTATTATTAGTGAAAATTTTTAACTCGAAAAGAAAGAAATTAACTTGAAATAAATTAGAACTTGAGCTCATCATCGCAAGTGGCTTTCAGTTTTTGGATACAAACTCTTGCTTCCATTTTTTTTTTATTTTAATCACAAAGCCAAAATTTTTCCTTCAAGTTTGAATCATAGATTACCAAAATTATCTTTCATTAAAAAATAAATTTTCCTAATATTTCAAATTAAAGAATTGAAGTAGAAGATAATACAAATTCTGATATATACACTTTTTACATTTTGGGGACCACACCCATTAATGCTCAGGGGTTACTCCTGGCTATGTGCTCAGAAATCACTCCTAGCTTGGGGCAGACCATATGGGATGTGGGGGGATCAAACCGAGGTCCGTCCTAGGCTAGCGTTTGCATGATAGATGCCTTACCTCTAGCTCCACCACTCCAGCCCCACTTTTTACATATTTTAAGCATATTTTGAGGAGAACCTGTTTGTACAGTTAACTCTTTTTCTGTTTGTTTATGACCACACCCAGCATTGCTCAGGGTTTATTTACTCCTGTTTCTACTCTCAGGACTCTTTCCTGGCTGTGTTTAAGGGACCATATGGAATTCTGCAGATCAAACCCAAGTCATCCACATGCAAGGCAAAAGTGTTTGGATTCTTGGGCTGGAGATATAACTTAGTAATAGTTATTTGGAAAACCTTGTGTTCAGTCTTGGGCACTACCAAAAAAGACAAAAACCAAAGCACACTTCTTTGGGGTTCTTCTAATAATTAGATCACTGCAGAACTGAATCAAGTTTTTCATCCTGTATTGTTTATGACTTTTTTATTGTAGGTATTGTGCATTGTACCTCAGGACTTACAGATGCTTGGCAAATTGTCCTACCACTGAGTTACATATTTCTGACCCCTTTTAATGTCTGTAATTGACTTCTTAAATGAATAGTTACATAAAATATAGCATATTTTAATGAAACTTTTTAGGTAGAAATTAAAAGTGCACTTAAAAAATTGTCCTCTTGTGGCTGGAGCAATGGTGCAGTGATAGGGCATTTGCCTTTGCACGCAGCTGACCCAGGATGGAGTGCAGTTCTTTCCCCTGGCATCCCATATGGTTCCCCCAAGCCAGGAGCGATTTCTGAGAGCACAGCCAGGAGTAATCCCTGAGCATCACCAGGTGTGGCCCCCCGAAAAAATGTTCCTCTAGATTTTTGACCAGGAAATTATTAAGTATGATCTGCTAATAATTTTGTGGGGGGGGAGTGTTATTCTCCAGATTTTATGTTGTTTTGATCCTGAAAGTTCTGCCATATTTTCTCACTTAGGCATAAAATCAAAGATGATCATGAGTACCCAAAAGCATTTAGCTGATTTGTAAATTCCTTAAATTAGAAAAGTAATTGCAGTACTGTGTATTTTTTGCCTTTGACCAACTAGAAAAGAAAACCAAACTAATGGGGGGGGTTATTATTTAACCTAGCAGTTTAACAGTGTTTGCTCTTGATATGAAAAATTTAATTTTAGAGTCATAAAATTGATATCTCAGAATAATGTGTAAAACTATGATATCTCTTACATGGGTATAAATCATTGATTCTTTTTCTGTAAGTGATCATATATGACAGCCGAGCAATGAAGAACAAGAAATATGTCATCTCCAAACTATTAGTGAATGTATTGTTACAATTTGTCTGTTTAAAACTAACACATCTATTTCATTGTTTTTCAATAGGGGGAGTATTTTTGTGAGGGTGTGTGTCCATCTATTCATCTCTGACCTCTAAGACTAAAGCTGTTCCCTCCTTATATAAGTTAAATCTAAGAAAGAGAATGGTATAGCAAGTTTCTCTTTTATGCTTCCTTTTCTTTTCCTTTCTTTTCTTTTCTTCTCTTTTTTATTTTTTCCTTTTTTTAGTTTTTAGGTCATACCTGGTGGCGCTCAGGGGTTACTCCTGGCTCTGTACTCAGAAATAGCTCCTGGCAGACTCAGAGGACTATATGGGATGCTGGGATTTGAACCACCATCTTTTATGCTTCTTAACTGTGATCTCATAAACAAACTCAAGTGCTCTTTATCTTTGTTGATACATATTCATATGCTTGCATTTGAACTAAAAGTGTATGACCAGAAAGACAATCAAAAATGAGAAGTGTTAAAATGTAATGACCTTATTTTGCTGTAGCAATAAAGTGACCAATTGCAATGACTTGATTTAATAAAATCATCTTTTAAAAGTTACTGCTATGAATATTTTAGCCATTAAATTTTATCTTTGTTTTAACCTGATTTGCCTTCAGTAACTATTATTTAATATTGGTGTTCTAACAGTCCAGAATAATTATGATAAACATAGATAAACTGAAAATCATAAACTTGACTGACTTGTTTCCAGGTGCTATAAATTTGCATAAAAGAAAAATTAATAATAAAAATAGTATTGCCAATGTGTAATTTAAATAAAAAATAAATGGATGGATGAATGGATAGATAGATTGAAAATATAGGGAAAGAAGAAAGGACAGAACAAAGGAAAGAAGGAAGGAAAGAGAAAAGAAAGGAAGAAAGAAGGGAGGAAGGAAAGAAGGAAGTAAGAAAAAGAAACAAAGAAAGAAAGAAAGAAAGAAAGAAAGAAAGAAAGAAAGAAAGAAAGAAAGAAAGAAAGAAAGAAAGAAAGAAAGAAAGAAAGAAAGAAAGAAAGAGAGAGAGAGAGAGAGAAAGAAAGAAAGAAAGAAAGAAAGAAAGAAAGAAAGAAAGAAAGAAAGAAAGAAAGAAAGAAAGAAAGAAAGAAAGAGAGAGAAAGAAAGAGAGAAAGAAAGAAAGAAAGAGAAAGAAAGAAAGAAAGAAAGAAAGAAAGAAAGAAAGAAAGAAAGAAAGAAAGAAAGAAAGAAAGAAAGAAAGAAAGAAAGAAAGAAAGAAAGAAAGAAAGAAAGAAAGAAAGAAAGAAAGAAAGAAAGAAAGAAAGAAATGAGAAAAAGAAATGAGAAAAAGAAAGAGAAAGAAAGAGAGAGGAAAGAAAGAAGATCTGAAAGGCCAGGCACTCTATCTCATGAGCTATGCTATCCCTGTTTCTAGCACCCTACAAACAGAATTATCCTATGGGTAAGACAAAGAAATGAGTGGAGTAGGATTTCTTGGCAACCCTAAAGAGTGACAGCAGAGTTTCTACTACTGCTGCCTCTGCTGTTGTTGTTTGTATCACCATAATGCACCATAGTGGTTAGAAGGAAGCTCCAAAGGAAAGGACACTGCATATTCACATAGACCTTGATGAAGGAGCCCCAAGAAACAAGATGCTTGAAAGGAAAGCAAGCTCTAATGAGGGAAAGGGAGACAAACACGAATAGGATTGCAGAGTGGATTCAATCTTCACAGCCTTTTCTCAGAGGTTGGTTCTTACATCCTCATATCCTGTTTATTATTGTAGATTTATTTATTTATTTATTTATTTATTTTGATTTAGGGGTCACACTATGCAGTGTTAAGAAGATCATGCAATGCCAAGAATAGAAGCAGAACCTGAGCCTTCTGTAAACAAAATTAAGAGTTCACTGATGAATCTCTCTGGGTGCTTCTGAACACTTGCTTGACGTCCATCAACCTAAGTGACTATCCTTTAATAGCAGACAAGACATTAAGAACACTGAAAGATCAAGAATAAAAACTAAACATACAGATCAAGAAAGTAAACAGAAACTTAGATCCCCTAAACTTATTCTCTCTGATATCATTACTTAAAGTTTTCATGTGTTTAATACTCATCTCACAGGTGTCACTGTGCAAAATAATATTTAGTCCGTGCATATGACTGAAGCAAAAATGATTCATAATTTTCAGAGATGTGCACAAAACTCATAATGAAACAGCAAATATTAGGTCCTTGATTCATGTATTTGTCAGTTTAGATATGTTTATGAAATGTTGACAGCTTTTAAGTAAATGAAACTAACTTGATGGATTAAAGAGTTAAAAATGGAAGAATTTAGTCTTTTGAAATATATGGGGGATAGGGGTTGGGGAAGAGCTGAGAAAGGGAGAGAGGGAGAGACAGGGAAAGGAAGAGAGAAAGATAGAGTTACCCTGGCAACTTCATACAAGGGTAGGCCATTTGATTAGCACATGGGTTTTTGTGTTGTTGGGTTTTGGGGTTTTGGGTTTTTGTTTGTTTTCTTTTAACTCAGCCTTTCATCTCACTCTGGTGGGATTTACCACAGACTATAAGTGAATGTGGCAGGACTTCAAAACTCTTGTCAGCCAAAGAATCTAAAGGGGGGGAAAATCAGACATAAAGCTGATAAAGGCAGCTATAATTTTTAATGCCTTTTATTTAATTCTACCAAAAGATCACACAGAAGTGTGTGATCCAGATCTGGTGCATCTCTCAGCCTCAACTCAAGCATGCATGTGGCCCACATCCAACTTCTTACCCCAAACACTTGGTTTTCATTAAACTAGTAAAGCTAAGAAGGGTGCTTGTAAAACCAGGAAGTTAATAAACTCCTTCCTCTTAAGACAACTGAACCTTCTACTTACTAGGGTGAATCAAGAACTGATAAAAAAAAAGGTGCAAGATGTAAAATATAATTCTTTTTCTTTCTTTTTTGTTTTTTTTTTTGTTTTTTGTTTTTTGTTTTTTGGGCCACACCCAGCAGTGCTCAGGGGTTACTCCTGGCTGTCTGCTCAGAAATAGCTCCTGGCAGGCACGGGGGACCAGATGGGACACCGGGATTCGAACCAACCACCTTTGGTCCTGGATCGGCTACTTGCAAGGCAAACGCTGCTGTGCTATCTCTCCTGGCCCTAAAATATAATTCTTTATGCAGAGATGATAGACTAGTTTGAAGCCAACAGTCATTATTCATAATTTAATCAGTACCTAGTACCTCAGTAAGAGACTTCGTTGCTTAAGAAATACCAAAAAAAGACAAGACAAAACTATGGGTATTGCAAATCCCTGCAGTTCTTTGCTTTGCTCAAGAGATTTAAGTGGACAGAACAGAAGGAAAGTGAGGATCTACAAAGTTTTACCAAAAGGCAAATACTAGAATACTTGTATCAGCACTATTTGTAATAAAACATTGTGCAACTGCCCAGCAGCAGCTGCAGAAAATCGTGGGATTTTACACAATGGAATACCAGACAGCAAGGGAATGAATACTGAGAAGTACACAAAATGTGGATGAATCTTATAAACACAACAAATAGCACAGAGAAGTTGCCAGACACAAAAAGAGAACAAATTTATAGAGTATAAAGATTATGTTGGCAGAAGTCAGAGAACAGGGGCTCAAGAATTACTATGATGGTCTGTCTCTGGGTCTGTGTAAGTTTCACAAGCTTATTCAATTTGTGAAAAAAAAACCTCACTGGGAGCTAGGGAGAGAGTTCCAAGTGTAAGAACATATGCTTTGCATGTGGGAGCCCTGGGTTTGATCTCCAGCACCACAGGATTCCCAACTACTCCAGGAACAACCCCTGGCACTGAAATGAGAACATGTGAGCGCCACGGAGTGTGGCCCAAAATTCAGGGGGGGGAATTCATAATTTAACTTTAGATGCACTTTTTCACATCTATATTTCTTTTTGATTATTTCCAGTGGCACGTCTAGAATCTTCCATACAGTTCCAGAGTTCAGGTCCTCCTTCAGATCAGTCTATTGTGTTTCCATTTGCAAGGGCGAGTAACTCCTATGAAACTTACTGCCATGTACTTTAGCTAATATAAATACATTCAAATTGCAACGTTTGATAAAATGTTACTTCATAGCAAAATAACCTCCCCATCGAGGGGCCACAAATAAGAAAATTATTGACGAAATCTAGATGTGTGATCAAAAATTGAAAATTTCTCTGTTCCTTCTTATTTAATGAAAGAAGTGAACATGCTATTATTGTTGGTTGTTACCTTTATTTTTTTGTCTTGATACCAACTGAGCAGTAATAGGAAAGTCTCAGTAAAAAAAATGCACAGAATTATAGCAAGGTAAAAATAGTATATTCCTTATTAACTGCACGCAAATTTAGTGGCCTTTATGAGATGTTGTAAATGTCAATTAACCCCATAATCATTAGATAGATAAGCACGCAGAGGAGCAATATAGACTCCAAGCAAAAACAATAAGCACAATGTTTGCCAAGGTATTATTATTCTGGATGGCATTAAACTTCTAAGTGACCAATGTTAAGGACCAGAAATAGCCACAAAATGGAGAAGCAGGCCCAGAAGCGATAGCATGGTGGTAGGCATTTGCCTTGCATGTGGCTGAGCCAGGTTGGATCCCAGCATCTTATATCGTCCCACAAGCTTGCCAGGAGTTATTTCTGAGCACAGAGCCAGAGTAACACCTGAGAACTGCTCTGTGTGGCCCACCCTCCACGCCCCAAGACATCACTGGGTCTTCTGAAACATAAGTTAATAGTAAATAAAGGCATGCCAGAATTTGCACCACAACTGCCACAATCAAGTACTTGCTTGTGTGTTTTCCTCCTCTAAATCCCCTGCAGGAATGGGGCAGAGATATTATGGCATTCCGTGAGCTTATGCCCAGTTTAACCCTCATTCTCCAGACAAAATGAAACCTGTGAAGATTCCTTTGTTTCTCCTCCCTGCAGCAAGAATCCAGTTGACTCAATACAGTTATTTATTAATCATTCAATGTGCAATGGCACAGTTCTATGAAAACAGCAAAATCTTCCACAACACACCATTTTCCCGTTCTACTGACCCTGCTCCTGACATCACATTCTGAGTACTCAGTCCTGCCTCTCTTTTTAGCTTCTAGTAAGTCTGAGATTCAAAAGTCGCCTTGAGTTGCCAAAATGTTCAAAAACTTCAGAAATTTGAACAAGGGTTGATTTCATAGCCTTTTCTGTCCTACAAGGCATTGCGTCAGTTTCATTCAATGGCAAGTTGTTTCGTTTTGTTTCTATCTAATGCATGCAGAAGCTTCTTTCTAAATATAATCTTTATGAACAACTACTTTTCTCACAGTTCAAAGAGTTGAGCACATGCTTTGTATTCAGGAGGCTCAAGTTCAAATCCCTGCACCACATGGGCCAAGGCACTGTCAAAGCAATGCCCACCACATTCCCTGGAGCAGATTGAAGCACTACTAGGTGTGACTCCAAAACAAAATGACAAAAAATAGACACAAAGACCTTTCCTGTGAAGAAAACTGAGTCTAAGTATGCAAGGAATAAATTCAGCAAAAAGAATTCCTAACTCTTCTGCCACAAAGTAAATGCAATATGAAAATACACAAGTGTGCTTTAAAAAATAAAGGAAAACTTGGGCCTGAGCAATGGCACCGTGGTAGAGTATTTGCCTTGCATGCAACTGATCCAGGACAGACAATGGTTCGAATCCCAGCATCCCATATGGTCCCCCATGCCTGCCAGGAGCGATTTCTGAGAGCAGAGGAAGGAGTAATCCCTGCGTGCCATAAACCATAAATTAATTAATTGGGTTTTAAAAAAAAAAGGAAATGTATGTAAATAAAATGTTCATTTTCACCCTACCTAAACAGTAGAATAAGGTTATTTTTATTTTGCTATAATTTTTTCCTCAAGTTTTTGACACTGACTATTGTTTTTATTGTTAGAAAACCAAACTGAAAGGGCCATAGGACACTAGATGAAGAAGGTGGTCTACATGGTTTATGATTTACTGGTTTGAAGATGCAGAACTAAGTAAAGAAAGGAACCAAGGCTGTGGCATGATCTATTTGACTACTTTTCCTTTTAATGATGGGGCCATAGAAACAGTCCAATGAGTAAGGTGCTTGCCTGCACACAGCCAACCGGATACAATCCCCAGCATTCGATATGATCCCCTAAGCACCACAAAGAGTGATTTCTGAGCAGAATCAAGAGAAAGCTCAGAGCACTACCAGGTGTGGCCCAAAACCAAACAAAAATGTCAATGATGCTTTTGCAAGGAAGGCATCCTTTTTTTTTTTTTTTGGTTTTGGGGCCAAACCCAGTGATGTTCAGGGGTTACTCCTGGCTAAAAGTGCTCAGAAATCACCCCTGGCTTGGGGGAACCATATGGGATGCCAGGGGATAGAGCCGTGGTTCATCTTAGGTCAGCGCATGCAAAGCAAACCACTCCGGCCCCATGGAAGGTTATACTTTATACTCAGAAGTTGAACAGCTTTTTACATACAAAAGTGAAACACTGTCTGTACACACCTTAAGAATAAAACTATCTAAGAGTGATAGCACAGGAGATAGGCACTTGCCTTTCTCGTGGCTGAGCCGGATTTGATCCCCAGCATCCTATATGGTCTCCCAAGCACCACCAAAAGTAATTCCTGAGTTCAGAGCCATGGTAAGCCCTGAGAACAGTGCAGGGAGTGATCTAAACACCAGAAAATAAATAAAAATAAAAGAGTGCTGAGCCAGAAAGGTAGAGTAACAGGTTAAATTACCTGGACACTACCAGAAGTGATCCCTAAGCACAGAGCCAGGTGTGTCCCAACCTACTCCCCAAATAAAAATGAACAAAACAATATTAACTGCATGGAAGCTAGATGTGTTGATGAAGGTGGTCTGCAGAGTTAATACATGCTGCTGAGTTTCAAACTGTCCCCGTGCTTCCTGGATAGGAAAGGAGCATCTATACACCTCTTAATGCATACTGCCTAACTCTGCCAAGTGTGATGGGGAGCAATATATGAAGGTTGTAATGGAATATCACAAGCCAGAGACTGGAATGACTCGCCTTTCTTCAGAACAAGTCAGATGGTGAGAAAAAAAAAAAGAAAAGAAAAGAAATATTTAATGGCCTATGCAAATAAAATGGTGTCAAAATGTTATGTTACCCAAGTCACTGTGCGAGTTTTACACATGCTTGGTGCCCCTTCTCTTGACCACAGAACAACTCTAAGGTTTTGCCACCCAGCAGGATGGGCTGCCATGCCACGGAGATGAAGAGCACCAGGATATCCTCAACATCCCATGCATTCACTAATTGCATCTCTAATGTGCTGCCCAGAAGAGCAGGAGAGAAGAGTCCATTAACACAATGTGTCATTGATTGTTAACAGCTTACATGCAACAAGGCACTTCAAAGAGATGTGTGTTCACCTAACGTCATTGTTGCTGCAGCCTGATGAACTCAGCTTGTAGGACTCCACGATCTAACGATCTAAAGCATCTTATTCAAATTTCTGTCATGAGGGAACAAGTCAGAGTGAAGCCTACAAATAGTCTAGACAACTGAGCTAGAAGTAGGACCTTCCTGCCTGGCAACACTGGACAGCATCTCATCCTCTACGGGGAAAATTCCAAGCTACTCCCTACTGTCAAAGTGTACTAAGTGCTGTTATATTTCCATTGTGCCCATGCACACTGGTAGATGCAGTGCAGTGCTCAAAGAGAATTTATTGTCTGGCTTACCTGGACAGAAAGAATGTGACCAGGATGCTCCTGACAAATACAGAGGCCAAGCTGGCCGGTACAGAGTGATTATGCTCAGAGTGTTATCCTGGTTCATGTTCCCTCACATCCCAAGCAACTTGGAAGGAAGGAAGGAAGGAAGGAAGGAAGGAAGGAAGGAAGGAAGGAAGGAAGGAAGGAAGGAGGGAGGGAGGGAGGGAGGGAGGGAGGGAGGGAGGGAGGGAGGGAGGGAGGAAGGAAGGAAGGAAGGAAGGAAGGAAGGAAGGAAGGAAGGAAGGAAGGAAGGAAGGAAGGAAGGAAGGAAGGAAGGAAGGAAGGAAGGAAGGAAGGAAGGAGGGAAGGAAGGAAGGAAGGAGGGAAGGAGGGAAGGAAGGAAGGAAGGAAGGAAGGAAGGAAGGAAGGAAGGAAGGAAGGAAGGAAGGAAGGAAGGAAGGAAGGAAGGAAGGAAGGAAGGAAGGAAGGAAGGAAGGAAGGAAGGAAGGAAGGAAGGAAGGAAGGAAGGAGGAAGGAAGGAAGGAGGGAAGGAGGAAGGGAAGGAGGGAAGGAGGGAAGGAAGGAGAAGGAAGGAAGGAAGGAAGGAAGGAGGAAGGAAGGAAGGAGGAAAGGAAGGAAGGAAGGAAGGAAGGAAGGAAGGAAGGAAGGAAGGAAGGAAGGAAGGAAAGGAAGGAAGGAAGGAAGGAAGGAAGGAAGGAAGGAAGGAAGGAAGGAAGGAAGGAAGGAGGGAGGGAAGGAAGGGAGGGAAGAAGGAAGGAAGGAAGGAAGGAAGGAAGGAAGGAAGGAGAAAGAAAAAGAAAGAAAAAATAAAGAAAGAAGAAAAAAGAAAGAGAAAGAAAGAAGAAAGAGAGAAAGAAAAAAAGAGAGAGAGAGAGAGAGATAGAAAGAAAGAAAGAAAGAAAGAAAGAAAGAAAGAAAGAAAGAAAGAAAGAAAGAAAGAAAGAAAGAAAGAAAGAAAGAAAGAAAGAAAGAAAGAAAGAAAGAAAGAAAGAGGAAGGGAGGAAGGGAGGGAAGGAAGGAGGAAGGGAGGGACAGAGACAAAGGAAGAGAAAAAACGTACAGCAAAAGTGTGGCGTGGAGAGTAAGGCGTCTGCCTTACCGGTGCTAGTCTAGGATGGACTGTGGTTCGATCCCCCGGCGTCCCATATGGTCTCCCAAGCCAGGAATGATTTCTGAGCGCATAGCCAGAAGTAAGCCCTAAGTGTCACCAGGTGTGGCCCCCAAAAAACAAAACAAAACAAATTAAATTTGTGAAAATTACTGCATATTGCAGTGAGGTCAAGTCATAATCAGATTTACTAAGCTCTTGTTCCTAGTTGATCTTTTAGTTACTTCTTTTGTTTTGAACATTAGATGGCTTAAAATACACACTGGTAGCTAAACTGGTGTGTTCCTATTGGGATGACCATCTTAAAAAATTGTAATTGGAGGACGGAGCAGTGGTGCAAGCAGTAGGGTGTCTGCCTTGCACACATTAATTTAGAATGGACCGCAGTTCTATCCCCTGGCATCCCATATGGTCCTCCAAGCCTGGAGCAATGATTTCTGAGCATATAGCCAGGAGTAACCACTGAGCATCACTGGGTGTGGTCTGAAAACCATCAAAACAAAAACAAAACAAAAAAATTTGGGATTGTCAGGTGACTGCATATGCAGTGTCTAATACTATGACTTTCATGGAGGGTGTCTGGCTTCTAGGCCTTCTGGGAGTACTAGAAGATATGTGGGGTGGGAGGAGGTGCCCACTCAAGACTGAGTTTAATTTCTAAAAAGTTTTTTGTTAAATGGAAGTAAAATAACTTATTTCAGTCTGCAATGAGTTGAGAAGCAAGAATGAATGAGTGACCTATGCAAATCTGGATAATGAATTTATCAGATATTTTAACTTTGGAAGAACATAGCCCATTTATTCTTATGTTGGAGCAAATTACAATAATTCTCTACCTATATTTTCTTCTTTGTTTATTTGTTTTTGGGTTACATCTGGCAACGCTCAGGGGTTACTCCTGGCTCTGCACTCAGAAACTCCAAGCAGGCTCAGGGGAACATATGGGATGCCGGGATTCATATCTATCCGGCCCTTCTAACTATACTTTCTTCTGCACTTTCCATTCTCTTTCTGCACTTGGAGAATGGAGCCATCAGAATAGTTCAAGAATGTTACCAATGGGCCGGAGCAGTGGCACAAGCCATAAGGTGTTTTCCTTGTACACGCTAGCCTAGAACAGACCACAGTTCGAACAACTGGCATTCCATATGGTCCCCCAAGCCAGAAGTGATTTCTGAGTGCATAACCAGGAGTAACCCCTGAACGTCGCTGGGTGTGACCCCAAAACAAAACAAAACAAAATATTACCAATCATAAAGTTGGAAAGCACAAAAGGCTTTCTGAGTTTACTTATCATCCAAAGCAAAGAGGACCTCAGGAAATACTGTCAGAATATTATCAACCAAAACAGAGAAAGTGTCTGTGTTTGCTCCAGTGTGTTGTAAACAAAAGGAGAAGGAAGAAGAAAGTCAAGAATTGCGAGAATTTAAGAAAAACAATCTCTCTTGTTCAGCTCTTAGAACTTCATGCTTTCAGTCCTTATATACTGAACAAACACTTAATATCTCCCATGTGGCTTTTATTTCTGAGACATGTTGAGAGATTGGAAGAATCTGGGGCTACTATGTTAATTCAACAAAAAATAGTTGAGTTTTTTAGTTTCTTCCAAAAGACAGAAAAGGGCATGTAAAGCAGTTTGCTGATGGTAGTTGGCTGACAAAGAATAAATTAGTATGCCTTCAGGGACTCTATGGTACAGGTTCACAAACATGCAAGGCTTTCACAATTGTAGGATCATATAAACCAAGAATATTCTAACTGTTCAAAAATGTCAGTTGGCAATTTTTGTCAAATATAAACTCAATTAAGGATGTCTACCACCTGTTTACATCTGAACAGCTAGCTTCTTTTTTCCATCAGCTATCCCATCTGCATCATGTGAAACAATCACCAGTCATACAAATAAAGACTTTTGGACAATGCTTAGTGCAAAATGGAGGCTGGAGTTCAGATTCCAAATGCCTGACTCTTGTTTACTGGGAGTGTTTCTTCAAAATTCAATCTAGAGAAAAGTCAGCACAGTGACTCAAACCTTCTTTTCCCAGAGTTCAGCCTTCCTGCCAATCTCGTGGACTTGGCTGGCTTCATCCCAAATCCCTATTTCTTCACTTCCTCCCCTTGAAATGCTAAAAGCCTCGTGTTGTGAACCAGCTGGTAGCATGGAGCAAATCCTCATAAGTCAGCCCTTTGCCAGACGACCTGGGAGTTCCTGGTGGCTCTTCAGTGACTCGGGAACAAACAACTGAAGCGCGTTCGGGCTCACAAAAGACCCTTCACATGTCCGCAGGCTTCTGCTTTCATCGACCCGTTCACAGCTCTGGTTTTTGATGAACTGTGCTCATCAACCAACCCCCCAGGGCCGCACAGAGGGTGACCATGCAGGCACGAAGGCAGGCTGCCGGGGTTCAAGACCTGGCCCCTCACTGTCCTCGGCACAAAAGTCCCTGAACTCCCGGCACCATTTTCTCCTCTGTGAAACGTGGAAGTGGCAGTGGGCTTGCAGGGACGATTAAGGCACTGTCAGGAGATGTCAGCTGTGTGGAACCTCTCGCCCCATGCTGACATACAGACAGACTGTCTGCAGAGCGGCAGAGTCTTCCTTCCTTTCTGATTTGCCTCATGGCCTGTGCCACTTTTTGATTCCAATAAGTACCTAGAGAGGCCTCAGACTAGAGAGGCGGATCAGAGCATCTCACATCCCTGGGACTTTGTCCATATCTGTATCTTTAAGAGCTGACCTCTGGTGGCGGTTGCAGTCTGCAGAGGCGCATCTATGCCTCAGCTCTGCTGTGTCAGACCAGGAGACAAATCCCACCCCTTTGGTCTCAGTTTCTTCTTTCGTAAAATTGGGGTTGTCAGTGGCTTCCTTCAACAAAACTTTGGTAAAAAAGGAAATAGGTTAAATCATACACACTTGTAGTAACAGAAGCAAAAACTATTTTCTGAGCATAAGTGGCTTTAGTTAGCATATCTCTGGGCAAGACCAAATTAAGCAGACACAGAGGTCAACCCAAATTGACTAATCTGTGTTACCACCACTTTACTTATGCCCCACATATACTGGACTGACCCAAAGTGGCCCCCAAGAGTCAAAAGGCTAGAGGGAACTATATTCCAGGTCTATTGCTTTGGGCTTATAAATTGTCTCCTCTGTCCATAGGGCCATATCCTGAAGTTTCTTGTACCCTTAGTAACTCTCTGTGTCTCTGTCTCTGTCCTCTCTCTGTCTCTCTGTCTCTCTCTCTCTCACCTTTCCCAACTCTCTCCACCATCCTCCCATCTTCCCTTTATTTCTCTACGTGTCTTGTCACCTGCCTCTTAACCCTGCACCACTGATAAAATTAAAAGGTCCACAGCATGATTCTCATTGAAGTCTTCCAAAGACAAAGCTTCAACAAGTTGATCTGCTGCCTTAGAACTTTAGCTCAAGCATATGTCCTAGCTCTACCAGTTTCTGCCTAAGGATCCTGAAAAGTAGACTAGGTCAAGCACACAAGTATGCATTGCGACACCCAACAATGCACAGGGGATTTGCTAACTCTGTGCTTGGGACCACTTTGGCAGTGCTCAGATGCAGGATCAGGGACTGAACCCAGGTTGGTCACACTCAAGGCAGGCAACAACCCTGAACTCTCTCCTCACTCCCAGAACTACTGCTCTATTGCCTAAATACATGGAAAAAACTCTTTTCCAAATTTCAAGGAAATGGGCAGACAATTTCACAGGAAGTACTCTCTAAACTAGGGAGCCAGTAATATGAAGATGATGCATCCTTCTGAGATATCTGAGCTCCTGCTCCACAGACAGATGGAGGAGGGTGGAAGGTGTGGGATGGGTTAGTCGGAGATGGCCTCAGGAAACCAGAAGCAGGAATCAGTTACAGATGGCAAAACTGGGAAAAAGAGTGAGGGGAGCAGTGAGGGAAGGGATTTTGCACATCCAAATAATGAAAGAAGAGAGTTAACAGCTTCCAAGAGAGAGAAGAAATTTCATCCTGAAGGCCTTTTGGAAGCCAAAGTCAGTGAAATTTAACAGGCATTGAAGTGGGGAAAGTGAGACCAACCCCAAGTGCAGGTGATAAAGTTGAAGAGCAAAAAAGGTCATGAGCACAAAGGTGCAAACCCCATCCATTGCATTCCAGCTCCTTTCCTAGGACTTTAGAGTGTAGGCAGTACACTGGATGGATAGCACAGAGGTTAGGCATTTGCCTAGCAACCAGCTCCAGATGCAACCCTAGTTCAAATCTGAGCACTGGGGCCAGCAAGGTGGCACTAGAGGTAAGGTGTTTGCCTTGCAAGCACTAGCCAAGGAAGGACCACGGTTCGATTTCCCGGCGTCCCATAGCCAAGCCAGGGGCAATTTCTGAGCACTTAGCCAGGAGTAACCCCTGAGCATCAAATGGGTGTGGCCCAAAAAACAAAACAAAACGAAAAAAATCTGAGCACCACAGATAGTCCTTGGGCCCTAGTCTGAGAGTACAGAACCAGGAGCAGCCCCTGTGCTTACAAACAATAAAAGCCCCATAAATGCAAACTGTTAGTGTCTATTGATTGTACAAGGATTAAGGTACTTGTCCTGTAAGCAGCTAGTCCTAGTTTTATCCCTTATACCATATAGTTCTTTGGAGTACAAACAGAAGTGATCATAAACTCAGGTTCAGGAGTATACACTGAACACCACTGGGTGTGACTCCAAAACCAAACAAATAAGAATAAACTGCAGGTATAGTAAAATGGAAGTATATCTCTAATAAGCTGTTGGTAAAGGTGCACAGAGATCAGACTGCAGAGTTAAAAAAAAAAAAAAAAAACATGATGGATCAGAAATGGTTGAGATTCAACTGCTTTCTATTTGTTTTGCTTTGTTTTGGGGCCCACAGGCTACTCCCTGTTCTGTGCCTTAGTGCTGAGTCACTCCTGGCAGTTCTTGGAGTACCATGTGGGGGCTGAAGGTGAAACTAGAGCATTCTGCTTGCAAAAGACAAGCGCCAGTCTGTTGAATTAACTAGCTCTAAAGACAATTATTTTTATTACATATACAACTTCTCCCCCAATGCAGGCACTACAGCAGGCAGAGTTTTTGCTTGCATGCAGCCAACCCAAGTTCAATCCCTGGCACCCTACATGGTCCCCTAAAACCTGCAAGGTGTACTCCTTATGCCAGGTCCAGGAGCAAACCCTGGGCACAAGCTGGTATGAGCCAAAAATCAATGTTTAAGGAACATTTTTATTATGTAAAACTGATTGTCAAGAGTTACACACTTCCCAGAAGAAATTCTCCATATTGACTGGCCTTGGCTAATCCAATAAAAAAGTGTTAGAATCTCACATGTTGGTGGAAGACTGAAAGCATCACTTCTTTTTCCTTTTACAATTGTTTTATTTATTGTGGCAAAACAAACATCACAGAATCTATGATCTTCAGTAAATCTACCATCTGCAGCTCAAGTGTACCCAGTGCAATTATTGTGGTTTAGCCATCACCACTGTCCATCTCCTCAGTTCCTTTCATCTGCCTCACATGCAACTTCTGCTGAGATTTTGCTTTTGGCAAGAGCACTCACAATTCCAGGAACATTCACAGAGTCCTCCATGTATGAGAGTAGGCCGAAGTCAGTGTATGTATGTCATCACATCATCACATACAACAGAGCTCTGACTTCATGAAGTGCAAATGCTAAGAGCAGGACTGGCACTTAAGCCATCTGAGCTCAGAATTCAGGTACAACTGAAGAACCAGGGAAACTCAGCACCCTCTCTGAGGGCTCAAAGGGCATGAATAGCCCAGCTGTGTTCCAGCTGAGAGGATGCTGACCACAGATAGCGTGCGCACAACATCGTAGCCCCAAGTTACCCATGACATGCTTTGTCTTTGAAACAGAAAGTTCCGGAAAAAGACAGGATTGAAATGTCCATCACAAGAGTACTGATATGTTTTAAAAATTGCCTCAATATTTTAGACATGGAGATTCCACACAGTGGTCCTCAAACTATGGCCCGCGGGCCACATATTGTATTTGTATCTGTTTTGTTTCTTCATTGCAAAATAAGATATATGCAGTGTGCATAAGAACTCATTCATAAGTTTTGTTTTTACTATAGTCAGACCTTCCAATGGTCTGAGGGACAATGAACTGGCCCCCTGTTTAAAAAGTTTGAGGACCCCTGCCTAGGACTTTGGTTTCTAGTAAATCATATCAGGGAGAAAAAGTTGAGGGCCACAAGGTGCAGACGCTTAATTCCACAGTCACTTGCAAAAGTCCATACACTGGAGAGAAGTCAGGTACTGAGCACAATGAATTAAGTGCCTTTGAAAAGATAGTCTGCTCTCAACACCTAAGGCAAAGTGAGATAACACCACAAATCCTTGCCTTTAATATCTAAAGAACTCTTGACAACTTCTCAAAGAAGAAGGAGAGATAGATATTCTCCTACTAACACCCCAGAAGGGCTCCATTGGTCCAAATTGGACCATGTCATCCACTCAACAAATATGTAAAAGAACATAAAAGAATGCTAACCATGACCTAATCTAGTAATTAGACCCTGTTCTATATGTTTGGGTTATAACAAGCAGCAAAATAAACACAAATTCCCCACCACTGGGAACTCAGTTTTACAGAGGAAATGAGCAACGTTTTTCCATTAGATCTTGGGAGAAAACTTAAATGTCAGTAGTATAAGCAAATCAGGTGCCGATGGCATGGGGCCTGGGCATGAGGTAGACAGGAAGCTATGAAGTGATCTCATGGAGATCTGGTAGATCTCATGGAGAACTGGTATTGAAGCAGAAATTGGGAGAAGCTGAGGAATTAACAGAAGAGACAAATTACTTGAGCAGAAAATACTAAGACAAGCATATCTCTGGTCTATTTAAGAAATATTCCAGGGCCCGGAGAGATAGCACAGCGGCGTTTGCCTTGCAAGCAGCCGATCCAGGACCAAAGGTGGTTGGTTCGAATCCTGGTGTCCCATATGGTCCCCCGTGCCTGCCAGGAGCGATTTCTGAGCAGACAACCAGGAGTAACCCCTGAGCAATGCCGGGTGTGACCCAAAAACAAAAAACAAACAAACAAAAAAAAATATTCCAATGATCTGTATGACTGAATCAACAGATAAAGGATTGTGGTTGGGGGTGGGGGTTGCAAGTAGAAAAAGTGCAAAGGCCATTGTGAGAAATTTGGCTCCAATTGCAATGGAAATCCATTATTGGATCCAAGTTTTGAGTGATAAAAGCAATTTCCTGAACCTCCATATGATCTCTCCAGTTCTATGATCTGAATTATTATAAACTCAGTAGCTTTCTTCTTAAAAATCAGTCTCCATGAAATTTAGTAATACTAAGTAAAGAACAATCTCAAGAACTTTAGAAGCGTTGGGATTCATTCCTATTCTTTGGCAAACCAGGGATTGCATAGATGATGTCTAAAAAGGAAGGTACTGCAATTATACTCATTCTCTGGAATAGGGACTGGTAAACACTTTCTAGAAAAGTGCTAGTGAATTAAAATTTGTATTTTATGCAATATGGAAATTTCTCAAAAAACTGAAAATTGAGATCCCATATGATCCAGCTATACCACTTCTAGGAACAGACCCTAGGAACACAAAAACACAATACAAAAATGCCTTCTGCACATCTATAGTCATTGCAGCATTATTTACAATAGCCAGAATCTGAAAATAACCCAAATGCCTGACAATAGATAGGTGGCTAAAGAAACTGTGTTACATATACACAATGAAATACTATGCAACCATCAGGAAAATTGAAGTCATGAAATTTTCATATATATGGATGGACATGGAAACTGTTATGCTGAGTGAAATAAGTCAGAGGGAGAGAGATAGACATGGAATAGTCTCACTCATCTGTGGAATTTAAAAAAAATAAAAGACAATATTGTAATAATACCCAGAGGCAATAGAGATGAGGACTGCAAGGACTTGCCCACAAAGAGTGGTGAGTTCAGTTAGAGAAATAACTACACTGACAACTATCATGACAAAGGTAGTAAGTGAGAGAAATAGAATGTCTGTCTTAAATAAATACAGGGGGAGAGGGAAGAGGGAGATGGGGCATTGGTGGTGGGAAGGTTGTACTGGTGAAGAGGGGGTGTTCTTTTATATAACTCAAACCCAACTACAAACATGTTTGTAATCATGGTGCTTAAATAAAGATTTTATTTTAAAAATTGTTTTATGAACCATTTTGTTCCAATTTTGCAATTATCACAAATAAGAACAAATGGGTACTATTTCAGTGGGGGAGTCAATAAAAGTAGATATACACAGACAGCCTATAAAAAAGATTTGACCCTTCTACAGGGTTGTATTTTGCTGTTCCTGTTGATTAGAAAAAGAAATGATTTCTAAGAAAAATGTTTGAGTATTTTGAGTCCTCATCTAAAATAATACAATATGGATCACAATGAGGAATGATTTCAATTCCAAATCAATTTAAAACTTGCAGAAGTCACTCATTATATACTTGTGATTTAAAAGTGAAACAAATATTTTCTTTTAGGTAGTCCACACTAGAACCATTGGAGAGTCTTAAGTTCATTTCCAAACAGATGACAACCTAGGTGGGAATCCTATACAAACTGTGAGAAGATTCTATGTATGCTAGTAAACAAAATTGCAAAACAATTCAGTTTCATCCCCAATTTTTCAGGAACTGATGTGGCTATTGAAAAGATCATTAAAACAAAACTTCAGATTATACCACTTCAGAGTGGACATTTCAGACATGGTTCCATTTCTTCTTTTCATGTTGGGTCCTCTTGCAAGGCTGTTTGCAAGATTCTTCCTCTCCTAAACTTTTGGGGCACCAGCATCCATAGCTCTACTTTATAATTCATAGCATAGAGTCATGTTATCCAGTAAGACCTCATATGATGATACAATCTTCACAAACAATATTTCTTACCTACTCTTTCCAATGGAAGGTGTCACACATCTATTGGGTCTGACTCAAATATGGCCACTCTGACTAACGAATTGAATACTTAACATTTATTCAATTGTATTTAAATTTAAACACAAATAGACAAATTTCACTAGTGATTAGCATTTTAGTAATTTTACAGAAATAGAAAAGATAAAAAGAATTTTTTAAAATTTATTTGTGTCTAAACTTCTCCAGTGCCCCCAAATCCTATAGCTGTCCCTGGAACTGCTCAGGAGCTATTCCTGGTTCTCTCAGGAACAATATGTGGTCTCAGGAATTCAAAAAGAAGCCACATGCAAGACGCCAAGTTATGTTGTTTTTTTTTTAAATTTTTCTTTTTTTTTTTTTTTTTTTGGTTTTGGGCCACACCCGGCGGTGCTCAGGGGTTACTCCTGGCTGTCTGCTCAGAAACAGCTCCTGGCAGGCACGGGGGAACCATATGGGACACCGGGATTCGAACCAACCACCTTTGGTTCTGGATCGGCTGCTTGCAAGGCAAATGCCGCTGTGCTATCTCTCCGGGCCCCAAGTTATGTTTTTTTAACAGAATCTGAAACATATTCAATTTAGCTTCATCACTCTTTGTATTTAAATATCACCCTTAGCTGTTCCAATTCCTCTAACTGCTAATGTGTACTGACAAACAATGCCAAGGCAAATGGCAAGTGGCAAAATGATTATATGTGCAAGAATGGTGTGTTGAATGGGTGAAAAGGGAAAAAACTCAGGTACCTCAAAATTACTCTTTCCAGTACATCTTATAGCAAAGACATAGAAAGAGCAAGGTTTGAAAGTGAATAATCCTGATTCACTCAGCTTCCCTGCAACAACTCAAAACTTCCCCCCCCCAATCTATAGCCATGACATAAAAAACATCCATGTACCATGTCTTGAATCATAACTATATTTATATGCAAAGAACTCTGATCTAGGAATCACCTCAGAAGATTCTCTCCTCTCATTCTTTCACCTCCTATTTCCAGCCTAATCATAAGGTGAATGCAGCCCCTTCTGTTTATGACCAAGGGAAGCCACCTGCCAGAGTTTCCTAGTCACTAAATTTGCTCTTGCAAACCTTGTGATCTTTCCAGAACAGAGGAATCAGGAGACCAGAATTGTAACATTGAGCTCGATGTAGGTCTCAAACTCTTCCACTCACCAGTCCTGTTGATTTTCTCCACAGCTGCTCAGTCTCCACACCCACAAATGGAATAATCTCTGCTTATCCGTGTGAGCAGCAGTGGTCTCTGATGAGGACTGAATCAAGACCTTCCTAGAAACATATGGAACAGGACTGGTAGATGACAATCACTCTCCAACTTCTACCTCCTAAGAACTTTCAGCATGCTAAAGTAATAGAACTGAAATCCCTGGTCTTGCCCTTAACTCGGTATGCTCCTCCATCTGTTCTCCCAACTCTTTTTCTGATTTAGAACACACCACATCTCTGTCCAACAAGTCCTCTATTTTACTCAGTTTCCCATATCTGTATTTCGGGTTTCAGAATTCCTGGTCATCACTGTCTCAGCAGTCTGATGTGCATCAGAGGGTCTATCCTATTTAAGAGCCTTCCATTCTTATTTTCTAATTGTCTCCCAAAAAGTAGGTAAGTCACCCTAAATATATGACTCCATCTACCTGGCTCTATGTTCTAGTTCAACTTCCCCCATCATGAGCAATACCACATCCCCGTAACAGGTTCTGGAACTCTGGGAAGGGGGGGAGTAATTAGTGGCCTCGAGTAGAATTGGGGTATACTGATTTGTTTTTCCTGAAAAGAGGGGGGTAATCCAAATATGTTTAGGCCCTCAGGACCTAGTTCTGATCAGGTTTTAGTAATGCACAGTAAACATAATAGGTGGGTTTTGAGCTTTTTTTTTATTTTGGGTTGTGTGTTCCTGGTGATGCTCATGAGGTAATCCTGGCTGCAGACTCATGGTTCATTCTTGCTAGAGATTGGGGACCTAGCCAGGAAAGAAGGCAGGAAAGGAGGGGGAGAAAAGAGAGGGGGAGGGAGGAAGAAAGGAAGGAGGGAAGGAAGGAGGGAAGGAGGGAGGGAGGGAAGGAGGGAGGATGGAAGGAAGGAAGGAAGGAAGGAAGGAAGGAAGGAAGGAAGGAAGGAAGGAAGGAAGGAAGGAAGGAGGGAGGGAGGGAGGGAGGGAAGGAAGGAAGGAGGGAGGGAGGGAAGGAAGGAAGGAAGGAGGGACGAAGGGAAGGAAGGAAGGAAAGAGGGAGGGAGGGAGGGAAGGAGGGAAGGAAGGAGGGAAGAAAGGAAGGATGGAAGGAAGAAAGGAAGGGAGGGAAGGAAGGCAGGGAAGGAGGGAAGGAAGGAAGGAGGGAGGGAAGGAAGGAAGAATGAAAGGAAGGGAGGAAGGAAGAAAGGAGGGAGGGAAGGGAGGAAGGAAGGAGGGAGGGAAGGGAGGAAGGAAGGAGGGAGGGAAGGGAGGAAGGAAGGAGGGAGGGAAGGGAGGAAGAAAGGAGGGAGGGAAGAAAGGAGGGAGGGAAGGAAGGGAGGAAGGAAGGAGGGAGGGAGGGAAGGAAGGGAGGAAAGAGGGAGGGAAGGAAGGAAGGAAGGAGGGATGGAAGGAAGGGAGGAAGGAGAGATGGAGGGAGGGAAGGAAGGGAGGAAAGAGGGAGAGAAGGAAGGGAGGAAGGAGGGAGGGAAGGAAGGGAGGAAGGAGGGATGGAAGGAGGGAAGGAAGGGAGGAAGGAAGGATGGAGGGGAGGAGGGATGGAAGGAAGGGAGGAATGAAGGAGGGAGGGAGGGAAGGAAGGGAGGAAGGAGGGATGGAAGGAAGGAGGGAAAGAAGGGAGGAAGGAAGGAGGGAGGGAGGGAAGGAAAGGAGGAAGGAGGGATGGAAGGAAGGAAGGATGGAAGGAAGGAGAGAAGGAAGGGAGGAAGGAGGGATGGAAGGAAGGAGGGAAGGAAGGAAGGGAGGAGGGAGGGAAGGAAGGGGAGGAGGGAGGGAAGGAAGGAAGGAAGGAGGGAGGGAGGGAGGGAGGAAGGAAGGGAGGGAGGAAAGAAGGTTAGAGTGTAGTTTATACCAAAATCCCCATACAGATCTTCAATGTACAATCTGCATTATCAGTCACTGTGGTTAATAGTCTTTGGCTCTCGGTGTCTACAGGGATTATCTGACTGCAGGGCACCCTTGTTTCTGGACAACTCTTTTTTTTTTGTTTTGTTTTGTTTTTGTTTTTTTTGGGCCACACCCAGTAACGCTCAGGGGTTACTCCTGGCTATGTGCTCAGAAGTTGCTCCTGGCTTGGGGGACCATATGGGACACCGGGGGATCGAACCGCGGTCCGTCCAAGGTTAGCGCAGGCAAGGCAGGCACCTTACCTTTAGCGCCACCGCCCGGCCCCATGTTTCTGGACAACTCTTACCTACTCTCTGTATGAATGTCAAGAGGCCTCAGCCCAATCTGGGACAATTTTACAGTTCCTATCATTTCCACAAATTCCTGTGCGGTTGGCCAAAGCTGTTGCTAGGCCAACAATGCTTCTGAGTGAGCATCTTCTTATTCCTCTTCCTCCTTTACTTCCCTATAGTATCCATCCCAAGGTTGCTTTCTCATTCTGCACACTAAGTTGCATTTTGGAGGCTACAACACATAAAATGATGCTAAGATAGGCAGAGGTTGTGAAGGTCTGTGTACCCAGAAACTTCTGTCGTAGGCCATGAATCCACTGTGCTGCCTGGACTGAAGGGACTGATGACTTTCAAAACTGTGCCTCAAGGCTCAGAGTTGACCTTCAATACAGGAGGCTCAAACCCTATTTTCCTTGATCATCAGAATCCACACACATTCAAATGCAAAAGCAGTTTGTATGTCTATATATAATACACACATATAAACACACACACACACACATATATATATATATATATATATAATATATATATATATATATTTGCTTTAATTCAGCAATAAATTTGTTTCGGACTCATGGGAACTATTTAAAAATCTGCTTCCACCCCCAGGCTGCATTTCTTACTCGTGCTCTCTAGTATCCTTGCCGGCACTCATTAAGATAAGATTAACAAATATCTGCAGACACTTTTAAAGCTTGAATTCCATACTCAAGGCCATATATCCTAATAACTATGACAGGATGCTCACAGATCCTGACTGTGCATGCAGTTCTCAGATGTGACACAGGAACATTTGCTCTGTCCTACAAACAACCAAATGTCTTACTTGTGCCACCCAAATGTGTTCCAGCTGCTTCCCTTATGAAACTTGACAAAGTAGAGCTCACATGTGCATAATCCTCCTGGCCAACTAACTGTTCCTCTCCCAGTTGTCAATGAGTGCCAAAGTGTTAAGGAGGACTGTAAAAAGCAAAAAACAAACCAGACAAATGGAGCATCACCACTTTGGCAGCGTTATTTAGGACCTGCTTTAGTACGCTGACCATTTTTACTACAACGCAGCTTCCTGGAGCATTGTGGGAAGACTTTTTTTTTTTTTTGGTTTTTGGTTTTTGGGCCACAACCGGCGGTGCTCAGGGGTTACTCCTGGCTGTCTGCTCAGAAATAGCTCCTGGCAGGCACGGGGGACCATATGGGACACCGGGATTCGAACCAATGACTTTGGTCCTGGATCGGCTGCTTGCAAGGCAAATGCCGCTGTGCTATCTCTCGGGCCCAGCTATCTCTCTGGGCCCTGTGGCAAGACTTAAAGTCAACATTTTGGGTTCACTGTGTTCAGTCCCTTTTCTTTAAATTCTAAAGACAGCTGACTGGTGCCAACAGTGTATATAAAAGGGGGCAACTGGAGCAGAGGATGAAAATTTAGTCACTGCTACCATGCATTGAGCAAATGATTCGATAAGCCTACGCATATAATCAGGAACCCTGTATGAAGCTCGACCTAAAAATATGGTCTGCACATGAAGCTGATCTCCCAGGAGTTATCCCTGAGTACAGAGCCAAGATATGCCCTGAACACCTCCACCACTAAGTGGCAACTTCCCCAAGAAAGAGAGAACCTAGTATTTGAAACAAACAAACAAACAAACAAACAAACAAAGAATCTAATCTTAGTCCTTATGACCACTGTTCTCTGAAAACCCTGTCAAAGTGGGCCCGGAGAGATAGCACAGCGGTGTTTGCCTTGCAAGCAGCCGATCCAGAACCTAAGGTGGTTGGTTCGAATCCCGGTGTCCCATATGGTCCCCCATGCCTGCCAGGAGCGATTTCTGAGCAGACAGCCAGGAATAACCCCTGAGCAATGCCGGGTGTGGCCCAAAAACAAAAACAAAAACAAAAACAAAAACAAAAAAAAAAACCCTGTCAAAGTAAATATGGTATTTTTCTTTTATTTCCCCTTAGAACTTTTAAAATTTCTCAACCATAATTCACTGCATGGTATAATAATTGTGTATGTTAAGATATTTTTGTTTCAGTCCATAAAACTTTGAATTTCTTAAGATTGTCTTTCCCATCTTAATTAGCAATGCCTGACACAAGGCAACCTGATTTTGGTGGGAAAAGGTGTTTTACTTGCCTCATGCCATACCCAAAGCAACCCATTGAGTAGAAGACAAAAGAGAAATAGCTCTTTTGATGACAGCTCCAGTCATTCAGGATGATTACATATAGATATATAAAATTGAAGTCCTTCATCACTTTTAGTCATTACAAGGCCCTCAACATTTACAGTAAATAAGTCTAGGTAGCTTAATAAGTCTAGATAACATCATTTAAAAAAAAGAACACATTTCAGATCTAATCTCTTGAATTCTGAGATTATATTACTCTGATTCTACAACTGAAAAAAATTTAATTAATATCTTTATTTAAACACCTTAATTACAAATATGATTCTAGTTGGATTTCAGTCTGGAAAGAACACCCCCCTTCACCGGTGCAACATTCCCACCACCGATGTCTCAAATCTCCCTCCTCCCCACCCAACACTCACCTATACTCTAGACAGGCTTTCTACTTCCCTCATTCATTCACATTGTTATGATAGTTCTCAGAGTAGTTATTTCTCTAACTGCACTCACCACTCTTTGTGATGAGCTTCATGTCATGAGCTGGATCTTCCAACCCTCCTCTCTTTGTCTCTGAGGATTACTGCAAAAAATGTCTTTTATTTTTCTTAAAACATAGATGAGGGAGACTATTCTGCATCTATCTCTCTCCGTCTGACTTACTTCACTCAGCATAATAGATCCCTGTACATCCATGTATAGGAAAATGTCATGACTTTATCCCTCCTGATGGCTGCATGATATTTCATTGTGTATATGTACCACAGTTTCTTTAGCCATTCATCTGTTGAAGGGCATCTTGTTTGTTTCCAGAGTCTGGCTACTGTAAATAGTACAACAATTAATATAGGTGTGAGGAAGGGATTTTTGTGTTGTATTTTTGTGTTCCTAGGGTATATTCCTACAAGTGGTATAGCTGGATCATATGGGAGCTCAATTTCCAGGTTTTGAAGAAATCTCCGTATTGCTTTCCATAAACATTGGACTAGCTGGCATTCTTCTTTCTCTCCACATCCCCACCACCACTGCTTGTTCACATTCTTTGTGATGTGCACCAATCTCTGTGGCATGACATGGTAACTCATAGTTGTTCTGATTTGCATCTTCCAGATATTAGTGATGTGGAACATTTTTTCATGTGCCTTTTGGCCATTTGTATTTCTTCTTTGGCAAAGTGTCTGTCCATTTCTTCTTCCCATTTTTTTTTTGTTGTTGTTTTTGGTTTTTGGGTCAAACCCGGCAGTGCTCAAGGGTTACTCCTGGCTGTCTGCTCAGAAATAGCTCCTGGCAGGCACGGGGGACCATATGGGACACCGGGATTCGAACCAACCACCTTTGGTCCTGGATCGGCTGCTTGCAAGGCAAACACCGCTGTGCTATCTCTCCGGGCCCCTTCTTCCCATTTTTGATGGGATTAGATGTTTTGATTTTGTAAAGCTCTGCCAATGCCTTGTATATTTTGGATATTAGCCCCTTAACTGATGGGTATTGGGTGAATAGTTTCTCCCACTCAGTGCATGGCTCTTGTATCTTGGGCACTATTTCCATTGACAGATAAACTTTCAAACCTGCTGTATTTTATTTTTATGATATCAATATTTGAGGATTAAATAAAAGAATAGCTAAAGAGAAATTTTCAACGGTTTTTGTGCTATATACAATGTGACAAAGTCACATTAACATTATCATTGGGATCAGCTCAGCAATAATAGTATAAGGAAATTGAACTGTTTCATAACTAAGCAAATTGAGAGTACATTTTATTTTTAATAGTAGAATAAAGTTTAAGATCCAGGACATTTAAGGCAGCAGAGATAGCACTGAGATAAGGTGTTTGACATGCATACAGCTGACCTTACACTTAATATCCAAATAAAATCCAGAAATAAACCCTGAGCGCCAACAGGTATCACCTCCAAACAAAAACAAAAGGTAGATAGATATAGATGGATACAGATTTATTTTCATAAAAGCAAGCCAACAGTTCTGGATTGAGTAGTGTCCTGCTAAATACATAGTCACCGAGAATTTCAGGATTACTTGAAAGAAGGGTCTCCAGAGCTGTTACTAAGTTGTATAAGATGAGCTCAGCCTGGAGTGTATGGGCCCTCAATCCAATTCCAGAAGAAGGTCGTTAGTCAAAGAGGTATCCCAAAAGAGGAGCTATGAGGCTGAAAGAAGGATAGATATATATAGCTCATGGGTGGCGTCAAGCTTGAGACCCCAAATTCCATTGCTGGAACAGCATCCAAACATCACCAGGCAGACCTCTTGTGGCTCCCCAAGCACCAATGGTCCAAGTACTGAACCTTAACTTCATGTAGCAAGCCAAGGATTGCCAGGAGCAGCTCCCACACCCTGAGCACTGTGTGGAGCCCTGCACACCCAGAAAAGATGAACTTAGAAATCAGAGTGAGGCATCTACACCATCCAGTGTGTGAGGACAGCCCAGTCCTGAACTTGGCCGGAGCCACAGTGAGATACCACAGAGCGGACCTGCCTGGATCTGTGGATATTAGACCTCAGGCACCCAGACTGGACAACATTACATTTCTAGTTTTTTTTTTGTTTGTTTGTTTGTTTTTTTGGTTTTTGGATCACACCGGCAGTGCACAGGGGATACTCCTGGCTCTATGCTCAGAAATAGCTCCTGGCAGGCCCGGGGGACCATATGGGATGCCAGGATTCGAACCACCGACCTTCTGCAAGAAAGGCAAATGCCTTACCTCCATGCATCTCTCCGGTCCCATACATTGCTATTATTTTAAGACAAATTTTCTAGGCAACCTGAGAAAACCATCTAGGCAGTAAAGTCTTGTTGATCATTTTTATCTATTGTGAAGATTTAATATCAACATGAGCATTGCTATGGGAAGGTTAGGTTAGTTTAGTCTTTCTGAACATTTATTAAAGCTTAAATGTTCTCTGATCCAAAATTTTAGTTTACAAATTGTCTACAAATAATCAGAGATGGGAAGTAAAAAATAAATACAAGAAAACCACAACATTTTTTAAATGATGGTATAAATAACTAAAAAACTGCATAACTAAAACTAAAAAATTTACTTTTAAATAAGTAACTGCTGCAGGCATCTTGTGTCTCAGCATCTCTCTTCACGAGAGAAAAGTGGGCACATGAGCGGCCAAATATAAAATATGAAATAGTGAAACCACACAAAATAAATTGTATGGGACTCGTGTCTACAATAGACATGAAACAATTTTACTCTTCATGCTGGTGACATATATACAAGTCTCTGGTATGAAAGGCAATTCCACATAGACAAAAGGCAGACCCTAAAATATACATATCAAAAACTAGCCAATAGAGGTGAAAAAGATCCTGAGCTAAAAGGGAGGAAGTAATATAAGGAGAAGGGAAGAAGGTGTTCTACTTTAGAAAGGAGGGTCTTATGACAAAGGATGAGAAACTTGTTTTGCTACAATTTGGGGACTAGCCCATGGAAACTAGCAAGGAAGATAGGAACTGTTTGTTTACCAACTGGAAGCTGAAGCAGGTTGCAGGTAGCTGGCTCGACTTGTCTTTGAGCAGCAAATTTACTCTGCCAATAGGGAACTTAGCAACAGACTTTTCGGTGCTGAAAATTTCCCTGAGTCAAGACTGAGTTCTGTAACTTTGGCCCGTAATTGTAATTTTGCAAGGGAGAGAATGTGCCAGAAACTAAGAAAGAAATTATAATGTCACTAACATGTCATGAATATCAGAAATATTGCCAGTAATCCACATAGGGAGTATAATTAACGTCCACCAATGGGCCTGCTAGATAAAATATTTCTTGGGGGAATATCAGCTCACTGCTCCAGGAAAATCTTAATAGATACATCTGGAGGTGTGCTTCCCCTAAAATGGAGGTGTCTATGCTGCATGATATGGCAAGTAACAATAAAGAATTGATAAATGTTGGTCTAACCAATGGAATAATTGGAAGGAACAACTATCTAGAGCACCAAGTGAGAGAGTATACAATGAGTATGACCACATTCAGTAAATATCAAACATTCACACAAGAGACAGATGATATAAAAGACATCAGTGTGGGGCCAGCATGATAGTAGATCAGGTAGGGCATTTGCCTTGCATGTAGCAATTCAGGTTCTATCCCTGGCATCCCAAATGGTCCACCGAACCTGCCAGAATTGATTCCTGAGTACAGAGCCAGGTGTAACCTCTGATCACCACCAAGTGTGGCCCAAAAACGAAACAAATAAAAACCAATAATCAGTGTAAGAACAAGATAATAACAAACATACCATATAAGAGGAGCAATTTGGGGGCTGGAGCAATAGCTCAGTGGGTAGTGTAGTTGCCTTGCACACGGTCAACCCAAGTTCAATCCCTGGCATCCCATATGGTCTCCTGAGCATTGCCAGGTGTGATTTCTTAGCACAAAGCCAGGAGTAACCCCTGAGCAAGGCCATTTATGGCCCCAAAACAACAAAAATGAGGAGCAAGTTAATCTCTGGGCTGAAAAGAAAGCTGGGAAGCCAAAGTGCAAGCTCTGCATGCAGGAGACCCAGGTTTAATCCCAGCACAGCATGGTTCGCCAAACACTGCACTGAGGCATCCTCAAGCCCTGTGATAGAGTTGTCCCTGACCACTTTTACTGGCACAAATGAAAAATAAAGCCAAATAATAACGACAAAATAATGTTCCCTTTCTTCAAATGTGAAAAGTAATAGTCAACTTACTTTCACACTTTTTCCAAAGCCATAACATCACATTATTTACATCTTGATAATACATGTATATTCTATACATACTTGGGCATGGACATCGATGTCCATGTAATGTCCACACACATTCACGGTTTTATGACTTACAAATCTATACAGAAAAATTTTAATATATTTACATTTTCTAATAAAATTAACTGTCATTTTGTCACAATTGATCACATGAATGTCTTGTTTTCATAAATCCAATAAGTTGATTTCTCAAATTTGTAAAAGTAAAAATAGATCAAGAGAAAGCAAAAAATAATGGTTAAGTAATGTATGATTAAAAGAATATGCAATAATATAAAATTCTAAAAATGTAAAATATCTTAAAAATATAAAAGAAGAATATACAATTAAAATAATGGCTAAAAGAAATATGCATTGAAGAGTCAAATGTGACTCTGCATTGAAGAGTCAAATGTGACTCTACATGTGACTACTACATGTGGTAGCACACATGTCTTACACATGTGAATTCCTGGACTAGCTCCCAGAAACTACAGGGGGAAAGTATTGGCAAACTGAAAACAAAATTCATAAGTGCATCACAAAGTAGATTGTGAAACGGGGTGGCAATAAGCAAAATACCACTGGTGAGTCTACTTAAGAATAAAAATATGGAAAATGTAAACACAGCATTATAAAAGGGTATAAACGTAAGAAAAAGATAATTGTTTTCTTAAGGGAAGTTATTAAATTTCTATGCATTTAAAGCCTGATATTTGACCAAAAGATTTAAGAGGTGAAGAAGATGAAAACTCCAATAATAATGAAGAAAATTGAAAGAGAATATTAAAAAGGCTACAGACAGATCTGGGGAGTTACTACAGCAGGGGCACTTGCTTTGTACAGGCCAATCCAGGCTCAATCTCCAGTATCCCATATAGTACCCTGAACTCATGAGGAGCAATCCTTGTGAACAGAGCCAGGAGTAACTAAGCATAGCAAGGTCTGGCTCCTCCAAAGAAACAAACAAAATTTGAAAAGCTACAAACTAGACCTGGTAGTTTTCTGTTTGTTTTTTTCTATGTGCATTCAGGACCCTAAGACCTCACACACATATGGATGGCATTGACTCTAAAACTACATCAAGTCCTGTTCTATAGACCTGGCAACTTTATATGTGTATTGTATTTTCAAGCCTCCAAAATATGAATTCAATGTTTTGAATATTTTCTAGATAAAACATTTATAGGGGCCAGAGAGATAGCACAGCGGTGTTTGATTTGAAAGCAGCAGATCCAGGACCTAAGGTGGTTGGTTCAAATCCCTGCATCCCGTATAGTCCCCGGTGCCTGCCAGGAGCTATTTCTGAGCAGATAGCCAGGAGTGACCCCTGAGTCCAGCCGGGTGTGGCCCAAAAACAAACAAAAAATAATTTATAAAAACATTCAAATCATAGGGACTGGAGTGATGGCTTAAGCGGTAAGGCGTCTGCCTTGCCCATGCTAGCCTAGGACGGGCCGCTGTTCAGTCCTCAGGCATTCCATATGGTCCCCCAAGCCAGGAATGATTTCTGAGTGCATAGCCAGGAGTAACCCCTTAGCATCACTGGGTGTGGCCCAATGTCTAAGACAACTTAATTAAAAAATTAACATTGTGTTAGTTAAAATATTTAAATAACTTTATTAAAATCAATAATTTTAAAATAAAAATATTAATTTAATTAAATTTTAAACTAAAAAAACTGACAACTAGCAAAACTACTAAGATCATAAATACAA
Source organism: Suncus etruscus (assembly GCF_024139225.1). Lineage (NCBI taxonomy): Eukaryota > Metazoa > Chordata > Mammalia > Eulipotyphla > Soricidae > Suncus > Suncus etruscus. Next base: position 104,188,919 of record NC_064857.1, on the reverse strand, counting down.
TATGAGCATTGCAAGTCACATAAAAATATTCATAAATAGATTTTTGTACCAGAAGAAATTGAAAAATAACTGGAAAAATATATAAAGAACATTAGTAGGTCAAAAGAAGAAAAGTTATATATCATAAAATAATATATGATGAAAAATATTTTACAAAAACTTGCATTTGACTTTCTGTAAGTCAAGTGCTAGAAAGATAGTATAGAAGTTAAGATTTTTCCTTACCAAAAGCCAATCCTGGCTTTCCAGTACCCCAAGAACCACCAGGAAATTGATCACAGAACCAAGGACAAGTCCTGAGCACCTCTGGTCCAGCTCTGACCCAAAAACAAGCAAACAAACAAAAAAAGTATTGAATGAGAAAGTAAATTCCATAGAGAGATGAAAGAGGATTTAAAGTAACAGCTAAGATGATTGTGATTATTATTTACTACTACTATGTAGAAAATTCAAGACAATTCAAGTGTGATAGAAAAATACAGCAGATAGGTCCAGAGCAATAGTACAGCAAGTAAGGTGCTTGTCTTGCAAGTGGCTCATCTGGACAAGATCCCCAGAACCATATATGGTCCTCTGAGCATGCTAACACTGATCCCTGAGTGCAGAGTCAGGAGTAAGCCCTAGCATCTCCAGGTGAAATTAGTGGAAATTATTTGACATTTTTTTCATTTGCTCAGACCATTTTCTTTGCAGTTTAGAGTAGTTATAATTTAAACTTCAGAAAATGGACAAGGAGGTGAAGATGTTCACAATGGTAAATATATCTAATTTTTTAAATTATTTAAAACCATGATTACACCATTGTTCATAATAGCTTTTTTCCCACAGAGTAAAGTTGTACATGGTTGAGTTTCAGTCATGTAATGTACAACACCCTTCACCAATGTGCATATTCTGCCACCAAAGTCCCAGTTTCCCTTTGATCCTGTAAGCAGAAGGAAGTGACAATTGTAAAATATATCCAATTATAAGATATCTTTTTTGGGGGGAAAAAAAACACCTTAGTTATAAGATGACATATATTCAGAAAGGTTCAAGGGGAAAGCAAGGTTCAAGAATAATTCAGCCAAGTACTATGGATTACCGCCACCTCCCCCCCCCCCCAAACACACACACACATTCTCCATACCTGTCTATTCCCACCCAAGTCTCCCAGCCCCACTTCTGGGCCTCTTCTTCCTTCAGACACCCAAACCCAGCCCCACCTTCAAACATGAGTCATTCTAGCCCATCCCTACTCACAGTACCACATTCCAGCTAAGTCTTTAGCTGTGTGTTTACAGGCCTGGAGTAGAGCCCCCTCCCACCCTCCCAGCCTGGTTCCCACCCCAGGAGGGCAACCATCTGGACCCTCGGCAGAGACCCAGAAGTGCTTGATTGAAATGCTTGATTCAGTGATTCAGAGACGGTGAGTCAGCTTTAGTGGCTTGGGGCAAGTTTAGGGTTTCAAAAGACAAGTAACTGGCCACATCAAAAAGGTGATGATTTTTGGACTGGGCTCCAGCTTTTTTAAATATTGTGTTTCTAAATAAAGTAAATGGATACTCTAGAGAAATAGCTCAGGGAAGGTCACAGAGCTGAGCAACTACTCCAGTGCTGATAAATCAAATAAACAATGAGGCCCACATAGAAAAGCAGAGTGGCTCCAGACCCCGCTATCCGTTTTGTTTTTTCCATTAAGGAGCTGTTCCTATAAACAATGAGCCCATTCAAAGGGGGGTTTAAACATCCCTGGAGGAAGTTTCTATCTCCATCTCCAGGAGCCAAAGTGTCTTCTTCCTCTTCTGCAATCCGAAAGATGCTGATCCTATACCTCAGCCCCACCTTGCATCTCCCCTGACATCCTCCTCTTCCTCCCCAAGCACCTTTGATTAGAAGATCCAAAAAATACCTTCAGATTCGCTTGATTGCCCAGGAATCCTCTTAGCAGCCAAAGGTAAGAGCCAATGAAGAACCTTCATGTAGAATAAATTTGCTCTTGGGGTCTTCTCCCCAAGCAGTTTTTGGCCTTTTAAAACTGAAACTTTTGCATACAAATTTTGGAAAAGCTGCTTCTATCAAAGACCAGATTTCTGAAGAGGTAAATGTGACTGGGTGTTTGGATACTTCATCCCTTTTAATTGATCAAATTACATGTACTATTGATTATAAAACAGATCATTATTACTATCTTCTATTACCAGTCTAACTTCTATAAATTCATAGAGCTAGACTAAGCACAGAGTCAATGCATGCACATTTTTTAATTTTTTAATTATTTTTGATTCTTAGCTAGTCCAAACTTTCAGTAAAGTACTCAAAACAGTGCTCTCACTAGTTAGTGCAGTTAGCTACCACCCAGCTTTAATCAGCATTAAGTTCCTGCCACATTTTGCTTCAGATAGTTTAAAGGAAATAAAACAGATATGGCTAACATATGGAGTATCTCCTGCACCAAAATACTTGTTCATCCCTTTTCCAGAAATACAAAAATAACAAATAACCAGGGCCAGAATAATAGTCCACTTGCTCTGCATGCAGTGACCCTGGGCTCGATCCCAGACACCAAATTGGTTCCTCCAAGGCCCACCAGGAGTGATTCCTGGGCATAAGCCAAGTGTTAGCCCAAACACTGCTGGATGTGACCCAAAAAGAAAAAGAAAGACACACCAAAAAAGAAACAATAATCAATCCGTGTGCAGGATTTTAGTGTGAGGTGATATTTTTCTGTTCAAAACAATTGATTTTTAGTTTTAGAAATGCACAAAAAACACAGGGCTAGGAGGGCATTTGCCTTGCATGCAGCAGATCCAGGATTAATAGTGGTTCTAATCCAGGCATCCCATATGGTCCCTCTTGCCTGCCAGGAGTGATTTCTGAGTGCAGAGCCAGGAGTAATCCCTGAGTGCTGCCGGGATGTGACCCCCCCAAAAAACGCATAAAAATGCATAAAACAGGCCATTGCCCTATTCCCACCAGCATCTGTTTAAAGCATATCTATCTTACCCACACTCTATTTGTTCCAATATTGATCAGCCTCACCTGCCTGGACAATATCAAAATAAAAACAAAAGGAGTGGGGAGATTGGGACTAGAGCATATGCTTGCATGCATGAGGCCCTAACCCTTCGCAATCCTACATGCTTCCACCTCAGGTGTGGCCCTAGTTAGTGCCTCCCAGTATCAGTGGGACTGAGGAACATTTGAACCAACAGTTGGCAAAGTTTTAGCAGGAGTGGCCTAGACCAAGAACAGCTCAGGATCCCCAACTCCCACCCCTTAAAAAGAAAATGAGCAAAATAAACTTAGGAAAGAATAAATAAAAGGAAACAGATTGATAGATATTGACAAACCAAAAGGATAATCCAAAGCCCATGTTCTCAATGAACTAAGCTCATTCTCAAAGATACTCTTGCCCTACAAACTTAAAGCCTATATGTTCATCATGTCTTGATCTCTTCCCAATTATAAGCAACATTTCCAGCCAGAGCCTCTTTCCTAAGGTTCTTCTTTTGAGGCTATCAAGTTGCCAAAAACCTGCTGTGTCTTGTCAGTCATAAACGTCACAGTTCCACGGAGTCCAAGCAAGAGCCAAGGGTAGCATCCTTAGCTCTTCTTGCCTCTCACCACAGTCTTATTGAACTCTGGAAAATTTGGGACCAGAATGAAAGCTTGAAGGGATGGAGTGAATGCCTCATATGAACATGGCCCCAAGTTTATTCCCCAGAACTGCATAGCCTTTATGCAGTAACAAATCTCAAACCTGCCTTTCCAAGGTAAGTATCACCAGGCCTGAGCTCCCAAAAAACAATATTGTTGGGAATCCCCCATATAAAAACAAACAATAAATTTAAAGAATCCTCAAACTGTCAAATTCAACTTCATCTGTCTGCTTCTTTCCTCTCTAGTTGTCAATCCAATCCAACCCACTATCAGTTTGCATATGAGGTAATGCCTAATAAGCTTGCCTAGCTGCACTGCTGCCAATTCTAGTCTCTTATATACATTAAAGCTATGGTGATATAACTCAAAATTAATCCTATGCTTGAATACTTCTGGATCTATCCTTAGGATATCACAGCCTAAACTCAACCTCACCAATGCTAATTTTTTTACTCTATTTCCTAGCTCTATTTTCTTGCTCTATCTGAAAACAGTTGCTTGATTATATAAAGCTCCCAATTATCTCTGAGAAGGTTTATCCTCTGTTGTTTTTATTATTTTATTCTAAAGGCTTTAGCTTAAATATTCCTTCTTCTAGAAAGAATTCATGATGCCTCACTCTAGTCCCAATACCAGCAGTGCCCCCATAGTGTGTTCCATTACAGCAACTATCACAATTAATTGGTATCTAAAGTATATATTCCCTGAGGTTACATATTATTTCTACTTAATATATCCCTCAGTGCTTACCACAAAGTTTGGTGCCTAGTTATATGTTTTAAAAAGAGTTACTGAAAAAACTCTGGATGGATGGATGACTGCAATGATAAATGCTTGAACTGATAAGAAGGTTGTATGGATATGATAAGGATATAAGGATGTGTGTATGTGTAGTGAATGAACAGATGGACAGATAAAAGAATAGATGGAGAGACAGATAAAAGGACAGGAGAGAAAATAAAGAATGGATAGAAGGGTAGATACATGGATGGATGGATAGGTGAGGATAAAAAGATGGATGAAACAATAGATAGATGGACAGAGAATGAATAGACAGGTGAGTAGATGAAAGGATGGATGGAGGGTAGATGGGTGGATGATGGATGGACAGACACATGGAAAGAAGTATGAATAAGTGAATCAATAAGCATTGAATAGATCTGGCTTGCTTCTTTCTCTGACAGGACACAGGCACAAATTAAACAGACATAGTATGTCATTTTCTATGTTTTGCCTCTAAATAGACGGCAACAATTTATTATATTTTAATTTCGGTAATTTTTCGAAATTGGTTCTGTTTGCTGGTGCTCTAGGTAGGGAGAGTACTTTTGATAAATTAAACCAAATTAAACACAAAATTCAATGGTAGAAAAATAAAAATCTTTGTTGTCTATAATATCAAATAGAACTTAATATGAAATAGATTATCAAATAAACTTTAAAACAAAGTCAAATGTCTGACTGCTGGACCAGAAGCTGTGCACAAAAAAGATATCTATCTAGGCTTTAACCCACCTGCAGCCATCACTCCATCAGTATTCCCATTAGTAAGGAAATGCAGCACTCACAGGCTGAATGGAAGGCTCAGTCTTCACCTTCTGGGCCATCCAGGGCATAAAGAAGATCACTTATTCGCACATTCTGGACTAAGCAACATTTTCAAAATGGCTCTCACAGGGCCAGAGAGAACCCCTGATTCACTATATATTCACAGCAGTGTTTCACTTCACATCTCCTTCAAATTGCTGCTTCTATAGAATCAGCCAAAGAGCAGAAAAGGGGAATATGTGGAGGAATAGTATAGCAAGAAATGCACTGCCTTGTGCAAGGCTCAGTGTTAAATCCCCAGCATTCCACAGCGGCTCCCCGCCCCCGCACCCTGCCAGGAATGATCCCTGAGCACAGAGCCAGGAGTTAGCCCTGAGCACCACTGAGTGTGACCCAAAAAAAACAAAATCAAATGAAAAAAAGTAAAAATGGAAAAGAAGTGGACAGCAGAGTATAGCAATTTTGGTAAATATAGGTGTATCCACCCAAGTGTATGGCCAAAAGATCTACTCAGCAATTACAGAGAACCCTCTATAACCTAATGGCAATGTGCAAAAAAGGTTTCCTCCATGGATATTAAAATTCCTCTAAATCACTGCAGGTGTGGTTTAAGGTCATTTTCAGACCAAGGCATTCATTCAATAGTAGGCTCTGGGCTCCATGAGCCCTGCCAGCCGTCATTCCAGCAGAAATGGGTGACGAATATTTCAGCTGGAGAGAAGAGTGGTTCTCAGAATCTGGTGCAGAAAGTAAACACACAAAGAACAGAAAGAGTAAAACAGTGGCAAGTTTTTTGGCAGAAAGAAGAAAGGGAAATGTGAGTGAAAGTGCTGGGCAACCAACAAGAGGAGGTTGCAAGGGAGAGGGCCAGGAATGTGTGTAGTATCGCGGGCAGGAAACAGGCATAAAAGGGAGGCAAGTCTCTGGGGTGTTTTCTTTTTAAGTCTAATTTCAGGCCGAGACCTCAGGTACAGAGCAGATCCTGGGGGTGCCAAGCAGAGGATGTGGGAGGATTTCATCACTATACTCAGGCTAGGGCAAGTTCTGTTTGTTCCCCCCAAAGATCTCATCCTCCTCTCAGAGCGGTTTGGCAAGATCTGGAATCCAGGCCTAATAGGCGAATGCCTGTGGCATCTTTAAAAATCTTGACAATAGAACTCCCTCAAGGGACTGATTTCATACCCAAATTCTTAAAATTCAGTACACGCACACCCCACAAAAAAAAAAAATGAATCCTCCTGCAGAGAACATGTTATGCTGACATAGTATAGACACAATCAAAAGAAATAAAATGGACAATATAAAAAAAATGTATGGTTTATTCCCAAACCTCTTGTAAAACTATTTCTTCCCTTCCTCCTTTTCTCCTTTCTCTCCTTCCTTCTACCCTACTCCCTTTCTCCTTTCATCCTTCCTTTGTTCTTTCTTCCCTTCTACTCTTCCTTCCTTCCTTCATCTCTTCCTTTCTTCTTCCTTCCCTACCTTCTTGTTTCATACATCTTTCCCTTCTTTCTTCCTCCTTTTTTTCTTCCTTCCTCCTTTCTTCCCTTTCTCCTTCCTTTCTTCCTACCTTCCTTCCTTCTTTCTTCCCTTTCTTCCTCCTTCCATCATTTCTTCCTTTCTCATTCCTTTCTTTCATTCCTTCTTCCTTCCTCTTCCTTCCTCCTTGCTTCCTTCCTCTTCTACTTTCCTCTTCCTTCCTTCCTTCTTTCCTTCCTTCCTTTTTTCCTTCTTTCCTTCCTCCTTCCCTTCCTTCTTTAACTAAGAAAAAATATGAGAAGATCTGCCAATTAAAATAACAAAGCATTTCATCCCCAAATTTGGAGAAAACTGATGATAGATAAATGGCATCTTTAAAGTAAACAGTCCATCATTGGAAATAAAAGGATACACGACCAATTATAAAAATGCCAGTTAGACATGCAAGAGAGACCAGAACTTTGAGAATGTACAGTATGGTCCAAATATTAGATGTGGTTTGAACTACTCACCACAAAGTTGGGTTATTAACATTTCTAAAATTTCTGAAATAATTTTCAGGCTGTTAACCTGTGTGAGAGCAGATGGAAAAATTCTATTGTTGATATACAGACATTATATTCAAGGTAAATAACAAACAATAGAAAAGGCAACTATTTCTAGTAAATTTACACACAGCACAAAGAAATCATATAAGAACTGGTTTTCCTGGGGCACACCCTCCTCCTTTCCCATCACTTCCTGGGCACATCCTCCACCCATCCCATTGCTCCCACAAGGCAGGATTCATATCCTTTAGGGTTGAGAAGAACTTTCTTACTTCTCTCACAGTTTTTCATTTTGTTTCTTTGGTCTCAAAGCAGGGTGAGTTTTAATGTGTGACAGTCGTATAGAAGCTTAAGGAAAATTAACCTAAAAGGTAGGTAGGTAGAGGGTGTGTGTGTGTGTGTGTGTGTGTGTGTGTGTGTGTGTGTGTGTGTCCTCCATGTATCTAAGTTTTATAATTGAATAATACACTGAGGTTTTTGAAGACACATCATTTCCGTTTTGTCCTATGATGAAAGGCTGATATAAAGAAACAAATATAATAAGAGTACCTAACAGGTTCAAAGTTAAGACAAAATTATCTCACATAATTTTCAGTACAAACAGGCAAAAACGTGACAGTAGTAAATGTACATGGATACCTAGGGAAGAGTTGGAAACACAGTTCAGTAGTAAAGTACATGCCTCACACATCTAAGGAACTGGGTTGACACCTGGCAGTCTGCATAGCCACAATGTAGTCAGACAACACCTAGGAAAGCTGTTTGATGTCATGTAGAGTGAATTATCTCTGGTTTGTTGAATTCACCTTAATCTCAGGCAGTAGCGAATACGCGAAAGAAGAGCTAATCAGCATTGTTTTGTAAGGATCTGGATAGCCAGCCAAAAACTCAACTATCCTTCCCACATCCACAAAGAAAGATGCCCCAGTGAGGAGCAGAAGAGGCTCCAGGAGAGAGCTCTCTGTTTCTTCTCAAGAGCAACAGCTAGCACAGTACTTTCTTGGGCACACCCAGGTATGTACACCAAAAAAGGGGTGGACTCAGATCTAGGAAGGGTAGGTTCCAGAAAGAGTTCTTGATCTTGGTAGAGAATGGTAGCATGGTTTATTTGAATTAATAACCCTATTAAAAGTGTCTCTCTGGGAGAACAAAGTGACTGGGGAGAATGGAAAAGGTTAGCCTATGTTTTTTTATCCTCAATAACTGTAATGACTCAAGGACACACAACAATAATATTCACCGGATTGCTCTCTCTCCACTGATCCATTTCCATACCCTGAGGCCTTAGTAGTGTGCCTGGCTCCATCTCCTCTTTATGGAGCACTATTCCTTACTTTATCTGAGGAATGAGAAGATGGCATTTGGCAAGGGCAGTTCTTCCAAGATCATCTAAGATTCTTTCAATCTGTGGAGATGGATCCACACAGTCACAGTATAGGCATGATCAAAGCTGTGCCAGCCCAGAAGTACACGAGTTTGGACAACAATGAATTATGATTAAGTATTCATCCTCCTCATCAGACAGGGAGACTGAGGTAAATGGAAAAACCATCCTGAGTGCACAGGACCTCTCCTGTATCTCCAGAACTTTTGTTCTTAGAAGATTCCAAAGACATCATTTCACAAGCCCTAATTTTTCCAACTGCAAAAAGATTTTCAAAAATTGATAGCCAACCATAAATTATTGGTTGGATGCACATTTAAAAATAATTTGGCCCTATTAAAAGTAGTTCATACTGGGGCCAGAGAGATAGCATGGAGGTAAGGTGTTTGCCTTTCATACAGAAAGTCATTGATTCAAATCCGGGCATCCCATATGGTCCACGGAGCCTGCCAGGAGCGATTTCTGAGTGTAGAGCCAGGAGTAATCCCTGAGCGCTGCCGGGTGTGACCCAAAAACAAAAAAACAAAAACAAATATAAAATAGTTCACAAATGGGATACAGCAGGTAGGGGATTTGCCTTGCAATGATCAACCTGGGACCAACCCAGGTTTGATCCCTGGCATCCCATATGGTCCCCCAAGCCTGCCAGGAGCGATTCCTGAGTGCAGAGCCAGGAGTAACTCCTGAATGCTGCCAGATGTGACCCTCCCCCCAAAAGTTTGCATATATAGAAAGCAATGCTGTCAGAGTGATAATGAGTTAAATAAGGTGAAAATAAAGCTGATGAGAACCAAGTTTCTGAAAGAATGTTGGTTTCCCATGTGACAAGCTAGTCTACCACTTAGGTTGGGAAAAGGAACCCAGACTGCACATCTAGGGAGCTTCGTAGCTTATATACAAATCATGAGACAGGAAGAATCTTCTTGGATTTGGGGGGAGGAGGGACAGATACTAGACTGGTTCAAGATGAACTTGTGTAAAGCACCAGGGAGATGAAAATTGCATAGTGGAAGGAAGGACTCCCTTGTATCGATGCTCTAGGATCTGAAAAATGAGCTGAGTGATTTTGTACTGATAGTAATAAACGAGAAACATTCAAACTTGCCCGGCAGTTGACTGAATCAAGGAAAACGTAGAAACTATGGTTTCCACAGCTACCAGTCAGGCAAAGAGCTTCATGCTGAGAGCCAAAGTTTGTCTGCAAACTCAACTATCAGCCAATAACACAATATTTTACTCATTGCTGACTCTTTGTGTCTCCAAATTTTGTCATTTGTATTCAAAGTAGCTCTTTTTCTGTTGTTGTGTGTGTATTTGGAATCATATGTTTCAGATTTTCATCCAATGACAAAATAAAAAGCACAGAGAGGGAAAACATGCATGCCATGTGCTTAGACAAAAAGCAGCAGCTACATGCTTGGTGGCATTTAATCCACTGCACACACACACACACACACACACACACACACACACACACACACACACACAGAATTGGCAACTAAAATTTATCCAATAAAAAAATTATTATTTCTCACATACTGCAGCAGCTACCAATTCTTGATTTTTGAGGTAAGATACAACATGTAACAGACCACATTTAGGCACATTCTTCTAGACACACACACACACACACACACATATACACACACACAGGTCCAAGGTAACCACAACTGAAGCACACAAGAGCCTGGAAGAGTCCTGCTTGTGAGAAGTGACGCCACCTTGGAGACACCAACCTCCAAGCCTCAGTTTCCTTCCCTATAAGGGACTTAGCAGGCAAGGACCCATGCAGCTCTGGCAGACGTATTTGCAGGGTGGAAAGGAGTAGGGTGGGAAGACGCACAGTGACATCTCAGCTTGAGGACAGGGCTTTTTTTTCTGGAAGACCTGACACAGATTCCAAGCCACAGCAACAGGGAAAGATCTAACTAAGCCTTGGGCTTGGCTTGCCTCACACTGTGCAGCTCCTTCCCAGACATCCAAGCTGCCCACAAGAAGCTCTTTATTTGCCATAATGAGATGGTCATGCTTTCTGAATTCAAAAACACTGGCACTAACTCAGTCAAAGAAAACAAAGATGCCTTGATGCTCACCCCATCCACCTCTTCAGCTATTTTTCAGGAAGCAATTTTTTAGCACTTCACATGTATGTCTGTCCTCATATGGAAATCCTCCAGGCTGTCACTCCATCATCATTAATATAAGGAAGAAAGACCAGAGCCAGAAACCATGAAATTGCTTACTTACTCCTAGGAGCCACATGGGGCAGGATGTCATAGGACACAGATTTGCTGAAGTTCTGAAGGTCCCCCAGAACTTGTGGGGAGTTTCCAAGGCAACTGAGGAGCAGATCCCACAATGAAGAACCAGCTTCCTCCTCCAGCTAGGTGTCCATGGCCATTCTTCTCCACAAATGTAATAGTGGATTCACGCATGAAAGTAATGTGACTTAAAAAGCCACCTGTATGAAAGCCCTGTCTTATTCCTGGTGCAGTCTGAGTGTTTTCTGCTCTAGTAACTGGCTGCTTCTTGCATCATGTCAAAGAACTCAACTACTTGATGAGGTTGAGGGGTTCAGATTCTCTATTGCAGGTGCCAAACAAGTCAGCATGAATTCAGAGCCCTCCATGTTCCCTGAACTCTCCTTCCAAGCATTTTTGGCTGCACACCAACTACAAATGGGGACCTAGACAAGTGTGTACCTAACATGTGCTTGTGTGCAAGAATGTGTGGGAAACTGTGAAAGTGACCTTAGTTTTTATTCTTCCTAAGGGGTCTCAAACTCAATTTACCTGGGGGCCGCAGGAGTCAAAGTCGGGGTGATCCTGAAGTGCAAAGTCAGTAGTAAGCCTTGAACATTGGGGGGTATGGCCCAAACAACTAAAACAAAACAAAATGAAAAAAGATTCCTCTAGGGCAGGGCCACAAAGTGTTGTACAAAGGGCTGCAAACGGCCCACGGGCCACGAGTTTGAGACCCCTGTTAGAGAAAGATAAATTGAGAAACCATTCCCTTCCAGAAAAGCTAAGCAATACATGAATGAAAATAAATCTCAAAAGTGATATTATAAAAAATATTTTAATTTTTTTAATTATTTTTTTTAATTTTTAAAAATATTTTTAAAGAGCATTCCATCTGACCTCTTAAGAGGTCAAAGTGGATATGCACCAGACACACACACACAAAGAAACACAAACAGACACAGACACATACAAAACACATAAAAAGAAACCAGATGTGACTTTAGAGCTAAGTGCTAAAAGCATTTTAATATTTAAAATTATAAAGACAGATAACAAGACTAAAGGTGGAAGTATCAGCTCTTCTTTGGTCAGCACCATCTCCAAACTCTGATCTGTTTCTCCACTCTCCCACCCTCCCACACACAGGTCAGTGTAGTTCACTCCAGAGCTTTGCTAAGCATCCCCTTTAAATTCATACAAAAACTCTATGAAAGCAAGCCATCTAAGAGAACACTTGATAGTACTGATTTTTATCAACTGCTTGCCAATCATTAGTGGCACAGTTCACCAGCATTGCCACAAATCAGCATTGCTGATTATGGGTCTAACCCCTACAAGAATTGCTTGTATAACTGTTGTCCTACACAAAGAAACAGGTGAACTTTATGCCACTTCCATACTGGTTACCACGTAAATCTGGGGACAAGAGCAGATGAGGAAGAGTCTCCCATCCTCTCTAATCCCAAGTGAGCCATATGTTCTGCCTGATCCTGTATAAACTGCAGCTAACAGGGGCGCTCTCCTGGGTCAGAGAACAATCCTGTCTGTCCTCAAACACCCCAGAAACTCTTCCATTCTTGCACAAAACCTTGCCATTTCGAACCCCTTCCTACTAATTCCGTAACATCCTTACATCATCAGTTCCCCTGCTGAAAAGTAAAACAGAGGGGCCAGAGTGTTGGCGCAAGTAGTAGGATGTTGCCTTGCAAGTGGCTAATCTAGGACAAACCATAGTTTGATCCCCAGCGTCCCCCATGGTCCCCCAAGCCAGGAGCAATTTCTGAGTGCATAGCCAGGAGTAGCCCCTGAGCATCACCAGGCGTGGCCCCAAAACCAAAAAACAAAAGAAAATGAAAAGTGGAATTTCTTCATTTCTTCTCCTTAATATAGAACTCCTAGGAATTTCCCCTTTACTCCAGGCTCCTTCTTTCTGCCTCCTTATATGTGTGTCTTGCACCCAAGAGCACAGGGATTCTTCAACTGTTCCCATTTGTGACATAGGCCAGCATTGCCAAGAGCATCTGAGACTCAATACACAGTCAGTCTGGAATTAATTTTCAGGAGTTGTATGTTCGGGTGCTTTACTTTGCCCATATTTTGGCCAGCCTTTCACCTCCCAAATCATGATAGTATCCAACCTATAGATTCAAACGCTGGAGCAGAGAGCCCTTACCTGAACTCATATGAGGAGCCCTCTCTTCACAATCTTGGCCTGTTAGCAACTTGGACATGGTCCCTCAACTCTGCCTATACTTCCAGTTCCTGTGTCCTCTCTCCTCCTTACTTCCTTTAAAGAGTAAGTGACTTCCTTCCCCTTGCTCCTAAAAGCATACTGGACCCACTGATATTTTTGCTATTGATCACTGCATATGTTTCTCAAATAGCAAGGGCTAACTACTGTGCTTCCTTCTCAGCCCTCAATCTTCCTGAGGGATAGGATGTCTATCTCAACCTCTTTCTTAGTGGTATATGTGTCCCTGGCCTATTCACTCATGCCCACATAACTCTGAGTTGACCTTGTCTTTATTGTCAACTTTTCCTTTCTCCTGTGCTCCCTATTTGTATTTGGTGTGCAGCCAACTGAATCAAATATATATTCAATTCAAATACATATTGGATCATGATGTTTAAAAACAGATTAATTCCACTCATTCTTTACAGATTTCCTCTGTATGTCCCAGGACCCTCTGAGCCTCACTCATTTGTCTATCCACAACTTTATTTTCTACTTTTGCACTCCATTTCCCACACCTCTACCACAACTATCTGCCTAACTACCATATTCCTGTTAACTCATCCATTCTTCCTGTCATCCTAAAGATGAACCCTAACTCTTTATATTTGTATCAAAAATCCTGCATCTTTGATCTCAACATGTCATTCCAGTTCACTTTCATTCCCACCCTCCCTAACCCCAATTCATACTATTCTAATAAGAATTCCCCACACTGATGGGTCTCATTTCTCCCCAAGACACCAAGAACATCTTTAAGTTCTGTTCTTTGCCTATGCTGCTCCATCCACCTGGATAAACAGAAAGCCTTTCTTCTTTATCTTTATTCTCCTTTCCACCAGGCCTTGAGTATATCCATTTAAAATAAAAGGTCTAGCCCAGGTCAAAACAATACATCAAAAGGCTAAAGCAGATGCTCTACATGAGGGAGCAACAGATTTGATCATAAGCAAAAACCTGGGAATATCCCCTGTATTCTGGCTACAGTAATAAATAAATAACAAATAAATAAAAGGTCTAACTCAAGGTATTATCTCTTCTATGGGAGCCTATACTGTACCCAGTAAGTACACTAAAATTGGATGCTCGCTCATCGATTTATATGAATCTTGAGAGCTGGTTCCATACTTTATTAACTTTCAGAAAAAGAAAGAATCTGGAAAGGGGGTGAAGAATGAGGTGGTGTCCCAGTGGCACTTTGTTGAATTTTGTTGGTAGTTCATGAGTGAAAAAAAAAAACAAAAAACAGAAGAAGAAAGAAACTTACAGTGCATGTTTCACATATTTGAGGCCAATAAGGGGAGTCAAGCGTAGGGAAAAGAAGAAGGGAGAAGAAAAGGGTGAAGGGGAGAAGAGAGATGAGAAGAGGAGAGAAGAAAGAATGGAGGTATGTAAATGAAAGAAGAGAAGAGGGGAGAAAAGAGAGGAGAAAAAAACCCTTTTATTTTTAACAAACTCAAGGAGTTGTAGAATACAATGGTCCAGGGCTCCTATATTTTATCACCTTGTATTCTAGCTATAAGCTCTTCCTGCTTTTTTTTTCCATTTGAGTATATTTAGGGAAGAAAAAAATAAAACAAGAAAGGCTCTTAGGAGATAGAAATTCCTTGGGCAAGGTCTAGGCATGAAAAGTTCTACTAGATGCACAATATCTTTAAGATGCTCCTGGGGGTTGGAGTAGAGGAGCAGAAGAAGGAACTTTGGATATCTCTGTGGGCTGGCAAGTTTTCCGCTGTTATTGGCGAAGCTCTAGTGGACATGCATCTCCCCAGACTAGAAGCAACAAAATGCCAGATGATCTAAAATTTGGAGGACAAAAACAACACTCATTTCTCTCCATTATTTCCAAAAGCTGTAGGCAGCAGGCTGCAGGCATGCTTCCCAAGTATGAAAATGAAACTTTAAAATAACCACTGAAATTACACCACAGACAGCAATATTTTCTCTCTTCAAAGGGATGGAGATTCTGCTACTTGGCATTTACAAAGGTATTTGTGGCGCTCATTTTTGAATGAATTGTTTCAAGCAAGTACACCAGAGAGTCACATGAGCACATGCAAACAAGTCTGCATCTTTCAGACCATTCTCTGATTTAACCATGATCAACATCACCTGTATTCCCAGACCACTAGTTAACTAATGTTACTTCAAGATGAAGGTAACTTGAGGCCACAAATAAGAGCACACAGTAATTCCTGTGGCCTTTTCAGTTGATTACACTCTATGCTTTTCCAATAACAATAAACAAACCACAAAAAAAAAAAAAAAAAAGCTCAATCCACTCCGAATCCTTGACCCTGGCATTGATTTTAGTAGAAAAAAATCAACAGATATTGCAAAGAATGGAGGTCAGCTGCTCTGACTTGATAAAAACAACGACTAATATAGGAAGACTGGAGTAGAAGATTTTCTGGGTTTTTTCTGGGGTTTATTTTGTTTTTATTTTTGTTTTTTACCAAACACAGGCGGTATTAATATGAGTCCAAATATTTATCAATATATTTACAACTTTCAATCCAGGACAGATGAGGCAAAAATACAACTAAATTGCTTCCAGAACAAGTTGAAATAAAGAAGGTAAAAAAAAAAAAAAAAAAAAGGAAAGCACCTGTAAATTCATCCCAACAATCTTATACATATTCTCTTATTGAATGAAAAATTAAAAAAAAAATTTCTACAAGGAAATCTAGACTGTGAGCACTAAAAAGAATGCGCGTGGGTATGCACTGATCAACATTTAGGGAAGACAGTAATGTTGAAAACCAGCAACAAAAAGAAACCAACTGTGACTGTTCTTTGCAGACAGCCTAAGCAAGAAACAGTACTACCTTGAAAAGTTAGTAGAATAAAATTCCAAACAAATTTCCAAAGGGTAACGTTTAATCTTGATGTAGCGCAGAGAGTAACCTAAGAAAAGATCTCAAAATATGAACCAAACACATTATTTTCCCATCTTTGTTTCAACTTTTCTCTTAACAAAATAAGGTAGAATAGACATATTGGAACACTCCATTCTTATTTTTTTTCCCATTCTCTCTCAAGGCAACTAATTATGTTCATCATTTTTTAGTAGTTTTTACCATATCTGTAAGAATTAATAACATATATCCAAAAAAGTGTCCCTAAAATTCATCTAAAGTAGAAGGGGAAAAAATGAAAATGTTTCAAGAAGTATTTGAAAAAATAAAGATAAGGTATACTATCAGATAAAATATGTTATAATATGTGAGAGTATGGTGCTTGCTAAAGACTACATAGGATATCAGAGTAAAATATATCAATAAAACAAATTATAGAACAATGGGGAAGTGTCAGGAATAGGACTACTAGTAAACGATTACTTACAATGAAAAGACAATACACAAAAGAGGATCACTAAATGTTCAGTGTATATCTAATGGCACAAGTCATCAGAGGACAAGTTATAAGCACAATTGAATACAACTATACAGTCACCAGTGTCACTAAAATGAAAAAAATCAGGAAACATCTACTGTTTGCATGAATGAAGAGCAAATTGTTAGGCAGTTTCACTCAGGCTAAATATATGTATCTTCTTTTTAGCACCTAGGTATGTGTCCAAGAGAGCCATGCACACAGTTTACCAAAAGACAAAGACCAGTCAATGATCTTAATAGCCAAAAACCAGAAGCCAAGGGTCCATCAGCAGGAGAGACAAACAACACAACCTTGGAACAGGAAGAGAAACTAGTCTGGGCATGTAAGGGTCTTTCCCATCATTATTAGTGTCTATTTCTCGATCTACTTACTATTTATACAAGGTATTAACAGGACTGAATCTTTACATCTTCATTCTATTCTTACATTATGTGTACTATGCCTTTACACCTTTAAAATCACTATGAGCCACAGAGAGAAATTAAAGAGATCAAACACAGGCTTTATATATATAAAGCTTTGGGTTTAGTCGTCGGCACTGCCCACGCCCAAACACTGGAGGCAGTAGTCCCCAACACCACAGGCATGACTATTCCATACAAAAAATTTCACTAACATTAAGTTTATGGGGGAAAAAACTGAGCACTCATAAACATCTGGTGAAAATATAAGTTGCTAAATTGACTGAATCTAATTTGATGCACTCAAAGGCAGAATTTTTTGAAAACTCCTTTCATCATCCTTATTTACAATTAGAAATATAAAAGAAAAATGTGTGTAAGTTGCCAAAGATAAAGGTCTGATGGCTTGAATTATATCTCCATTAAAGCCATGTTGAGGGTTGGATAGATTCATTTCAGATGGCTGATCCAGTTTGATTCCAGGCACCATAGAAGCTAACACTCTGAGCATAGAACCAGGAGTAAGCCCTAAGCCCACTGGATATGGCACAAACCTCTCCCACACCTAGATATTTTATAAGACAAAAGTCACACTGACTGGACTGGTCCATTTCTTTGGGAAATGATATGGACGCTTCTCACCGACAATAACTACAAAAAACTAGGCATCAAGATTCATATGATGCAGCAATTCCACATTTTGTCATCTGCTTCAAGGGCCCAAGAACTATACAAAAAAAGACATGCATACTCATACATTCATTGCAGCACTATGTATAATAGCTGGAATATGACAACAATTCAAGTGTCCAAGGACAGATGGCTGGATAAAAAAAATATGGTACATTTACACAACAGAATACTATCAGCTATAAGAAAAAAATGAAATCATGCAATTTTTTGTGGTATGCATGGATCTGGAGAGGATCATATTGAGTAAAGTTTTAAGAGACAGATACAAAATGATCTCCCTCTTGGGAAAAAGAAGACAGGAAGCATCACTTCCCCCAACTTTGTCCTATAAAGCAATAGTTATTAAAACAGCATGACCCTCGGATCAATGAAATAGACTTGAATTTTCTGAAACTGACCATCAGGTATACAACAAATTTATCTTTGATAAAAGGCAAGATACAAGGTGGAGCAAGGAGCACCTCTACAACTAGTAGTGTTGATAAAACTGGTCAACTACATGCAAAAAGTGAACTCAGACA
Source organism: Suncus etruscus (assembly GCF_024139225.1). Lineage (NCBI taxonomy): Eukaryota > Metazoa > Chordata > Mammalia > Eulipotyphla > Soricidae > Suncus > Suncus etruscus. The sequence continues at coordinate 104,170,828 of NC_064857.1, read as the reverse complement.
CTCTTGAACACCATGCACAAAGGTCAAATAAAAATGATATTTTTATGTATTTATTTATTTGTTTATCAGATCTGAAACCAAGAGGTACACAGAGAAACTGTAGGCAGATCACTCCATGACATTGAGACTAAAGGCATCTTCAAGAAGGAAACACTACTGTCCAACCAAGTGGAAGCAAAGAGAAACAAATGGGACTACATTAAACTGAGAAACTTCTGAACTTTAAAAAGAAAAAAAAACAAAACAAAACAGTGACTAGGATACAAATGTTACCCATAAAATTGGAGAAACTATTCATCTGATAAAGGGTTAATATCTAAGATATATAAGGTACTGGCAGAACTTATCAAGAAAAAAGCATCTAACCCTATCAAAAAATGGGGAGAAAAAAATGAACAGACGTTCCACAAAGAAGAAATACAGATGGCCAAAAGACATATAAAAAATGTTCCACATCACTACACAAAGAAGAAATACAGATGGCCAAAAGACACATGAAAAACGCTCCACATCACTAATCATCAGGGAGATGTAAATCAAAACAATAATAAGGTATCATCTCACATCACAGAAAATGGGCACATCACAAGGAACAAGAACAACTAGTGCTGGATGCGGGGAGAAAGGAACTCTCATTCACTGCTGGTGAGAATGCTTTTTAGTCCAGCCTTTATGGAAAACAATATGGATCTTCCACAAAAAATGAAAACTGACCTACCATATGATCCAACAATACTTCTCCTAGGGATATACCCTAGGAACACAAAAACACAATACAAAAAATGCCCTCTGCACCCCCCTTGTTCACTGTAGCACTATTTACAATAGCCAGAATATGGAAGCACCCAGGTGCTGGACAACAGATAAATGGCTGAAGGAGCAATGATATATGTACACAATGGAATACATTGCAGACATTAGGAAAAATGAAATCATGAAATTTGCTTATACATGGATGGACATGGAGATTATTATATTGAGTAAAATGAGTCAGAGGGATGGGGATAAACATAGGATAATCTCACTCATCTGTGGGATATAAGGAAAAGAAAAGACAGTATGGGGATGATATTCAGAGATATTAGAGATACGAATTAGGAGGACCAATTTATGGTAGGAAGCTTGCCACAATGAGTGGAGAGTGCAGTTAGTATAGAAAAGGTTCTACTCTAAAAGTGACATGCATGGCACCCCTTTATTAACAGTAGTGAAAACCACAGGGGAGAGAGAGAGAGAGAGAGAGAGAGAGAGAGAGAGAGAGAGAGAGAGAGAGAGAGAGAGAGAGAGAAGTAGAATGCTTGCCCTAGAGGGAGGTGGGAAGGGAAGGAGGGAATAGAGCAGCATCAGGGAGGGTGAGAGGTCAACTGTTGACATTGGTGGTGGGAAATACGTACTGGTGAAAGTTGTCGTACATTTTATGACTTTAAGTCAATCATGAAAAACTTTATCTGTAGGGGAAAAAACAACCATGGAATTTAAATTTAAAAAAAAACTTAAATAAAGCACAAATTGGAAAAAAAAAAAAAGTCTCTATACAGGATATAAAGAAACACAATTGGGGAAGAACAAACACCCTGAGGCAAAAAAACTGAGAAGTGATCTATAGTAGAAACTGGCCACAGAGTGAGAGGGGGGTGGGAGCAATAAATGAGAGAGGGGGACAATGGAGGAAGAAAGTGGACTCTGGTGAACAGTGTGGTGGATTATGGTATACATGAAACCTTGTCATTAAGGGTATTGTAAACCATATTGCCTAAAATAAATGAATAAAATACTACATAAAACATAAAGTCGAATAGAAGGGGCCGAGGAGACATCTCAAAGGGTTGGATGACATGCCTGAAAGACATCAGTTCAAACTCCTGTAAGTATGGTTCTAAGGACGCTTAGAAATGCTGGGCTGCTGAGCACCTGTCAGGCCATACAGCTAGATAGACCATCACCAGGTGTGATTCTTGGCCACTAAGCACGAATAGAAGAGCTCTCCTGCTCCATCTATATACACAATGTCCTGTTGGAGAAGAGTGGTGCATGACGTGAAAATGTTGGCAACCTGAACACATAAAAAAAGGAACTCTGTGAGAACAGATTCACACCACAACAAAATACTTGTTTCTAGCTAGTATAATTGCAGGTGAAATATGCTCATGAATTCCTTGACATGTGCTTTGTGAAGTCAGTAACAATCTGCATTTCCTAGTATAAAGCTGAACAAAATTGTTTAAGTAAACAGGAAGCAGTGTCTCCTGCATTTCTTTGAGAACTAAGCTGGGCAGATAGAGTTAAGAGAACTTCGATTTTCATTTTTCATAATCTTGTACTATCTGCTTTCACTGAAATCAGTATTTTCACCATTATTTCCAATATTCATAATGATAAACCCTCTCATCATTCTTATGATCTTCTCATCTTCTCTGCAGCCTTTGTATCCCACAAATTACAGCTTTCCCAGCTTCAACCTATAAATTGTTTTCAAAAAATAATCACAAATTTGGGTTACTTGAGAGGTTTAGGGTTTAGGGACCTGATAATCAAAAGTTTAATGTATTCTTGGTTTTGTTCCTTTTTCCCACTCCAAAGACTTTAAAACAACTAAATTAGCTTCAAAGAAATTTGCAAAAGCTCTCATTGAAGCTGTGATGAAATATAACTACATAAAACCAGATGCCAAACAAAAAGCAAGGCAGGGAACTCTCTATAAGGACATACAAGAGGTTTAAAAGAGGGACATGATCTGGGAAGATCTGGAAAGAGTTAGTCACACAAAAGTCAAAATGTTCTTCTACCAGTCCCAAATGTAGACTTTCCCATATGCTCCCAGGAAGATAAACATACGAAGTTGAGTTGGTGATGGGTGATACCAGGTCAAAATCTAAGATACAAAGATTTCAGAATTTCAGAGGACCAAATGCTATTTTGGCAATTACCTATAATTATGAGCAATTCAGTCAAAATTAGGCAAAAATATCCCCTGATCTGCATCTGAAGTTGGTATCTATAAAATGCCCTTCAAAGTACCTGGGATTGTTCTGCCTTAAGAGCATTACAGCACATTTTAGATTAAACAAAATTTTCAGTGGTTTAAACACAAATAAACACTTCAAATGCATAACTATGGTTGCCAGGTCATTAGGGAGATGATTCAAAAAGCAGAGAGTTTCAGTTGACCTTGGTAAGCATAAACTTATAACCCTAAATACTGTATATAATTAGCTCAATTAAAAACAATAACGGGGGGGGGGCTGGCGAGGTGGCACTAGAGGTAAGGTGTCTGCCTTGCAAGTGCTGGCCAAGGAAGAACCGTGGTTCAATCCCCTGGCGTCCCATATGGTCCCCCCAAGCCAGGGGCATTTTCTGAGCCCTTCACTAGGAGTAACCCCTGAGCATCAAAAGGGTGTGGTCCGAAAAAAAAAAATAACAGGGCCAAAGAGATAGTACAATAAGCAGGGTCCTTCATTAGCACATAGTTGGACCAAGTTCAATGCCCAACATCACATTCGGTCCCCAGAACCCTCACAGGGGTTCCTGAGTGCAGGGTCAGGAATAAGTCCTGTGCATAGGCAAATTTGTTCTCCCTCCAAAAACACAAAAGAAATAAATGCCAACAAGTCAGTCATTTTTTTCTCTCAAAAGTGACATACTTATACAAAGTGACCTAAAGAGAATTTTAGACTTCTTTTCCAACCCTAGATTATATTAATACTTGCCTATCAGGATGCTTTTATTTATTATCTTACCTGTCATTTACTAGTCTCCTAAATTTCTGGGGAACTCAAAATGAATGCCATAGAAACATTTTTTGATATCTCTATAAATCATATACCCAAGTTCCTTATTTAAAGAGATATTATTGAAGATATTAGGCAGACTCTGAATTCCTTTTATTTGCAGGGAATATTTGGATGTCATACTCACTGGTGCTAAAGGTCTAGTCCTGGTGAAGTTCTTGGTCACTCCTGGCTCGGGGGAGCACACAATGCCAGGGATCCAGTCTAAACTTCCTGCATGCAAAGCATGCATCACTGAGCCACCCCCTCAACACCTGAAATTCTGAATGTGCAACCTATTAAAGTAAGCTTGGTCATAACCACAACTATCACGATTATCATTTTGTGTGAGGATGCAGTGGTGGCCTCAAATCACAGATCATCATTCTTTCTAAAGGCAAATCTAATCATTCAGTCATTATTAGCGCCAAGAAAATTAGAGTTCCAAAACCTACTGCTATAGACCAGTGGCTCTGAAAGTCCTGGGTCACAAATCTCTTCAAACTGAACAAAGAAGGCATAGGCACACATGGCACAAAGCCCCAAATACACTCATTTCAATGGGGTTATCTATTTTCATTAAGCTCAAAGGTAAGCCAGGTAAGCCCCCCTGGTTGAAAAGATGGCACTTTTCTTTTTCATGCCACGTGACACTGACTCAAGGGTAGTCTTGCTCAATGCATCTGCCCCTTACTGCAGGAAGCCAGGGCCTGGATTTTCTTTGGACTTGGAAAATTGACACTGCTTTCATTAAAAAGATTTTCTATAAAAACTTAACATTTTATGGGGCCAGAGCAATAGTGGAGAGGGCAGAGAGCTTGTCTTGCACACGGCTGCCCCAGGTTCAATACTCGGTATCCTATATGGTCTCCCATGCCTGCCAGGAGTGATTACCAAGCGCAAAGTCAGGAGCAATCCCTGGGTACTGCTAGGTGTAATCCAAAAGCCAAGACCAAAAAATAAAAAACAGAGACTTGACTTTTTAAAAGCACATATAATCTAATATTTTAAAAGTTCCTCAAGTTAAACAAAATGTAAAATTACACTAGCACTTACATATAAAATTTACACTTGTACAAGTACTAAAGTACAGGTATATAATGTAAAAATTTCTTTATATTAAAGGTTGATTTTTCCCTTCACACTAGTGCATACAATAGCAGTGGAAAAAAAACTATTGACCTAGTCAAGAATAGTGATGAAGCAATATTTTGCAGTAAGACACAGCTAGTATAATAATATCTGTTTTGGTTTGGTTTGGGGTTTTGGGTGGGGAAGAATAAATTTTAGCGTTAGGAATTGCACCCAGAAATGAAGGTTCATTACATAGTATCCAGAAATTGACCCAGGATTGGCTACGTGGAAGACAAATGCCTTAATATCTATACTATCTTCAGTTCATCACTTGTTTGACAATAAGTATAGTTTTCTTTCCTATCCTTCACTTCCTTGATCATCTATATTTAGAAAGAAAGAAAAGAGAGGGACCAGAGGGATGGTGCAGTGATAGGGCATGGCTGACCCAGGATGGACTGCAGTTCCATCTTCCCAGTGTCCCATGTGGTCCCCCAAGCCAGGAGTGATTTCCAAGCACATAGCCAGGAGTAACCCCTGAGCATCACGAGGTATGGCCCAAAATTAAAAAAAGAAAAGAAAAGAAAAGAAAAAAAAAGAAAAGAAAAGAAAAGAAAAGAAAAGAAAAGAAAAGAAAAGAAAAGAAAAGAAAGAGAAGAGAAATATACTTTCAGACAGTCAGATTAACACCTAGCAAAAGGCTAATACAGAATTAAGTTCCCTTCTAAAAGTCTAAAAGAACCAAAATGAACTATGCAAGCCCCAATCACACACAAGAAAGGCAAAGAGATTCTTCTGCTATAATACCATACACACTGCCACTCTCTTATTGTCCAGTCTTCCTGATCCTTGGTTCATTTCACCATCTAAGCTTCATAAATCCTGATATGATGGAGGAAACAGTGCCTCTTTGGCTGTAATGTGGGCCACCAGGGCTACACCCAGCAATGCTCAGGAGGCTAGGAAGTACCTAGAAAATATTAAACTGGGACCCAGACATGCCATCTTGAGCAAACTTCCCAGACTCCTGTCTTCTTTTTCCATTCACCTGGTTGTTGTTGGTTTTCTTTTCTGTGCCATGATGAAATGTAGGAGTCGTACATACATGCCAGGCAAGTGTTCCACTACTGAACAACATTCCCAATCCTCATCCAGTTTTTCTGAATCAAACTGGTGGATTACAAATCATTTCAATTGTGAAAAACTGATCAAAGTGCCTTGAATTTGTGTGAAAAAGTCTCCCATTCAGATGGTAGCTAATTTTTTCAGGCATGATTCTTTTTAATTGGGGGAAAGAGCCCAAAGGCTTTGTCACAGGACATATGTTTTCTATAAATCAAAACATAAATAAATGTGAGGTTATTTCACTAGACATACATATGGTTTTGCTAAGTAAACTCTATTTATAAAACATTGTTAGCCTTCGCCGGAATTGCTGTCAACATTTATAGGAAAGAAATGTTTCTATTGCCCTGAACCTTGCCAGGATTTGAAAACAAGCCTAGAAACATTCAGTCCTGAAGAGAGATTTGATTTAAACTTAATGTGAAATGGGCCACTGTGTGTTTTCTAGTTCTTCAAATGCTTGGAAGAACTCTCCAATAGTATGTGCAATTCAAATTTTATCAAAAAATGTTCATATTGCTAGAAGTTCATTATTTGGACCATGTCAGTGTTCTATCCTATGGTTCTATCTCCTGGTTCTAGACAAAGACCTTGGATCATTTTCCTAACACTGCCAAGAGAACAAAAACATTCTGTGAAAGTGAGTCTCTGGCATCCATAAAGCCTGGTTTCTATCATTGCCTCACTATCTTCTCCCAGAAGTTTCTTTGCATGATCTCTTCTCCAGAGATATTCACCCTAGACTAGAAGCATGTGTATCAATCCCACTGAGAAGCTCTTCACAAGAAGATTCAGTTAAAACAATTACCTATAAATAAGCATCAAGCTTCTGGCCAACCAATAGCAAGCCACAGAAAGGAACAGTAACTTTAATATTAATTTACATTCTCCTTTCTTATTCGACCTTCCTTTCTTCGTGGGCTATATCTATCTCCTTCCAAAACAGATTTTTTTTCTAATGCTTTTGCAATCAATCCTAGACTGGGTGGACTGAAAGTTACAAAGCAGTACAGAGTGATTGCAGAAAGAGAGCTTACTTCTCTGGTTTTGTTTGCTTTCCTCTCCAGCTGCGCCTTCTCCAGTTATAAGATTTGTCACGTCTTGACAGTTGCTTTTATTTGGGGGGGGGAGGGGGGGTTTACAAAGAAAAAAATGCTAAATAACTAAACGGAATGTAGAAGTCATAAAATTCTGTATTTCTTAAGAAATGTAATCACCTGTATGTGATTATAGTGTTTTGGAGTCAGTGTGTTTTCACTCCTGATTACTAAGTCAACTTATACCTAGAATTAAAAAATGTACCTTTTATATTTATTTCTATTTCTAAGCAGATAAGTTTCCTTTTCTTCTTTCTTAAAATTTTCTTTTATTTATTTATATATTTATTTATTTATTTATTTGCTTTCCTGTTTCTTTTTGAAATAAGGATCACAGATACAGTGCTTAAGGCTAGTCCCTACACAGTGCTTGGGAAGAGGAATGGTGGGGGGCACTCTAGGTAGTTCTCAGGGGCCTTAAAGTACTTAGGATCAAGCCCAGGCCTCTGGCATGCAAAGCATGCTCCAGTCCGTTGAGTTATCTCCCTGGTGCACTGCAATATACTTGTTGCTTATAAAATGAAGCCATGGTTCCAATCAATTTAAAAACAGTCATACATAGATCTAGAAGAAAAACCAGTATTGTCACTATCATTCATTTTTTTGTAATTTTTGCAGATTAAAAGTTAATCACCCTACTGGCAGATACTAATGAACTTGGAACTATAAGAAAAAGCAGAATTCTCCAGAACTTCTGTTCCTAATCAATCACCAGAAATGAGTGACATCATACAAGCCTTTGATCACAGCTCCTCTTTCAAGCTCATATGAAACCAAATTGATCCTTGCTGGCCCTGAAAATGGAGAAACACCTAGGAGTACAATTCACCGTGAAACACGAGCCGCCATCACCAGCATCTCTCCCCTCCTTGGAGAGCACATTCCAGAGCAGTCAAACACCAAACAATAGAGCCCCCTCGTTAAATCCAAAGCTAATTCCCATCTTACTAGGGTTCCCAAAGTGCTTTAAGGGCACAAGGAACAATCAACTACTTTTCTTTCTAGCTGCTCTTCCTTGCGCACAAGCCCTGCCCAGGATGAGCCACAAATCCCTCCACCACAGCGGGAGGAACAGACAATCTTTGGATCTGATCCCTCACCCCCACCCCTTCTCCCCATTACAAAGCACTTAATTCAGGATTTCCCATGTGCTTCTGAATCTTACTTAATGAGTCTTCAGTAGGAATGAGAGTCACTCTCTCTGTACTGGTCCAAAAGGGCAGTACTTGAATATAATTGTGGCATCGATTATTGTATTTCAAAATCCTTGGATTGGAGTCATTCCATGTTCTGCTCTGCAAAGGGAACTCTGAGGCTCGCAAGTTTGAAGGGACCCGCACTACTTTGTTTCTATTGTTGTTTGCCCTCCTTTAGGATATAATTGAGCTTCCCGGACACTGGTGGAATGTAGTTTATTATCTCCCTCATCAGGTGATCAATGATTTCATTAATAAGACAGATAACAAAACTGCCATATCATCGACACTGTTATGAAAGATGAGCCTGGCTTCCTGCTCCATTTTCCAAGGTCTGGAGTTCTCTGTGGCAGCTCCACGTCCATTCAATATTTTCCACAGACAGAGAAAAGTGAAAATCCATTTTGAAACCAATTTCAATTAGGATCCAGAAGCTGTTATCACAGGTGTCGCAGAATGGGCCCGTAAGTGGAAATGTCGCCTATCCATTCTGAAATGAAACCTTATCAGAGGCTACAAAGATGGCTGGGGACAGCCTATCTGTAAATTACTTTTCGTCCTGTGTTAACTCAACCTTAGTCCTGTCATATGGAATTCTTTCCATCCACGAGTAATAATCTAATGACTAACTAGACACAGCGCCCAAAGGGCTTTCAGCTGGACAGGACTGTCCCCTTAAACATAGGGTACACATGCAAACACATTCAGACGGGCTGGCCAGCAAAAGGGAGCGACGTGCTTTAAATGCTAGAACTAAAAGTTGATTATGGAAATGCAAGAAGCTGGTCTCCACCCATTGCATTCCTGGTGATTTTTCAATTGCAAACTCCAAGGCCCCGTTATTTCATTAATGCAGCACCCAAGTCGTGAGGCTTTCTCTCACATCTTTCAGTCTCCTTTTAGCAAATTATCCCATGACGGCGGATTTATTCAGCCAAAGACCTCGGACTTTGAGAGGCAACAAAAGAATCAAGAGACTTTCTGGTCCACCTGCCTGGCGAATGATGAGGCAGGGAAAAGTCTCCCCCAGAGAAACCAATCAAACTATTGTGTGGCACAGTCAGACCTTTTCAACTGTCAAGCCAGAGAGCAAGGGAAGAGATGAAAGAACGCAGGATGAAGCTACCATTTACGGAACCATGTGGGAATGGTCTCCTAAGATTTAATAATTGGGATAGAACTCAACTTTCTACAACTAAAGGGGGTGGGGAGACTGAAAAGAGGAGTCAAAGAAAGGAGGGGAAAAAAAGAGCAAGAAAGGAAAAAACAGCGGCCCAAGGCAGGTTAGCAAGACTTTTATATAAAGATTTCCCCTATCTGAAATAAAGTCCTCTCTGTAAAAGTGATGTGAAAAAAATTATGTCACTAAAAAAAGAAAGAAAAGGATAAAAAAAAGTAACAGGCAATGCTTTGATATTTTTCATCTAGGTTATAGCTGCAGCAAATGTCCTGACTCTAATATTTTCAATGCAATGAATGCAAAGTAGCAAAACAACAACAAAAACTCTTTATTAATATGGCTGCCTTGTTAATGGCATTTTTAATTGGCTTAAGCAAGAACAATAAATTGACCAACACTTAAAAAGGACTCAGTTGGTAGAAAGAGTAGGTTATAGATTTCTGGGCAGTTTTCAAAAATATTCCACATATATTTAAACACACATACACACACATACACACACACACACACACACACACACAAATACCCTAGGGGTATTGTCATCAGGACCTTTGAAAAAATCATGGATATTCAAAACCAAGAATGAAGGATAATGTCAAGTAGCTAATACATTTTTAGTGCTTCCTATATCGCTGACAACCCTTAAGGTATTATCACTAAACTGAGCTTAAAAAACAAGTATTTCTCAAAGTTTGGATGGGTGATTAGAACTGTATGGCTACACTGCTTTATGAACTTGTCAAAATTCAGAACCCAAAAGATGATTAAGGTAAATTACTTGAAATAAATAAAAACAATAGCAAGCATACTTGGGAAAATGTCCAATGTAAACAAAAATAAGATTTTTGCTTTCATGGTCATCCCACTGCTTCACCTACCTGGGATCCTCAAATGCCCAGTGCTCCACCTGGAAATCAATCAAAATATCCCACAGTGGTTGGTAAAGCAGCTAACTGTTGAAGCCAAAGGAATAACCGCCTTGGAAGCTTGTCCTGCCACCACCCTCATTTTGGCCTTAAGCTTCCGTTCTTTGGTTTCTGTTTCTTATTCTGACCAGTTTGTTTCTGGAAATTTGAAAAACCCACATCACTTGATCACAAGCAATTGAAAACAACCCAGAAATTTTCCACAAGCAGAACATAGCATGCTGTGGCTGTTTTACTCCAGGTTTGGAAAATGGTGACAAGATGGGATTGATATGTGTATCTGATTTATCTAAGTATCAGAGAAATCTAATAGCTCTACAGAGGAGAACAGAAGAGTGTGGCTCTCAAACAAACAGAGTGGCAGAGAATTACAGAAGACATTCCAGAATTTGAATGACTATGTATGAAAGGGAATTAGACACCCCCCCCCCAAAAAAAAAAAACCAACAACATCATTTAATTCCTTAAATCTAAGCTGGTGCTAATTTCTGGGCCAGTAACTTAAAATACTGTTTCCTGATCCCAATATCTTGTCTCTTTAGCAAAGACCCAAGGATCATCACATTTTAAATGTATTCTATTAGAGTCTATTTCACTAATCACTCAATCATATTAAACCTTAAGCTTCATAGAATATTCAAGAATGCTGTGCTGAAAGGAATGAAGTCAACTTTAAAAAATGAATCAAACCCTGCCAAAGTAGATCCAGAACAGCCTATTTCTATTACTGGTAATAGCTAACAAGTTTGTGTACTCACTGAGGCCAGCCTTAGATATTTTAAGTAATTAGCCCAAGATGACACAGCAATCAAACAAGAGAATTAGGGTTCCAATGAGACTGACATCCACCACCCAGTGCTGTGGTAAGCATGTCCTAGGCACAGCTCTGTTCAGAATTACTCAGCATCTTCTGAGAACATACCAGGACCAAACACTAACTTGGGAGAGTAGAAGAGGGTAGGAGAAAGGCAAACTAGGTACTATTCTCAAACAGTTTAATTAAAAGGCAACAAACATGAGGCATGCATGAAGGATGGAACACAGGAAAGTTTTAGAGCAAGGAATTGTGTAATACTCAAGTGACAGACACATGACATGATATGACTGTCAGACCCGCAAATGTTTAAAATAATTTACTGAACAAAGACCAAACATTAATAGGAACTATGGATTCAGTTAAAAATGATCTATCTCTATTTATTGTAGCAAATGAAAGATGTTAATAAAAGGGAAAAATGTGGGGGAAAAGGGATGGGATATAGAGAACTCTTTGTACTTTTAGCTCAATTTTTCTATAATCTAAACTCTTTATATTACTTTAATTAATTATAACAATAATTACAGAAACATATTATATATTTATAAATAATTATATATATTATTTATATTAAAAACAGTATTTTCTCAAATGACACGGAATATATGAAGACAGAAATCGACTGAGAAAATAGCCCAATATGGGAAGAATTTGAATGTGCCATGATGATGAAAAATCATGAACTATCTGGGAAAACATCATAAATAAACAAAATACGGAATTTCAGTGTTAAAGTATCCACAGTTTATTCTTGGCACAATATAGTAGTAGAATATTAAAATGGAAAAATAGACCGGGTTCAGAAATTGATACATATTTAAATATTAAATAAAGGACTTGGAATTTATATTATCTAGAAATCATTGAAGGTTCTGAAAAAGTGTACCTGAAGTATAATTATACAAAAAATAAAAAAAGATTGATTTTGCAAAATAAGTCCCATGAATGAGACAAGCAAAGACCAAGACATGGTGATTGGATAAAGGTCACCTTCATCTGGGCAACAGTTGTGAGATTTTTAAAAAGCATAGTAGAACAGGGTAGGCTGTAGGGGTGTAAAAATAAATAATTACGGAGAAAATTCTAACAGAACTTCAAAACTAATAGGACACAGGAAGCTTCAGAAGGAGGGGTCAAAGGTCACAATGTGTTTTCAAGCCTGGGTGAGCACAGGAAAGGTGATATACTTAGTCAAGGTAAAAATACAGAGATTGAAGGAATTCAGTGACATTTGATTTGGAGTTTAGAAAAGCAAAGCACTTACAAAACTTAGATTATTCATCATTAGTAATGAAATATAATAGTTCTAGATAGATAAAATCTACTTGTTTGTTTGTTTGTTTGTTTCTGGAGAACACTCAGCAGTGCTCTGAGGCTACTTCTAACTCTGTGCTAAGGAATAATCCCTGGCAGTAGTTGGGAGATCATATGCAGAGCCAGAGATCAAACTCAAGTTAGTGGTATGTAAGAATAAGCAGCTTACTATATCTCCAGTCATTTAAGTCTAATTCTAAACACACACACAAACACACACACACACACAAATATGACATACATGAATATAACTAAGAGAAAAATGCTTATGCTAGAACAAAACAAAGAAAATATAAATTCTAATCTTGTCATATAATCAAGATCAGTTTTAAAAACAAATTATAAATTTTCTTTAAAAGATATTTTCTATTCTAATAAAAGAAATTTAGAAGATATGAAATTTTTAATATTAAAAATCTGCCTTCTTAAAAACCCCTTTTTTCTTAAAATGTGTGAACTTGGCCATATTTAGGACTGTGAAATAACTCAAACTATTTTTCAGAATCTAGCAAATTCAAAAGTACTTTTGCTAAGTTATTTTTCTCCTTAATTTAAAACCCAATGTATATTTTCAAAAAATATTCAATTCTGCTTTGGGTTCATAACAGCTAACTCATCCCATTCTTTGTCCTGGTAACAATGGCTGACCTTTGCAAAGTTCTTCGCATGGAGGATACTTATGCAAGGGCACAGACAGTGCTTTGCTTAATCCTCCTATAGAACTTGAGTGGATCTAACTGTTATCTGGATAAACAGATGAGGAAACCGATGAGTTAATTCTTGTAGACACCCTTTGAGTCCATGGTGCTGTCAGAACTGGATCAAAGTTTCACATTACCAAAATTGTAGGTGCTTTTAACCAATACCCAACTGGGCGACATTTATTTCACCTCATAGTCCATTCTCTCCATCATGTGCCAGGATAGGAACTGGACATTCTAAGAGACATGAAAAGGCACACTCGTGTTTGACTCAGAGACTCTGTGATACCTGAGTAGAATTTAATAGATACTTTTACCACTAAGAGGTCAAGGGAGATTGAAAATATGGCTCAAAGGGATGCAAGCTTTGTATATAGGAGCCCCAGGCTCAATCACTGGGGCCATACGGTCCCCCAGTCCTACTAGAAGTATCTTCTGACCACCATACAGTATGCATACACACAAAAAAATTAAAAACCAGAAAGGGGGGCTGGAGGGATAACATGGCTGTAGGATGTTTGCCTTGCATACAGCCAACCCAGGACCAATGGTGGTTCGAATTCCAGCATCCTATATGATCCCCTGAGCCAGCTAGAAGTGATTTCTGAGCGTAGAGCAGGAGTAACCCCTGAGCACCAATGGGAGTGAATCCCAAAACAAAAACAAACAAAAAACCAGAAAAGCTAAGAAGACAAGTATTAAAAGCAAAGAATAGTTGATGAATTTCAAACTCCACTAAAGTAAGCTAACTTAACACCTTTACGCTGAGCAGTTAATGATCTGAAAACCAGGAAGTATCAAAACCAAAAGTTAAAATAGGGGCCGGAAAGATAGCATGGAGGTAAGGCGTTTGCCTCACATGCAGAAGGACGGTGGTTCGAATCCCGGCATCCCATATGGTCCTCTGAGCCTGTCAGGAGCAATTTCAGAGTATAGAGCCAGGAGTAACCCTTGAGCGTTGCTGGTTGTGACCCCCTCCCCCCCCCCAAAAAAAAAAAACAACAACAAAAGTTAAAATGAACTCCTTACATATTAATTTACTTAAAAAATCATAACTCTTTTCTGTTAAAAGATTGTTTTGATCCTGCCCACCCTACTGAAGCCCCACTCCTGCCCTACTCCCCACATTTTTAAAGCACTGAACTTTTTTGAAAGAATCAAAGTAAACTTTTTCTCTATTATTAATCTATCAACTTCCATTTCTCATTGTAGCACCATTAGGCTAATAATTTCTGCTTATATCACTTTCAGGTACATTCCCAGTAACTACCAGATTTTACTAAAGATCCCCCAAGATCATGCACTACATATTTACTTTTTTTGTTTGTTACTGTTTTTGTTTGTTTGTTTTTGCATCATACCCATAATGCTTCAGGGCTACTCCTGGCTCTACGCTTAGAAATTGCCCCCAGCAGGATGGGGGACCATATGGGATGCCCGGATTCAAACCACCATCTTTCTGCATGCAAGGCAAATGTCCTACCGCTGTGCTATCTCTCAGCCCCAGTTACTTTATTTTTTTTTTAAATAAAATTGTAAGACAATGAAAAATATCAGATTAGTCTTCCAAAAAAAATCAAAACAAAAATGAAACCAAGCACTCAAGTAAGAAGTTAGTATTTGCAAGTCATCCCAGGAAGCATTATAGAATAATGACGATATTTAACACATTGAGAGATCATGATTTTTGAAAAGTTATTTATTATAAAACACATATTACTCAGAAAGTAATCAGCCCATACCAGGTCAGTTGATGACGTATTTTGAAACTATAATTGTAGTTTATCAGAATGTAAACTTTACATGTGAAAGACCCTGTTAGACACCAAAAAGATCACATGCATCAAAATATTCAGGAAACGGTATTTAATTTTCAGAAAACCATAAATAAAAATTAATTAATTAAAATTAAAAAAATGTTTTTCAGCTTAAACCAAGGGACACCAAAACAATCCCATTAAGCACACTGTGGTTCCCACACAAATGTGCACAGTGTTTGTTCCCAAAAACCAAGTGCTTCTTGTCTTCTTCCTATCCAAGATTTAGAAGTGTTTCACTCCTATTTTTCATCTCACTGCTACAAGGCAGACGTTGACTTAATACATTAGTCAAGGTTTCTGAAACCTACCTTTGATTATGTGTGTTTGTGTTTAAACAAAACTCTATATGAATGTTGTTAAAGGAGTAGACACTCAGCTGAGACAAGTAAGAAAACAGATCTGTAAGGACATGCTCTGGAATGTGCGTGGTTTGGCTGGGAGGCTCACAATCAGGAACAAATGGCAGTCAGAATGGCTGGAAAAGTTAATTAAGTCAACCTAATAGCACCCAGAATGAAACTTTTTTGGTTTTGTTTTCGATTTTAATGATGAGAATTGCAGATGGGAAAGAAAATGCAGAGAGAGAATCCTTTTAATTTTCAGTGCTAAAATCACTTTCCATTGTCCATTTACAAATCTCTGAGTTTCACAGCTTCTTTAAGAAAGGAAGCCCCTAGAACCAGTAGCCAAATGATTTTAATTTCCTTTTGGCAAACAGCCTCCGTGCAGCTATGCAAGCACTTCCGAAATGTTGGGAGTGGGGAGAATGGGGCAAGAGGGAAGGAAGAAGGAAACAGGCTGATGGCATAGCAAGAGCAGCACCAGTCAGCACACACACTCAGAAGTTGACACACAGACACCCCACCCCCACCACCACCACCAAGCTCGAAAACCCAAAGAGAGCATAGGTTGCAAGCCCAGAGGAGAACTCAGTGCATGGCTGAGAGCTGGAAGCCAGGTAGGAGCTTATGGAAGAAACCATCTCTGAGCAGGACTGGGTCTGCACTAGTAAGTGTGTCTGCACTAGTTCAAGAGACCCTCAGACAACTCTGTAAAGAGGGCTATTCCAATGATTAGAATTGCTTATGTATTAAAACAGGCATAGAAAATAATAAAAGGCATAGCATTTTAAAAATTGGCTTTATTTTACTTTTGTCTTGAAATGTGTTCGCTGGTTTACAGGAATGTTCCAGTTGAGTTGCAATCCAATCTTTTAAACACCGTTTTTACTTTTCTTTGGTGGAGACTTTATGTTACTCCCAAAGGAAACCGAGTAAATTCTTTAGAAGAAACAGGAACATGGGAAATTTGCTAGAGCTGACAGGATCTGTAAGGCCACTATCATTCTGGCATGGCCCCTCCAAACATGACTGATGAGAGCTTTTGCCCAAGACAGGGCCCATTTGTCAAGGCTTTTGGAGGACATGTGCACTGCCTAGTCAGAGGCTGATAGGGGTAGGAGGTAAGCATTGCTCAGGGAATCACATCCTTGGTTACCTCAGGCTACCTGACTAACTTTATGAATCACATGGCTCCTTGTTGGCCTGAGGTCTTCAGTCTGCTACAGGACTTTCAATGTTACTTTTGTTTTGTATTATTTTGGGGCCACAACAAGTGATGCTTAGGGGTTACTCGTGGCTCTGTACTCTTGGTGGTGCTCAGAAGACTATATGGGATGTTGGGGATCTAACCTAGATCTGCCATGTGGAAGGCAAATGCCCTCCCTTCTGTACTATTGCTTCACCCCTTGACATTACCCTAAACAGGTTTCTGACGAAAACCTTGTAGTCAAGGAGTATTTGGGCCTTGAATGCTGCCATTATGTATGGGGTATGTGGCTAGCTGACGTAGCACACCACTGTTGTCCCTGTAAACATTCAAAGAAAGGACAGTAGGTGGTGGAGGTTACAAACACAACAGCATCTCCCCCACTTGCACAGCCAGTACAGACACTATACACAAGAGGAAGCAAAGGAAGCACAACACTCAGAAAGTACTTTAGACTTCAAACTTAATTTTTTGAAATCTACCTACGTGGCACCACTTCCAGGAAAAAGGGTAACATAAAGAGGAAATGGGCTTTCTGTAAATCCATATGAATCCTGACTTAAAAGACAGGGAGGAATACAGACATATTTTCATATGTACACAAAGCCAGTATTTTAGCTCAGTCATACAGAATTCCACTTCCCTCAGGATGAATTCAGTACTAGGTTCATTAGCTATAGTGATGGACAGTGGTGCACACATTCTCCTGGGACGGGACACTCCAACATGGGTCAGGCCACTCCAAGTTCCCCTACAGGCAATAAGGACAGCCCTTTTACTAGCTATCTATCCTTCACATGAAAGGTCTTGGGAGACAGTCACCTGCCAAAAGAGATTCCGATTCCCCAGTCATCCACAAATAAGTGCAATTTAACCCAGGTAAATCCTTCTTGAAATAAATTTTAGCCCCCAGAAAGAGAAGAAGCAGATGGACTGAGGCACATCACTATGTCCAGATATAGGGAGAATATCTCAGTTCCTTCTTCCAAAGGGCCAGCAGGGGGGAAAAAATAGTACAATTCGAGGAGGGAGGCCCAGGTGTATAGAAATCTCCAAAAAGCCAAATCCCTAATGGCCTACGAGAGTAGAAAATTGAGGAGAGGAAGTGAAGGTTACATTAACCTATTCAATCTGTTTTCACCAGAGGGAATTCTGGAATTTATTTTCAATGTTCCATGCTTGAATTGAAATGCCTCTCAACACTTTGCTTCAAATATTAAAAAAAAAAAATCCAGCATGAAGAAACAGTGACTCTCTGTTATCTCTGAACACAATTAAGTAAATTAAAATTTGATAAGCCAGCTGTAAAACCTGCCTCAGTGTGACTTTAAAGCCCAATCTTTAATAAATTTTAAAATACTAGCACAATCTACTCAGAGGTGGGGGAGAGGGGTATCCTGCCACTCACTTTGACAAGGCAACTTTTGTAAATTTTTTATAACAACTAATAACAAATCATTCCACTAGTTCAGATTTTGTGTGCCAGATAAAAATAATGTTAATTTCTGAACTCCTGCCAAAGGAATCAAGGTGATTTCCAAAATGCCCAAACAAGAAGTTCCTATCATAAATAAGCTATTGCATTAAATTAGAAAATTTGAATGAAAATGTAGTTTCTCGATGCCAAAAGAGAAAGTACTAAAAAAAAAAAAAAAAACAATCTGCCTATTGAGACCACTTCCAAACCTGCCCCCATCTCGCCCCATTTGCTTTTTTCAGTTTCTCATAGAATAAGAATTGGTCCAGGTGCAAATGCTCAATTCACAAGGAATGCAGAGAACATAAAAATGACTGCAAGCTTGGCTGGTGGTAATCCCTGTGACTGCTCACCATTGGAAGTAGTGCTGGAGGCCACGGCTTTCTCACTGACATCTGTGCGAGTGGAGCATTTCACTATAGAATTCTCAACTTTTTTCTTCTCAGTGGTCGTGGAGCTGTGGGACTGGGCGTCCATGGTGTCTTCTCATTACTTCTGCTCTCGGCTACCAGGAAAGGCCTAAAGAAGACAAAGAGGGCTGTGAACTTCAAATAAGGATGAGAAAAAAAAAAGCATCTCATCAGATGATGATAATCCTAGTGACCGTTCACCTGGCATGGCCCCTGGCACCTAGAGCCTTAACAAATTCAAAATCTAGAAGACCTTTCCTGTGTATCTTGCAAAAAAAAAAAAAAAAAAAGTCTCAAAGTTCTTAGTACAATACAGTCAGATTGTGTGCATGTACAAAAGACAGAGAGAGGATCATGTCCCTAGGGTAAAATGTTTTCCAAATTCCTCCTAGAAAATGAGTAGTGGAAAGATCTCAATTTTTGACTGTTTATAGGACGTATGCAATCATATTATTACTCATTTAACACATATCTACAAATGTCTCTTCAGGTGATCAACTTTGCATCAAGAGACAACTAGACAACTCTCTAAAGCAGGTAAAGGTTTGAATAATTCATCAAATGTAATTAGGGGCTGGAGAGATAGCATGGAGGGAGGGCTTTGGCTTGCATGCAGAAGGACAGTAGTTCAATACTGGCTTCTGATATGGTCCTCCAAGCCTGCCAGGAGTGATTTCTGAGTGTAGAGCCAGGAGTAACCCCTGAGCACTTGTCGGCTGTGACCCAAAAACCAAAAAAACAATGTTGTAATTAAAGCAGAAGTCTCCACACTTATCTGTTCTACACTGCCCCCTTTCCAGAAGATAACTTTATAGATGGGGAGAAAGTACAATAATTAGGAGGCATGCATAGCACACATACTCCCAACACTGGTTCAATCTCTAGCACTTCAAGTTTTAGGTAGCAAGCACTGCATCCTCAGAACCTAGCTTTAAACTGCCTGCCCACAGGTCCAATAGGCACTGAGTAACTGTGTAAGCTCTAAGCACAAACAAAAAACAAAAACAAACAACAACCAAAAAAACAACACTGAGGCCCCCATGGAAATCACCTTCTTTATAAAATAACCAGAAGCAAAGTACCACCCAACTGTCTCTGAGGCTATTTCCACAGTCCTGGATCCTTCCATCATTCCCCAAGGCAATGGGAAATCTTACTAGGGAAATAATCTCAAAACTTGGAAGTATGCCTGCCAAATCCAACTCAAATTTCTGAATCAGAGCAAACTGAAGTCAAAGCAGACAGTGATTTTTGGCTTCCCTTGTGAAGACATTTGAATTGTAATCTGTCTTTTAATTCTAATTCCTTCACTTAAACCATACTCTCTAAACTCTGTTAAAAGTTGAGAGCATTTCTATTCATTTGAGTACAAATAAAGGTAATGGAACATCAGGCTCTGGATCTCACAAAAAAAACATCAGAAGGCTGCTGACAGCAAAGACTGAGACCACTTAGGAAATATTAAAACTCTGCAAAACACTAATTCAGGTACTGAGTCTTTCACTACCTTCATTCATGTGATAATTGCCCCAACTCATCAGTCATCAATTTTCACTCTATTTGGTTCAGGATTTTTTTTTCCACAATCATGCTCTACACTTAAAAAGAATACAATAAGGGGAAAAATAAAATAAAAAAGGGTTTTCTCTAGCATGTTTTCCTTAAGTTATCAAGATTGCAGCAAGCAAGTTGTTTGTTCATTTGAGATATCAGTTTATTTCCTACAGTTGGAAGAAGCCAATGAGTTCAATTCAAACAACTAGAAAATCTAAATAGGTAACAGTTAAAAGACCAAAGACTAAAGAGTTTAAAGTCCAGAAGCTTTAGCCATCTTAACTCATAGTTGAAAGGGAACTGCAAACTCTTTTCTGTACAAGAAATTTCCCTTCAATGGGAATTCAAGTGATTAGAAACTTAAGACCCAGAGTGGCCACAAGGTTCAGCACCAACACTTCCACTACCACTTGCTTTTTTTTCTTGATTATCCAGTATCACTCACTGGAAAACACACAAGTTATTTAAGAAAGGCTTTCCTAGCAAAAAGAGATAAAGAAGCACTAAGCTCAATTTACATGTCAATTGTAAGATCCACTCCAAATTCAGAAACGTCCCTTGACAGCCTAACAAAGCAGTGCAGCAGAGCACAGTTGAAGCAGAACTTCCTTTGGCAGCACCCACAGTTCAGAAGTTTCTAGGAAAAGAGCCTTTCCCCAGACTATCAGAATAGCGCCCCCTGCAGCTCCCCAAAGCCCACAGAATCACACAAAGGGAATAAACCGGCAGGGAGAGTGAAGTTAGATATATTTACCCCGCGAAAATACACTTAAATTCAAAATCACACATTATCTGTCTGAGGTGTCAGAGATTCTCCATACCCCCCCTTTTTTTTTTTTTGACAAATTCAGAAAAAAAAATACCTTAAGAAAATTTTCAGTGTTCTCCTTTTGGTTTAACAAGCTCAGAATTCCTTCCTTACTTTTAATATTCCCCCCAAAAATTGCTTTTTTGGGGGGGCCCACATCCAGCAGTGGCCAGGGCTTGCTTACCCCTGAGCCCACCAGGAATGATCCATGAGCACAGAGGATTGAACCTGGGTTGACAGGATACAAGGCAAATGTCCTCCCTGCTGTTGTACTATCACTCTGGGCCTCAATATCATCTTTAAAATATGACAGGAGAGAACAATCCATCCACCTACACGGAGTCACTAGGTCAGCCTGATGGAAGGTGGCACCCTGGAACCTTCTTTTTTGCCAGCACAGTGATGATCAGATTCAGGAAAGTTTGCATACAGGCTGTTCTCCAAGCTGTTCTCCAAGTCTTTGTTGACTGGATGAACTAGGGAAAGAGATGTGATATGGAAGTGCTAATTCTAACACCAATTATAAAAATGAACTCTCCCTTTGGAATCTCGGCTGGTGGCCTAGAACCTTGAACTTCATGAGGACAAGGCCTATGCAAGTTCTCATCACCTCATCCTCCTTGTTCATTTACTCACTAAACTGATTTGGTGATAACCTAGTGTCGCAGGTATCGCCTAGTCATGATCGCTATTGGTTTAGTGACACACACGTATTTTCTTTTACATCTAGTGTTCCCTTGAAAACTGGCAAAAACAAAAACGTCAATGGAAATATTTTAATCAAAGCACTTATGTACTCAACCACTTTGAATAAACAGGAATTTACGTATTCTAATGGTCTTCTTCAAGACACTGATCCAATTGGGATGGCACTACCTCAGTTAAAATTGCACAGAGAAACAAACTAATGGGACCAGAAGAAAACAAGAAAAAGAGAAATGAAATTCTTGCTAAACTCCTTAGGAGTTTAAACTCCTAAACTTCCTTAGGAGAGGGACAGTCACCCAAGTTCCTTGAGAAACTTATTTTCTGGGGAGTCAGTTTCCTCCAAAAGCAAAGGACTTCACTTTCACAAAGCAGCAAAACTCTCAGAATTCTCATCACTGGAGAAAGGATCAGTGAGGAGAGGGAAAGCCCCAGGCACTGACTGAAATTGCACTAATTAATGGTTTTAGAGAATGCAAATTCCTCCCCAACCCCCCTGTGAAATGGATTTTATTTATTTTTTTCTTAAATAAGTCCTTGGTCACTCTACTTCTACCCTCTACTTCTATTTTGACAACTTATTTTTGGATCTCATTAGTTAGTAACTAATTATTTTAAAGTGTGGTGTGTGCTTAAGAACAAGGCTTGAAAATGGCAACTTGCCAAGGCAGACATCTGCCTCATGTATATCCCTATAAATTATATCAGCTTATTCTCCCCATAACAACCCAACTTGGTCTCTGTCAGTTCAGAGGGAGAAAGTTTGAACATGACACATTCTCACACCTCATCTAAAGTTTACAATAGGAGTTGGTGAGTGAAGGGGGAATGTCTGCCTGCAGCTGGGCTAAGGTTTGCTCAAGAGATGATTCAGTCCGGTTTGGAAAACCCTGATCTGATTGATAAATGAAAGTGGCTGGTCAAAAGAATGACCAGCTAAAGGCCCAGAGAACCTCAGAACTCGGGAGCAGCCCACATATGCTTATAAACTGTGCTTGCTTCTATGAAAAACATGGCCTGATTCAGAGCACATTTCTCCAAGAAAACTTCCCTCTTCCTTGCTTCAGAGATATTCCTATTGATGACAGGGCCTCTGGTTTTCAAATGTGAATGGCAGAAGCGTTATTGGGAGGGAAGGGGGTACAATACTTCCTTCTTAGAACTCCACAATCCAACTATCTGCTCAGCTTTGGTCCTTGGCCTCACATGGTGCATGTTTGCTGCTTGGACTTTTTATGCTGGGGTGCAAAGGGATGCGATTTCTAGGTGACCTCTGAATCCCAGCGCCCTGATGATCTGAAAGGGACCCAAAATGCAGCATCCTCTAGAGCACACCACCGCTCGCGCCTTTCACAGGTACAAAGAGGGACTGAGTTCTGAAAGCACTTCGGGCTAGTCGTCCCCCCTCTCCCTTGCGTGTTCCCTTGAGCCTTTTGTGATTCCTGCAGGCCTAAAGCTGGCACAGTCCATTCCAGAGTCCTTTTCAAATTCTCAGCCCGCTCTGGGCTGCGTGGGGGCAGTGGGGGGCTTTTCTGAATTGATAAACTGTAAATGTAAACTTGCATCTCCCTCCTACAAAAGGCGGCAATCGGCAGCTTCCTGGGCCCCCATGAGCCCCGAAAAACTTCAGGGCTCAACTCATCCACCACCCCACCCCACCCTTAATCTCTGCCCCTCCCCTCCCCTCCAAAGTCAGCTGCAGCAAAACTATGCAAGGACATTTCAGAAATGCGCGCTTCTTGCAAGGAACGAACGACGGTGCAACTCGCGCTTTCCTGGGACTAGCTTAGAGACATCTTCTCTTTAGAATCACCCTTTATGGTTGCAATGAAAAATAAAATAAAATAAAAAAGTTAAGGGCAGCTCAACTTCAGGGCGCCCCCACGTTGCTGCACTGCGGGTTGTGCGGGGAAAACACGCGTTCTCAACTTCGGCCCCCTGACCCGGCCGGTGCCTCCACCGCCAACCTCCCTTTAAGGGCCGCCGCCTCCTGCACCCCAGTCTGCGCGGCCTTTGCCAGTCGCTGCGGCCCCGATTGCGCCAGGCTCCGCCACCCGCTGCGCACAGGTCGGGCTCTGGGGGACCCCGACAAAGCCACCGGCCTTCGAGAAACGTCGGGAAGAAGATGCAGAGCGGGAGAGGGGAGGTTGGGGGGCGGATAGATCAGCAGAACCCAGCAGGGCCTCGGCAGCGACCGCAGCGACTCTTATCTCGGCATCACACCCGCTGGCCTGCCTGGCTCCAGCAGGATGAAGACCCGCGTTGCAAAAAGTCCCCTGGACGGCCGGCCAGGATCCCGGGGCAGCTCATTCCTGGGAGGCGGCAGCCCACTTTCCATTCGTGTCCCCCACCCCTCCCATGAACTCAGAGCGGTGCCAAGAGCACTTTGCAAAGTGACGCCCAGAAGTTGCATCTTGGCACGCCGAGTCTTCCCAAAACTCGAGCAGAAGTGCCGCACTCACAACACTTCTAACCTGCAGTCTAGGGACGGGGCTCCCAAAGGACGGTTCTTCTTCACTAGCTGCTAGAAACAAGAGGTCGGGGGGTGTGAAAGGTTAAAGGCACCGACTGGATGCCTCATGGTATCCCGGGGAAGCTGGCTATTAGTGGAGTTAAGCTTCAAGTAGTAAATGGAAGAGCATTGGAAAAAAAAAAAAAACAGTTCTGGAAACGTGCAAAACTGGCAAGGACTGCAGTGGAAGCCCAGATGCACAGAAAGGCAGGAGCGCTTTGTCCTATAAACACCCACAGTTGTACCAAGAAAGCACCAAAGCTAAAAACAAAAACAAAAACCAGGGGATGCAGTGATGTTTTAATAGTATGAAACAACTTTCTGATCTTGAAACAGCAGTTTGAAAACGGATTATTCTTTGTGAATAGCAGATTACTTCTTGACTCCCTCCGTAATCTCTCTGTCTCTCTCCCTCCCTCTCCCTCTCCCTGCCCCTCCCTCCTTCCTCTCCCCTCCCCTTTTTACCCCTTCCCCCAATCTCCACTCTCTCCCATCAGGCTCTCTCAGCGCACTGCCTAGAAAATGGTAATCTGATCAGCTTCTGATAGGTTCAGAGTGAATGGCATGAGGCATCAGAGGGCAAAGGCATTCCAGTAGGTGTAGAGACAGGAGAGCACCATGATTAGGCCTTAAATAAGAAATGGCTCTCTGCAGACTAGAGAACTACGGCTCAAGTAGAGCAAGTCTTTCCTCCAGAGAAATTACTTTGCCTCACATCTGTCTGTATATTTATAAGCTAAAAAAAGCACCCAGGTGAGGTTTTCTGAGTGGTTTTCCTTGTATCACTGAAGGGTAACATTACATTTCTTGTATTTTATTGCAATGCAGACTAGTCACATCAAGATGCTTTTTCATGGAGGCACTCCATAGGAGAAATTCCCTTGTGGATATCAATTAAGTAAGAAACACTATCCCTTCCTACAGTCCTAAAACTCAGGTTCCGTTTTGGTTTTGTTTGGTTGTCTGGTGGCTACACCCAGCTATGCCCACTGAACACTCCTAGAGGGTTTGGGGGATTATATGGAACCTGGAGGATCATCTGGTCAGACACATGCAAGGCAAGCAATTTCCCTGCTAAACTATCACTCCTGCCTCCTAAAACTCAGTTCCTAATGAAAAAGGAACATTTTCTAATGAAAATTAATCCTTTAGGAAAGGCAAATTGTATAAATTGTGTCACAAAGCACAAATGAAGACTGATTTTAATTATGGATCATATGAAAGCATGAAAATACCTTGATTTTCATTGAGCAAACCTTAGAGCATTAAAAAAAAAGTTTCAGCGTCATGCATTCTAGAAAACGTGTCAACAGTTTTTTGATGTGATTGGTGTTTCCTTATTATCCAAATATCTTTCACAATTTAAAATCAATTAGCTAAAAATAAAATAAAATCAATTAGCTATGCATAACCTCTGTGGCATACACCAACAGTTCCCAATCCTTGTAAGGCTTCCTCCCCTTTCCCTTGTCTGCAAGGCCTTTCTTTCCTACAAGGAAAGCTCCACATGATAATTTCTTAATGTAATCTTCATGAATTTTTAACTATTGTTGTTTAAAAGTACAATTATTTTACCTTTTAGATATGATTCCCCCTACAATCAGGAAAGCTTTAACAGCAAATAACAAAGCTGCTTGCTATTCAAGTTGCCCTAAGTCAGCTCTCTTTGGTAACCTAGATCATACCAAATCTGCTGTCTGTTGTTTTCCTCTCTTTCTTGTGTTTCTGAGGCACCTAATCTTAGATGGCAGTATTCATGATAGACATTCCCAAACAGATTTACTCTGAATAAAACAGAATTGCTCTAAGGGGAAATGGCAATGGAAGAAATAAATTTGGTTTTAAAAATTCAAGTACACTTAAACTTTTAAGATACCCACATACTCCAACCACTGAAAACTTTATTTGACATGATGTAGTCATTGACACAATAATTAAATCACAGATGAGATTTTATATACCAGACTTAATTTTTTGTCTTGTATGTAATTAAGAGAAAAAAACACCATTCATTCTTGCTCTCTTGGCTGTAGTAGTAGTGAGAAATACTATGGTGGGGAAGGGTATAAGAACTCTATTTAATGCTTTTTAACATTTCTGAGTTTTCAAAAGCTGAAAAAGCCAGTCCAATATTCATTGCGTAGGCTTTGTGGTAAGTATTGTGCATATCAGGTGCCATTAAAAAAAAGAGCAAACTGGCACTGCCACCTGGACCTGCCAACTTCCCAGATACAGACAATCCTCACAGAGAAAAAGAGGTCTCTAAGTCAGTTATCAACCTGTAGATCAGTTAAGCTCATGAAAACTGTATTTTCCTAAAACCCACATATATCATCATAAGCGATCAGAGGTATCCCTCCTCTTGCTTCACTGAGATTACAGGAATTAAAAAGTTTTCACATATTTTCAGAGAAAAAAATGAAATCTAAAGAACTTACATGACTTTTGGGTTCCTAAAAATCATGTCTGTGTGTACAATCTAGCTGATGGGGTAGAGTATATGTGCTATGATAGTATTAGACCAATACTAGTCAACTAAACACATCCCAAATGAACTTAGTGTATATTCGTGTGTGAAATGCATTTCATTCACCAATTTTAAACCTACGATTTTTGAATCCTACTTACACTTTTAAAAGCAACGTTTTCTAAATATAAGAATTTCTAACTAAGATTTACTAAATAAAAAATGTACCGCCTCCCCCAATGCACTTGGCCTATAAGCAATATACACACAAAATTTTTCAGCAGTTCTATCTTTCATCCCATACCCCCAACCCAAATCATGTACAAATAACTGCCAGTCAAGCTATACGAGCATACACGTAGTTCCAGTGAAATGCCTTAGTGTGGAATTTCATTTTTACATTCATAATTCAAACAACAGACTTCACCCTGAAGTGTGTCCTGGCCCACAATTCTGGTCACTCCATTGAGGCTTCCATACATCTGAATTTATTAAGGTTTCATTCTTCAGCTGCTAGCAAAGATTGCCTTATACGCAGATAACTCTCCTGGGTCTGGCTTATTCTTTTAAAGAGATCACAAATTAAATCAATAATACATTCAATTTGTTCTTTCCCTCATTATTTTAATTTGAGATCTATCCTTTATATAAATTGTGAGTTTTCTGTACCTTAAAAACTAATCAATGCTTTGTATTTAAAACACTCTGAATAGCCAGTAGGTTGTTTATGTGATCTTCATAAAGAAGTCAAAGTGGCTAACAAGGGACATTTCTACATGGGAACACGTAAATCAGATATCATGTGGCATTCTGAAATTATTTCAGTGAGCAGACATTGAAATAAAATTATAATTACCTGCCATTATTTAATTTTGTGCCCTAAAAGATCACTCACAAAAACAAACACACATCGCACTCCCTCATGTACACTCTTCCACACTCCTACCCAACTCTTACACGCATGCACACATAAGGGAAAGAAAAGTCCCACTAACTGTTTTAGACCAGCAATCAATCCAATTTACTGCAGGTACAATTTATACATATAGTGCATGCCGCAACAAAAGCACAGTATGATGCCAACAGGGCCCTTAAGAAAGTTTGCCCTAAATCTCTGGAAAGGAGCTTTAAAAGAAAGCAAGGATTACAGTCAGCTAGAAAGGTAGGGAGGGGACTTACCTCAAACCCAGCCAAGCGGAAATCAGAGCAGTAATTCTACAAGTCGACAGAGTACACTTTCAAAGCTATAATGGTGTGAAGAAGTGCTGGGCAGCATGGCCTGAAGGCAGCACTAATACACTGATGACTAATGGCTGGGCTGGGGCAGACAATGAATTTGGGGCTTGAAAACTAACAGAAACCATGCAGTACTTTTGACAAATGGGCTTTCACAATTTCATTCATTGAATAACCTTTAAGCACAAAATTGGCTCAAGTTCTCCTGGGAATTATATGACATGTTATTGGGGGATGATGTAAGTATTTTCTTTTTTAATTATGACTTATGCAAAATGGAAAAAGCCCTCTATATGAGGGCTCAGCCATATATACTGCAAATGCAGATGTGGAACTCAGTACAATATTGCCTTTCAGGAGGGACTGAAATATTCCAGCGCCACCTTATTAACTATGTAATGGTTAGTTCATTCAGTTGCTATAGAAAGCCATAGTCTTTTCTTTATTGGGGGGGCCACATTTTGTCGGGCTAAAATATCTGCATGAAAATAACTAAGGGGACACAACCACTCACAATAAAACAAAAAAATAGTGTAATTTTTAGACAAAAAGTCAAATGTTCAGGGATCAAGCAGTGTCTTAAAACAATTGAGACAGCAGGCAAAGCCTGCAATCAAGTCCACTTTCTCCCAAACTGCTCACCTCCCTCATTACAGCCTAACTAGCCCTTCGACTTGGAAATAACAACTTTGGCACTATTTAAAGAGGATGAAATATCTAAAATATCTCTAAATTAGCAAACATCACTTACTCTAGACAGCACTGCCTTTAGCAGCTCCTAAAATTTTAAGAAAAGGATCTTACAACAGGAAGCTTAGTGAGCTCATAAAAACTGTTGTTGGAGCCAGGAACACATAGCATATTTAATCTGCAAACTGTGAGCGTCTACAGTGATTTCAGTAAGATCTGAGGCATGCCCTCAAGGTTTGCTGGGATCTGGGATTAGGGGGTTGATAAGAACCTCTCCTGCCCATGGACATGTTTTTCTTCTGCAGTTAAACACAAATGCATAGAGACACTTGACTGCTGCTTGGCGTTACTGCTCAAGTTATATAAAAGCTTTGCAGCTCCTTTTGCTGTCAATATATCAAAGTTTTAAAAAAATCATCAAAGTGTGAAATTTCATTTAAAGTCTTCCCCAGTCTACAGCTCTATTTCACAGGCCCATCAAATAAAAGTAAAAGATGAAAAATACACTGAAAAGTACTTGAAAAAGTTTGCAGTTCTTTCCCTTTCTTGTTGTTATTTATTTTCTCCCTTTATCTTCTTTGGAGTAAAATGAACCTATTTTCATGCAGGAAAACCACATGAAGTGAAAGCTGCCTCTTCTACTAATGTTTAATGAAAAGACTACCTGAAGCTGATACTAAGTGGAATCTTTTGCTAACAAATTTAAAGTCACTTGCATGTCTGCATGCAGACACATATGCAGACACATATATGCAGACACTCTGAACTCTTCCTCTATGAGCAACTCAGTCTTTTAATTGCCTCTCATGATATAAACTGGCAGAAAATTTCTTGAATCTTCCAAAATAAATCAGGCTCGCTCTAGAATATGAATGCCAGAAAAACCAAAACCTCCTTCAAAGAAATCTTTAGCTGGGGATTTACAACAATTGCATGAAAAAGAAAAGTCTGACTTTTAATAATCTAGTATAGTCGAAAAGCATTAACATTCCATTACTAAGGTTTTCTTGAGGATTTCATGACTCACTGATTCACTTCTCCTTCAAGACTGGCTTTTCTTCGCACATCACTGTCTCCATAGAAGTGAGTGCATGTAACAATGATCATTAAATTGCTTCCTTTCATAAACTTCCAATCTTATCCTCAAGATGAGGGAAGAGGATTCTAAATGATGAGATGTCTCTTTACAGCTAATGCAAGAGAAATCTGAAATCCTTTCAGCATGCAGGTGACCAAGAAAACTGACCCAGAAAAAAAAGGAGGTTCAACTTTTAGGTTTGGTCATCAAATTGATAAATTAATAGCTCTCTCAATAAATAAGTAATGAAATAGCTCAAGAGACTCATTTTTCATCAATACTGGATTTTTTCATTTCTGTCTGTGGTCCTTCACAAGTTAGACAGTCTATAAAAAATGTGTTTCTATCAGGCTTCACTCAAGGAAAAACAAATACATTACAGGGACGCCAACATAGTGATATCTGAATTAAACCTACCCTATTAATAATAATGCAATCTATACCTTTTAAAGTGCTTCTGTGTGTGTGTGAAATTTCATTAGACACCTTTCACACTGGACATATTCAGGTATCTTACACCAAAGCTTCCCAAGGCTGACTTTTAAGAATTATATGCCCTCAAAGGGTCACCCCTTAGGCAGGGAATTTCTAATTAAATAGCTTTTCGTATAAAATAAACTCTTCCCTCTAAAAGTCTATGCTATTACATCTAATTCCAATGTTATTTCGTGTTTGTTTGAGGTCTGCCTATAGTCTAACTCTCCTTAAAGTGTTTGTATACTAGGTTGTTAAGACCAGTATTTCCTAACATAAACAAATTCTTTAGATACTTCACACAGTTTACATTGTTAAGACCAATCTCCACTTCTTTGAATTCACAACCACAGGAATTCTATTTGGGAAAAAAATGAAAAGTTTTTTTAGGCTATTTCACGACTTTAAAACATAGCATTTCCTCCTTCAAAATAATCTTGACACATGTAATTAAGAAACTGTCAGACTGTTATTAATTTTTAATTTAAAACCTAAATGAAATAATTACAGAAATCAATCAATAAGGCACCTATTTAAATTACAGAGCAATTACATAAATACTCAAAATTAATACTTGAGGCCAATTCGTGAAGATTTCGGCCAGTAATATGCCTAGGTATCCAGAGGTAGAAAACTGGAGGTGGGGGGCTAGGGTTCCACCCCTAAGGAGACTGAAATGAGATCATTTCAGTTGGCCGGAGGCCCCCACTAGCCATGCCCAAAGCACTCAAGTTGGGACTCTTTTTTTTCTTTTAAGGTTAATTTATTTCCACCAGACACATATTTCAGAGATCTAACCAAAAAAAAAAAAAAATGGCCTCCTCCAAAATCTGTAGCAAGAAAAAAAAAAGTCGCATGGAGGGGTAGAATCTAATTACTGTGAATTTTCAGCAAAGTGCTCTACAAAGACTAATTGGGGAGCAGAGGGATGAAAGGAATAGCAGAGAAGGGTGTTTGCAGAGCCAGCGATGCCACTGCAGCTAATGGCACAGCGGCAGCCGGCCCTCCATCCCTCCAACTAAAGGGCTCTTTGACTTGGAGATGCGGACAGTCCATCATCGCAAACTGAAATGGCAGCTGGAAAATGTGGAACAGCTGGCAAAGAGCTGGGAGAAAATGTTTTACATAAATATATGTACATATAAACTGGCAGAAGGCCACGAGCACCGTCCTCAAGGCCAAAATCTCTTCGGCACTCACTGCACACCAGAGAACTGAGAAGTTTGGGGGGGGGGGGGGGACAGCAGAGGGAGGAGGGATGTCTCCTTAATCCTCTCTCCACTCTGAGCCAGCAGGAACCCCCGGAGTGCATGCCCTCAGGGCCGGGCATCTCCCCCCTAAGGAGGTGCAACTTAGGCACCCACCCACAGACAGACAAGAGTTCAGGGCGGGACAGAAGTGAAGGCGTTGGCTGAGCGCAGAAATCCGCTTCAAAGTCGCTTGCACAAACTCTCCAAGTTGCTGGTAAATATTGACTCCCTCTCCACCTCCTCCCGCCCATTTTCCCTCTGCAGCCCAAGAAAGTAACTGTCCCCTGCAGAGTGATTCATGCAACCCACTTGGCTGAGAAAGAAAAGGGGGAAAAAAAAAAAAAAAAAAAACGCGGCCTCTCAGAGAGAGAGAGAGAGGGACCCCCTGATGCCCCGCACCCCCGCGGTTTCCAAAGCCTGCACCAACCGCTCTGTCCTTCCTCCCTTTCCGCGCGCGTGTGGATGCCCGAGTGGGAGGGATGCGTGTAGATGCGCGCGCGCGTCCTCCAGCAGAGGAAAAAGAAATAAAAAAGACTCGAATCACACCAGATGAACCAACTTTCACTTTTCCCGGCCCGGGGCGCACGGTGCGGTGCGCGCTAGCAGCTCCTCCCTGTCGCGGGGACCCACCGCGCCGCAACCCGCGGGGAGGTAAGGGAGGAGGACAGCCTGCTGCGGCGGGCTCCCACGAGGACTGGTGGGCGAAGGAAACGTGGCTCGGGGCAAGTTGGAGGGAGCCCGCGGGGCGCCCCGGACGCGGCTGCAAAACTTCATCCGCTGGGGATGCTCGCGGCGGGGCTGGCAAGGGGAATTTGCGGGCGTGCCCCGCAGCGCTGCCAAGTCTGGGCGAGCGCCTGCGGACAGACATTTGCATCCCGCCTGGCTTTCCCTGTTTTGGGGACCCCCCCTTGCACCTGGAGGACGCCGCCCCCGAGGCGCGCTGGCCCGGTGCGGGACCCGGTGGAACAAAGGAAAGAACTTGGGAGCGGGACGTACCTGCGGTGCAGCGGCGGCGCCTGTCAAGTCCCAAGTTCCCGGAGACCCGCATGCGGGACGCGGGACGCGCGCGAGGGCAGGCAGCGGGCAGGGGCTGGAGGCTCCCGGAGGAGCGCGGGGCTCCGGCGCCCTTGCTCCGCGGCTCAGGGCTTGCGGCCGCGGGGGGCAGCCCGAGCGCCCGCCGCGGGCATGGTGAGGGGCGCGCGGGGCGAGCGCAGTGGGCACGGGCGAGTCGGGGCGGCGCGCGGGGCTGCGAGTGTGCCCGAGAGGCGCGCGTGCTGGGCCGCTGGTGCCCAAAAGGCGCTTCCCTCCCGTCCTCCCGCCCGCCCGCCCTCGCGCCCTCCCGCCCTCCCTCCCTCTCCCCTTCCCTCCGTCCCTCCCGCTCGTGCAGCTCCGGCGTCGGTTTCAGGGCTCGTGTAACCCGATCCCCGCTGACTCACAGCCCCTGAGTGACAGTTTTGATTCGGTTCGCTCGCGGGAGGGCGGGGGCAGAGGGAGAAAGCCCGCGGGCGGGTGGCGCGGTCCCTCCGGCCAGCCGGCCGGCCAGCCGACCGGGCCGCTCCGCAGGCGCGCCTGGCCCGGCCCCTCCAGCTCCCAGCCAGGCGCCCCGCGCGCGGAGCCGAGCGCTCGCGGAACCCACTGGGCGCCGCCACGGACCCCCGCGGCCCCCGAGCCTGTCCCGCCCGGCCCGCGCGCTCCGCTCCCAAGTTTGCGCAGAGGTTCCCCGCGCCCCGCGCCGGCCACTCCGCGGCAGCCGCCGGGGCCAACTTGGGGAAACTTCGCGCGCCCCTTACTTTGCTCCTTCTCTCGGCCCCTCTTCTCCGCGCGGGGGGCGCCGACGGCCGGGCCGCGTCTCCCCAGCCCGGGTCCCCCGCGGCGAGCCGGGCGCGGGTCCCAGCGGCGCTGTGGGCGGCGGCGTGGAGGCGGCGCGTCGGCCGCCGGGGTCGGGGGCGCGGGGACCTCGTCCGCCCCTCCCGGGGCGCTCGCAGACACATCCACGCCCGCTCCTCCTCTTTCCCCTCCTTGACCCCGGCCGACCGAGCCCGCGCGCGCGGCCCGCCCGCCAGGCCCCACCCACCCGGCGCGGGGAAGGGAGAGGCGAGGCAGGCGAGGGGAGGGGAGGGGAGGGAAGGGGCCCCCGAGTGATGTCACGCGCGCCCTCGGGGCCCGACGCCCCCGCGCCCCCCGAGCGCCTGGCCACGCCCGCTCCGTCGCGCCCACCCGCCTCGGCCCGCCCTCGCCCTCCTCCCTCGGCTCGGCTGCGGCTCCCCTTTCTTCGGCGCAGGCCTCTTCCCTCCGAGGGAGTGCAGCCCCCTCT
Source organism: Suncus etruscus (assembly GCF_024139225.1). Taxonomy (NCBI): domain Eukaryota; kingdom Metazoa; phylum Chordata; class Mammalia; order Eulipotyphla; family Soricidae; genus Suncus; species Suncus etruscus. Next base: position 104,137,288 of record NC_064857.1, on the reverse strand, counting down.
TGGCTCCGGGCTCCTTGTTTCACATTCCCCCGGCCAACCCTTGAAATTGCTTCTCTCCGGGATGCTGCTGCTGCTGCTGCTGCTTGCAGTGGCGTTGCTGCAAGTTCAGGGCTTTCCCCGAGCCGACGGGCCAGTCTGCGTGGGGGACAGATCTGGGCAGTGGGAACTTCCCGGGCACACAATCCTCTCGCTGTCCCACAGCCCCAGGTTATGCTGGACTCGAAGACAAAGACCCGGGAGGTTTGGAGCCAAACTCTGAAATCTCAGGGGTCCAAGTCCCCCCTTCGGTACCCCATGTGCTTTCTGCAGCCCGAACTAGCCAAAGAAAATGAATGTCCCCTTCCTTTCTCGTGGGCCAACCTGCATGCAACCGATTGCTTCTCTCCTTGTTCACTCGGACCTGTAGCCTTAAACAAGAGGTCCAGGGAAAGGGAACAGAATTGGGGGTAAGAAAAAAGGAAAGAAAAAAAATGAAAATAAAGCCAAACCGGTGGCATTCCCAATTCCACTCCTCCTAGGGTGGCTGAGCTGAGCCTTGGCCCTTCCACCCTCCTCCTTGGCCCAGAAATGCCGGGAGCTCCGGGTGCACTTGTGTTGACTCACCGAGGCTTCTTGACTGAAGGAAGAGAGTGGGTGGATGAATGATTAGCTATGATGATTGGAAGCGAGCGTCTTTTGAGATTCGGGTGCTTAACTGGCGGATTTTTAAACGAAATCTGATGATGCTATTCATTATTTGTTTCCTGGGACTTGTTGCTTATCTCAAAGGCACTAGGCGAGCAGAGCCTAGCCTGAGTTCCTGGTGGAAGCAGGGCTGAAGGTCCCTTCTAGCCAAATTTCTTTTCCCTCTCACCGTATTTCTTTGAATCCATCTAACCCTTCACAGATCAGAGGTCTCAGGGCCTGTGGGTGGCGGTTCCAAGAAGATTCCCTGACCCTCCAGACTCCCTTTTCCCTCTGTGGAATGTCGATGGGAAAACCAGGATCTCAGGATCTGTAGGGTTTCCAGCCAGACCATGGAGGAAAGCAAAAAGGAGCACAAACATACTTGTTTACGTTGTATGGCATTTGTGTACTCCTAGAGAATCAAAACTCCTCTTCTCCAAATAAGTTCCACCATCATCATGTTGTATTCAAGTTACTGCTTCAGCTTCAATCAAGTGAATACAAATAATATGTCCTGATAGCCTACTCTTTCTGTTCACCCGGTGGCAAAACTAAATAAGAATAAATAAATAAATAAATAAATAAATAAATAAATAAAAAGAAGAAAGACAGTCAATAAATCAACAAGTAAAATAAAATAGATATTTGGGCTTTTACTTAAGTTTTCTAGCACATTTTGGATCATGAAGATCTTGATGTTCAGTGTCAAAAGACAAGAACAAAGAAAAGCAACTAATTTTTCACATTATGCCTTCGAAATACCTTTTTAAAAATGGAAAGAGTAATGCTAGTATTTTTTTCTGTGTCCATATTTCTTTAATCAAATTCTTGGCAGAAACTAACAACTTTCTGCGTAGTGGTAAACAAATAAGTAAGTCGACACATTTTGCAGAAATGGCAAGAGGTTAAAAAATATGATCGCTTTCCAGTGGCTTAAATAATGGCACACTGCTGTGACTTTCAATGTGTTACAACACAAAACTTTTTCAAATGAAATATTTATGGAATCCCACCAGAACTATTTTCGTGCAGTTATGGTTGCGATTCAAATACTAATTCTCAAAGCTTTCTCTTGCCCCCTACTCCCTGTTACACAATGGCTCCTGAAATTTCTCTAAAATACTCAAAGGCAAGACAAAGCTTTTTTTTGTATGTGATTTGCATGATACCCCTTCAGTAACAAGATTGCAACTCACAATGCCTAAAAAGCAAAGAGAGAGAGAGAGAGAGAGAGAGAGAGAGAGAGAGAGAGAGAGAGAGAGAGAGAGAGAGAGAGAGAGAGAAGAAAAGTGTCTGTGATACAGGCAGGTTTGGGGTTTGGGGCCAGGCTGACAACTGTGGACATTTATGACAGGAAATGTGCACTGATGAAGGGACGGGTTTCGTCACATTGTATGACTGAAAGTCAATCATGAACAACTTTGTAGCTGTGTATTTCCATGTGTAGTGGTGATTCAATTTAAAAAATAATTGGAAAAATAATTAAAACATTTAAAAAATAAAATACTCAAAGGCAGGATCCCAGGCACAGCTCAGTGGGCTGAGCATGCCTTGTGCATGTGGAAGGCCTGGTACCCAGCACGGAATGATTCCCTGAGTACTAGTCAAAGGGCATCAAAAGCTGAGAAAGAGAGAGAATGAGTGAGTGAGAGAGAGAGAGAGAGACAGAGACAGAGACAGAGACAGAGAGAAACAGAGACAGAGACAGAATAGCCAATAGGGCACTTGTGTTGCACCACATAAAATTCTCTGAGCACTGCCAGGAGTAATCCTTGAACACAGAAATAGGAGTAAGCCCTGAGCAAAACCAGAAATGGCAAAAAATAAATAAATAAATAAAACCCAAACCACCCTGAAACTTAATATTTTATTTTCATTTTGGAGGGTGTCACAACCAGTGGTACTCAGGGCTCAATCCTGTTTTTCCACTGATGAATTACTACTGGAGATACTAGGGGGACCATATGGGTTCACGTAATGGGAATCAAACCTGGGTCAGTGATGTGCAAGGCAAGCATCCTACCAGTTGTTCTAACTCTCCAGCCTGTGACTAAGTATCTTGATCTCTCCTATCACAATAACAAGGCACTTAGAGATTCCTGGCCTTCTTGGGTTTTCTTCTTTCCATGTCTAAAGTTCTACCATTATAGATTTATTTGTCTCTACTTCTTGTCTATTTTCTTTTGAAATACAAAAATTTTGGGGGGGAGGGCACACCCAGTCAGGGGTTACTTCTGGCTATGCGCTCAGAAATCACTCCGGGATTGGGGGACCATATGGGACACCAGGGGATCCAACCACGGTCAGTCCTAGGTCAGCCCTGTGCAAGGCAAACGACCTACTGCTGTGCCACCACTCCAGCCCTTTGAAATACAAATTCTAATTTAGTACTGTATTTTCCAGCTTATAAAACAACTGGGCATATAAGACGACCCCCTAATTTTAGACTTCTTTCTGATTCTGGTCAGTCTGAAGAGGCTTTTTACAGTGTAGATTCGGGTACAGAACATCGTCTAATTTGCATGCATAAAAAACCTGCTTGGATTGGCTGAGCTAGAGAGGTGGTCCGAGCAGCCTTGCAGTGATTGGTGCAGAACATTGTCTAATTTGCATGCATAAAAGCCTGCTTGAATTGGCTGAGTAAGAGGGGCAGTCCGAGCAGCCTTGCAGTGATTGGTGCAGGATCGAGTTGGAAAATTCGTTTCGTGGCAATATCCAGACAATTTTCGTTTAGCATCATATCTAAACATTTTCGGAATATACTCAGCGTATTAGACGACCCCCGATTTTTGGTTGACTTTTTTTTGTTTTAAAAGTCGTCTTATACGCCGAAAAATATGGTGAGTCTTCAAAATTAGTAAGCTTATGAAACAGTTTGATGGGTGGGGTAACAAATAAAGGAGATGTGAAGGTATTTATAGTCATTTTGGGGGGTTTCAGTTATAAAATACAACAGAATGAGTAGCTTCATACAAACAAAAAATATTATTTCTAGTCTCAGTTCTGGAGGCAGGAAGTCCAAAATCCAGGTCTTAATGTGTCCAGCCCATCTAGAAACCTCTATGGGAAAACTTTCCTTACCTCTTAGGGTCTTACCACAGCAGAAACTGTGGATCCTCTTAGTCTTAAGTGCAGTTCCTTGACTTGTTTGACTTTTCTCCATTCTCCCTCAGTCACTCTAATTCCTGATGGAGCCAGTTTACTGAATTAAATCTACTGACTTTGGTGACCTTATATTCACTTACATTAATCTACAACTCTGTTTTCCAATCATATCACATTTTAACTATTCAGCAACTTAGAAATTTAACACAGGATTGTGGAGTGGTTACAGTTCAATTCATAATAAAACTGAAAGGAAAGGGGAACAAGAAGGGTTGCAGTTGTGAGGATAAAGGATGAACCTGAGATCCAGCTTTGCATGCTCCTCTGCATTTTACATTCTGTTTACCCATTTGTTTTGTTTTGTTTTTCAACCAACATTTCTCAACTAGATCCCACATTATAAGGAGACCACAGCTGAAAAATCCTGTAAATAGGTTCAGGGCATAGGAGTAGAGGGCCAATTGGTAGGACAGGGAAGGTACAGGAAACAAGATCAAAAGAGCCATGACTGAAACAAGTTTGAAAAACTTTGACTTAAAATAAAAAGATTCAGTATTCAGTAATACATGATTACTATTTTTGCAGGTCTTCCATCTCCTTGCATAGCTGCACTTAATAATTGGGAAATTCCAAGGGGATTTTTCATCTGTAGTGACAAACTTCCAGCTGAAAATGGCAAGTTACAACCCATATTGGTTTATGTTAAATTTAAGAAAGAAGAGTATTTGAATGACTGAAGTTTAGAACTGTAGTAGGCTTTCATTAAGACAGGATCCAGGAGCTCGAATAAGGCTGGATTGTTTCCAACTTTAAACTTTTAAGCTGGAGTGTGTTTGTGTGTGTGTGTGTGTGTGTGTGTGTGTGTGTGTGTGTGTGTGTGTGTGTTGGGGGAGGGTGTTTGTTTTTGGTTTGGTTTGGTTTGGTTTGGGGCCACACCTAGAGGTACTCAGGATTTATTCCTGGCTCTGCACACAAGGGTCATTCCTGGTGGACCCAGGTTGGCCATGTGCCAGGCAAATGCCCTTCTCACTTATTATCACTTCAGCTCCTAAACTAAGTTTGATTCTCATTTTATGTAAAGCCTTCTTTTGGCATTAAAGAAGGAAGGGAGCCTGAGACATAAAATATTGCATTATTTATAGTCCTATTTGCATTTACCCAAAATATTCATCTTGACAATACAACACCCTTTTGTCATGCAAAGGTAATAGGCAGATGCCAGGTAAACATTTAAAAAAATTGTTATAGGGCTGGAATGGTGGTGCAGGTGGAAGGGCGTTTGTCTTGCATGCGCTAATTAGGACAAATCGTGGTTTGATCCCCTGGCATCTCATATGGTCCCCCAAGCCAGGGACGATTTCTGAGCACATAGCCAGGAGTAACCCCTGAGCATCACCAGGTGTGGCCCCAAAACAAACAAAAAGTTATTATAAAGACTTATTTACCAAGTTGTTCATGATACAGTTATTTCAGACCTTCTATGTTCCAATACCAATTTTCCCATCACATTAAATTTTTTTCCACCATTGTCCCCAACTCTCCACCCATCACCCCTTAGCAGACACAAACAAATTTACTTTAGGTTGTTACAACATAAAAGCAAGTGGACTTATCACAGCTTGCATCAATATAAGTCAATGTGTGATAATTGTTATATCTCACCATGGTGTCACTGAAGATTTGCAGAACTGGTTGGTGCTAGTTTAACTTTCTGTAGTACTGTTTTTTGTTTTTTGTTTTTATTGATCTTGATGATGTGTTATGTAACTTCAATCAGATGTGCTGTGATCCTGCTATGATAACTGTACTATGAAATTTTAAGGTGCCTCAGAGCTGGCTACTTGTGTGGCCATATGGGCCAGGATGTATAGATCTGGAATGATTTGGTAGCTTGATTGATGAGGATCAGTTGTAGAGCTGGAGTGTTTCTATGTTGGAGGGTTTCAGTGGTGACTGAAAATTGCTGTCTTTAGGCAGAAAGGGGAATCTGTATGTCCCATTCCAAGAAGGCCCGGGATTGTCAGCCCAGAATAGTCTGCCTGGAAAGGTTCAGCAGCACCATGTTCTTTTCTGATTTGTTGTGGAGCCGGGCTACTTCTCTTTCAACAAGATGTAAATGCCCCAAGCAAATATCTACACAACTCATGCCATCTACAAAGTTCAAACCGATGGCAATATTTTCTTTTTTTTTTTTTTCTTTTTCAGTGCTGGAGTTCAAACCCAGTCCTTCATACATGCAAAAAGCTCACTAGTTATATCCCCAGACTCTATTTTCTTCCTCTCTTTAACTGTTCTCTCCTAAAGAGACAAGATTTTTGCTTCAGATAGCTTTCAGAGAGCTGCCTAGTGGAGGTGATGTGGACATTCTCCTTGCACTGGAGTCACAACACATCCTACATCCATGAGGGGAATTCTCTTGCTCAATAGTTACAGATTGGACCCAAAAATCTTAATATGTTAGCTCCTGTACAGTTTTTATCTGTAAACAAAGCAGGTTAATTTAGAAATTATTTTCATTTTAGGGATAAATAGCTCTTGGTTCAGACAAATAAGATAATAAACATTAAAATTCAAGTGAAGGTTTCATGGCGCTAACATAAAGGGTAACCAGCCTGTGTGTGTGTGTGTGTGTGTGTGTGTGTGTGTGTGTGTGTGTAGAGAATGCAAACTTGTGCTGAAAAAAGGAATTTTAAAGTTTATTCTATACATCTTTCAGATGTTTATAAGCACCAGTTAAGACATTCCTATCTGGGGCCGGTGAGGTGGCGCTAGAGGTAAGGTGCCTGCCTTGCAAGCGCTAGCCAAGGAAGGATTGTGGTTTGATCCCCCAGCATCCCATATGGTCCCCCCAAGCCAGGGACAATTTCTGAGCATGTAGCCAGGAGTAAAGGAGTAACCCCTGAGCATCAAGTGGATGTGGCCCAAAAAAACAAAACAAACAAACAAAAAAGACATTCCCATCTATCTTACAGATTACCACTTGGTTTTTTATTGCTTTTTGTTGTTGTTGTTGTTGTTTTTTGGGGGCCACACCCGTTTGATGCTCAGGGGTTACTCCTGGCTAAGCGCTTGGGGGGACCATATGGGACGCCAGGGGATTGAACCGCGGTCCTTCCTTGGCTAGTGCTTGCAAGGCAGACACCTTACCTCTAGCGCCACCTCACCAGCTCCCAGATTACCACTTGGAAACAAATGACAGTACATTATTGTATTAGCTGCATTTGAGAACCAAGTCACACACAACTAGTTTCATATATCCACACTAATAACAACTCACTTGCCCTTGAATGGGAAAACTGCAGAAGGCTGATCTAGTTAATTAGCAAGGCATTCTTAACTTGCATGCTAACTAAAAGATGTGAGTAAAAGGAGAGGGGCCACTTGGCTCCCCCAGCCAGATCCAAAGTTCCAGATTCCAGTTTATTCAAGTCATTTTTCTATCTCCCTCATCCTTCTCTCTTTCGCTTCATCTTGGTTCTCCCCTATGATAAGCATACTCAGGAAAAGGGAGACTTGGAGAGGAGAAGGAGAAGAGTTTTGATTACCTGTCAAACTAACACACGGGCAAATGTTTAGGAATCAAGACCCCGGCACACATGAGAGTTATCAGAGCTATTAATACTACAATGGGCTCAGATGCACTCAGGAATATTCTACAGATTGGACAAGACAGAGCTTGGACTGTCCCCCTTCCTCTGACCTCTTAGTTTTCTAATGTTACTTCTAGAGTTACATCTGGGTGCGTGACATCCAATTTCTTCACAGAAATTATTTGATTTCCTCTGAGCAACACAAGGCCCAATTGAATCTGATGCCCTCTCATCTCCCAGGCATCTAGGAGCAATGCACCAGTCAGTGTAAACGCAGAATAATGGATTAACATAGACCCTCAGCCACACAAACATACTGGGCAGACCCCAGGGAAGGAAATACTCCCTGAGGTGGCATGGAGTGGACAGACCCGAGCTTCCCCACAATGACTGGCCAGATGCCAGACAGGGAGAACGCTTTTAAGTGCACTGCAGGGGTGCCCTTTCAAGGTCTCTCACTCAGCACCCGCGTAACTTCTTCCATTTTCCTGGAACGTTGGGATTATAAATGCAACCCAGATGTCTGCTGTGTCCCTCTTCACCTTGGAGATGTAGCTATAATTGGCTTGGAACTCAGCCAATCCCACAAGTGGGGAAGACCTAAACCCTCCCTTTGGATGTCTGCAAATTTCAGAGCCTCTGGGGCTGCTGCATGACAGGACCCTTTCTCCATACTCAATCCTTGCCCATTCCACAGAAAACCCACCCACATTGTCCATGGGGTGAGCTTGGTAGATTTTACTACTGATTCTGGCAGCCAGGAAAAATGTTCGTCGTCTTTAGCTTTCAAAAATAAAACGAGTTTCTCCTGTGTCGCAAAGTTGTTTAGTGGCCCGTGTCTGTTTCTTTTTTTTTTTTTTTTTTTTGGTTTTTGGGCCACACCAGGTGGTGCTCAGGGGTTACTCCTGGCTGTCTGCTCAGAAATAGCTCCTGGCAGGCACGGGGACCATATGGGACACCGGGATTCGAACCAACACCTTTGATCCTGGATCGGCTGCTTGCAAGGCAAACGCCGCTGTGCTATCTCTCCGGGCCCCCATGTCTGTTTCTTGAATAAGCTTTTTTCTTCCCTAGGAGTGGACTGTGACTCAATAATTTTTCTCACCTCTTTTCTGCATCCAATGAGGAGCCTCATCATTTTTTTTATTCTTTTTTGTTTTGTTTTGTTTTGTTTTTGTTTTTTGTTTTTTGGGCCACATCCTGTGACGCTCAGAGGTTACTCCAGGCTATGCGTTCAGAAATGGCTCCTGGCTTGGGGGACCATATGAAATACAGGGAATTGAAACCAGGTCTGTTTTGGGTCAGCCATGTGCATTGCAAACGTCTTACTGTTGTGCCACCGCTCCTGTCCTGCCTCATCATTTTTTAATTCGATATGCTCTATTTAGTGTCCCATATTTTTAATATATCAATTAATGAAAAAACATGTATTACATAGTTAATAATAATATATTTATTTCAAGTCAAGTGGGAGAAAAATTATTTAAAAAAGGGAAAGTAAAGGATGGAAGGAAATAAAAAGAAAGAAAAAAGAGTAGAGCAATAAAAAAATTTGTGAAAACTTCTTATCTGATGTTCTCTCACTTACCTGGCAACAATGCTCAACAATTCTTCAAGTTTCCTCAAAGCTAAGAAAGTCAACAGTAGCCCGAGGGGAATGTTGTATGCTGATGCACTTGATCTGGTGTGTATGAAGAAACTTTGTCCTACACATTTCATTTTGCCATAATCTCTGCTATTCTCTATTGCCTTATTATTACATCCATTTACACAATATTTATTTACACAATTTTTATTTTTTTATATAATTTGTCAACTTCTTGAAAGCCATTTTCCTGTTTTGCCTTAAATAATAAATTTACACAAACTGGAGGTTTGGGAAGTTTTTTTTTTCATAAGTAAGTCTTCTCATGAAAGGAGAGATGTAATATTGAACACATCATAGAAAATTCCACTTGAATTTTTTAAGTTTATCTTTCTCTGACTGAAACTTCAAAGGTTATGTTTATTAACTCTTTCCTTTTCTTATTTGGTGTGTACTGATTCTTTTCTATTAAAGAATTTTACTTCTGAAGCCCTCTAAATAGGTTGCCCTGGGAACTCAGTAAAATATTATAAAGCCTACTTTTACCAAAGCCTACCTTCTTTTAGAAAGTGGTATAAATCCTCTTGGACAAGTTCATCTTATCTTTAGAGTTTTACTTTACAATTTTTTACAAGCATTCAACAGCTTATCAATCTAATTTTACAAACAAATATGAATAATTACTGATAGATTTTGTTAAATCAAACTTGTGTTTGCTGCATTAAAAACTTTAGAAAAACCAAGGTAATGACCTGTAAATACATGGGGAATTTAAGAATTCCAGGAAAAGGAAAGAAGTGATGGTCAGGACTGAAGAGATAGCATAGCGGTAAGGTGTTTGCCTTGCAAGCAGCCGACCCAGAGCTAACGGTGGTTACGGTGGTTTGAATCCCGGCATCCCATATGGTCCTCTGAGCCTGCCAGGAGCGATTTCTGAGCAGAGAGCAAGAAATAACCCCTGAGTAGCACTGGGTGTGGCCCATAAACCAAAAGAAAAAAAAAATGATGATGGTCATGTACCTGGGTATTAGTTATGGTAAGAGAGAAGGAACTTTTTCTTTTTGGTTTTTGGTTTTTGGGTCACACCCGGCAGCTTTCAGGGGTTACTCCTGGCTCTATGCTCAGAAACCGCTCCTGGCAGGCTCAGGGGACCATATGGGATGTCGATATTTGAACCACCGTCCTGCGTCTAAGGCAAATGCCTTACCGCTGTGCTATCTCTCTGGCCCGAGAAGGAACTTTTCAACCTCAATAGCTGAAAAATATCTTCTTTCAAAGGAGGCACTCAGAGTTCAGAGTCACAACTTAGCATGATTATGCCTGATTCTATGCTCAGAGATTACTCAGGGAGGTCTTGGGGTACCATATGGGATGCCAGGCATAGAACCTGGGTTGGCCACATGCAAGACAAGCACCTACTAGCACTGTAGCTCTTTAAGTCTCTGTATTATCTTACCTATAAGTTGTGGTTTCTTTTGAATACTTTTTCTATGAAAATATGATAGAACACGATTTCAAAATTATGTTTCAAAACAATAGTTTCAAAACTATGTCATGAATCTGTTACAAAGATCTTTGAAATTTCTTCCCCTAAAAATCAATTGCCAATTCCAGAGAAGTTGCTGCTCTTCCCTGCCCACTGTCATTCACAAATCATTTACCATTGACACATCATTTAGAAAAATCCAGAACAAAAGCAATGTAGCTTTTTAGTTCTTTCCTTGCAAATCTATAAACAAACAGGACAACAGTGTTAAGTTTAGTTTTTTTTTCTAGTTCAAAATGCCTACATCCGAGACACAGCCTAACTGTGGGCACAAACTGCTCATAAAGTAATGAGCCAATAGCAAATTCCTTGTCTTCATAGAGCTTTGGAACTGGGGGGGGGGGGGGGAGGGTAAACATGAATGCAAACGCATCAAGATCGGAAATACAAAGAACAGAAAAACAGATGACACTAGATTTTGTACCTACTAGAGAGGGGCGAGGTATATATCTCTCTCGGAGAAGGTGATTAAGACTGAGATCCAACGATGAAGAACAGAGGTTAGGCAGTGTGGTCCAGGCAGAATCAAAGAAAATCATGATAACCAAGCTCAGCGGCAGGCAGAGCTTGCCAGATTCTACAATAGAAGGTCGATATTAGCTTTTGCTTATTCTTCTTGATATAGAAAATTGACCCAACGTAATTTCCCAAAGGAATCAAGATCCTTGTTTAAAGGCATGCTATCATAGGATGTGTTGGTATAAACCAAGCTTACATTTTATTCCTGTATGGATTAGAATCCCTCAAAGTTTCACAACATATTTGAAATCATTGTTTTAGTTCTCACGATACCACTTAGAAAAATATGTATCTCTTATTTACCATTTGAAATCCTAAATCGAAATGTCTCTTCCAGGGTCCAGAATGAATCAGAAGTAGAGATGCCTGTCTTGAAGGTGTGAAGTCATGAGTTTGATCCCCCGCACAACACCATACACTGAACATGACCCCAGCAGCATTGCCCTTTAGTGTTGTCAGAACCAAAGTTAGTGTTACTCAAGGCCATCAAAGCAATGGGTTAAAAAAAAAAAAGTAGAACATTACTTATTTTAAAATTTTGCCTGGGGCCGAAGAGGTGGCGCTAGAGGTAAGGTTCTACCTTGCAAGTGCTAGCCAAAGAAGAACCACGGTTTGATCCCCTGGCGTCCCATATGGTCCCCCCAAGCCAGGGGCAATTTCTGAGCTCTTAGCCAGGAGTAACCCTGAGCACCTAATGGGTGTGACCCTCCCAAAACAATAAAAAAAATAAAATTCTGCCAACATTAGAGCTGAAATATAAAAGGCTACATACAACACCTATCTCTGAATCACATTTCAGAGAGAGGCATCCCAATGAGTATGAAAAAAAAAAGAAAAATCAAATTTGGGTCTGAAATGCCAAAAAATTGTAATCCTCATTGCTTGTTAGCTAGGTAGCAGTGCTTGAGCAACTGCAATCAGCTTTTGTCTACACATGCAAAATCTAGTGGGAAAAAGTGCTTAGTTACTCTGGACAAGTTGAGATCATTATGAGCAATCTTTATCAGAAAAAGGAAATAGAACAACTTTTTTTTTTATAATATAGCTAGACATTTTTATTTTATCTTTTGATTACTGGTAGACTAAAACTAAACTTTCTGTATACATTGGCTTGTAACTTTGAATTTTGTTAACACAAATTGTATTTTGTGTATTTTCCCCAAAACCTATTTTGTGTATTCTTTTTTATTAATTTTAATAATTTTTATTTTGATATGAAAAAGGATTCATTGGCACTGATAATAAGAAAAATTTAAATCAAAACAAAATGAGTGCCATCCTTGATATAAGAAAATAGAACATATCGGGCCCGGAGAGATAGCACAGCGGCGTTTGCCTTGCAAGCAGCCGATCCAGGATCAAAGGTGGTTGGTTCGAATCCCGGTGTCCCATATGGTCCCCGTGCCTGCCAGGAGCTATTTCTGAGCAGACAGCCAGGAGTAACCCCTGAGCAATGCTGGGTGTGGCCCAACCCCCCCCCCAAAAAAAAGAAAAAAATAGAACATATCAAAAAAAAAATCTGGAGACAGTGTTTGGAGGGGTTGTGGTGAGAAAGGAACCCTCATCCTCTGTTGGTGAGAATCTCATCTAGTTCAAACTCTATGAAGTATGGATATTCCTTCAAAATATAGGAATAAAATTTTCATGTAATCCAGCATTACCACTTTTTAGTATTTATCTCCAAAACACAAAAGCATTCATTCAAAATATTTGCCCTCCTATGTTCATTGTTGTACTTCCTATAATTGCCAGGATATGGAAACAACCCAAATGCCCAAATACAAATGAATGGATCAAGAAGTTGTGGTATTTATACACAATGGAATACCATGCATCCCCAAGAGAGAATAAAATCATGCTCTATGCTACAACATGTATAGAACTAGAAGATATAATCATGTGTGAAGTCAGTCAGGATGAAAGGGACAGATGCAGAATGATCTCATATGCAATGATTACATATGCAACTTAAAGATACACAGGAAGGCTGTAACGAAGATCCAAAGGCAACATAACAAGATCTGACATTTGGTTTGGGAGGGGGGTGAGTGAGAGGAAGGGTGAGAAAGTGGGTGTGAGGAAGGGGAGGGAGGAGGATACTCAGGTATATTGTTGATGTGTGTGGTGTTAAATTCATGTTCATGAAAAATCATTAATAATAGTATTATAGGCATAACATAAATAAACACATTTTAAATGTTAAATTATTAGCATTACCCACACATGAGTATCCTGCTCCCTCACTATTGGACATAGTGGACAGAGTACATAAGAACCTAGTTGATGGAATCATATTTCCCCTGCTCACGGCTCTTAAAACTCTGGGCTCTACTGCTAATGAATGCTGCACAATGTTCCCTTCTTGGCTATCTCTTTGCCCTCTAATGTTGAACTCAGGATGGAGTTGCTAAGTTTCCACTAACCACACTGTGCTAATATTAATTCATCCCTAGACCCAATCACCATTCCTGCAAAAACATGCCAAATGCAACAGTGGTAGTAAAAATCAAAGCATCTTAAATTACAGATGGAGTAACAGTGGGGCCAATGACACTGTACATCTTCATAGATCAACGCAAAAGACTCTAAGCAACTAGAAACAACAAATTGGGTTAAAATAGCATCAACAGGGAGGGAAAAGGAGAAGGTGGTCACTCCCAAGAGTACCCCAGCAATGGGGGTGCCATGATCAGTGAATTATAAAAACTCATCCCAGACTGAAATCTAGACTTCTCAGTTTTAAGTGTAGAAGGATCATGTGGAATGCTGGGGATTGAACCTGAGTAGGTCAAATACTAGTCAAGTTCACTACTTGCTGTTGCTCAGGTCCTGGTTTTTCAATTTTTATTTAATTTTTAAATGATCCTGAGTATAGAAGTAATGGAATTTGCATTAGTCCATGCACATTGGACCTTCCCATAAAATTCAAGTTAGTGTTAGTTGCAATGACTAAGTTATGCTCCTTGTTCTTTATTTTATCTCCTCCTCCAACACTCCTTGTTTTTGCTTTATTTATTATTCAGTACCACTGAGCTGCAATTTCTTTATCAGTAAAAGAATCTCCAGAATCGGAGAGATAGCACAGAAGTAGGACATTTGCTTTGCTTGCAGTTGATTCGGGACAGACAGCGGTTAGAATCCCAGCATCCCATATGGTCCCCTGAGCCTGCTAACAGTGATTTCTGCCTGCCAGGAGCAATTTCTGAGCACAGAGCTAGGAGTAATCCCTGAGAGCCACTGTATGTGCGGAGAGATAGCACAGCGGTGTTTGCCTTGCAAGCAGCTGATCCAGAACCAAAGGTGGTCAGTTCGAATCCCGGTGTCCCATATGGTCCCCCGTGCCTGCCAGGAGCTATTTCTGAGCAGACAGCCAGGAGTAACCCTTGAGCACTGCCGGGTGTGGCCCAAAAACCAAAAAAAAAAAAAAATAAAATAAAATAAAATAAAAATAATAATAAATAAAATAATAATTAAAAAAAGAGAGAATCTCTAAATCCACTTTTCAAATGATATATAAGATAGATAGTACTTTTCCCCCTACCTTGCCCTGTTAAGACATTCAACTCATTTTGTTTTTCTAAAAATTATACGTTAGGGGCCAGAGCAATTGTACAGTGAGTAGGGCACTTGCCTTGCACAGAAATCACCCTGGTTTGATGCCCAGCAAGCCATGTGGTTCTCAAGCACTACCAGGTATGTTGCCTGAGCACAGAGTCAGAAGTAAAACCTGAGCACTGCTGGATACCCCCTCCCCAAATAAAGCTTTTAGGTGGTTTCTGGGCAGAATGTTGATAAACGTTTGCTAAGTGAGTTAGATGATAGAACATATTATAAATGGGAAAGATGGGGATAAAATGCAGGTGGAGGAAGAGAAGGGAGAGGAGAAAAAAAGAAAAAGGAGAAAGACAGAGACAGACAGAGACAGAGACACAGAGACAGTCAGGGCAGACCACAGGAAATAAAATTACATATTTCTCTGCTCAAATCTGAGATGAAGAGCTATTTGACATAAAAGTCATGGAGACTAGGAAGAAGTGTTTTCAATTCAAATTTGGTGAAATTAAATTGGGCAGATGCTGACTGAGGAAATTCTTGAAGACCACCTGCTTAAAGCAGAGCTTCTTGGGCCTTCCTCATTAACTTCCACTTAGTATGGTTGTAAGGAGCCTACTCCGAAACCTGAGGCATATCTAATGACACCTGGATTCCTGGGATTATGTGTCCTCCAGAGCCTACGGTCAGAATTCGTTCTGTACCTGATTCCCTTAACATTGAAGAAACAGATGATCATATTGCAGGGTCAGATATCTTCAATAGAATCCATTTCTGGTCTCCAACACTGCTTTTTGTTATGAATAAGTAGGGTGGGGAGGCAAATGGTGGTGCTCAGGAGTTTCTCTTGGCTCAGTGATTGGGTGCTCCTGGGGATGACTGGAAACTATGCACTGAGGGTCAAACTGGGGGTTCCTGCACTACCTGTGAGCTGTTTTCTAACAGCTTTTTTAGTATCTTCATTAAAAGAAAATAAATTAGGTATCATGGAACTATTAGTGCTGTCATTTATAGCATTTGGCATACATTGTTATAAATTTAGTATAATTCTTTTTGGGGGGGGTCACATCCAGCAGCGCTCAGGGTTACTCCTGGCTCAGTGCTCAGAAATCACTCCTGGCAGGCAAGGGGGACCATATGGGATGCCGTGATTCAAACCACCATCTTCCCTGAATAGATTGCTTGCAAGGCAAATGCCTTACTGCTGTGCTATCTCTCCAGTCCCTAAACTTAGTATAATTCTGAACCCAACACCAACCAATGCTACTGTTCTTTCACCAATAACCTAAGGTTTATGGCCACACTATATTCCACCTTCTACCTTTTTTTTTTTTTTTTTGGTCACGCCCGGCAGGGTTACTCTGGCTCTGCACTCAAAAATCACTCCTGGCAGACTCAGGGGACCATATGGTCCTGTGTTGGCTGCGTGCAAGGTAAACGCCCTGTGCTATCTCTCTGGCCCCTATATCCCACCTTTTTATCAAACTTATTTTGTATTTAATCATTATAGTTTGAGTCACAATTTTTTAATTTTTATTTATTTTTAAAGTTAATATATTTAAGCACCATGATTACAAACATGTTAGTAGATGGATTTCAGTTATAAAAAAGGACTCCTGGGTCTCATGTTGACAATAATGTTGGCACTTATAGATTTTCTATATACAGATGCCTGATCTCTACATCACCAAAAATGTCTGAGACCTAGACCAATGTCCCCATAACATTATCAGTCTGTCTCCTCTTTCTCACTGCCCCCACCACTTTCCTTATTATTCTCATTTCTGAATCTAGAATCAATGGTTTGTTTACACTGCTACCTTTCATTGGATTATCTTGTTACTCGATATTCCACAAATTATAACAACATCCAGTTTTTTGTGTTTTTTTTTCTTTTTTTTTTTTTTGGTTTTTGGGCCACACCCGGTAACGCTCAGGGGTTACTCCTGGCTATGCGCTCAGAAGTCGCTCCTGGCTTGGGGGACCATATGGGACACTGGGGGATCGAACCGCGGTCCGTCCAAGGCTAGTGCAGGCAAGGCAGGCACCTTACCTCTTGCGCCACCGCCTGGCCCCAGTTTTTTGTGTTTTAATTTGCTTAATATGAAACCCTGCAGTTTCATCAAGTTGCAGCAAACTGAATCACTTCATCCTTCATATCTTAGCCTTATTTTGGGAGACTGCATGCCCAGGAGAGCTCATGGAAACTCTTATCTATGTGCTCAAGAATAACTCCTGGGTTCATGGAAGATCAGATGCAGTGCTGAAGTGCAAGTACTTAATCCTTCTACTATCTCTCTGACCACTAACCTCCTCATTTCTAACCCTTCAGCTTGTGCTGAAATTGTGTAGAGGAAATCAGTTCACATGTGAAAGCTTATTTATTTTGCTTGTTTATAACTTTTGTTCTGGTCAAGATCTCTTCTTCTGCACTAGACTTCCTCTGAACATTGCATGGAAAGAGAGATTGATTGATTGATTCGCTGGTTGATCTTTAGACTTGTACTGATTTTAAGAAAACAGACTATCCATATTATAAATAAAAAGCCCAAACAGTATTGCACCCTGCTAGGTGTGTCTCTAAGTGATATCTATATAATTCTATATAATATCTGCATAATATATAAGGTTTCCAAGCCAGTAGTTACCCTTAGCAGTTACTATATTTTTAGTTCTTTGGAATTATTAAATGGAAGGTCAACTTTTTTAGGAGACTTTTCTTTTAGGGCTACCTGGAAAAAGTTGTGAAGTTTCTGACACCTTTAAAAATGATTTTAAAACATATTTAAGTATGTTATTTTCCAGTATCCTAGCCAAGAAAGTCAATTTGTAATCCCAGACCCTTGCACACGAGTGTTCCTGCCATAGTTTCTCAGTTGTCTGAAGTTCATGGATTTCTCTTTACTTGCAGATCACAGAAGCCCAGTGGTTTAAGTTAAAAAGGGAAGTCTTCAGAAGAATAACATGAGAGCAAGCTCCAGGAAGGGAGAGTACAGATGACCTTCAGAGCATATCAGTTGAGACCTCTCTAGCTTTCATCTTGATTGATTCAAACCTCGGCCTCAGTGGCTTGCTGGAGACTGGTTTTCTCCAACCATATCTGAAGCTACGACTGCAGATGGGAAGAAAGACATGACCTCATATTGGAATAAAGTTTAATACTTTTGGCTTAAGACGCTGGAGATGGAATAACTTTATCTCATCACCCAATTCCAAATTCTAGGAGGTGAATATAATAAACCAAGATGTAGGAATTACAACTTGGGATTGGTTTTGTTTGTAGAGTGAGGAGAATGTAGTGCACTTCAGTGATAAGAAGGTGGCACAACCTCATGTGGATACAGAATTAAAAAGCACAGCTATAGAATTAAATATAGAATTAAAAAGGAGGAAAATATATGCAATGGTGATTATGAGAACATTAACATAATTTTGATCTTGGGTCTATATGGTCTAGACACGTTAGTAATGTCCCTAAGATATTCTATGCATAAACAAAATTGGGGTATGTGTGTGGACAAGCAACTTAAATGTGGATAAAGAATTGGATGTGGATAAATATGTACTAATAAAAACTATGTGTAAAGAAGATTAACCAGGAAAAGTATTGAAGAAGACAGGAAATGACATAAAAATAGACCTGAGGGATGAACTAATGATGATGATATATTAAATTAGACTGCGAAGGTGAAGTTGTAGCAATGGTAAGGCAGCTGTTAGAAAATAAACCTATTGGGACCGGACAGATATCACAACAGTAGGGCATTTGCTTTGTACATGGCCCACACAAGACTAATAGTAGTTTGATGCCGGCATCCCACATGGTCCCCAGTGGCTGCCAGGGGTGATTTCTGAGTGCAAGAGCCAGCAGTAATTCCTGAGCATCACTAGATGTGACTCCCCCTCAAAGAAAAAGAAAAGAAAATGAACCTACTATTTAAATATTGAGGGCTTTAAGGAAGAAGTAAAGGTTGAAAATTGACTTCCATGGGGTAAGAGAGATGAATGTTATGAATGAAGCTCATTTAGATTCAATCATAGGCACTGGAAATGGTCACTCAAATCCTGCCAAGAGAAAACTGGAGTACAGAGCCCTGAGAACAAGTATCCCTACGTACATACATATATAAAAGTGGTCATGATTTAGCGATTTGGATTTCCAAATAAAAATACAAATAATTGAACTTGTAATATTTTCTAGTTGCTGAGGAAAAGGCTAGGAAATGGAAGCTAACATGATGACCCTCCATCTCTAGTATTACTATTATCTGGGGTTCTTGCGACAATTTGCTTCAGTAACTTTGAAATCTATTGCTTTTCATATCTAATAAATTTCTAAATGATATAGTGATATTTTCTCTAGGCATATCCCATTTTAAGCCATACAATTAGACTATATGAAAAGTTAACTCCTATTAAGGAGATGGTTCTAGATCTCAGTGAAATTGTGGGACATATTACTGCCTATGAATATAAGATAATGAGTGTTAATAATCATTAGGATGAATCTATGAAGGAAGTTTTGGGTGAGTATTAATACAGCTGAAAGGCAAACATATCTTTCTAAACTAAAAGTGAAAAATACAGTTAATCAGAGAGTTGAAGAGATTTCTCATGATATAAAACATAAAATTCATAAAATAAGACAAAAATGAAATGTGAACTTTTCACTGTATGTGGACCACTTTGATTAATTAATCAGAACAAACAAATATTTTCTGGATAGCATCCCTTCAACCATCCATCCCTTTCTTCCTCTTTTTTTTAAAAACATAGTATAGTCTATGGTATTTTTTTCTTTGTTTAATTCTTCTTTCTCTCCTCCTGCCCTTCATTGTTAATATTGCTCTTATAGTGATGACTGGGGATTGCATATGTATTTGGCTGTGGTACTTGTACCATTTTGGTCCTGGGTCCTGGTACTCACTGGAGTTGAACATTAATTAAGTTGTGGTGCTTACATATTCACAATATTTTTACTTCTTTAATTGCATATATTTTTTCCAGGATTTGTACTCTCTGGCTTATGGAATTCTTAGATCATTTCATTTGTAGCTCATGTGGGGGAATGACAATGCTTGGTATTGTTCTGCCAGGGATTGAACCCAGACCTCAATACTTCTAGAGTCAAGTACTAGACTTACATTTTAAAACTATAATATAATAAGTACTCATCTAAAACTCATACAATTATACCATTAAATGTTTTCTAAGACCATTAAATTGCTAAAGAAACTACAGAATTATAATTTTAGCATTTTTCTCTTAATATATTACTTGAAATCTTTTTGAGAATCATATCAGAATATAGCCCGTATTTTCCTATAGGGACAATGTCATAATTGGGAGTCTAATAATAACTGGGGATTTGGATAAAATATATCATAAATATGAATAGCAATATACTAAGCAATAACTTTTATACACCTCAATCATCACATAACATTTTAAATGACTTTCTAAGTACCTCTTCTTGCTTTCTCATCTCCTAGATGAAATTAATATGGTTGATATCTCTGGAATTGTTTTGGAACAGAGGTAGATTTCACTATATTCCATTAATGTCCTAGTAGACTCTACAACTGATCTCCACCATATCAATAGGACCAGATACACATCTCCTGAATTAAGTGGCCTCATAATTGTTATACTCATCAAATTTCACACTGCCCACTATTCTACTTTCTATCAGTGGTCGAAGATGGACAGAGAAAGAAAAGAGTAACCTCCATCCTAATACTTTTAGAGACCCTTGGTGGGAGTGGTTAATACAAAGATTCACAGAAGAAACACAGCAAACCTAATGGTGAAGATGCATAGAAGCCCACCAAGTTCAATGAGTAAAACTAATAGCACAGAAGGCTCAAACAATACCAACTAGCTCTGAACATTCTCAGACACTGACTTTAGTAACACCATGTTAATAATATTTAATTAACTCAGAGAAACAATGGTAAGGGAATTTAGCAATGCACAAGGTATGAGAACAGAAGTGAGAAAACTACATTCAGAGTGACAGAAATGAAGAGTATAGTAGATAATATAAAAAACTCAATCAAAGATATAAATAGCAGAATAATGCATCTGAGGAAAAAAAGCAAAGAGCTCCAAGATGAAATTCAAGAAGTCTCCATAGCACAATATAGGTAGAAAAAGTCTAAAAATAAATGAGCAGCACACCAGGGAACTATGGTATGGGAAGAGTTGAAAAGAAACAATATGTGATTTATCAGAGTATTGAAAATCAGGAAAGTGAATTAAGTGAAGAACCAAGAATTAAAGAAATCACAAATGAAACTTTTTTGAGTTGAGGAGTATAGATATGAAGGGTCCTTGCAAAAATAGACTCAGAAATCTCCAAGATGCATTGTGTTCAAAATGACAAAAAAAAAAAAAAAAAGATAGGACAGAATATTGAAAGCAGCAAATCAAAAAAGAAACCTATCTGCAATGAAAAATATATAAAATTCTCTCTTTTTTTTGAAAGGGGGTTCATACCTGGCAGTTCTCAGAATTATTCCGGCTCTGCACTCAGGAATCACTCCTGATGCTTCTTGGGGGACAATATGGAGTGCCAGGTATTGCCTCTATTGTGCAAGTTCCTTATCTGCTGTACTATTGCTCTTGTCAAGATTCTCAAGCAAAAAAAACGGATGAAATGGGGCAGGAGCAATAGCACAGCAGTAGGGTGTTTGCCAAATTTGGGACTTCAGATAAGACTAGAATTGGAGGTTTTGGAAGCACAGATCTGGGTGCTGCTCAAAACCCAATCGTGGCTCTGGTTACTAAATTTAAAGATGAACACCCAATGATCTAACTTCACTTGGAAGGGCAACCCTTTGGTGAACTGAAAATAGCTTTAGAAAAAATACAGACAATGCCACCATATCAATATTTGGGCTTTATTTTGAACCGGACATCAATACGCCCACAAAAAATTTCTATCGAAAAAGAAAACCTCAGAACACTTAATGATTTTCAGAGACTTTTAGTTGACATAAATTGGCTCCGCCCTGCACTAGGAATCCCGAATACAGAGTTGTCTAATCTGTTTAAAACTTTGGAGGGTGACCCTGCTTTAGATATCCCAAGAAACTTAACAACAGCTGCCAAAAATGAATTGGACATCTCCTTGAGCAAATTACAAAAATCATTTCTCTTAAGATTCATCCCAGGAGAAAAGGTATTTCTGTTAATCTTCCCTACTAAAGAAACTCCCACAGGGACCTTGATGCAACAGTCAGGACCTTTGGAATGGGTGTATTTACATAACAAATAGCCTTGCTCAGTTGTCCCCTACTTGCAACTGATTTCAGAGATTATTATCAAGGTAAGACTCAGATCTATATCTTTACTAGGTTTTGACCCAGATATAATAATTTTGCCAATACCAAAAAAGAAAATTGAGTCATATTGCCTCTTAATGAATCTCTACAAAGGGCCCTCTCAGATTTCACAGGAGAAATATCCTCCCATTATCCAGCAAGAAAAACTTGGAACTTTTTAAAGAAAACTCAGTTTGTTATTTCTTCAATTGTTCGGGATTCCCCTATTCCCAATGCCAAGGTTTTTTACATTGATGGATCCCAAAATGGAAAAGGAGGAATAACCGGAGACAACATTAATATGACCATAGATACCAAATATAAATCTGCACAGAAAGTTGAATTAGTAATGTTAATTTACCTATTAGGAAATGTATCTGAAGCCATGAATATAGTTTCTGATTCTTTGTATGTGGTAAATTTATGTCATGTGATAGCCACTGCTTCCCTTAATGCTAATAACCCAATCATACAGAACTTACTTAAATGATTACAGCAGCTTCTTCAAAGATGAACTGAGCTCATCTTCATCACGCATATTAGAGCCCACTCAGGTCTTCCAGGACCAATGGCTCAAGGAAATAAAACTGCTGACTTGCTAGCAATGCCTATATTTAAATCACCTGTAGAGGAACATTCAGCCCTACACACAAATGCTCACCATTTACATGTGAATTACCAATTTTCATGGAGGCAAGCTAGAGAAATTGTAGAAAACTGCAACATATGTGCACCATTAACAAAAAAGACTTACATAGCAGGAGCAAACCCAAGAGGCTTACAGTCTAACAAACTTTGGCAAATGGATATAACTCATACAGAAAACCTTATCTTCATGTTGTGGTGGACATTTATTCTTGGTTTATATGGGCAATTCCTATGTATTCTAAAAAATCTAAGGCTGTTTATAGTTTTCTTTTACAATGTTTTTCTGTGATGGGTATTCCATATTCTATAAAAACTGATAATGGGCCAGCCTATGTTAGCAAAACTTTTGAATTTTTTGTAAAGAATGGCAGATAAGACATCTGAAAGGAATTCCTTACAATTGTAGGGGACAGGCCATTGTAGAAAAGACTCACAGAACCGTAAAAACTCAATTACAAAAAATAGAAAAAGAGGTTTACCACCAACGGATTTGCTATCTTTGACTCTTATCACACTAAATTACTTAAACTTACCCCAAGGGGAAAGTTACACTGCAGCGGAAAGACATTTTAAAGAAGATATTCAGAGACAAGAAACAATCCATAAACCTATTTGGATCAAGAAGGATGAAAAATGGATAGCTAGATATCTTCTCCTGAGAGAAAGGGGTTATGCCTATGTTTCTAAAAATGACAACTCTCCCAAGAAATTTTGGGTTCCATTATGCCTTGTTAGAAATTGGGCTAGCACAAATGATCAGGTTCAGACTATAAACTCCCCTTCAGAGAAGAAACAGAAAATTCAAGACATTAACAATAGTAATATTGCTGAGGTCTCTGGGGTAGGGAACAAGGATTTAGCTGTCACACACCATACATTGAGTGAGACTGATGGTAGTGATAAACCCTTACACTCCGAGATGCAAAAGAAAAGACAAAAACCTGTCTTAACTGGGCTACAAAATATAGGAAACTCTTGCTACATGAACTCAATATTGCAATGCTTGTACAATATTTCAGATTTGACTCAGTATTTTCATCAAGATCTTTATAAAAAAGATATTAACAAGAAAAATCCAATGGGGCATGAAGATAAATTAGCCAAAGAATTTGGTCGGTTCATCAAAATCATGGGAAATGGATTTCATAGATATATTAACACTGAAAGCTTCAAAGTAACAATTGGTTAACTTAGTGACCAGTTTGCTGGACACAATCAGCAGGATCCACACGAACTACTGATGTTTCTAATAGAGGGACTACATCAGGACTTGCTTACTGTAAATCTAATGACAGACAAAACTACACATCTAGATTTGGGGACTTCTCCTGGCATCCCCTGACGGCTTGCCTCGGCTGAGGTGAGTGTTTGGGGGCCGGAGTTGTGGATCAGGCTGACTGCTGGACCCCTAGGCCTGGCAGACATTTTGGGACCTCCCCCAGCCTGCATCAACCTGGGAACTTTGACCTCCTTCAGCATTAATCTCTTCAAGGCGTGTCTCCTGAGGCATGTGTTTTCTGTTGGAGTTGTGGATTGTGGACATTTGGGGACTTCTCCTGGCATCCCCTGACGGCTTGCCTTGGCTGAGGTGAGTGTTTGGGGGCCGGAGTTGCGGATCAGGCTGACTGCTGGACCCCTAGGCCCGGCAGACATTTTAGGACCTCCCCCAGCCTGCATCAACCTGGGAACTTTGACCTCCTTCAGCATTAATCTCTTCAAGGCGTGTCTCCTGAGGCGTGTGTTTTCTGTTGGAGTTGTGGATTGTGGACATTTGGGGACTTCTCCTGGCATCCCCTGACGGCTTGCCTCGGCTGAGGTGAGTGTTTGGGGGCCACAGCGCTTCGCGGCCGCGCACTCCACCTAGCCAATGAGTACCACCACAACACATAGAAAAACCCACAGCGTTAGCGTGACAATGGGGAGACTACGCAGACCAACTTCAACCATAGAGAATGAAGATGGAAACTCTGATGACCCAACAACGACCAACTTCCTAAGCAGTCTTTCAGAAATGGAGTTTAGAGACGAAATATGGAGGTTGCTAACAGATATCAAAGAAAGTATAAATCAGAACACTAATAAAAATCAAGAGAATATGAAGATAGAAATCAGAAAACTCCAAACTGAAATATCAGATCAGATATCAGGTCTGAAAAACTCAGTAGACGAATTGAAGAACATAATGGATGAGCTTTCCAACAGGTTAATAGCAGCTGAGGATAGAATTAGTGCTTTAGAAGACGAGATGCATAACAACTTTACACAGCAGAAGAGATTGGAAAAAAGCCTCAAATCAAATGATCAGACAATGAAAAATTTACTCAAAGAATATGAGAAGATGAAAATAGAAGTCTTTGATAAGCTCAACAGAAACAACTTTAGAATCATTGGAGTTCCAGAGACCCAAGAAGAAAATCTTCAGGAAGAATCAATGGTTAAGAACATCATCACAGAGAAACTACCAGAGTTAAAGAAAACATGTGACCAAATCCTGCATGCCCGAAGAGTACCAGCTAAAAAAGACCCCAGTAGAAACACCCCAAGACACATCATAGTCACCATGATGAAACCCACTAATAGAGATAGAATACTGCAAGCAGCAAGATCGAAAAGGGAAATTACATTCCAGGGAGCATCCTTGAAATTTACAGCAGACCTGTCACCAGAAACACTCAAGGCCAGAAGGCAGTGGTGGGACGTAGTGGCAAAACTCAATGAAATAAATGCTACGCCAAGAATATTGCACCCAGCAAAACTAAGTTTCAGGTTTGACGGATGTATACACGGATTCACAGATAAACAACAGCTCAAAATCTTTGCAGACTCAAAACCAGCCTTAAAAGAAAAACTGAAAGATCTACTCTAAAAACAAGACAGAACAAAAAACACACCAAACTTCTACACAATGATGGCAATAAATCCCATGACAATTATTTCTCTCAATGTCAATGGACTAAATGCACCAGTTAAGAGGCACAGAGTGGCGAAATGGATCAAAAAACTGAAGCCAACCTTCTGCTGTCTACAAGAAACACACCTGAATAGTCAGAATAAACATAGACTCAAAATCAAAGGCTGGAGGAAAATCATTCAAGCAAACAACACCCTTAAAAAGCGGGGGTGGCCATACTAATATCAGTGACACAAACTTTATACTCAGAAAAGTTGTAAGGGACAAAGATGGATATTATGTACTAATCAAGGGATTTGTACAGCAAGAAGAAATCACTCTCCTAAACATATACGCACCGAATGAGGGTCCAGCAAAGTATTTAATACAATTGTTGACAAATCTGAAGAAGATATCAATAATAACACAATAATTGTGGGAGACCTCAACACAGGCTTGTCAACACTTGATAGGTCAACCAAATGGAAACCCAACAAAAATATACTAGACCTGCAAAGAGAAATGGATGAAGAGGCCTAGTAGATATATATAGGGCACTCTATCCTCAGAAACCTGGATACACATTCTTTTCCAATGTACATGGATCATTCTCCAGGATAGATCACGTGCTGGCACATAAACATACCTCCATAAAATAAAAAAGATAGACATTTTGCAGGCTGCCTTTGCTGACCACAAGGCTCTGAAGTTAGATGTGAACTGCAAAGGGACACAGAAGAAAAAAATTAACACCTGGAAGTTAAACAGCCTCATACTCAATAACCAGTGGGTCCGAGATGAAATCAAGGAGGAAATCAAAAGGTTCCTGGAAACAAATGACAATAAAGACACAAACTATCAGAACTTAATGGACACAGCAAAAGCAGTACTGAGAGGAAAATTTATAGCTTTGTAAGCACACATCAGAAGGAAGAAGGAGCTTACCTGAGTAGCTTAATGACACAGCTAATAGAACTAGAAAGTGCTCAACAAAAGGACCCAAAAATAGGGAGACAGAAGGAAATAACAAAGCTGAGAGCAGAAATCAACGAAGTGGAAACCCAAAAAAAAACAATCCGAAAGATCAACGAAAGCAGAAGTTGGTTCTTTGAAAAAATAAACAAGATTGATAGACCATTGGCAAAACTCACAAAGCAAAAGAAAGAGAGAAACTTGATAACGCATATTATAAATGAAAAGGGGGAGATCACTACAGATACTGCAGAGATTCAAAGGGTATTCAGAGAATACTTTGAGAACTCTATGCCACTAAATATGAGAACCTGGAAGAAATGGATAAATTTCTGAACTCATATAACCTTCCACGGTTGAATAAAGAAGAGGTAGCATATCTAAACACCCCCATCACTATTGAGGAAATTAAAACTGTAATCAAAAATTTACCCAAAAACAAAAGCCCAGGCCCTGATGGATTCACGAATGAATTCTTTCAGACCTTTCAAGAGGAACTACTACCAATTCTGGCCAGGCTCTTTTATGAAATCGAAAAAACAGGAATACTTCCAAATAGCTTTATGAAGCCAACATCACCTTAATACCAAAACCTGATAGAGATGCTGCCAAAAAAGAAAATACAGACCAATATCCCTGATGAACACAGATGCAAAGATCCTCAACAAAATCCTGGCGAACAGGATCCAGTGCCTCATCAAGAGATCATTCACTTTGATCAAGTAGGTTTCATCCCAGGAATGCAGGATGGTTTAACATCCGTAAATCTATCAATATAATACACAACATAAACAACAACAAAAATAAAAATCACATGGTCATATCAATAGATGCAGAAAAAGCATTTGATAAGGTTCAACACCCATTCTTGATGAAAACCTCTCAGCAAGATAGGAATAAAAGGAACCTTTCTCAATATAGTCAAAGCCATCTACCAGAAGCCAGTGGCAAATATTATCCTCAATGGAGAAAAAACTAAAATCCTTTCCTCTAAATTCTGGTACAAGACAAGGCTGTCCTCTCTCACCACTCCTATTCAACATAGCACTGGAAGTACTTGCTATAGCTATTAGGCAAGAAAAAGATATCAAGGGAATCCAGATAGGAAAGGAAGAAGTCAAGCTCTCACTGTTTGCAGATGACATGATACTCTACTTAGAAAACCCTAAAGACTCTACCAAAAAGCTTCTAGAAATAATAGATTTGTATAGCAAAGTGGCAGGATACAAAATTAACACACAAAAATCAATGGCCTTTTTTATACACTAATAATGATAGGGAAGAAATGGACATTAAGAGAACAATCCCATTCACATTAGTTCCACACAAACTCAAATATCTAGGAGTCAACCTGACTAAAGATGTGAAGGATCTATACAAAGAAAACTACAAAACACTGCTCCAAGAAATAAGAGAGGACACGCGGAAATGGAAACACATACCATGCTCATGGATTGGCAGGATCAACATCATTAAAATGGTAATACTTCCAAAAGCATTGTACAGATTTAACGCAATTCCTCTAAAGATACCCATGACATTTTTCAAAGAAGTGGATCAAATACTTCTGAAATTCATCTGGAACAACAAACAACCTCGAATAGCTAAAGCACTCCTTGGGAAAAGAAATATGGGAGGCATTACTTTCCCCAATTTTAAGTTGTATTACAAAGCAACAGTTATAAAAACAGCATGGTATTGGAATAAAAACAGACCCTCAGATCAGTGGAATAGGCTTGAGTACTCAGAGAAGGTTCCTCAGACATATAACCACCTTGTTTTTGATAAAGGAGCAAGAAATCCTAAATGGAGCAGAGAAAGCCTATTCAACAAGTGGTGTTGGCACAACTGGTTAGCCACTTGCAAAAAAGCGAACTCAGACCCACAGCTAACACCATGTACAAAGGTAAAATCCAAATGGATTAAAGACCTTGATATCAGAACTGAAACTATAAGGTATATAGAACAACATGTAGGTGAAACACTCCAGGACATTGAGACTAAAGGCATCTTTAAGGAGGAGACGGCACTTTCCAAGCAAGTGGAAGCAGAGATAAACAGATGGGACTATATTAAGCTGAAAAGCTTCTGCATCTCAAAGGAAAATAGTGCCCAGAATACAAAGGCCACCCACTGAGTGGGAGAAATTATTCAACCAATACACATCAGATAAAGGGCTAATATCCAAAATTTACAAGGTACTGACAGAACTATACAAGAAAAAAACAACTAACCCCATCAAAAAATGGGGAGAAGAAATGAACAGACACTTTGAAAAAGAAGAAAGGCAAATGGCCAAAAGGCACATGAAAAGATGTTCAACATCACTAATCGTCAGGGAGATGCAAATCAAAACTACTATGAGGTACCACCTCACGCCACTGAGATTGGCACACATCACAAAAAAGGAAAACAAACAGTGCTGGCGGGGATGTGGAGAGAAAGGAACTCTTTTTCACTGCTGGTGGGAATGCCGTCTAGTACAACCTTTATGGAAAGCGATATGGAGATTCCTTCACAAACTGGAAATTGAGCTTCCATATGATCCAGCTATACCACTCCTAGGAATATACCCAAGAAACACAAAAATACAATACAAAAATCCCTTCCTTACTCCTATATTCATTGCAGCGCTATTTACAATAGCCAGACTCTGGAAACAACCAAGATGCCCTTCAACAGATGAGTGGCTGAAGAAACTGTGGTACATATACACAATGGAATACTATGCAGCCATCAGGAGAGATGAAGTCATGAAATTTTCCAATACATGGATGTACATGGAATCTATTATGCTGAGTGAAGTAAGTCAGAGGGAGAGAGAAAGACGCAGAATGGTTTCACTCATCTATGGGCTTTAAGAAAAATGAAGGACATTTTTAACAGTATCTCAGAGACAAGAGAGATGAGGGCTGGTAGGTGCAGCTCAGGACATGCAGCTCATCACATAGAGTGATGAGTGCAGTTGCAGAGATGACTACACTGAAAACTATCATAAAATGTGAAATGAATGAGGGAAGTAGAAAGCCTGTCTCGAGTACAGGTGTAGGGGGGGTAGGGAGGAGGGAGATCTGGGAAATTGGTGGTGGGAATGTTGCACCAGTGAAGGGGGGGTGCTCTTTACATGACTGTAATCATACAACTATAATCATGTTTGTAATCACGGTGTTTAAATAAAGATAAAAAAAATAAATAAATAAAAAAAAAGATATGGTTACACAATTATCAAATCAGGTGACTATCACAATTGTAATGGAAATAAAGGTTTTCACTTATGTGTTAATAATAAAATCAATCTCATAATAAAAAAAAACTACACATCTTATGGAAAGTGAAAATTATATACAATTTAATCCAGAACACCAAAAGGCTCACAAATCTATTATTTATGATCTCTTTCAAGGACAATTCAAATCTATACTACAGTGTCTCACATGCCACCAAAAGTCTGAGGTTTATGAGATATTTGTTCATTTGTCTCTGGTTGTTACATCTACAGATAAATGTACATTACAGAAATGCCTCTCTGAATTTTTTAAAGAAGAGTTAAGGGATGACAACAAAGTTCAGTGCAACAGTTGCAAAACTAGAAGAGATTTTCCAAAGAAATGTATTTATAGAAACTGCCACCAGTACTTATAATACACTTGAAACGTTTTGCTTTTGATGGCAAACAAATAAAAAAATTGCACACTTATGTGAATTTTCCTTTAGAAGACCTCAATTTAGTAGAATTCAATTAAGAGAATAAAAGCAAGATTCAGAAATACAACTTATTGGGGACAGAGAGATAGCATGGAGGTAAGGCATTTGCCTTTCATGCAGAAGGTCATAGGTTCAAATCTCGGCATCCCATATGTTCCCCCATGCCTGCCAGGAGCAATTTCTGAGCATGGAGCCAGGAGTAACCCCTGAACACTGCCAGGTGTGACCCAAAAACCACAAAAAAAAAAAAAAAAGAAAGAAATACAACTTATCATCAGTGTCAAACCATTATGGTAAAGTTCACTATGGACACTGTACTTTATACTGTAAAATTGCTGCAAAACCACACTGGATCAATTTTGATGACAAGAAGATCAAAAAAGTCCCTAATACATTGGTGAAATCCACAGCAGCATACATCCTGTTTTATACTTCTTAAAGATCTACAATGAATCATTTCACTTCCTTATCAGTTGCTATTAATGCTCTAGGATTCTTTCCACAAGAATGATCAATGAATAGGATTAAAAATCATGGATCCTGGGGTCCAGAGAGATAGCACAGTGGCGTTTGCCTTGCAAGCAGCCGATCCAGGACAAAAGGTGGTTGGTTCAAATCCCCGGTGTCCCCATATGGTCCCCTGTGCCTGCCAGAGCTATTTCTGAGCAGACAGCCAGGAGTAACCCCTGAGCAGTGCCGGGTGTGGCCCAAAAACCAAAAAAAAAAAAAAATCATGATCCCCAATGTCTTTCCTTGTATGGGTGGATTTATGTCTTAATTTCCATTATTGCACTAGGTCTCAGTTAATCATGAAATCTTACAATTTAATTTTAGTTAAGGTTCACCTGAAAGAAAATTTCTCATCATATTAATGGTTGTTTTTCTTTCTAGACATACTCATTTAACGACTTTTACTCTTTTTATTTTAACATCATTGCTTTATTTCCCTCAATTTAGGTTTAAGACGCTGACATGATAATTTTTAGGTGGACTTTCTTCACAGTGCTTTCTTGCCTATGATTGACTATCATAGAGTTACTGTTATACAATAACTTTGTATATATAACTGTTATATCACTTATAGTAGAGTCTTCCATGTTTGTATTAATGCATGAATTCTCTTTCATATCTGCTCTGCTCTGCCATTAAAAAATTTTGTTTTGAATTTGAAATGAATCATTTAAACAGTTGTCGGGCTATTACATTTTAAAGCACTTTAAGTTGATTCAGCTGAATTCTTTTTTCTTTGCTCTATTTTGGATCCTTCCCAACAAATATTTTTTGGTATGAGTGAGTGTTATGGCCATATATTTTGTGAAGTCTGGATGTGATATCTTGTTCAGTGTCTGTCCTGTTTTGCATATTTTGTAGTATAAGTTCCCTTTTTCCTAACTTTATCTTCCCCAATTTAGTCTTCTGTATCCTTCCTTCTCTCTTCTAGTCCTTAAAATTTAATTTTCAGGATTCCTTTCACATGTGCAACTCATCTCCTTCACCCACAACTACAAGCCTCCTGGATCTCGGGCCTGAGGAAAAAAAAATCCATGACTGTTGGAGTTTTGTACCATGTTTGCTGCAAACTTGTTGGGAAATGAAGCCACCTGGAATTTGTGTCACAATGTAACCCCAGAGAAATGATTCATGGATAAGACCCACAGTCTCTCGATCCAGTTAAAAACTGTGCTATCTAAATTTCTGGTTTTTTCCATCCACATACTACAGTGCTATTGTTGACCATTTCTACAATGCTACCCCAAGAATTGCACCGATCCCAAAGGGAAATGTAGAAGCATCAACCAACTCATGATGGTAATGATGTAACACTTGGGGATGCACCAACACATGGATGACTGTACTGGCCTTTCTTCTTCATTCAGCTTGATGTTATCTTCTGTACCAGGCTTCACCCGCTTTTTCCAGACCCATCAAGTGTCTTTTGCCAGTTTTTTCGGAGTTCCAGACCCCTCAAACTTTTACAGATTGGTAATGGGACTTCTGTAGAAAATTTCACCTTTTGTATTTTTCTTATAATTGTAATCCTTTGAATTTATATTTTGGTACTACACTTCTTTTGACTATTGGTAATGACTGTTTTCTATTTTAGTTTTTAATCTTAGGAATTATGTTGTATTACATTGGGTTTTGCTTTCTTGACTTAGGTTAGTGGGTTAGATATTGTTGTCTATATTTCGTAAATGATATTTTTGTCTGTTCTCAGGTTTTTTTGCATGGGCCACATCATAGGCAAAATACTAGGGTATATAGGAGGTGTCCATGCCATTTGGATGGATGCCTAAGTTGTTTATTTACACAGGGAGGGTCTCTGCCTTAATCATTTTGTTTTGGTTTGTGACTTAAGCTGCCATCTATGAATTATCGACCATATTGTTACATCAATTTCGGACACCATATGGACTTCAGACTGGATTAAGAACTTGGATTAAGTTCAGAAGCCTATTGATCATCATTGCAGTGGCCCCCTTACTGTGCAGGGGGTATATGCTTTTTACTCCAAAATAAGGGGCCTAATTCAATGCCCTCAAAGATGGGCTTTTCTGGTCTACCTGGACTTGAATAGAAAATGGGTTTGGGAGAGATAGCATGAAGATAAGGGCTTTGCCTTTCATCCAGGAAGGTCATTGGTTTGAATCCTGGTATCTGCCAGGAGGTGATTTCTGAGCGTGGAGCCAGGGAGTAACTCCTGAGTGCTGCCAGGATGTGACCCAAAAACCTTATACCAAAAATCAACAAATAAAGTAAAGGTGCTTCTTCTCTCCTGCTACACAACCTTCTGGCATCTCTTCGAAGAATCTATGTACGTCTTAGATTTATCTTCTCAGGAGCCTTTGTAGTTGATTCCTGATACATGGTTTCTGGTTTTAGACACCCTGTGTTTAGGTTAGAAGTTTTTCTTTACATTTTCCTGTGATGCGCTTATGCAAATAGTGCTGCTCTTTTATTATTGACTAGTTTTTCCTTTAATAATTGTAGACAATATTGTTTGTTTACTAAAAACGGGGGGGGGGAATTGTTGTGTATGTAAACATTTTATGGGATTATTATGTTACCTTATCGGTGATTGTGCCCTACCCTAGGGTGTGACCTGGCATTCTGCCCCCACCCTAGGGTGGTACCTGATTCTGCTTCTACCATTGGGTGGTATCTGATCCCACCATTGGGTGGTACCTGATTCTGGGGGAGAAAAACAAGGGTAGAAGGTTGTGTAGCAGGAGAAGGCGAGGGGCTTTTGGCTGGAACTGATGCTGATGCTTTGGACTTTAGTCTTGTCCACCGAATAAAGCTAATATTTCCACGAGCCTGACTGCGAGCTGTTTACCCGCCGCTTCACCTCAGAACTGCTGGCTGAACAGGGTGGCAGATGCGTGCTCCAAGCTGGAGGGGAAAGACCTCATCCTCCATCCCTCCACCAGTCAACCTCTTCAGAGGCTGACTTGCAACAGCCCTGTATTAGATTAAGAAAGGTAGGTTTGGGGCCGGGTAGGTGGCGCTGGAGGTAAGGTGTCTGCCTTGCAAGCGCTAGCCAAGGAAGGACCGCGGTTCGATCCCCCGGCGTCCCATATGGTCCCCCCAAGCCAGGGGCGATTTCTGAGCACATAGCCAGGAGTAACCCCTGAGCGTCAAACGGGTGTGGCCCAAAAACCAAAAAAAAAAAAAAAAAAAAAAAAAAAAAAAAAAAAAAAAAAAAAAAAAAAGAAAGGTAGGTTTACTCTTAAATTACTAAGGAAATTTACATATTTTTCAATACCTAATTAGTGTTTAATTTATACTGAATGTTCTATATCTGACCCCGTGCTTTTAATATTTTACTTCTATAAAATTTTCATTACAATCCTTAACTTATTAATGCAGATATGCATTAAGTATAATATTTTCTAATATAAACAAAATATTCTCTTTCTAGAGTAAAAACATACATTTATAGCTCATTCAGATTTTTCCTTAAATTTTTATTAATTCTCCTCATTCTTTTTATAGTCTACATTTGTAAGATTTATAATATTCATAATATTAGATCATAAAAGTTATATACCTATGAAAAAGAAAGATATATAGTTTTTTTAATTTTTTTTATTTTTAATTATGAGAACAATGATGCAAAGAGGATAAGGTAAAGTTACAGTGAAAGAACAATCGCCCATAAACAGAGTTCTCAGAAGAAATTCCCTTGCTAACAGCCTTAAATATTGAATTTTACAGTCAAAAATCATTAAGAAATATAAGGCAGAAAACCCATGTACAATTACTTTGTCCACAAGTCCCCAGATTGTAGGACATTATACACATTCTTAGCAGTACACAAAGCAGCCTAAAACCATAAGATTTATGTGACTCCTTAACTTTGAAGGCATAGTATTTTTATATATTCATGGCACATACATATTAGGTTTAAGTTAACATCAAAAGTTTTAAGAGTTTTTTTTTTTTAAGGGTTAGTCAAAAGGACACAGGTAAAGGGCCCGGAGAGATAGCACAGCGGGCGTTTTGCCTTGCAAGCAGCCGATCCAGGACCAAAAGGTGGTTGGTTCGAATCCCGGGTGTCCATATGGTCCCCGTGCCCTGCCAGGGAGCTATTTCTGAGCAGACAGCCAGGAGTAACCCCTGAGCACTGCCGGGTGTGGCCCAAAAACCAAAAAAAAAAAAAAAAGGGACACAGTAAAAAACAGTGTTAGAGTGGCAAATATTGTTTGGCATAGGCCCACCAAAATATGGGAGTCATAGAAGGAATAGCCTTGGTCTAAAATACAAGGGAGACCACTACCTCTGAAGTTTCCTGGCATAAGACCAACCTCTACGCTCCAGGCAAACTAGTTTATTCAATCCAAGTCATTGTCTGTAGTGCCAATACAGTTTTATTTTTCATGCAGTCCCTATTGTTGGGCATCAGAGCTTCCTGTATTAAAGATCCTGGAATCTGCACATCCTACATTGAGTCAGGCTGGTGTGGAGTATTCCTCTAGTTTCACCTCACAATTAAGGGGCAATACAGCAAGCCCTGTCCAGTAAGCAGGTCATTGTTCTTGTTAAGTCTTCTCAGTGTTAAGGGAAGTCTCTTTTGAGTAGATCGATGTCAGAGCAGCTGTAGGGTCTTCCCTGGTAGAGGAAACCCTCCAGATGATGTTATAGAGAACCTTGGATGTTTTGTAGATGTCTTCTCTAGATCAGGGGTGAATAGAGAATGCCCATTCTTTTGAGGCCTGTGCCAGGTCTTTATGTCAATGTTCAGGTGTAAAGGTCCCATTGCACTACAAGATTTGTGTGTTTCCCATCTCTATTAGAGTAAGAACTTATTGGTAAGAATATAGTTTTGAAAAAAATTATCAATTTAGGAGAGCTGCCGGTGTGACCCAAAACCAAACCAAACAAACAACAAAATTTATCAATTTATGATTGGTTTACACATCTATATAGTTGTCAGAACTTTAGATCTATTAATAATCATATATATACATACATCTATAGTAAGTAATGTCACTACCTTCACAATAAACTTTAACTAAGGTCATTTCTCAGGGTGAGTGATAGCACAGTGGTAGGGCATTTGCCTTGCATGCGGCTGCTCTGGACGACCTGGGTTTGATCCCCATGTTCCATGTGGTCTCACAAGTCAGGAGGAATTTCTGAGCGCATAGCCAGGAGTAACCCCTGAGCATCACTGGTATGCCCCCCACCCCCAAATAAAACCAGAACAAAGAACAAAAAATCCTAAAAGGTCATTTCTCATGTGGGATATAAAAGAAACCTAACAAAAGAACAATTGACTAAAGTTATAAAAACTGAAGATTTTGCCTATAGAACTAAGTTTAGTGGGGCTGGTTCTTTGAACACTAATGATGGGTGTGGGTTTGGAATGATATATGTATGAAAAATATAGTTAACTGTATTGTAACTCCCACTACCTCTATATAAATGGTGTAAAACTGCATTCTAAGCATAGATGTATATACTTTTATACTATGAGAAACTATGGATTTTCTCTGAGAGTCCACCACAATTTGAAGATAAATAAATTTAAAAGATAAGCACTTTGCTTAATTTAGTTAAAAACAGAGGCAGAATTGTCTCTCCATCTTCTTCATCTTCTTTGTTAACCACCTCCCTCTCTCTCTCTCTTGGGTTTTGGGTCACACCTGGAGGCGCTCAGGGGTTAATCCTGGCTCTACACTCAGAAATCACTGTTGGCAGGCTCGAAGACCATATGGGATGCTAGGAATCGAACCACTGTCAGTCCTGGGTTGGCCACGCACAAGGCAAAAGCCCTACCACTCTACTTTCTCTCTGGCCCCCTTTGCTAACTTCTTTCCTAGTATTATCCTCAACTAAAAAAGATAAAGGATTATACTACCATAGAGAATACAGAAAAATTACATCAATGTGGTAAAATATTAGCATTCTAATAACAAACTATAATTTTTATGTACTTAAAATCTGTTATTCTTAGAATTTAGAGGACTAGAATTATTTTTTCTATTTTTTTTTTTTTTGGACCACACCCGGCGGTGCTCAGGGGTTACTCCTGGCTGTCTGCTCAGAAATAGCTCCTGGCAGGCACGGGGGACCATATGGGACACCGGGATTCGAACCAACCACCTTTGGTCCTGGATCGGCTGCTTGCAAGGCAAACGCCGCTGTGCTATCTCTCTGGGCCCTATTTTTTCTATTTTTAAGTAACTTTGCATAAAAGGTTAGAATTTCAAAATAAGTTACATAGTTGTTTCTTGTTTTATTTTCTACTTTCTCCTTTCACAAAGTATGCTTAGAATGTGGCCTAGTCAGGATCATCTGAATGCATACTTGACACTGGGGACTAAGTTCCTAAACTCATGTTTGTTTTGGGTGCTTCCCAATGGGTTTCTGAGTCCTTTCTTCCTGGAGAATCCCCAACATCAGCACTGTCAGAATTACTTCAGTACTTTCAGGTAGCATTAGGGCTTGAGTGCAGTTTTATGCTTGCTGGACAAGTGCTTTAAGCCACTGAGCCATCTTCCTGGCTCTCCTCACCAGGGATCACAAACAGCAGGACTATTCCAATCACTTCAACATGTGTGGTTGCACTGGGATTTGAACCCATGACCTTGTACTTGCCAGACAAGTGTGCTAAGCTGTTGAGCCATCTTCAGAACTCTCACTTTAAAATAAAAAGCTGGAAATGATTAAGTTTAGTAAGTAAGGCCAAAAGCTAGGTCTCTAGTGGCAAACAGCCAAGTTGTGAATGCAAACGAAGAGTTCTTGAATAATATTCAATGTGCTAGTCTAGTGAGCACATGAATGATAAGAAAGTGAATAACCTCCTGGCTTATGTGGAGAGAGGGTTAGTTGTCAGGTAGAAGATCAAACCAGCCACAGCATTCCCTAAATCAAAGCTGAATCTACAGCAAGTCCCTAAATGTTTTCCTATATATGAAGTCCGAGAGAAGTGAGGGAGCTGCAGAAGCAAATTTAAAACAAGCAGCATTTGGCTTATAACTTTTAAGTAAAGAATCCCATTCTATAACACAAAAATGTAAAGTAAAACAACAAGTGGCATTGAAGTTACAATCATTTATCTGGAAATCTCGTGAAGTTAATGACAAAGGGAGCTACACTAAGCAACATATTTTCAACATCGGTGAAACCATTTTTGAATGAGAGAAAATGCCAACAAGAACTTTGTGCTAGACAGATTACAATGCCTGACTTCAGCACTTCAAATGAGTACCTTGTTTGCGATAACAGCTAGATAACAAATTCAATTGGTGACTCAATAGAAGTTAATGCTTATTTACCAATGTAAAAATGTTTTATGTTAAATTAATATAATAGAAATTATGACAGACCTACTCTGCTTATGCTCTAGTGTTAAAGTCACAAAAGCTTACAATATATCTTACTGAATATTTTATACAGTTTTAATAATACCTATTTCTCACTAAAATTTTATTTCAAAATATTGCTCATTGACATTGTACTTTATCACCAAAGAGGTCAAAGGATGAATGCTTTTTAATGACTACTAATTCAACATTCATTCTGTACTCCATGTATTGAAATTCTTAAGACTTATGATTTAAGAAAAACATTTCATCAGATTATAGATGACATCATCTGCGATTCCTCTGGTGAATGTGAGCAGTCAGGTAAAAACCATCTGGAAAAAGGATTCACCATTTTGGAGACTATTAAGAATATTCATGATTACAGGGTGAGTTAAAGATATTAATAAGTTTGGAAGAAGTTGATGCCAACCCTCAAGGATGTCCTGTGCAAGGCTTCAATGCAGGTTGTAACATGCAAATATGGAATAGCATGAGAAGTGGAGACTGACTGATGAGGTGACTCAATTAGTACAACTCATAATAAAATCTCATGATAAAGTAGAACTGATGAGGATTTGCTTCTTATGGATAAGAAACTTATCCATATGGTTTCTTAACCTGGAAATTACTCCAGCTGAAGATGCTGTGAACATTATTGAAATGACAATAGAAGATTTAAAAGATTATGTAAACTTAGTCAGTAAAGCAGTGTTTGAGAGTAGGAGAAAATTGTCTCCAATTCTGAAAAATTCCAACTGCAGATATAATGTAGTGAAGGAACTCTATATGCTACAAATTTCATAAAAGAAATCAATGGATGTACCAAACTTTAAGAAGTTATCACAACCATTTCATCTCCTGTACCAAAGAGCATACAGTGGCTATGAACATGTAGACAAGCCTTAGTTTTATCTTATCTGTAAAAGTGTTTAATACCATCTATTTTGTATGGTGATTTTGAGACTGAGTGAGTTAACATGTAAAAGATACAGTGAACATCTGACTATAGCTGGTGCTAAATTAATATTAGTTTTTTTCCTGCTTTTTCCTGTTCATCACCTCCTTACAAGCACACAAATACATGCATATATATTTTTATTTATGTTATTTTACTTGACAAAAATCTTGGATCCCTTATTTTCAATTTAGTTCCCTTTCCCCCTTTAAAATTACCCCACCATACATACTATGGCACCAAATATGTGAAAATTTAATAATAGTTCAAAATAAAATATTTTCTGTAATATGGATCACTTATTCTTTTTTTTAAAAATTTAGGAATCAGAGAGATAGTACAGTGGTAGGGCATTTTCCTTGCATGCAGCCGACACAGGATCAATGATGCTTCAATTCACAGTATCCCATATGGTTCCCCGAGCCTGCAAGGGGTGATTTTTGAGCTCAGAGCCAGGAATAACCCTTGAACATCACTGGTCATGGCCCCAAAATGAAAGAGATGGCAGGCAGATGGAAGGAAGGAAGGAAGGAAGGAAGGAAGGAAGGAAGGAAGGAAGGAAGGAAGGAAGGGAGGGAGGGAGGGAGGGAGGGAGGGAGGGAGTGAGGGAGGGAGGGAGGGAGGGAGGGGAAGGAAGGAAGGGAAGAAAAAAGAAAGGAAAGCAAGAAAGAAATAAAGGAAGAAAGGTAGGAAGAAAGAATGAATGAAGGAAAGAGAAAGAAAAAAGGAAAGAAAGAAAAGAGAAAGAAAGAAAGAAAGAAAGAAGAAAGAAAAAAGAAAGAAAAGAAAAGAAAAGTAAAGGTGCAGAAATTAGCTACAAAGTACAAACTTTGCACACAGAAGGCCCAGATTCAGTTTCCTAGCTCTTCGAAACTCCTGAGCAATTGTTATAATCAACCTCATCCTTTTAAAACAATTTTGTTTTGTTTTGGAGGCACCATAGCTGTGCTTAACACATTACTGCTTTTGCACTTAGTGACCACTCCTGTTGGTGTTTGGGTCAACTGTGTGTAAGACAAGTGCCTTAGTCTCTGTACTATATCCTTAGCACCCTGTGATGGTTTTTTTTTATATGAATCATAGAGATCAGGAGAGATTAGGTTATTGGCCTAGTGTCTTGGGGTCCTACGTGGCAAAGTTGAGATTCAAACTCAGTGTTTTCCTTTTAGTTTCCGCAGTAATCACTACAAAGTGGAAACAGTAGGAGAAACTAGAGATGTTCAGAAGAAACAAATTTATCTGCATGGTTTAATGGAACCACATTCATGACCCAGATGCATCCAAGACAAATACCTTCACATAGAGCTCTGGTGCATGGAAGCACTCCTAATCTTATTGTCATGGAAACTAAAACTGGTTGGATAGAATTTAAAGCATCTATGTAATTAATCCCTGATGATAAGGCTTTGTTACATTTCTTTTCATTATATACCGTGCTAGAAAATAGATACATGAACATTAATATTAAGAGTCATATATAATTTATAGAAAATATCTAAAAATTTCTAAATACCATTTTGGATGAAAAAATTTGAATTTGCTTCCACCAATGTTAGCTTATTATTACAGAGGTT
Source organism: Suncus etruscus (assembly GCF_024139225.1). Classification (NCBI taxonomy): domain Eukaryota; kingdom Metazoa; phylum Chordata; class Mammalia; order Eulipotyphla; family Soricidae; genus Suncus; species Suncus etruscus. The sequence goes on along the minus strand of NC_064857.1, from coordinate 104,096,842 downwards.
TTTACTTATTTATGTTTTGAGGGTCATATCTCATTGGTGTCCTGCATATAGATAATTTGCTCAGACCTTTGAACTGCCCCTACTGTTACACACTTTATATTTCTTTTTTTAATTTATAACATTTATTTAGGCAAAAAACAAACAAAAAAAACTTTGTACACACAACATTAATACCTAAGTGATGTCTTGATATTCAAAATATACGCTTTATATTTTAATATCTAGAAGAAACTCCACTTGAGAGTTTTTAGCCCGATGAGCCAACCAAAAGATTTGTTGTGTCAACCACCACTGGACAGAAGTATTTAATTATATGAAGATAGTTTCATGCTTGACTTCTGCTGCTGCCATTCCTCTCAGTCACCAGCATCCTGTGTTGCTGGCCATGTCCCTGCCTGGCACACATGGCAAGTCCAGGGATGTCTTTTCCTCAATGCACAGTGCTGCCCTCTGCAGCTACTGAGTTAGTGTGTCTGTATCTCAGTGAACATAAAAGCACCAGGAACAAGTCATGGCTCCCCATTCTTTTTGTGCAATCAGAAGTCACCATCAAAGTTATTCTGCCATTCTCTGAATGAGCTCTGGCTGAGACAGCTTAGGGTCCTGAGGCCCACAGTCTGGCTGGCTGAGGGCTGAACCAATTGCTTTCTGGTGGCACATCTGAAACTCATTAGTGGCTCACTGATTGGGAAATTCCATATTAAATAGTGCCTAATCATAAAAGATCTGGAGCCAGACTGCATAGATCTGAATCCCAGTTTCTCTTCTTCCTATTTTGTGTCTTTTGGATACATTGATTACTATTTCTTTTCCCACTTTTCTCATTTGTGAGTTAAGTAACTTTTAACACAATATGTTTAAAACCTGTGCTCAACAGAAACTATTCAATCTGAGACAAATATTATGCTCAAACCTTTGTTTTCAGAATCATTTAGATAGTGATTCAATTTATTTAATAGTCTCTAAACTCTAAATTTCTTTCTCCTTTGTTCTGAAACAATACTCAATTATTCATACATTCATGTAATACGTTTTGTTTTTGTTTTGTTTTGTTTTGTTTGGGGGCTGAGTTACTCCTGGCTATGTGTGCAGAAATTGCTCCTGAGTTGGGGGACCATATGGGATGCTGGGATCAAACTGAGGTTTGTCCTAGGTCAGCTGCATGCAAGGCAGCTACCACTGCACCACTGCTCAGCCTTCTCACATAACACTTTTTAAAGCCCTGTTTATAATCCAATACAAGACTAAGTATTTCTGCTTAGAGATGAAATACGATTCCTATATTCATAGAACTTACAGTCAAATAGGGAAGGAAGAAACTGAACTTGTATAAAAATATCAAGACTAACATTGGCAAGTGCATGAAGTGACAAAAGGGAGTATTTCAAAAAATATCATTTTTAACCTACGATTTTGAAGAGTTTTGAGAAGAAAAGAAGTAATGATCTAGCAAATCTATGCCGGCCAAGTGGAGCCCGACTGTGAGAAACTGTGAGTGCTGCCTGTGTGTGTTTGTCTCCTGTCCTGTCTCCTAAAACTCTTGGAAGTGGGCTGAAAAAACTCTTGGAAGTGGGCCGAAAAGGACCCAGAAAATTCGCTCTCCCAGAGGCTCCAGAGAGCACTTTGGCTTCGCTTTGCTCCATGGCCATGTGCTCTTTCTAAGGAAAGAACGCCACTATAACAAGAAGAAAAAAATCACACTAAGAACTGAGCTGGATCACTAAAGCCCAGCATCTCTCCCCGGACTGTCTGCTGTGTGCTCCCACCTAAGATTTGATCCTGTTTGAGGCTTCATCTACGGAGGGCTTCCCTTCCTTGGAGGCAAGTGGACCCATCCAGAAAGGGCGGAGCCAGAGGAGCATGGCCATGCACATCAGTTAGCCAATGAATACCACCACAACAAGTAGAAAAACCCACAATACAAGTGTGACAATGGGAAAACCACGCAGGCCAGCATCAGAAATAGAGAATGAAGATGACAATTCTGATGACCAGAAAATGGCCAACCAACTAATTAATCTCTCAGATAAGGAGCTTAGAAAAACAATATGGAAGATGCTCAAAGAACTCAAAGAAACCATGGATCGAGTTGAACAGAACACTAATAAGAACCAAGAAAATATGAAGACAAAAATCACAAAACTCCAAACTGAAATAACAGGTCAAATAACAGGCCTGAAAAACTCAGTAAAGAATTGAATGGCAAAATGGATATGCTCTCCAACAGGCTAACAGAAGCTGAGAATAGAATTGATGCTGTGGAAGATGAGATAAATAACAACTCCATACAGCGGAAGAGAATGGAAAAAAAACTTAAAGCAAATGAACAGACAATGGAAAAATTAGTTAAAGAATGGTAACAGATGAAAATAGAAGTCTATGATAAGCTCAAAAGAACCAACTTAAGAATCATTGGAGTCCCAGAGACCCAGGAAGAAAATTTTCAGGAAGAATCAATGGTCAAGAACATCATTAAAGAGAAACTTCCAAAGCTAAAGAATATATGTGATCAAATCCTGCATGCCCAAAGAGTACAAAAGAGACCAAAAGAGTACAAAAGAGACCAAAAGAGACCCCAGAAAAAATACCCCAAGACACATTCTAATCACAATGACGAATCTCACAGATAGAGACAGAATTCTGAAAGCAGCAAGATCAAAAAGGAAAATTACATTCAAGAGATTTACATTACATTACATTTCTTGAGATTTACAGTAGACTTCTCACCATAAACAATTAAGGTCAGAAAGCAGTGGTGGGACATAGTGACAAAACCCAATGAAATACATGCTTTGTCTGTACCCAGCAAAACTCACTTTCAGGTTTGACGGAAAAATGCATGTTTTCACAGACAAACAACAGCTCAGAAACTTTACAGACTCAAAACCAGTCTTAAGAGAAAAACTGAAAGACCTATTTTAAGACAAGACTGACCAAAAGACACACCAAATTTTGATATAAAGATGGCATTAAATCCCAGAACAATTCTTTCTGTCAATATCAATGGACTAAATGCACCAGTTAAGAGACACAGAGTGGCTAAATGGATCAAAAAACTCAATCCAACCTTCAGCTGCCTACAAGAAACGCACCTGAATAGTCAGAACAAACATCGACTCAAAATAAAAGGTTGAAGGAAAATTATCCAAGCAAACAACACCCATAAAAAAGTGGCCATACTCATATCAGATGATGCAAACTTTATACTCAGGAAAGTTGTAAGGGACAAAGATGGACATTTGGTATTAATCAAGGGGTATGTACAGCAAGAAGAAATCACACTCCTAACCATATATGCACCGAATGAGGGTCTAGCAAAGTATTTAATACAATTGTTAACAAATCTGAAAAATAATATCAATAACAACACAATAATTGTGGGGGAACTCAACATGGCTTTATTAACACTGGATAGGTCAACCAGACTGAAAACCAAAAAGAATATACTAGACCTGAGAAGAGAAATGGAATTAAGAGGCCTAGTAGATAAATATAGGACACTCCACCCCCAGAAACTTGGATACACATTTTTCTCCAATGTACATTGGACATTCTCCAGGATAGACACATAAAATATACCTCCATAATATCAAGAAGATAGAAATTTTGCAGGCTACTTTTGCTGACCACAGGCTCTGAAATTATATGTGAATTCCAAAGGACACAGAAGAAAAACTTTAACACCTGGAAGTTAAACAGCCTCATACTGAATAACCAGTGGGTCCAAGATAAAATCAAAGAGGAAATCAAAACTTTCCTGGAAACAAATAATAATAAAGACACAAACTATCAGAACCTATGGGACACAGCAAAAGCAGTACTGAAAGGAAAATTTATAGCTTTGCAAGCACACATCAGGAAGAAGTGGCCTACCTAAATAGCTTAATGATGCAGCTCATAGAATTAGAATGTGCTCAATAAAAGAAACCAAAAATAGGGAGACAGAAGAAAATAACAAAGCTGAGAGCAGAAATCCATGAAGTGGAAACCCAAAATACAATCCGAAAGATCAATGAAAGCAGAAGTGAATTAGTGACTTTTGAAATTCATTTTGAATAATAAACACCCTCGAATAGCTAAAGCAATCATTGGGAAAAAAGAATATGGGAGGAATACTTTCCCCAACTTTAAACCTTACTACAAAGCAATAGTTATCAAAACAGCATGGTATTGGAATAAAGACAGGCCCTTAGATCAGTGGAATAGGTTTGAATTCTCAGAGAATGTTCCTCAGACATACAATCACCTAATTTTTTATAAAGGAGCAAGAAATCCTAAATGGGGCAAAGAAAGCATCTTTAACAAGTGGTGTTGGCACAACTGGCTAGCCATTTGCAAAAAATTGAACTTAGACCCCCCAGTTAACATAAGATATATAGAACAACACATAGGCAAAATACTCCAGGACATTGAGACTACAGGCATATTCAAGGAGGAAACTGCACTTTCCAAGCAAGTGAAAGCAGAGATTAACAAATGGGAATATAATAAGTTGAGAAGCTTCTGCACCTCAAAGAAAATAGTGCCCAGGATTCAGGACCACCCACTGAGTGGGAGAAACTATTTACCCAATACCCATCAGATAAGGGGCTAATCTTCAAAATATACAAGGCAGTGACACAACTTTACAAGAAAAAACATCTAATCCCATCAAAAAATGGGGAGAAGAAATGGACAGACACTTTGACAAAGAAGAAATACAAATGGCCAAAAGATTCATGAAAAAATGCTCCACATCACTAATCATCAGAGAGATGCAAATCAAAATAACTATGAGGTATCACCTCACACCACAGAGATTGGCACACATCACAAAGAATGAGAACAAACAGTTGACGGGGATGTGGAGAGAAAGGAACTCTTATCCACTGCTGGTGGGAATGCCGTCTAGTTCAACCTTTATGGAAAGCAATATGGAGATTCCTCCAAAAACTGGAAATTGAGCTCCCATACTATCCAGCTATACCACTCCTAGGAATATACCCTACGAATACAAAATAGAATACAAAAATCCCTTCCTTACACCTATGTTCATTGAAGCACTATTGGCCATAGCAAGACTCTAGAAACAACCAAGATGCCCTAAAACAGAGGAATGTCTAAAGAAACTGTGGTACATATACACAATTGAATATTAGGCAGCTGTTAGGAGAGACAAAGTCATGAAATTTTCCTATACATGGATGTACATAGAATCTATTATGCTGAATGAAATAAGTTATATATAGAGAGAAACGCAGAATGGTCTCACTTATCTATGGGTTTTGAGAAAAATGAAAGACATTCTTGCCATAATAATTTTCAGACACAAAAGAGAGAAGGGCTGGAAGTTACTGCTCACCTCATGAAGCTCACCACAAAGAGTGATAAGTTTAGAGAAATAACTACATAATGAGAACGTATGAGTGTTATAGAAAGCCTGTCTAGAGTACAGGCAGGGGTTGGGTGGGGAGGAGGGAGATTTGGGACATTGATAATGGGAATGTTGCACTGGTAATGGTGCTGTTCTTTACATGACTGAAACCCAAACACAATCATGCATGTAATCAAGGTGTTTAAATAAAATATATAAAAAAGAAGTGATGATCTAACTATGGTATTTGTAGACGAGTGGGAAGGCAGTAGAAGCTGAAAACCCACAGTAGATATTATTTGCAGTAGTCCCAATTAAGGAGCTTTGGGTTTAAACCATGTAATGGCATTGAAGATGAAGATAAGTAGGTTGATGATGATTTGTTTTCTAAGGAACATTGACAGAACCGGGTTAGAAATGGAATGTGGAGACAAACTGAGGGAAAATGAGCAGTGAATTATATTTCTCAATACTCTGCCTTGGGCAAGTATGTAGATGTTTTTACAGTTATAAATATATTTAAGAAGAAAAATTTAAAAATGTGGTGCTAGAGTGATGGTGCAGTGGTAGAGCATTTGCCTTGCACATGGATAACCCAGGACAAACCTCAGTTCGATTCCTGACATCCCATATGATCTTCCAAACCTGGAGCAATTTCTGAACACATAGCCAGGAGTAACCCCTGATCATCCCCAGGTGTGGCCCAAAAATAAATAAATAAATAAGTTCAATGAAATTTGCATTTTTTTGAGAAATAGCACTGTATTTAAGGCCTTGCACATAATTAACCTCTTGTCTAGCACTGAATATAATCTTTCATGTCCCACCAGGAGTTATTGTTGAGCTTAGAGCCAAGCCCTCAGCACTGCTTGGATGAGTCCCCAGAAACACCAACATCCTAAGAGAATTTCATTTTTTATATGCATCTATTTGTTTTTAGGTATTTATGTGAGATATCTGCACGAATAGTTGGTTACTAAGATATTAAGATAGACTAAGTATTTTTTAAAGAGAGGATCAGTGATATGTATAGTTGGTATTTAAAGTCATTAGAATGGAATAAATTGCCAAGGCAGGCATGCCATGTGAAATCAAGTTGGCTCTGTTCAAAGCCCTAAAATACAATATGACTGACATACACTCAATTAATTTTTGATAAAGGGGCAAGAAAAGCAAAATGGAGCAAAGAAAGCCTCTTCAAGAAGTGGTCCTGGGACAACTGGTCAGCTGCATGCAAAAAGGTGAACTTCATCTAACACCATGCACAAAAGTCAAATCCAAATGGATTAAAGACCTTGATATCAAACCCAGAACCATAGGTATATAGAAAAACAAGTAGGTAAAACACTTCATGACATTGAAACTAAAGGCATCTTCAAGGAGGAAACAGCACTGCCCAAGCAAATGGAAACAGAGATTAACAGATGGACTACATTAAGCTGAAAAGCTTCTGCACCTCAAAGGAAATAGTGACTTGGATACAATTGCCACCAACAGAATGGGAGAAACTATTCACCCAATACCCATCATATAAGGGGCTAATATCTAATATGTACAAAGTACTTACATCTTAACAAGAAAAAAACTAACCCCATCCAAAAAATGGGGAGAAGAAATGAACAGACAATTCTTCAAAGAAAAAATACAAATGGCCAAAAGACACATGAAAAAATGCTCCACATCACTAATCATCAGAAAGATGCAAATCAAAACAGCAATGAGGTACCATATCAAAGACTGGCACACATCACAAAGAATAAGAACATTCAGTGCTGGCAGGGACGTAGGGAGAAAGGAACTCTCATTCACTGCTGGTAGAAATGCTGTATAGTCCAGCCATTATAGAAAACAATATGAAGATTCCTCAAAAGACTGGAAATTGAGCTCCCATTTGATCCATCTATACCACTCCTAGGGATATACCAAAAGAACACAGAAACACAATACAAAAATGCCTTCTGCACACCTATATTCATTACAATGCTATTTACAATAGCCAGTATCTGGAAACAACCCAGTTGCCCAATAACATGAGTAGCTAAAGAAACAGTGGTACCTATATACAATGGAATAATATGCAATCATCAGGAAAGATGAAGTCATGAAATTTTCCTATACATGGATGGATATGGAAACTATTGTGCTGAATGAAATAAGTCAGAGGGAGAGAGATAGACACAGAATAGTCTTAATCATCTATGGATTTATAAAAAACAAAAGTTATTGTTGTATTAATGCCCAGAGACAATAGAGATGAGGTCTGAAAGGACCAGCCCATGGTATGAAGCTTATCACAAAAAATGGTGAGTTCAGTTGGAAAAATATCTACATGGACAATATCATGACAATGGTAGTGAGTGAGAGAAGTAGAATGCCTGTCTTGAATACAGGCAGAGGTGGGGGCATTGGTGGTGGGAATGTTGCACTGGTGAAGGGGGAGTCCTTTTTTATTTTATTTAAAAATATGGAACACTTCATGAATTTGCATATCATCCTTGCACAGGGGCCATTCTAATCTTCTCTGTATCATTCCAATTTTAGTATATGTGATGCTGAAGCAAGTACGAGGGGTGTCCTTTTTTTTTATAACTGAAACCGAACTACAAACATATTTGTAGTCATGATGCTTAAATAAAAATATTAATTAAACAGAGGCACAGCTGGGCTCAGAGCACTCCGCATGCCAGGATTTCTGGGTCTTTGCCTGGTATGTTGGGGGCTCTGGGCAGGACAGCTAGCCACAGGCCCCCTGGGCTGACCACCTAGTCCAGGGGACCAAGGTCCCCCCAAACCTGGTGGGTCTTTAAGGCCACGCCTGGTTAATCGGGCCCTGGGGGGAGGGGGGAGAAATTCCTCCCTAGGCATCCAAAAACTATAGAGGCTCGGCTGGGCTCAGAGCACTCCGCATGCCAGGATTTCTGGGTGTCTTTGCCTGGTATGTTGGGGGCTCTGGGCAGGACAGCTAGCCACAGGCCTCCTGGGCTGACCACCTAGACCAGGGGTCCAAGGTCCCCCCAAACCTGGTGGGTCTTCAAGGCCACGCCTGGTTAATTAGGCCCTGGGGGGAGGGGGGGAGAAATTCCTCCCTAGGCATCCAAAAACTACAGAGGCTCGGCTGGGCTCAGAGCACTACGCATGCCAGGATTTCTGGGTGTCTTTGCCTGGTATGTTGGGGGCTCTGGGCAGGACAGCTAGCCACAGGCCTCCTGGGCTGACCACCTAGTCCAGGGGTCCAAGGTCCCCCCAAACCTGGTGGGTCTTCAAGGCCACGCCTGGTTAATTGGGCCCTGGGGGGAGGGGGGGAGAAATTCTTCCCTAGGCATCCAAAAACTACAGAGGCACAGCTGGGCTCAGAACACTCCGCATGCCAGGATTTCTGGGTCTTTGCCTGGTATGTTGGGGGCTCTGGGCAGGACAGCTAGCCACAGACCCCCTGGGCTGACCACTAGTCCAGGGGACCAAGGTCCCCCCAAACCTGGTGGGTCTTCAAGGCCACGCCTGGTTAATCGGGCCCTGGGGGGAGGGGGGAGAAATTCCTCCCTAGGCATCCAAAAACTACAGAGGCTCGGCTGGGCTCAGAGCACTCCGCATGCCAGGATTTCTGGGTGTCTTTGCCTGGTATGTTGGGGGGCTCTGGGCAGGACAGCTAGCCACAGGCCCCCTGGGCTGACCACCTAGTCCAGGGGTCCAAGGTCCCCCCAAACCTAATGGGTCTTCAAGGCCACGCCTGGTTAATTGGGCCCTGGGGGGAGGGGGGGAGAAATTCCTCCCTAGGCATCCAAAAACTACAGAGGCACAGCTGGGCTCAGAACACTCCGCATGCCAGGATTTCTGGGTCTTTGCCTGGTATGTTGGGGGCTCTGGGCAGGACAGCTAGCCACAGACCCCCTGGGCTGACCACTAGTCCAGGGGACCAAGGTCCCCCCAAACCTGGTGGGTCTTCAAGGCCACGCCTGGTTAATTAGGCCCTGGGGGGAGGGGGGAGAAATTCCTCCCTAGGCATCCAAAAACTACAGAGGCTCGGCTGGGCTCAGAGCACTCCGCATGCCAGGATTTCTGGGTGTCTTTGCCTGGTATGTTGGGGGGCTCTGGGCAGGACAGCTAGCCACAGGCCCCCTGGGCTGACCACCTAGTCCAGGGGTCCAAGGTCCCCCCAAACCTAATGGGTCTTCAAGGCCACGCCTGGTTAATTGGGCCCTGGGGGGAGGGGGGGAGAAATTCCTCCCTAGGCATCCAAAAACTACAGAGGCACAGCTGGGCTCAGAACACTCCGCATGCCAGGATTTCTGGGTCTTTGCCTGGTATGTTGGGGGCTCTGGGCAGGACAGCTAGCCACAGACCCCCTGGGCTGACCACTAGTCCAGGGGACCAAGGTCCCCCCAAACCTGGTGGGTCTTCAAGGCCACGCCTGGTTAATCGGGCCCTGGGGGGAGGGGGGAGAAATTCCTCCCTAGGCATCCAAAAACTACAGAGGCTCGGCTGGGCTCAGAGCACTCCGCATGCCAGGATTTCTGGGTGTCTTTGCCTGGTATGTTGGGGGCTCTGGGCAGGACAGCTAGCCACAGGCCCCCTGTGCTGACCACCTAGTCTATGGGTCCAAGGTCCCCCCCAAACCTGGTGGGTCTTCAAGGCCACGCCTGGTTAATTGGGCCCTGGGGGGAGGGGGGAGAAATTCCTCCCTAGGCATCCAAAAACTACAGAGGCACAGCTGGGCTCAGAACACTCCGCATGCCAGGATTTCTGGGTCTTTTCCTGGTATGTTGGGGGCTCTGGGCAGGACAGCTAGCCACAGACCCCCTGGGCTGACCACCTAGTCCAGGGGACCAAGGTCCCCCCAAACCTGGTGGGTCTTTAAGGCCACGCCTGGTTAATCGGGCCCTGGGGGGAGGGGGGAGAAATTCCTCCCTAGGCATCCAAAAACTACAGAGGCTCAGCTGGGCTCAGAGCACTCCACATGCCAGGATTTCTGGGTGTCTTTGCCTGGTATTTTGGGGGCTCTGGGCAGGACAGCTAGCCACAGGCCCCCTGGGCTGACCACCTAGTCCAGGGGTCCAAGGTCCCCCCAAACCTGGTGGGTCTTCAAGGCCACGCCTGGTTAATTGGGCCCTGGGGGGAGGGGGGGAGAAATTCTTCCCTAGGCATCCAAAAACTACAGAGGCATAGCTGGGCTCAGAACACTCCGCATGCCAGGATTTTTGGGTCTTTGCCTGGTATGTTGGGGGCTCTGGGCAGGACAGCTAGCCACAGGCCCCCTGGGCTGACCACCTAGTCCAGGAGACCAAGGTCCCCCCAAACCTGGTGGGTCTTTAAGGCCACGCCTGGTTAATTGGGCCCTGGGGGGAGGGGAGAGAAATTCCTCCCTAGGCATCCACAAACTACAGTGCCCCCGCGCGTACTTCATGTACTTTATGTATTCAGAATATTCCTTATTCTTATGTTATGTTTTGCATATACAGAATGTTTATTTTGTATTCTGCCCTTTCCCACACCCATACAAAGCTCTTTTTTACTCCTTAACTCTCTAACCCCCTCTCAAACATCACTAACCTACATTACTCTTTTTAACTTCAGTAGTGTACAATCCTAATCACAGTCCAAAGATGTGCATTGTGTGTGACAACCCCAAATTGTTTCAAGATACATAAAATGGACACGTATTTCTTTAGAATATTTTGTGTTTTTTTTTGGACAGCTATAATTCTTACTAAATTTTGTCTTATACAGTGATGATTCTAACCACTTTTTATTTTCTCTTTTTGAGCTGTTTAACAAGGAATTTTGGTGGAAGAGTCCCCCAGTTTAATGCTTATGATTGAACCATGTCATGGGAATCATTGGAATTGTTCTTATGGCCCCCATATGTGCCAATAACACCACGTGGCATTGCTTCTTATTTGCATAGGCACATTAAAATGGGAAAATACTATACATACAAATAAGATCCTATTTAATAGAGATTGGAACACACAAATCTTGTAGTGCAGAGGGACCTTACACCCTGAACATTGACATAACGACCTGGCACAGACCTCAGAAGAAAGGGCATAATCCATTCTCCCCTGAACCAGGGAAGCCATCCACGAAACATCCAGGCTGGTTTATAACATCACCTGGAAGCAATCCTCTACCACGGAAGACCTACACTGCTCAGACTTTGACCTGCTCAAAAGAGACTTCCCTTGACACTGAGAAGACTTAACAACGACAACGACCTGCTTACAGGACAGGGCTCCCTGCATTGCCCTTTGATTGTGAGGTGAAAGGAGAGGATGCTCCACATCCTGACTTCAATGTGAGATATGCAGATTCCAGGATCTTTAATACAGAAACATGATACCAACAACAGAGACTGTGTGAAAAATAAAAGTGTGTTGGCACTACAGACAATGTATTGGATTGGACGATCTAGCTTGCCTGAAGCCTAGACTTGGTCTTATGCCAGGAAACTTCAGGGGTTGGGTCTCTTTGTACTTAGGCCTGGGTTATTTCTTTCCATGTCCCTCATATTTTGGTGGGCCTATGCAAACAACAATTGCCACTCTAGCGCCATTTTTACTGTGCTCCTTTGACTCTAATCTTTAAAAAGAACTCACTTAAAATTTGAGGTTAACGTAAGCTAATATGCATGTATATGGAAATGTTAAGAAAATACTATGCCTGTAATGTTTAAGGAGTTACGTAAGTTTTATGGCTTTAGATTGCTTTGTGTACTGTTAAGAAATATTATAATGTGTTACAATCTGGGGACTTGAGGGACAAAGTAATTGTAGATGGATTCTGTCTTATTTATCTTAATGTTCTTTGGCTGAAATTTCAAAGTTAAGATATCAGCAAGGGGATTTCTGAGAATTATGTTATGGGTGATTGTCCTTCCACTGTAACTTTACCTTGTCCTCTTTCTTTGTACCTTTGTTCTCATAATTAAAAATAAAAAAATATTAATTAAAATTCAACATGAAGAATGAATATAGCTGAAGAAAGTATTAATAAAAGATGGCTGAAGGAAAAATTTCTTTCGTAAAGGAAGGTCAGCATGATAGCACAGCAGTGAGGAAAAAGAAGTATTTAAACATGAAAGACTCATTTTCCTAGCTAGTCGGAATGCTGAAGCTGGACGACTGCTTGAGTCCAGGAGTTCTGGGCTGCAGTGCACTATGCCAATCGGGTGTTCGCACTAAGTTCGGCATCAATATGGTGACTCTCCCCCAGAGACCCAGAGAGGGGGACTACCTGGTTGCCTAAGGAGGTCCAGGTCGGAAACAGAGGAGGTTAGAGCTCCCGTGCTGATCAGTAGTGGAAAGGCACCTGTGAATAGCTACTGCATTCCAGCCTGGGCAACATAGCAAGACCCTGTCTCTTTTGAGTCCTTAAAGGAAATAAAAGACCTACCTACTCAGTTGAATGCTGCTGAATGTGTAGGGAAAACAAGCATTTGTATGTGACATAGATTGGTGACTTTAGCCAAAACAAACAAAAAATTTTTTTTTGATTTTTGGGTCACACCGGTGATGCTCAGGGGTTACTCCTGGCTATGTGCTCAGAAATCGCTCCTGGCTTGGGGGACCATATAGGATGCCAGCGGATCAAACCATGGTCCATCCTGGGTCAGCTGCATGCAAGGCAAACTCCCTACCACTGTGCTATCACTCTGCTCCTATCCAAAAACAATTTTTATGAACTGGTTGGAGGAGAATCACCAATCTAAATATAATGGTAAGCAAGGAAGCCAAAACGTGTTCATTGGAACCTATATTTTTATATATGCTCTGCCATGATTTTCTTCTTTTCATTATAAGATTATTATAATGAGACCTATAGCGTATATATGTTATGTACATTGCCTAAGCAGTATTCACTTCTCTGCATGCAGTCAAAACCTATGAAACGCATTTTCCACTTCCAAAAGACAACACTGAAAATCTTTATGATATCTGACTATATTTGACATTAGGAAAAAACAATCAGTTCTGCTTTTATTAGTCACTTACAGGTACAAGAGGGGAAAGTCACTATGTGTATACTGTTGACAAGGTCACAGTCTGAGTAATAGTTAAATATTTGACAATTGTAGTAGACAAATACGGAGTATTTCATTAGACCATTCAAAATAGAAGTTCTCCCTCTTTTCCTCTCTTAAGCCATAACGGAAAAATGTCCTGCTTTGCCCCAATAAAATAAAGTGTAATATATTGAAATACAAAGAAAGGAATGTTTGTGAGGATAATTTTAAGACCTATTCATACAAATTAAAGACAAAATATTTCAAAGTTTAGAACCTGATTGTTAGTAATAAGTCAATTTTAGTATACCGGTATTTCAATCTGATAAAAAAAAGATAAATAGGGGTACAAAGATTCAGATTCTGCTTGATGGGCATTGCAGGTAGGTTAGAGAAAAGGTAATGAAGAATTAATAAACAAGTAATCCATTCACAAAGTATCTTTCATTTTTTTAAAAATTAAAGGAGTTTAAATTTTGTCCAATAGTGTCAAGGAAGAGATTAAAGAAGGAGGATTTCTAGAGTCTGGAGTGAACAAGTGAAGGAGGGTTGATAGGATACCATAGTAATCGAAGTAGGATATGATGACAGTTGAAGTAATAGAGACAGTGAGGAAGTGGAAAACATATTTATATAAAATAAGTTATGTATATATATGATAGTTTTATTGGCCCTTGTGGTCACATAATTCATTTTTCCCCCTCTAGTTCATAGCAAGGCAATGTACTAAAGAGAGAAATCTAGTTTGGTACTTTCTTTTATTCTCTGTGCTTCCCTTAAAAGTTTATTCCTCTTGTCAGGCACTTTTGAAATTCATTTGGAAGAATAAACACTGAGTGGGAGAAACTATTCACCCAATACCCATCAGATAAGGGGCTAATCTCCAAAATATACAAGGCACTGATACAACTTTACAAGAAAAAACATCTAATCCCATCAAAAAATGGGGAGAAGAAATGGACAGACACTTTGACAAAGAAGAAATACAAATGGTCAAAAGACACATGAAAAACTGCTCCACATCACTAATCATCAGGGAGATGCAAATCAAAACAACTATGAGGTACCACCTCACACCACAGAGACTAACACACATCACAAAAAATGAGAACAAGCAGTGTTGGCGGGGATGTGGAGAGAAAGGAACTCTTATCCACTGCTGGTGGGAATGCCGTCTAGTTCAACCTTTATGGAAAGCAATATGGAGATTCCTCCAAAAACTGGAAATTGAGCTCTCATACTATCCAGCTATACCACTCCTAGGAATATACCCTAGGAACACAAAAATAGAATACAAAAATCCCTTCCTTACACCTATATTCATTGCAGCACTATTTACCATAGCAAGACTCTGGAAAAAACCAAGATACCCTTCAACAGAGGAATGGCTAAAGAAATTGTGGTACATATACACAATGGAATATTAGGCAGCTGTCAGGAGAGATGAAGTCATGACATTTTTCTATATATGATTGTACATGTAATCTATTATGCTGAGTGAAATAAGTCAGAGAGAGAGAGAGAAAGACACAGAATGGCCTCACTCATCTATGGGTTTTAAGAAAAAGGAAAGATTCTTGCAATAATAATTTCAGACACAAAAGAGAGGAGGGCTGGAAGTTACAGCTCACCTCATGAAGTTCACCACAAACAGGGATGAGGTTAGTTAGAGAAATAACTACATTGTTAACTATCCCAACAATGAGAATGTATGAGGGAAATAGAAAGCCTGTCTAAAGTACAGGCGGGGGTTGGGTGGGCAGGAGGGAGATTTGGGACATTGATGATGGGAATGTTGCACAGGTGATGGATGGTGTTCTTTACATGACTGAAACTCAAACACAATCATGTATGTAATCAAGGTGTTTAGATAAAATATATAAAAATAAATAAAATAAAATAAAGGCTTACTTTTATCTGAGAATTTTCTAGATTTGCAAAAGATTTTTGGCTTATTTTTTAGACTGATAAGAAACAGTAAAGAAATATTTGTAATAATTTAAAAACTCTTTTTTACCAAATGCATTTTAATGGTTTCGTTAATAGAGGTTAATTAAATTATTAGTTTATTAATAATAAAAATGTTTATTCCTCTTGGAATCGATTTATATCTTGATGCTCAGGGATCCCAAGGAGTCCACCAGAACACCAACAAACACAAATCATTTAGAAAATAACATCCTTTCATGTTGGTCATACGTTAGACAATTTGTAAGTTTTGGGATATTCTCTCAAAGTACTAATTTTCCTAGTCACTCAAACTCACAACTTAATATCTTTCTTTTCTAAAATTTCTCCAATATTAGTTGCTTCAATTTTTCTTAAATGTACTATTCCTCCTCCCTCAGCAGCTTATCACTTAGCAAAGTGAAGTCACTCAGCATCTATCTGACAATATACCTGACTCTAGTACTAATATCACTGTGCTTCACCTTCTATTTCCAGATCTCACTATATGTTGCAAACAGAAACTCAGTATTATCTATCTATCATCTATCTATCTATCTATCTATCTATCTATCTATCTATCTATCTATCTATCTATCTATCTATCTATCATCATCATCATCTATCTATCATCTATCTATCTATCTATCTATCTATCTATCTATCTATCTATCTATCTATCTATCTATCTATCTATCATCTATCTATCTATCTATCATCTATCTTTCATTTAGTTTATATATCTATCTACCATCTATATATTTATGTATCTATCATCTATCTAGCTATATATTTATCATCTGCTTTTTGTTTTGTTTTGTTTTGTTTGGGAGCCACATTTGGCGGTGCTCAGGGATTATTCCTGGCTCTGCGCTCAGAAATTGCTCCTGACAGGCTCAGGGGACCATATGTGATGCTGGGAATCGAATCCAACTTTGTCCCAGGTTGGCTGCGTGCAAATGCCCTACCATTGTGCTATTGCTTCAACTTCTCTCATCTGTATTTTGGGGGACACACCTGGAGGTTTTCAGGGGTTTCTACTGGCTCTGCACTTAAGAATTATTCCTGGTGGTGCTCAAGGTATCATGAAGGATGCCAGGTGGCTGAGTCTATGCAAAGCAAATACCCTCCCTGCTGTACTATCTTTTTTGTATCTTTTTAAAAGTATCCTCGTGCTGATTACTGCTGCCTCAGTCCTTAAAAACATTCATTCTGGGGCCGGAGAGATAGCATGGAGGAAAGGTGCTGCCTTGCATGCAGAAGGTCGGTGGTTCGAATCCAGCATCCCATATGGTCCCCCAAGCCTGCCAGGAGCGATTTCTGAGCATAGAGCTAGGAGTAACCCCTGAGCGCTGCTGTGTGTGACCCACAAACCAAATAAATAAATAATCCTCCCAAAACAAAAACAAAAACAAAAATGAAACATTCATTCTACTTGAAAAAGTAAGAAAAATAAAGGCCCTATTTCTCTCTCCGTTAGCCTCTGGTAACTACCATTTTGCTGTTTCTATAAATATGAACTGGAATATTATTAAACCTTAAAAACCCAAATCCTGCTATTTGTGACAATATTTATAATTTTATATTTTGTTTGTGAGACAAAAATTATTTATGGATTTTCTTGTATATTGTAATGGGTTGAAATGATTTTTTGAGAAAATAAAATAATTCTGTCTTTTCCTCGTGTCCAGAATCTCTGACAAAGGAAAGCATATCAATAAATATATACTTATAACTACACATACATAGTCAGAATTTAAATCAATATCAAGGTGGTAGGATCCCTCTGGCTTTGGACTCAAAATAGCTTAGATTCCTCTAAGAAGATTTGAATATGCTTTAAATAACCTGTAAATTTGTATTTTTTACTCATTATTTTGTTCAACATTCAGGTAAAGGGAGGATTAGTTTATATGATGTTGTGGTGCCTGTGCTATTTCAATAGTAATCAGAAATTTCATCTCAAAAAATGATAAGCCAAAATATCTATATTCTCTAAGCAAAAGTATTTATCAGGGCCAAGATTGTAGACACTGGACTAGATAAAAATAGATTTCAAGATTTTAATAAATTTTTGGTCTTACATATTTCAAAATAATTGATAATCTTTAAAGTGTAAAGAAGTATGACATATATAGTGAACATGTTCTATGATTTGATGTTTTCTCTAATCCAGATAGCAGAATCAAGTTGTATTTCTAGAAATGTTTTAATATCATTGAAATTCATATTGCTTATTGCACATATTACATTTTATTTAAACAAAAGAAATATATAACATCACACATTATTTTGCTCATTTATCTGTCAACAATATTAAATAGCTACACATTACTAGAAATATCTCCATAGAAACAATATTTAAAAATTATTTTAAAATATAGTATTATGGTGCATGTATAACATATATGTAGATGGAGCATTAGACAAGTTAGTAAGAATAAGTTTTAAATAATTACTTAATATGGATAGAAGTTTGGTGAGCAAAATATTGAGAAAATTGACTAAAATATTTAGTTTAAAAAAGTGATGTCCTTCTGATTATATATACACTTATGTTTGTAGCTACTTTTGCAATACTTGGGTGCTATTCCTGGGGTTTTGGAAGAACAAGGGATAAAATAGGGACAATACATGAAACTTGTGCTCTTGCTCTTTGACCCATATCTCATTTTTGAGGGGAGAACACATCTAGTGGTGCTGGAGATTACTTCTGGTTCTGCACTCAGGAATCATTTCTGACAGGCTTGGGACTTAGGGGCCATATAGGATGCTGGGCACCAAACTTGGGTTAGCAGCATGCAAGGTAAATACCCTATTGCTATACTATCTCTCCAGCCCTCCCGGATTAACTTTTAAAGTTTAATTACCATGCAAAAATAATGATCAGAAGACAAAAATGAGAGTTTGGAAAGCAAATAAAAGTATCTCAGTGAAAGATGAGGTTGGGGAGCCTGATCAATAACGCAGTGGTGCATGCTTGCCTTGCACTCGACTGACTCAGAACCGAACTCGGTTAGATCCGTAGTGACCCATATGGTCCCCCAAGCCAGGAGCGATTTCTGAGCTCATAGCGAGGAGTAACCTCCCCCTGAGTGTCACCAGGTGTGCCCCCCCAAAAAAAAAACAAAGAAAGATGAAGTTGGTTTTTGAAAAATTAAGTATTTGGTCATAGTTAATACACTCAGCTTGGTATATGCCATGTAGTTAGGTGTGCAAATGGCAATAGCATACTAATCATTCATTCATTTTCAATTATTGACTGTGTGCTTGATATAAACCAGGCAACAAATTACTGGAAATTCAGGAATAACATATCTCCAGGGTTATAAATCTTAGTGTGGCAACTTGACAATAAATAAATAGGTTAACATTTATTAAATCACTGTAATTTTTATATTGTTTCTTAGACATTCAGCAAGCCACAAGAAGAATAGAGGATAAGAGAGTGACCAGTTCTACTGGCTCTACCAGATTTGGACTGTGTTTTTAAAATGGTGAGTCTGACAAGTACTGAACAAGGACCCTTTAAAAGCAGAGTTTTGAGTGAATTGAAAAATGAGTTCTATTTTTTACATCTCAAAAGATGTAAATTACTTTATTTAAAGACAATGTGCCATATAGTTGATCATAATACATTTGTTTTCAGGCAAGTGGGAGTCTACTTACTAAAAAGGAAAAAAATATAGAGACAAGAAAATTTGTAAAAATTAGCCTATCTTGCAATGAGATCATTAAGTCTTTGTCAGAAGTTTTAGTAAATTCTTGTTGCAAGTTAATCATTCTTCTTTGTATGCTTGTTTGTTTCTGGTTTCTGGTTTAAGACTCTCAGGGGTTACTCCTGGCTATGTGCTCTGAAATTGCTCCTGGCTTGGGGGACCAAAATGGATGCCAGGGTATCAAACCTAGGCTAGCGCAGGCAAGGCAGAAGCCTTACCACTTGTGTCATCACTTCGGTTCCTAAATCTTTTACTTTATTTGTTTCTGAATTTTAGATGACTTCAGATACATATTGGTGCCTAAATTGGTGTGTTCCTATGGGAATGATAATATAAAAAAATGATAATATAAAAAAAGTTGCCTCGTTTTGTTCCTATGGAAAACAGTGAAGCAAAAAAAGTAAGAATCTGAATGTGGCCATTTGATCCAGGAATTTCCAGCACTATTGATAATAATACACCTTATATGAGGCATGTTTTCAGCTGCCAGGACTTCTGAAAGTACAAGAATGTGTGTGTGTGTGTGTGTGTGTGTGTGTGTGTGTGTGTGTGTGTGTGTGTGTCTGTGTCTGTGTCTGTGTGTGTGTGTGTGTTGCCTGCACTCACTTCAAAAAAAGTTCTGGAGATGTCATTCCAAATGCAAGCATACCTAGAGTTTTGGTCAGATTGGTTTTTCTATGAAAGCTGTAGAAGAGTGATGAAACAGGGCCATTGGCAAAGAGGTGATTATGGGTAATGGGTGCAGCTGGTGTGGCTCCAGCAGGGTGCAACTTGATCTGTCCTCTCCTCCTGAGATTGCTAGTTTTCAGCTGTGTCGCTGGTGTACCCATATTTTTTTCATGGATTGGTTTACATCTATTTTGAGCATCTTTTTGTTTAAATTAAATTATGGGTTTCAGAATTAAAAAGTTATTGACAGACCAGAGCGGTAGTGCTAGAGGTAAGGCCTGCCTTGCAAGCACTAGCCTTCGATCCCCCGGCATTCCTTATGGTCCCCCAAGCCAGGAGCGAGTTCTGAGCACATAGCCAGGAATAATTCCTGAGCGTCAATGGGTGTGTTCCCCAAACAAAAACAAAACAAAAAGTCATGGACAGATGAGTTTCAATTATACAACATAAATCTCTTCACCACTGTTGAAAAATGAATTATATTCTAGGTGGCAACTGGCATCTCGAGGTATAGTCTTTGTTTTTTAAGGTTCAGTGATGTAGGACTGAGGGCTTTGGGTGATGCTGTTTTGCACAAGCTTAGTGGTGGAAGTAGGCAGTCAGTGGTAGAGACAGAGCTCTAACTTGATGCTCCATGCTTACAGACCTATGTGTTCCAGCCCTTTGTGCTATCTTCCTGCCCCCAGACCTAATTTAACTTATTTGTAATATCTGTATATTTCATATTTATTTATCTATATTCCCAGGAGATGGACAATAAGGTTGTGGTACACACACGATATGAAATACTATGCAGTCATAATGAAGAATGAAATAACATTTTTTGCAAGGTAGGATGGGAAGATCTCATGCTAAGTAAAATAAATCAAAAGAAAAATTGGCAAATGTTCTCACTACTCTTCAGTGTATAGAGTAGCATGTAAAGGGGTCATTGATGTCAGGGGTAAGATACTAGAACCAGGTTTTAGTTGAAGTGGAAACTTTAGGGGAGGGTTTGGTGAGAGACAATGATATACATAAAACCCAACTCATTAACAGTATTTCAATCATGATGCCTAAAATACAATTTAAACAATAAATACAAAATTTAAAATAGAATAACATGTCAAGGAGATGGAAAGTATCAAAGGTAGAAAAACCTTAGCATTATTTTATAAAAATGAAAATACCAGGAAAGGAGAAAAGTGTGTAGGGGTGAAAAACAAAAGAAGTAGTCTGAATACAATGTTAAAGTGAAGGTCAAAAGTTTTGGATTCATTTGTAGCATGGAGGTGAATATCCAAACTACTGGTGCTGACAATGCTAGTACAGAAAACCAGCATGGAGGTAAGTCGTTTGCCTTTCATGCAGAAGGTCATCGGTTCGAATCCCGGCGTCCCATATGGTCCCCCGTGCCTGCCAGGAGCAATTTCTGAGCCTGGAGCTAGGAGTAACCCCTGAGCACTGCCGGGTGTGACCCAAAAACCACAAAAAAAAAAAAAAAAACCAAATAACCTAATTAAACTTAAAAATGAGGAGGCAGTTTGTGTAATATCAATATTAATAACTGGTAAAGATGCCATAAAATGAAAATTATTAGGCCTGTCAGTTATCAATGTTAAACTGTGAAGAATCGATTTTGGAAAATAATGTGAATTGATCCTGCAGAAGGCCTCAGCTGAACATGACTTCACAATACATCAAAGCGAGCCCTTAGGTGGGAACTTACATTCTTGAGGGCTAAATTTCCTCTTCTGTAAAATAAAGATGATAATTCATGGTAGAGCACATGTCCTGAGTTTAATCTCTGGCAGCACATGTTCAATCCAGCATTAGTATGGATGGCTTCAGGAACCCCAAAATATGAAATATGGAACCTTGAAAAATAAAGATTTCTGGGGTGGGAGATCTTTCCTCTCAATTTATGAGACAGACAAGATGATGCAAGTTCTTTGGTTCTGTTGGAAAAAAGAAAGCTGGGAGGAGCCTGTCTAAAAGCTATAGGTTTAAAAGAAAAAGAAAAAAACTAAACCAAAACAAGCAATGACAAAAAATGCAGCATCAACTAAAAAACAAACAAAAACAACACAAGAAAGAAAAAAAGAAAGAAAGAAAAGGGAAGGAGGGAAGATATGGCAAGGGTATTTTTCTTTTTGCATAGGCACAGTAACTATTGAGGGATATTAGAGAGGGAATTACCTTGACGTCAAAGATACAGGGCTTCTCTGCCCTTGAAGAATACTGTCATAGAAACAACTACAGGCTTCAGAGATGCTCACTGTCAAACCTCAAGGTCTTTTTATGATGCCAGGAAATATTCTGCTCAGTGTGACTGTCAAAATCAGTCCTCTGGAATTAGAGATACTGGTATTTGCACCAGTCATAGGATGAAGTCTAGGATAGAGTCTTTCTTTATGGATCCAGAAGTTCTGCTCCATCATTTTTGTTGTTGTTCTCATTATTCTGTAATTAGTGGTGTCTGTTTTTGCACAGATTCTGGGATGGAGCCTAGAGTCTAGAGTCTTTCCTAGCCTAGAGTCTTTCCTTATGGTTCCAGTTGTTCTGGTAAGTCACAGTTGCCATAGTCAGACCTCTGGAATTAGTGATCTTGAGTTTTGCACAGATCAAAAGATGGAGTTAGACACTAAAATTTTATCTTTACTTTTGTCTTTTACAAATTCATTTTTATAATTTTATAGTTTTTCAGAATTAGCACTACTTTATTTCAATTTACTTTTTGTCTATATGTCAGGATGCATATATCTCAGCATATATCTCTGATATTTCAATACAAATTTATTCTCTTTTTCTCTTGAGCTATAAATTCTTGTCTTTTTCAGAATACTGGGGAATCCCTGTTTTGAAATGTTCTT
Source organism: Suncus etruscus (assembly GCF_024139225.1). NCBI lineage: Eukaryota > Metazoa > Chordata > Mammalia > Eulipotyphla > Soricidae > Suncus > Suncus etruscus. Next base: position 104,074,303 of record NC_064857.1, on the reverse strand, counting down.
GTGTTTCTTTTTTCTTACTAAAATTAAATATCACAGGTGAATTTTACCACAACTTTGAATAATGATCTTTTTTTGGGGGGGGGGTCACACCCAGCAACACTCAGGAGTACTCCTGACTCTATGCTCAGAAATTTCTCTGGCAGGCTCAGGGGACCATGTAGGATGCCGGGATTCGAACCACCATCCTTCTGCATGCAAGGCAAACACCCTACCTCCATGCTATCTCTTCGACCCCTGAATAATGCTCTTTGTTGTGCCAAACATATTTACTCATGATAAACAATTGTGTGGCTATTCTTTCTTTGGTTTCTTGCATTTTTGTATGAGTTGAGGAGCATTTCTCAAAGATAAGAATCTTGAGGAGCAATATATGCACTTAGTTTCTTATGTTTAATGACATTTGTACTGTTCAACTCTTCTAAATTCAAGAGGATTTTGTTCTTTAGTTCTCTTAGAATTTTGAAAGTTGTTATATCTGATATAAATAGAGGTTACTTTAACAAGTATAATAACTTAGTCTGGGGGTAACAGTCCCAGGATCTTCCAGTCTATAGTATTCTATGTTAAAAAAAATAAAACGATCAACTTGCAAATAAACTTTTATGTTTTAGTTTTTTACTTGAATTTAAGACAGAAGGGCAAAAGCCCTGTAAAAGATATTTACATGTTGCTATAATTTGTATTATCAGAGAAGTATAGGACAGGGTTTATAATTCATATATAATATAATTTCTCTTCTAAAAGGATAGAATGATATAATCATGAAATATACCTTCTTTCATGAGTTAGAAGCTCTGGAAAAATCTATGAACAGTAACAACCTGAGTGGATTTGGTCACCACAAATTTTGTCATAAATTAGTATCACACTAGAGGTAAAAATACAATTTTCCTCCCAAGATATTTTATATCCAATATATTCCAGCTAGGAATAGATAGTGGAGGAGGCTTGATTCCTTCATATCTACTTTGTAAAAAGTGATGTCAAAAGATTAGAATTTGTAGAAATCAGGATTGTTCCTCTACTCAGCTGACTTAAATTGTATTACTTTTAGCAATATCTATAAGAATGTTCCAAATGTTGCCTGTTATGGTTACTTTAATTTTCCCCCTAGCCTTCATAATTAGGGATTAGGAAAAAGACAGCTAAAATGCTCTTTTAAAAAACTGATGTTTCTACGTTCAATTTAAGCACTTAGAGAAATGTATCATTTTCATTATTTTAGTGTCTGGCCTTTTCCAGTTTATCACTACAATTATTTTTAAAGATGCAGAGAAACAACTGTTTCTCAAATAAAATGAATTTAGCAATATCTTTAATTTTTTTTTTTTACTAACTTTATAAGCCTATTGGGATTTATTTGAGAATGAAAGTTGGTAACTCACATATCCATTACCTTGTTAAAGCACAACATTTCTGCTGGTACAATTGATGGGGCTAAGTAGATAAGACAAGATACTTTGTCACTCTTCCTACTTTCCCACTCTCTGACTCCCTGATTTAGAGCCAGATTTGAAAGTCGCTGTTATTTGGATGCTATCACTGCCACGTTTCTACATCCATTCTTGTAATTCAGCAGGTATAGAGGCCCATTTCGCCAGTGACACGAAATTTTATATCTAGCATAGTGATAGAAAAAGTACATTTACAGAAAAACTTTTGTATCTGCCTGTATGTCACTACATCATACTATCAGCTTTACAACTGAGCAGCTCTCTTCCTGAGCACCAGACCAGCAGAAACAAGGCTTCTCATGGACTCACTGGCAACTCCGCCCATGAAACAGAACTTTTGCTGTAGATATGAAAAGTGATTAGACCACTTCCTAAGTGGGGAATCCAAGGAAAATGTTCCAAGAAGCATATGGCAGCAATTAAGTTCAAGAATTAAAGAGAATAACATTTTGGTTTGGTTTGTTTAGATTAGTGGAAGGAGATAAGGGTATGAGGCAGAAACTAGGCTGGTGGCAATGAACTTGCTACTTATGGCAAGAGGATCCTGACTCACAGTCTCAAGGGAGGAGCAAGTAATTGGAAAAGGTTTCATAGGGAGGATAGGGAAGATGCCTGTGCTGAGAACAAAACCTGTATCCCTAAAAATGTAAATTCTTTCAGTCCTTTGACTACCAGAGAATCTAAACCTGATGAAAATGACCCAGATGCTAATTTTCAGCATGCTTAGATTGTTAGCTAAGATAGAGGTAATGGAGTTACATACATTTGTTGACAGTTTATGGTGCTAACAGGCAAAAAATATTTTGGATGGATCTCCATGTTCATCACAATTTTAATTATCTAGACTCCACACAGAGTTATTCACCTGCACTTCAGTAAGGATTGGGGTGTATAGGGTACTTGTTTCCATAAGCCATTCATCACCCCTTTCATAGTTCATTCTATTTTAGTAGAAAATAACTTCGGGAAGAAGAAATTCATGGAATAAAGCACACAGGCTAACCTGACAGAAGCATAACAACTGCTTGTTATTGACTCTAGAAAAGAAAATTATCAGGTTCTATCACAGTTTTATTGTATGAAATTTTAATTTACAAATGTCTGGTAATAACATAAACAAATTGAAATTATAATTGAAATTATAAGCAAACAAATGCAAAGATATTTGCAAAACAAAGTATGAGAAATTTTATGTATATGTGTTAGTAAGTGAATGAATCATGTTTAAAATATAGCACATGCATATTAAAATTAAGTAATGAGAAACTTTATATCAAAAAGAATGCTGATGCAAATATATCTTACCATCTAGAGTGAGTATCCAAATAACCCACAACATAGTGACTAAATAGCATGTTAAAATAATAATAATAATTTATATTTAAAGAGGAAAAAATTGCAATCGACTTGAAACAGTAAAACTAGTAAGCTGGAAAGATTTCATCATGTTGGACACTCTAGCTTGTATGTAAATAGACATGAGTTAAGATAATGTGTAAACAAAAGCCTAGGTGATGACCAGACATGTAAAATAATACTGAATAAAAATGCCTGATGAGTAAAAAGTCTTGCATATTCAATCTATAAAAATATAATGTATTTATCTTTAGTATTAATCTTTAGTATTTTAGTAGATAAACTATGCAGAATAGCTCTAACTTCAAAGGATCTATGGATTTATGGGTAACATTCCTCAGCAAAACTTAACAATAGACTTTTAGACTTTTTAGTAAAAACTTTAAGGAGCACATTTTGAGAACCATTGATCTGGAATCCCCTTGGAGTGGGAGGAAGACAAAAGTCTTCTTGGGATTAGTAGATCCACTTATTACCAAACTTAAATAAGAGGAAACCTGACTCCTTGGAAGGAATGAGTTAAAACTACGCAATACTCCTCTACCACATGTTAAGAATTGCTCTTTAAAGCACCAAAATTTTTCATGAGCATTTTAAATGGGAATTATAGTAAAGACATGTGCTAATCATTTTTTGCCTTTTAACTCTAGCATACTCAAATCAATTAAATTGTCTTCATTATTATTCATAAAAGCAGTTGTTGCAAAATGCTGTAATAAAATGTACATAAGCTTGTCTGACAGAAGGATATTTCCAACTAAATTGTGTAATCAAAATCTGATTCTTGAATGGGGAAGTTTTAATAGTTTTTCCTTTGTACTCTTCTTGTCAGACTGTCCTGATTGCTTCTAACCACTCTTTCTAGTGAATTCATTCATTTTAGAAATTTTGTGGTTCCATACAAATTTTGGTAGTATTTGTTCTATGTTCTAAAGTAATTCCATTGTAATTTTGGCACTGATTACCTTCATTGCATGCTTTGGGTGGAATGGTTGTTAGCCTATGTTAATTTTTCCAATCCATAAACGTGGAATATTTTATTTTATTTTATATATTTTAAATATTTTTCTTTTATCTTCCATTTTATTTACTTTATAAAAAATATAGAACGCTTCACGAATTTGCATGTCATCCTTGCACAGGGGCCATGCTAATCTTCCCTGAGTCGTTCCAATTTTAGTATAAGTGCTGCTGAAGTGAGCACAGAACATGGACTATTTTAACATATCCATGTGTTTATTTATTTATGTTGATAATTACTGTTAATTTATGTTGATAATTACTGATTTTTAGTTTTTGGTACATGTCTTTCACCTCCTTATTGACACTCTAATACTTGATTATTAAATATAATTATGTAATTACATTTTTTTCATTTATTTCATTTCTAGTCATTGTGCATATAAACTAAACAAACCTTTTTTGTAACACCTGGTGGAGCTTAGACCTTATTCCCCAATTTTTGTAGACTGCCACTTATTGTAGTGATGTATAGTTTTTAAGTGTTATGGGTAGGGTCTTTAGGATTTAAAATTTTTGTTGTTGTTGTTGTTTTTGGGTCACACCCAGCAACTCTCAGAAGTTACTCCCGACTCTGTGCTCAGAAGTCGATAGTGGCAGGCTCAAGGGACCATATGGGATGCCAGGATTCGAACGGGGGTCTGTCCTGTGTTGGCCTCATGCAAGGCAAAAGCCTTATCACTGTGCTTTTGCTCCAGCCCCAAGATTTTAAATTATTATGTCATCAGCAAGAAAGTTTAACTTATTTTTTAATTTTGAAACCTTTTTTTTTCTTTATTTAAGTTCCATGATTACATATATGATTGTAGTTGGGTTTTAGTCATAAAAAGAATACCCCCGTCACCAGTGAAACCTTCCCAACACCAATGCTCCCCACCTCCCTCCTTCCCCACCCCCTCCCTGCCTGTATTCGAGATAGGTATTCTACTTCTCTCACTCATTAACATTGTTATGACAGTGTAGTTATTTCTCTAATTAAACTCACCACTCGAGAGCCAGTCCTTCTAGCCCTTATCTTTGTTGTCTCTGGGCATTATTGCAAAAATGTCTTTTATCTTTCTTAAAACCCATAGATGAATGAGACTATTGTGCATCTATCTCTCTCCCTCTGACTTATTTCACTCAGCATAATAGATTTCATGTACTTCCATGTACAGGAAATTTTCATCTCCTGACGGCTGCATAGTATTCCATTGTGTTTATATACTACAGTTTCTTTAGCCATTCATTTGTTGAAGGGCATCTTGGTTGTTTCCAGAGTCTGGCTATTATAAATAGTGCTGCAATGAATATAGGTGTGAAAACCTTTTATTTCTAATTTATGCCTAATACATATGTCAATACTATTTTGAATAATATTTGTGAGAATGGAAATCCTTGCTTCTATGGAACCTTAGGGAAAATATTTGTTATTAGGTCTGGTTTTTTTTAACTTTGATAGTATGTTGTATTTAGACTTTAATATGTTGAGGTATGTTCTGTCTACCCCTGTTTTTCTGAGTTTTTGTCATAAATGCATGTTGAAAAATATTAAAGGCTCTTTATGGATCAGTTGATATTATCATATGTATTTTATTTTTTCTTTTATTGATATTATATATTTCACTTTTGTTCGTTTGTTGTTTTTGGGGCCACACCCAGTGACAGGAGTTACTCCTGGCTATGTGCTCAGAAATTGCTTCTGACTTGGGGGATCATATGGGATGCCGGGGGATCAAACCAAGGTCCATCATAGGTTAGTGCATGCAAGTCAAATGCCCTACCACTTGTGCCACCACTACAGCCCCAGTATTACACTTTGATTTGCAAATGTGAAAGTATGCTTGCACATTGGAATAAATCTCACTTGTTATGATGATGTACAACATGTGATCCATCTTGAATGTGTGGCCTATGCATTGGAGAAGAATATTTATTTAAATGTTGACACAATGAAGAACACCATACATGGGGCCAGTACAGTTGGTAAGGTGTTTGTCTTGCTCATGGCCAACTCAGGTTTGATCCCAAGCACCAGAGCCTGCCAAGAGTGATCTCTCAACACAGAACCAGGAAAAAGTCCTGAGCACAGAGGTTTGGGCCCCAAATCAAACAAAACAACAAACAAAAAGTTGACCATTGAAGTGCTTCTTAAAGCTTTGGTTTAAAGGCCATCAATTTCTTTTTTTACCTTTTATTTAAACACTGTGATTGGGTTTTAATCTTAGAATGTACACCATCCTTGACATATGAACATTTTCTGCCCCAAGGTCCCCTGTTTCTCTTCCATTATCCCCCCTACCTGCCTCTGGGATAGGCATTTAATTCCACCCTCTCTCTCTCATCTACTGGTCCTCTAGGCCCTCGTATCAATTGTTTCTGTATATTAATACCAGAATATCATTAATTTTTCTTATATCCCATAAATGAGTGAGATTATTCTGTCTATTCCTCTCCCTTTGACTCATTTCACTCACCATAATAATCTTTATATCCATCCATGTATAAGTGAATTTCATGACTTTATTTTTTCCTAACAGCTGTGTAGTATTCCAGTATGTAGATGTACCAGTTTCTTTAACCACTCATTTTTTTCTCAGACACTTGGATTGTTTCCAGATTCACTCTATTGTAAATAGTGCTGCAGTGAACATTGAAGTATACATGGCTTCTCTGTATTGTGTTTTTGTGTTCCTAGGTTATATTCCTAGGAGTGGTATTTCTGGATTATTTGGAAGCTCAATTTCTCATTTTTTGCAGAATAATTATATTGTCATCTAGACTAGTTGGCATTCCTACTAGCAGTGAATGAGAGTCCCTTTCTCTTCCCATCTGCTCACATCTGCCCCAGCACTGGTTGTTCTTGTTATTTGTGATGTGTGCCACTTATATGTGGTGTGAGGTGATAGCTCTTGCTTTTCTTTGCATTTGATAATTAGTGATG